>NC_039362.1:130582739-131190690 GCF_003573695.1 Papaver somniferum | reverse complement strand
GAAAATTAAAGTGGTATTACTGTGACATGTTTTACAAACTAGATTACAGTACATTCATCCATGTTTCTCCTGGTAAGTTTCATATTGTATGATTTCTAGTTTGTAAAACATATTGCAGTAATACCAATTTATTTTGGTTGTATAAGACCAGACAGCTTCAAAATTACGCCAAACCTCAAGCAAAATCCCGGACATGCCTTTTGGCCGAGACAAATAGGAGAGTAGGTTCGTACAAATACATAACTACAAAGAAATCTAGATGAACATGTTGAAATGTCACTTGGATGAAAATTAAAGTGGTATTACTGCGATATGTTTTATAAACTAGATTACAGTACATTCATCCATGTACCTCCTGGTAAGTTTCGTATGGTATGATTTCTAGTTTGTAAAACATATCGCAGTAATACCAATTTATTTTGGTTGTATGCATATATTTCGGATTCAGCCGCAAGAAGAACATAAAACACTCGCAAAAAAAACTTACAACACTCATACTGCAGTTTTGGGTTTATGATTTTGAAGTTATATTTCAGCTGCTGTTTTAAGAGTTTGAGAGTCGTGTATATATATATGCCTAGTATATTAGGGTTTTGGAAGATGGGCGAGAGGGTTAGTCGGTGGATAACGATCGAGTGAAGATTTAAAGGGAAAACCTAAACTAAAATCGGAAATTGTTCAACAGAATTATATGGAGTGTGAATATTTATAGCGTGTTGTGAATAAGAAAATAAGAATTTGGGAAAGAATTTCGTAAATTAAGGTCGGAAATTTAAAAAAAAAAAATAGCAAAAATAAATGAGAGGATTTCGTAAGAGATAAATATGGTGAAAGTACTTCTTTCGGTAGAAATCTAAACGGATTCTCCATGGTATGTTGCATTTTTGATACATATCAAAACCAAATCCGACATTGTATTTCTTTTTGGGTACAGTGTGCCAAGAAAGCTAGCCAGACGCATATACATTTTTCTTAGTGAAACTAGCCAGAGGCATATACATTTTTCGTTTGGAGATAAAAAAAATCCCGAGCGGAGATCCAACGATAATTGGGCAGCCTCTTTTATCCCCATTTATTTGTCAGTTGGAATTTTCCACGAAAAATCTCTCCGGCAAGGCTAGCATTTTCGTTCCTTTCTCATGGTGAAAAGTTTATGCTAGGAGCATGCTTTGTAAGATCTGTCATACTTGCTCGCATATATGCAATTTAGACTTGATAGCAGGCTGTTTTTGTTTGTGAAAAAATTGTTACGGTAAGTGTAACTTTGGTGTAACAATATAAAAAACCGTACATATTAGTTTGCTGGTTTAGCCTTTTAGGTGGTTTTGCGGCTGTGCTTTCCGAATACCCTTTTTTTTTGAAACCGAAAGTAATTGGATTGAAAGAAGATCAGTTATATAATTGGGTTTTGTCCATCTCATACTGAGATCTGATTTCTGAAGGAATAAAACTAGACCAAGACTGTTTTATACCCTATACTCTAGCTAGTCTAAAGAGTAAGTCCGCGACTTTATTTCTCTTTTTGGGAATGAAATAACATCTCCAAGAGGTATTACAACTAAATAAATTATGGATGTCTTTAATAAAATTAAGTAAGCTCCATTGGATAGACGAATTCTTGGTAACTGCGTCAACCACTGTTTTGGCATCCAACTCAAAGTGTACCTTTGTTGAGCTTTAACGTATGAGCCCAATTTACAGCTTCTCACAGTCCCAAGCATTCCGCCTGTTCCGCACTTCTGATATCTTCTAAATGGATGCATTTTGCCGCTTTTTGCACACCTGCACAATTACGGATGATCAGTCATATACCACCTGAATTATTCAAAAAGGATCCATCACAGTTAATAGTTACATAATTATAAGGGGGAGGAAGCCAACAGATGTTTCTATGACAAACTCTAGCATCATTCGAAATGGTATAGTTTCGAACCGAGGAGTGATCCTCAATGAAGCTCTTGCATTTTTTGATAACCTTATCAGGTTGAGGGTTGATATTTTTAAAGATATTTTCACATTTTTCAAACCACAGACACCAAGATGTAATGGCTCTGTTGCACAAGTCTTCCGTAGAAATTTTCTTAGCCAGCAGATCATCAAACCAAGAGCACACCCATTCTGAGAAACCAACAGAGATATTGGTTGTAAAACCAAACATATCAAACCAAACAGTTCTGGGTATATGACAGTCACGAAGGACGTGAACTGGAGTTTCCGACGAAGACTCGCAGTAAGGACAGATATCAACCAAACCTGGAATTTTCCTACTGAGATTATATCTTGTAGCAAGAAGATCTGAAGTTTCCTTCCATAAGAAGTGACGAATTCTTGGAAGCAGGGGGAGTTTCCAGAGGGTTTTGTAGATTTTAACCATCCTCTCACCAACGACATTAGTTCCATGTTGTTCTTCGAACATCTTTCAATAGGTTGATTTCACCGAAAAAGAGCCATTCCTCTCCAGCAACCATATCAGCCTATCATTTTGATTAATGTGGATCAGAATACTGGTGATGGAACTAATTACTACATCTTAAAATAAAACACTCAGTGTGTTTATATCCTAGGCCATAGTTGTTGGCGAGAACAGTTGGTGCACATACGTGTATAGGTGATGAGAGGAACAACCAGCTTTAGGTAATGGAGGACCCTGGAGTTCTTTTATCCACCTGTGCTTCCAAATAGAAAATTTCATGCCATTTCCCAAACACTAGCAACTGTTTTTTAGAACAAAGTTAATCTCTAGACTGATACTTCTCCATGACCATGTAGTATTAGATTTCTTCTTTAGGTTAAAAAGATCACCATCCGGATAATATTTTGCATGCAGAGATCTAGTCAACATTGAATCAGAATCTGAACAAATCTTCCAAGCTGATTTGGATAATAAGGCTCTGCTAAAAATTTCCAAGTCTCTAAACCCTAACCCACTTTCCTCTTTGGGTTTTTGGGTTGTCTTCCAAGTGATAACATGATTACCCTTACAAGAAGTTTTCTTTCTCCAGAACTGTTGTTGGGATGAATTCATCTTCTTGATGATAGAGTTAGGGAGTTTGAAACTCGTCATATGATGAATAGGAATAGCACTAGAGACATTCCTAACCATTACAGATCTGCCGGCTTCTGAGATGTTGGAACCACTCCATTTTGAATAGCGAAAACCCATCTTATCACAAAGAGAAGAGAAGGGAATTCGTTTATTTCTTCCCACGAAAAAAGGTAACCCTAAATATTTTTCGTCTGAGATGTCAAGATACCTAACTTGCAAGGTTCCGCTGATGTTCTGGGAGATTTCCGGTTCAGTATTAGAACTGAAGTAAACTGCTGATTTGTTAAAATTTATTAGATGACCCCGAGCATTGAGAAAAATGAGCAATTACTGATAAAAGATTCTGAACTTGAGACTCATTGGCTTTACAGAATAATAAGCAATCGTCAGCGAATAGCATATGGTTGATTTTTGGTGTCGAACGAGAGATTTTCATGCCTGTTAATAGACCACGGTTTTCATAGTAAGACAAGTATCTTGAGAAGGATTTCATCGCCAGAATGAATAAGTATGGCGACAAAGGATCTCCCTGCCGAATACCTTGGGATAGCTTGAAAGATGAGGTAGGTGAACCATTGAGCATGATCTCTATATGAGTTGTTGAGATGCATTGCGAAATGAGTTGCCTGAATTTATATGAAAAACCAAACTGTTTAATAATATCAAGAAGGAAACTCCACTCCAGCCTATCAAAGGCTTTGGACATGTCCATTTTAAGGGCTAGATGGCCAAACTTGCCTTCTTTCCTCTTCATTGCTTGCACAATTTCTTGAACAAGGCAAATATTCTCTGATATAAGTCTACCTGGAACATAGGAAGATTTCATCGGAGATATGATAGATGAGATATGCTTTTTCATCCTTTGAGCTATTATCTTTGAGATGATCTTGTAAATAGTGTTGCACAATGCTATTGGTCTGAAGTCTTCCGGCTTTTGTGCGATTTGGACTTTAGGAATAAGAGAAACCCTGGTGTTGTTCAGGTGTTTGAGAAGATATCCTGAGTGAAAGAAAGATTGAACCAGCTTACAAACATCATCCTTGAAAGTCTTCCATTGTGATTGGTAAAAGCCTGAAGGAAAACCATCCGGACCTGGTGATGTCCATGGCTACATTGTCATGAGAGCTTGATAAATTTCCTCTTCAGATGAAATAGCCTCCAATCGTAGATTATCCTCGTCCGTAATACACCTTGGGATATGCCGAAGAAAGCTAGTGTTGTCCGCTGGAGAAGAAGAAGTCATGATGTTTTGAAAATAACCCTTAAGAAGTGTAGAAAGAGAGTCTCTATCGTTACACCATGAACCGTCTTGGTCTTTCAAAGAATCGATTCTGTTACGGGATTTTCTTCTATTCATTCTTATATGGAAGTACTTTGAGTTTAAATCCATGTCGTTGTAGAAGTGATCTCTTTCCTTTTGCCTGTTAAAACTTGCTTGTAGATCATTTAGTTTTCTGACTTCTTGTTCAAGCTTTACGACGACTTCGGTGTTTGACCCATTAATATCAGCGGCTTGAAGAGTAGGAATATCTTCTTGCAGCTTGGTAATAGAATTAGAGATATTACAAAATATGCTTTTACTCCATTTGGACAAAACATGCCTTGTGTTAGATAAATTATTTGAAAAGACAAAAGCATTAGAACCTGAAAAACTAGAGGACCAAGCGTTCTTAATCTCAACAGAACAGCTGTCTTTCGACAACCAATGTTCAAAAAAATTCCAGTTCCTACCCATGACTCTATTTTGTTTACATAACTCCAATAAAATGGGAGCATGATCCGAGCCACTTTGGGGAAGATGAGACAGTAAAGCATCGAGATAACTAATGAACCAATTGCTATTGACTAAGGCTCTATCAAGCCTAGACTTAATGTGACCAGTGTCGTGTTTGTTACTCGACCAGGTAAAAGGATTACCGCAAAAACCCATGTCTGAGAGATAAACATCTTTAATAAAGTCTAATATTTCATTCGAGCTAGAATTAGCAGAATGGGTATTTCTATCACTTGGGGAGAGAGTTATGTTTAAGTCACCTATAATTACCGAAGGAATATCAATGGTTTTACTAAGCTCATTCATGTTAGACCATTGTTCTAGTTTCTCATGTACATAAGGAGTGTCTTAGATACAAGACAAGATCCAGGGGCCTCTACTAGGATCATTGAGAACTCTAACATGAATCGTTGTATCAGATTTATTGGTAATGTTAAACTGGAATCCATCCTTCCAAAGAAGTAAGAGACCACCTGCGGAACCTAAAGAGGGGACATAGGTTTTATTCGGCATGTTGATAAAATTAGAGAGACCTAAAATTCTATTGTCATTAATCTTAGTTTCACTAATGAAAATGATATCTGGAGAGTGAAGATTATTTATGAAGAGAAGATGATCACGAGTGTCTTTCCCTAAGAAACTCTGACAATTCCATCTTAAAACTTTCATATTAGAAGAAAAAAAGAAACCACTTATATCAAGATCAAGCAAAAAATGGTTGAAGAGGGAAAAATTATGAAAAGATAACAAACTGTAATATGGAATAAGATTGGGAAATACCATAGTAGGAGCAGCAGGTTCCATCATACTCAATAACAGATGAACTCTTACCAGTATTTTTATCTTTGTAGACTTGAGAATCTTGCGGGTTCGGTGAATCTTCAGCATCGGTTCCCTCTTCATCTGAATTTCTTAGTCTCTTTGGCCTTCTTGTTTCCTCATGGTCCTCTTCTAGTTCAGCTAACTGCTTTTTGCTAGCTTCACAAATCTTTTGAATAAGCACATCAATGTCTTCACAGATTTCTACACCATAGGATGCAGCCAGTTCATGGATATATGCTATGTACTGCTCATTGGTGTATCTTCGTATCTTCAGATCATGGGAAGTGTTAGCGCACTCTTCTTTGTTATGGTCTACAGTCCAACAATGAGGATAAAGATTGTGTGGTTGATGTTCCCAATGGTAACGAACCCAAGTAACTCCTCCAGCCCCAGTGTTCCACCAACCTTCCCTGAATAGAGGTTTACTAAGATCTATTTTGACTCTTGCTGATATCATGGTTCCATAAGTGGGTCTGCAATTTCCCGGTTCAGTCCAGATCTTTGGACCTAATTCCACAAGGGCTTCATCGATTACTTGCACAAAGTGATGTTCAAGTAGGATATTCTTGAATTGAAGTGTCCAATCTTGGTGAGTGAACTTCCAGTCTTTCAAAGGGATAGAATCATCATACACTTGAAGATTAAGGTGGGACTTACAAACATTCCAAGGGGATTTTTTCAGCACTGCCTCCATCTTCTCTTTTGTGCTGAACTTGAGCAGAAAAATGTTCCTATCCAAAGAAAGAATTTCTCTGAACTTATACGGCTTCCATAACAATTTCATCTCCTGTCTTACATCATCTGTTTCCATAGAATCTTCGTTAAAAATCTTGCCTATAAGAGTGTGACCTCTTTCAACAGTTGCAACCGATAAAGCTTTGACTGAACCGACTGCTTTTCTCAACTTCATTGCTGAGATATCACGAATGTTTGCATTTTGAAGTTGGTTGGTGATGGAAGATACAAGGTTTTTATAGGAATATGCCATTGAAGGATAATTAGTAATAACTTCAGATAAAGATGTAGAATGAGGATGTTCTTCTCTTGGTTATAAAGGGAGATATCAGCTACCTCGAGACCAAATATAGTTGAGGAAGGATAGAGAAAATCTTTTAAAAAAGCATAGTCAATAACTGCATAGAATGTGGGCTAATATTTTGCATGGAAGCCAATCAGGGTTGACTTGGGAAACTTTCGATTATTCTCGACAGCTGGTTGAATAATAAAATCTGCATTGAATACCATAATCAATTTCTGCATGAAACTCGCCTGGTAACTGAAATTCCGCCAATCACGGCAATT
Source organism: Papaver somniferum (assembly GCF_003573695.1). Taxonomy (NCBI): domain Eukaryota; kingdom Viridiplantae; phylum Streptophyta; class Magnoliopsida; order Ranunculales; family Papaveraceae; genus Papaver; species Papaver somniferum. Next base: position 131,183,746 of record NC_039362.1, on the reverse strand, counting down.
CAAAATTTGAATTTTCTTTGACTTCGAGTGGGTGAGGATAGAGACTTGAATCGGGAATGCTGAGTTCAGAGCTTGACTGCTACAGAGAACATCTGGGACATTCGAATCATATAGATGATTTATTGCAAAATACTGATACATACTGTTAGAGTCCATCATGAGAATGATGGATTGCAAAACTGCAGACGAAGAAGACGTGCATACTGCTGCTGATTGAAACAATAAAATTTTAATGAGAAGGATAACAATCCAGGTCCAAAAATGGATGCCTTCCATGATAAACAATGGATGAGGCCCTGCAAAAAACAATTAGAATATCATTAGTAAGGTGAAATCTGAAATAAATAAAAAGACAAGACTGGGATATAAAGGGAATCTATAAGGTTAAGAGAAAAGAATCATGGGGGAAGAAGAATTTTGAAAGCCTGAGTTAACTCAGAATTCGCTCGATTTGCAGAGCAAGAGAGAGAAAAAATTTGTGAACTGCTTTCCAAATACCCTGTTTGGGTTATGAATGTGGCCTAAACAGAAATAAACGCAGCCATTTAACATCTATCACAGTACAAAACCAAACAAGTTAATACCATTAAGTAGCAGAGAAGAATCCTAGACAGTCAAACTAGTAAACCATTCACCATTTAATTAATTTATGAACCCCCTATAAGTCCAACTTTGTGAACCCACTCTAACAAGTTTGCACACGGCATTTTAATCCCTACGATTGATTTAATTCTGGAAGTTATGCAACGAAATATCGGGATTCTATTTTCTAAACATGGGTGGAAATGAGATCATCATTAACTAATTAATCAACCAATCACAAAAATATATCAAATATTTAGATGAGCGTGCACAAAATTGGACTCAATATTTACTCCTGCCGTACTCCTTGTTTTTTCCTTCCAAGGAGTCGGCCCTAAAATTACATAAGGTTGTGTTTGATAGGAGTTAATTCCATGGAATAAGCCATCTTTCCATGGAAATAGCGTATTTTCCGTCGTTTGGTCAAAAATCTGTTTTCATGGAATTGCAATAAAAGCGTGGCCTAAAATATGTTTTAAACTCAATTCCATGCAATTTCATGGAAAGTCTTTCCTTGCCTCCCCCAGGAAACTGATTCCATGGAAACACATTCCATGAAATTGTTCTCTTTTTCCGTTATCAAACACAATCTAAGAAGAAAAAGTCCCTAAACAGAAACTTTTTCTTCATCCTTTCCTCAAATAACCTACTAGCGTGCACCCACCATTCGAGTAGACACGCGTAGTTCTGTTAATGGTAGCCGCGTGCCGAACAAATTGGAGTAGTGGAGGTGTTGAATTTAAGACACAGGTAGTTCTTCCGACTTCAATGCATATCATGAGTTTAGTCGTTGGGATTAGGAGAATAACTGAATACGGTAGTAATTATTGTGAATCAACGACTGCATAGATTGGGAAATCTAGTCATTGAGTTAGAAACTGTTTTAAAGTTAGCATTAGGAGAGTCATTGTGTTGGTGGCAGTAGTTCTTCCACTTCTAAGGGTTCCTCCACTTCCCGCGAACAAACTAAATACTCCCCTGTCCCACTATTAATTGACCAAGTTTATCAAAAAAATCAGTTTTAAAGCAGGTCAATTAATAGTGGGAAAGAGGTAATATTATGTAGATAAGGAAGGATATCATATAAGGGTTTATCGTTATAATGAAGATGAAGAATCCAAAGAATCTGATGATGGTGATGATGCTAAGAAGAAATTTGCACTTCAAACAGCCTCTGCACCGCTTAATCCAGATCTAGCTGCACACGAGAAGTTATCTAAGTCCTTGTTCGATCACCCCTCCTCCTTACTAGTATGCCAACGAAGAAGAGCAGGAAAGTTTGGTGGATGAATTATATCAGGCCTTGCAGGATATGAAAGAATATGAATATGACGCAGGTGTATTCGCAATCACTTTGATGGGTATTACAGAAAGAGCAAAGAGAATGGTGGTTTTGGTGCAATGGTGTGGAGTGGCGGTGAGGATGGTGGTCCTATGTATGCTATTAGTGGAGGTTCCACAAAATCGGTTTCAGCTTTTTATCATACTTTGGAGGGACTAAATGTTGCACTAGAGTTTGTTACCACGCAAGAGGAAATTAGGTTTGTATACTTGTCTTGCAGCTCTGAAAGAGTACGTGACATACTTGGGCAGTATTTTATCAACCTCAATAATAGTGAATGTCGCTATCATCCTAGTGATGATGAACGGGAACCCGATGAATGCTTTTTTCTCTGTATTCCTTGCCTGAAGCGTAAGCTAACAAGTGATGAACGGGCTGCTTCTGCTTCCATCGTAGACATCATTGAGGAAATACTGGTAAAGGGAGAGCGCTTCAATCATTCCACTCCTTGGATAGAATCTCACAAAAAGGATTAGAATGAACTAGACAATTAATTGGAAAAGCTTGAGCGCCACCTTGGGATAGTTGGTAAGATCCATCCTGCAAACTTCCCCGATGACTTGAAGGCTCTTGTTCGTCACTTTGGAGGAAATTACCCCTTTCTTTATCACTTAGTTCTTTAGTTGATTATCAGTAGATTATTAATCAATGTTTAAACTCGGTATTACTTATATATGTTCAAACTTCTCAGTACTACTTATGTATGTTTAAATCTCCTAATTATGTTTTAGTTCTTAGTTATATATTAATTTGTGGTTGTGTGGCTTATCTTCAATTAGTATGATCACCCGTTTTATTAAATTGTGTGGTTTGTAGATACCAAAAATCTACTGTGCCATGTGGCATAATATTAAAGGTGGAGCAACTTATTATGTTACAACAACACATAATACATCTCTTCTTAGGATGCTTAGTTATTAAGCTATTTTCATCAACGTGTGGCGCACTATTAAAGGTGGGAGTAGAAAAGTACGCTACAATGGAGTATACAAATCGCTACCATGATTACTTAATTTTTAAGAAATAGGCTATAACATATGTCATAGGTAGCTGAGCAGTCTGCACACATCATTTAATGCGAAGGCGTGGTCTTCAACCACGTGGGCTCAGAGTACATGGCATCTTATGACTGGGAAGGTACTCGGCCAACGAAGGTACAACTTGTACTGAAGATTCACAGTTCACGATGGCACGTGGAGGAAGCTAAGGTAGCATTGTCTGATTAGAGATGGTGGGATGCCAACGAAGGTACCAGATTAACCAATGACCATCATATCTCGATGAAACAGAAGACATCAAATATATCCATAATGCATGTGGAGCTATAAATACCCATCCTTATCTCAAGAGGAGGGGGGACAATTAGGTGGGTTAGGAATTAGGTAAAAGGCTCTCTGTCTCTCTACTCTTTACTTTAAAAGCTTCATAGTTTCTTTAATGGAGTTCTTCCACCCTTTTGTACCAAGATCATCAATAAGCTTATCATCTTTACCCGTGGATGTAGGTTAGGATTAATCGAACCACGTAATATCTTGTGTGATTTAATAACTTAGTTGCACTTACATTATCTTCTCACTTAGCTATTTATTTACCGAGTTATCTCTGTTTTCTGAGTTATCTGCTCATCTGAGATATCTCTTTATTTAGCTTTTTTATTTACTTAAATTTGTTTTATAGACATACCTTTTATTCCTTATAGCATCTGCTATATCAAAGTAACTTTACTTACTTAGTTTATGATCTTGTGAGCATATCTCATTTCGAACATACCTTTTATTTACTCAACAATATTAGTTCAACTGAGGTATCCACACTACTTAGTATATGATCCTTTGAGCTTCTCATATTACGTTGACTATGGGAAAAATAGTAGTCACATTTTGGCGCTAGAAACGAGCTGGACCGAAAAGCTCGATTTTCATTATTTTGGTTATTTCATCATCTTTGTTCTTTAGATCTTCGTTAGAAGACCATATATAAGAATATGAGGGATAAATATCACTTCCTAGTGAAGATGTATCATTCTTTGACAAGTTTTCGAGTATTAAACCTCGAAAAAATCTTGAAATATTACGGATCTACAAAATGTGGTTAAGAAATACCTTTAAAAACATTTTTTAAAGATCAAAAAGTTATTATTTTAATCTTATTTGCTTGCTCACGAGAAAACCTTTTATGGGTACTTGAATACCTCCATTTTCGAGGGAATCTCAGTAAAAAGTTTTGGAGTAAAATCCTTAAGGTTATTTAAGAACTGAGGGTCGTTTTCTTCAACAGGCACCTTCTTTAACTCAGTTTGCAGTATTCTCTGCCCTTTTTAAATATATGCGCTCGATTACCACATTCAGGTCAGTGAATTTTGCTTCTTGAATTTTACTGTTGCTCTTTGTATTCTCCATGCTTAGATTTTTTTGGTTGTTGATGTTGTTCTCGTCTCTGCATGTATCGATTTTGCTTCTTTATGCTTCCTTATGTTATTTGAAAGCATGAGTTACTCTCCATTTCATGATTTCGCGCTGTATATAGTATGGTTCTTCATTTGTATGCCATTTTGATTATTACGATCAATGATCCTTCGTTTCAATCCATGGAAGAATTATGTTGTTTTCTTTGGTTGGTTTCAAGAAACCCATGCCCAAAGTATGTTTGTTCTTGCCTCAAACTCGTTTTTGAGTCGACTGTAATTTTGGTCCGCCATTGTTGATGGACTGTTCTTCTTGCTGATGTTAGGAACCATGAGACTTCCGAAGAAACCTGTGCGCAGAGATATGAAGCCTAGGTCGTCTACTGAGCCACCTCCGCGTATGGATCATCCTGATGCTACACCTTCTCCACCTCCTGAGGACGCTGAGGTACCTGCTGGTACTGAGATGGCTGTGGTTCCTGAGACTTCTGCGGACCCTGAGGTTGACGAGGTTGCTGTTGAGGATCTTCCTCCTCCTCCTCCTCCTCACTATGAGATTCAGAGGTTGCAACTGCGTGATAAAGATAGCTACGCTCACTTGTCCCTGACTGAGATTGCCAAGTCTTTTCGCTTCCATAAGTTTGAGATCTCCTTTGTCAATGGACCTGACGTTCTCACCGAGTCCCTAATCCGGGATTTTCCTTACTATGAGAAAAACCTTCTGATTAGTGTTGGAAAGTTGGCCGCAGGTATGCTCCTTCCTTTGTTTAGTAGAAAGGATCCCTTCTACTATGACGTTTTGTCTACCAGGGATGACCCAGCGAACAAGACTCGGGTCCGAGGAGTCATGCAATACACTAGTAATTACTGGTGTGCCCTTCGTGAGTGATGGTAAGGGAAATACTACTTTGAAGTCTTATGACCCTTTTGCTGCTGGGAGGTTTAAGCAAGAGGATTACACCCCTGCCAACTTCAATGCTACGTATGCTGATGTTATTCAGAAAAGTAATCTTCTTCCTTGGAGCGTTGGCCCCCTTCGTATCCATGTTACTACTAAGAAGATTAGGGAGGGTAACAGTCTTCGTATGTTGGAGGAGATTGATAAGACTGGTCTGACTGTTATCCCTTATTCTGCTAAGCTACCTTTGCCGAAGCCTGACCGCATCCGTCTTGATCATGATGATCACTGGGCTCGTACTCCTCTTCGTGTGGTGGGTCCTTGGGCCTACGTTTTTACTACCGCAGATTCCAACGTCCCTCGTACAACTTTATCCTTGCCTGAGAAGTATGATGGATATAAGCCTTGGGTTTTCAACCCTGTCGCTTCTCATGAGGTAACCTTCGCTTTCTTTGGAGGTTTTTCATCTTATTTTTTTCTTTGCAGTCTTTGTTTGGTATTCTGATGGCCTTCTTTTGTAGTCTGCCCCTGATTCTTCTGCTGGAACCGCCCCAGCTTCTGTTGCTAGGACTTCTCCGGGCTCTGCTGGTAATTCCGTAGCCACTAGGACCAGGAAAAGAAAGGCTTCGGCTGACACAGCTACGCCAACACCTGCGAAGGTAAGGATTATAGCCTAGCCATATCGTTTTGCTTGTATGATTTCCTAGTATCTTGCCCCTAATCCTTGGCTTGCGCATGTGTTTTTCCACAGTCTTCCAAGAGAAAATGAAAGTTGAAGGATGTGATTGATCTTGAGGAATCCTTCTTTACCTCAACTTGCAATACTCTTTTTCGTTTTCGAATCTGAGGTTAATTTAGGAACTATGTCCCAAAAATTGGACAGTTCTATTAAATACAACTCAGAAATATATTTTGGTTAAGTTCCACACTTGTAATCGCTTTTCCCGACAGGGCTTCCAAGAACGTACCTTACCCCTTTTTCTCTGTACTCCCAGGAAACGGAAATATGAAGGTCAAAATTACGAAGCCTTAGAGCGAAAATAAAGCTTATATTTGGTTCCAGTGTATTCATATATATTTTCAACGGCCAAAGATAAAGACGAAGATTGTCCTTGGTTCATACGTACCAAAGTACGAACTTCTAGGGGGAAAGACGAAGGTTATCTTTGGCTCGAACATGTCCATATACGTTCTCAGCAGCCAAAGAGAAATGCGAAGGTTGTCCTTGACTTGAACGTATTCATATACTTTTTCAACAGTCAAGGACAAAGATAAAGGCAAAAACGAAGACTGTCCTTAGATCTTATGTATCTAAGTACGAGCATCCAGGGACAAAGAAGGAGCTTATCTTTGGCTCGAGTGTATTCATGTACATTCTCAACAACCAAAGATTCAAATGAAGACTGTCCTTGGTTTGTACATATCTAAGTACGAGCAACCATGGACAAAACAAAGGTTATCCTTGGCTCGAGCGTATCCATATACGTTCTCAACATCTAAGGAAAATGACAAAGATAGCTTTGGCTCGAGTGTATTTATATACATTCTCAACAGACAAAGATATTTACGAAGACTGCCCTTGGATTGTACGTATCTAAGCACAAGCATCCAGGGGCAAAAATAAAGCTTATCTTTGGCTCGAGCGTATTCATATACATTCTCAACAGCCAAAAACCAAAATGAAGACTATCCTTGAATCGTGCGTATCTAAGTACGAGAAGTCAGGGACAAAAATGGAGTTTATCTTTGGCTCAATGTATTCATATACATTCTCAACAGCCAAAGACTATTATGAAGACTGTCCTTGGTTCGTACATACCTATGTGCGCACAACCAGGGACAAAGACAAAGGTTATCCTTGTCTCGAGCGTATCCATATACGTTCTCAACATCTAAGGAAAATGACAAAAATATATTTGGCTCGATTATGTTCATATACATTACTGCTTTTGGCTCGTATATATATAAGTACGAGCAGCCATGGGCAAAGATGGATCTTATCTTTGGCTCGAATGTATTCATATACATTCTCAACATCAAATAAAATTACGAAGACTGCATTTGGCCCGTACGTATCTAAGTACGAGTATCCAGGGGGAAAGACGGAGCTTATCTTTGTCTCGAATGTACATCCAAAGACAATTACGAAGACTGCCTTTGGCTCGTAAGTATCTAAGTACGAGCAGCCAGGGGCAAAGATGGAACTTATCTTTGGATCGAATGTATTCATATACATTCTCAATAGCCAAAGACAATTATGAAGACTTCCTTTGGCTCGTACATATCTAATACGAGTAGCCAGGGGCAATTATGGAGCTTACCTTTGGCTCAAATGCATTCATATACATCCTCAATAGCCAAAGACTATTACGAAGAATGTCCTTCGATCGTAGTATCTAAGTACGAACATGCAGGGACAAATATGAAGCTTATCTTTGGCTCGAGTGTATTCATATACATTCTCAACAGCCAAAGACAATTACAAATATTGTCTGTGGTTAGTACTTATCAATGTACGAGCATCCGGGGACGAAGACGGAGATTATCTTTGGCTCGTGTGTATTAACATATATTCTCAACAGCCAAAGACCAAATCGAAGACTGTCCTTGGTCGTACGTATCTATGTATGAACATCCAGGGATGAATGCAAAGGTTATCTTTGGATCGAATGTTTCCCTATACGTTCTTAGTGTCCAAAGAAAAATGCAAAGGTTTCCTTAGCTCGAGCGTCTCTATATACGAACATCTAAGGACGGAAGCGAAGGTTACCTTAGGCTCGAGCGTATTCATATACGTTCTCAACAACTAAAGACGAAAACGAATGTCTCCTCAGCTCGAACGTATCTATATACGAATAATTAAGGATGAAAGTGAAGGTTATCTTTGGCTTGAAAATATCCATATACGTTTTCAATATCCAAAGAAAAATGCAAAGGTTACCTTTGGCTCGAATGTATTCATATACATTCTCAAATTCCAAAGATAAAAACGAAGATTGTCCTTGACCCGAACGTATTTATATGCAAACTGTCAAGGACAAAGATAAATACAAGGATGCATCTCAGCGCGGGGGATTAACCCTTCGTAATGCAGGCTAAGATGCCTTCGTGCATACAGTCTATCGAAGGAAATGAGGACAAGTTCATCGCAAAGGTCTACCCTTTGTATCAAAGAATCCTTTACTACTATTTTTTTATGCAGGAATGTAGCAGATAAAGGGAAAACCTGCTACAAACAGGTTTTTGCAAACCAAAGATAGTTGAGGTGAAAAATGTTAAAAATACAACTTGCATGGAAGGACAAAGCTTTGTTCCTCTAAATTCTAAAGCTTATAGCTTTGTGAATCCCCGGGGGGCAAGAGAAGTCCATCGTAAGACAGTACCTGATCAAAGTATATAGCTCAAAGTATATAACTTTGTATATACTCCGTAAGGCAGAGTTCATCGAGAAATGGCTCTGTGAATTATTATAGGTACGTAGAAGCAGTATCATCAACGAAGGTCCCTGCCAACCAGATCTATAGACGAAGGTGGAGGTCACGATAAGCCAAAGATATCAACAATTGTTGTATTTTACAACTTAATTCTGAATCCGAAGGTATGCATGGGAGCAAAACCTGTTAAAGGCAGACTCACCACTGCCAAGCATGCAGGAACAAATCCTGCAAGAGCAACTCACTGCAACCATAATGAAGCCTACAAGGCGCATCTCACTATACGCAAAGTACCCTGTGACACCCATGAGACTCCTAGGAGGAACATGTAGCTGACACCTATGAGGAGGCAACCTCAAATTACACAGACGAAGGCTCCATAAATACAAATACTTTTCCTTTCAAAAGAAAAAGTGGGAAAACATATATCAATCATGGCGCCTCTACAACATCAACTAAAAACAACAAATACATGTTGAAGGTAATACAATTTTAAGGTATGCTATCTTTATATGATATAATTATATACGTAATTGTGATATATCCCTGTAAAGAGGTATTATAAGCCTCAACAATCAATATAAAGCTTGGATTTCGAATATAGATTTCAATGCGTGTGAAATGAAACAAACATGCAAAAACAAAGGGTTAGAACTGACATCCACCGTCAGAATTGACGACAAAAACGAAGGGTTAGAAATGACACCCACTTTCAGAATTGACGATGAGGCAGGGCACGGCATAACTGCGCGTATGTCAATCTCGGATCCTCAAGGCAAATGAATCCCACTAAGAGGAAAATAATAAGCAATATATCCCACAAATAGAGATACCCTGTCGAAGTAAAGCGTCCTTTGAGTTGAACGCGAAGGTTTATAGGGAAAAAATTGTCCACATAGGGACCCTCGCCACTACGGTACCTTCTGGCCAAAGGATACTCTGGTAGGACGTTGAATGTTCCACCAGGGTTAATCATACCTTAGCACCTAGCGATGGCTTGATTGTGCAACAAACTAGACATACTATGTCACACACGTAAATATTGTGCAAAAAAGAAAGAAAAATGCTATAAACACATATTAAGAAAAGGTGAAAAATGCCGAACGGAGTATGTACGTATTTATTTACGCAGGTACAAAAATAAGGCAAAAAGCTTAACTTAAGAAAAAGATTCAAAAAGGTATACTTCCATTGCAAAGGAGTGAAGTTACAACAACGAAGATACACCAGGAGACAACTCCATACCAGGCAAGTAAAAAGACGTCTTAGAGACACCTTAGCCAAAAGAAAAAACTAAAAGGAAAAAAATATACGCCTAAGCAATAAGTTAAAACTCAACCAAAACTTAGTTGCATGCTATGAGGGGGTACCTTCTAGCATCATTATATCTTGCTCAGGCGACGGCTGGTCTAAAAGGTAGCAAAAATACCTAAGCAGCGAGCAAAGGCTCCACTTTAAAAGGGCGAAAACCACCATCCCAGTCTCAGCTGTCATTAACGAAGGCGTGGCCCTCATAAACAAACACATACATACATACATACGTACGTACGTACATGCATACATATATACACATATGAATACATATATACATACATACATACATGCATACATACATACATACAAACATACGCATATATGTGTGATAATAATAGCATCAGAATAATCTTGTACTTCAATACTTCTATAGTACCTCAGTAATATACTTCGATACTTCTATGGTACCTCATGGATATATTTCCATACTTCGAGAGTACCTCGGTGAACTACTTCGATACTTATTTATATCGAAAAACTACTTCAATACTTCGAGGGTACCTCAGTAAACTACTCCGATACATCTCTACATCGACAAACTACTTCAATACTTCAAGAGTACCTCAGTAAAATACTTCGATACTTCTCTACATCGGCAAACTACTTCAATACTTCAATGATACCACAACGAGTTTACTTCGATGGTACCTAAGTGAATTATTTTGATACTTCAAGGGTACCTCAACAAGTTACCTCGAAGGTATCTCAGCAAACTAATTCGATAGTTCGATGATATCTCAGTGAAATAAACGAAGGAGGATAAGGATTTTTTTTTTAAGGATCGTTCTTCGTACAACCCTCAAGAAAAGGGGAAAACTGTAGATACCAAAAATATATTGTGCCATATAGCACAATATTAAAGGTGGAGCAACTTATTATGTTACAACAACACACACTACATCTCTTCTTAGGATGCTTAATTATGAAGCTATCTCCATCAACGTGTGGCGCACTATTAAAGGTGGGAGTAGCGAAGTAATCTACAATGGAGTACACCAAATTTCTACCAATATTACTTAATTTTTAAATAATAGGATATAGTATAGGAACGTGGGTGTGTCTATATGTCAGAGGTAGCTGAGCAGTCAGAACAACATTTAATGCGAAGGCGCGATCTTCAACCACGTGGGCTCAGAGTATGTGGCATCCTATGATTGGGAAGGTACTTGGCCAACGAATGTACAATTTGTATTGAGGATTCTCATTGGCGCGTGGAGGAAGCTAAGGTGGCATTGTCTGATTGGAGATGGTGGGTGATAGGTGTCATAAACACCTAGAATTATTATCTATTGATTATGATTTCTTTGCTATTTTTCGTGTGAATTATGTATTTTACGTTTGTTTTGAGTTATTAGGTGCAATGGAGTTATTTGGAGCAAAAGAAGAAGAATAAAGCACTCTTTTGGAGCATAAGGGAAGAACCGTCAATTCACATGCGAGTGGAAGCTGGACCAAGCTAAGGTTATGAGAGAAAGAATGACAAAATTGTCATTTCACAGGCGAACACTATTCGGAGTCGAACCGAGCTTAAGGGGAAACTCTGTATTGGAGGAGCATTAAAGATAGACTAGCTGAGGTTAAGGGGTGACCATATGTTATAGGGCACCTACTGGGGTATCTAATAAGTGGGGTGTGATTATCTAACCCTAATTTCTACACCCTAAATCGAGAGAATACTTTCTCTCATTCATTTCAATTATTTTCACCTGAAATTGAGAAAGAGAAGCGGCAGCAGCTGTTGGTGTTGGTCCGAGAGATTAAGAGAGAAGATAAAGAAAAGATAGATCTGAGGAGAATGGGATTGTTGGGTGATATACAGGGAGAAGGTGGTGATGTTGCAGGGAAGGATTAAGTGCAAACTTCTGGTGATTGGAACTGTCAGTGTGTGGCTGGAGGAATGACGTTGCAGGTTTCAGTGAACTGAGTTACAGAAGATGATGTTGGTGTGACAGCTGCTCATGGGGTTGAGCTGAATGCAGGATTAGATGAATGTATGGGATTCATAATTGCGTAGGGAAGGAATCGAGTGATCCTGTAAACTGGTGTTGGTTGGCTGCAAGGGTATTGTCTACGGTCAAGATATGCAATGCAGGGAAGCTACAGGATTGAGGTGCTGCTGCTGAGAAGAAGTTCGAGTTTAAATGTTTGATGTTGTTGCCGTTGCTGTTGAGATGAATGAGAAGAAGAAATGGGTTTGTCTGTGAGTTGATACAGATGAAGTATGTAATGGTTTTGGAGCTACAGGGAATGTGTTGTGAATTGTGGCTTGACTTGCAGGTAGAAGAACTTGCAGATTGAGATGGTGGTTACACTGGGTTTGGATGCCAGTGGAGATGTGGCTAGTGGTGTTGTTCAATTACAGAAGACATAGATAGCAGTGCAGGTGCTGTGTGTTTCTTGAATGGATGCAATGAACTGAATTGCAGGTATGAGGTGCAGCTACAAATGTGCTTGTTCAAAGAAGCTACAAAGGATGCAGTGAGAATTCAGGTGTAACTCAGCTGGTCGTGCTGATACTGTTGTTGTTGTTAATGGAACCAGGGTTTTGAATCTGGGGTTGAGACTGAACTGATGTTCGAAGTGATTCAGTGAATAAAGAGATGGAGATGAATGACCGAGCTGCAGATGGAAGGAATGTTATTGCAATTGGTGTGGCTCTGGTGCAAGGGAGAAATACTTGTTGATGTTGTTGATTTTGTTGGTGGTGAACAAGAAATTGGTCATGGGATGAAGGCAGTGAGAATGAGCTGCAATTGCAGGTAATGCTAGGTGCAGCTGGACTGGATTAGCATTGGTGATGCACAATGATTGTGCATCAGCAGAGCTCTGGCTTGCGAAATGGTTTTGGTTTAGAACAAGTCAACTGAGTTATCCTTAACTCAGACCTGACTCATCTGACTGGTACCAACTGACTGACTCGGTGTGACTCACTGAGTTTGACCGTTCTGACTCGTTGACTTGACCGATTTGACTCGTTGACCGGAGACCGAGCGGACTTTGCCAGTCACCTGAGACGTTTTCCGGTAACTTTTCCGGCCGGTTCCCGACCAATTTCCGGTCACACTTTTTGGATAAATTTTCTACATGGGCTCTTCACACACATGGGCTTGGTGGACTTCTTGGTGATGGGCTTTTGAGAGTTGACCTAGTTTTGGAAGGGAGAAAAGCTACAAAAAGAAAAGTTTTCTACTTCCTTTGAATCACGTATTATTTTCTACTTGGAACTTTGGAGAGCGGCTATACAACTAGGGTTTGCTTTTCGTTTATTTTTCATCTTCTTAATTTATTATTGATTATGATTATGATGAACTCCATTATTATGAGTAACTAAACTCAATTATTGGTTATGGGATAAAGTTGATTTCTCAAGCATGTTATTTGATTCAATGAATTAGTTTTTTCTCAAAACTTTATTGTTTATGATTCATTATTAATACTGTCTATGATTTGAATGCTGGTTTGGTTGAGTCCAGAATCAATTAGATTAGTCTTCATCTCTATTGCTAGATTAGGGTTTTCAATACGAAATAGTTTATAATTTTTGATTCTAAGTAGCATAGTGCCATTATTACTTGTAGTGATACATCTTTATAATTGCATAGGAATCATAACCTTTGTTAAAACGAATTAGTGCTTTTACACGTTTGTTTGCATTGATTAGTCTTATTTCATAGAACTTATTGCTCTTAGGGAGTTAAATTTAATTGTGCTTTTACACTTTAGGTTGTTTTCTAGGTAGATTTCACAATAGCATCTTTTAATGTTGTTTGTGATAAAATCGGGAAATAAACGGGATACTCTTGCGATCAAGATATCCTAGGACTTCTAATAGATGAGAGATTAAAATTCCAATTTTAGTCATTGATGAAAATACATGTTTGTGAATGATACTATTGTAGTTGCAGGAAATCCTACACTACACCCCTCACAAGATTTCATTAACCTTCAACTCATTTTTGGATTAACAATCTTAATTTTATTGATGAATCTTTGAACAATCTTACAAGAAAAGATAAAGGAATCAAGAATAACCACTGCTCTAGATTTTCTCTCTCCTATTTACTTGCTTCTCACTCAAAAAAGATCTCTCTCTTTTTCCTTTACAACCGAATGGCTATTTATAGGAAATTACATAGTGGATGACATCTAATCTGTCCTTTATTTTCGGATATGGTTTGCGACATTCTCGCAACCTTACAAATACTAATCTCGCAAACTTCCTTATTTTCGCAGGATCGTCACACTTTTCTGATGACGTCGTTTATTATGTCATTTCTGAATTTGTTCTGCGACACTGTTGTGTTGTGTTGTTAATAATTTCGTTGAGGCATTATTGCTGCGAGATTATGTTCCTACATATTGCCTCTTCTCATATCTTCTCTGCGAAGTAGAGAGCGATGTGAGAAATGCCGCAGCTGTCCATCTCTTCATATTCTGCATTTATCACACGTATCCTTTCTTCCATCTATTTCTTGACACGTCTTCTGTAACCGCTGCTTTTCAACCGCTCACGTCTTTTCGTATTAATGGTGTTTATTTCTTCGAGTAAAAAAATCTTCTCTATATATTCTTCTTACTCTTCTTTCCATTTTCTTTTTACTTTCTCTTCTCTTTTTACTCTCTCATCTCTGCAACTCTATTGTTCTTCCATAAGTTCTGCCTCCAAGCGGTCAAAAACATGAGAAAACCTTAAAGGATGTTCAAAAAGATCTTGCTGAGAAAGGTTTCACACTTTCTACCATTCCTGGTGAAAGTGCCAAGTCAATTATTTTTATCAAACTTTTCTCTGATCAACATTGTGATGATCAATCAATCATAGTTTCGCTGGGTCAAATTCTCGCAGGTCTCCCCATTCCTCTTTATAACCCAGATATTCCTCTGTTCTATGAAATTCTCGCTCACTCGGGATTTTCGCGAGCTATCTTCCAATTGAGTGGGGATTGCATCCGTCTGATGCTGGAGTTCGCTAACCGTGGTGCTGGTAAAGGATCTCTTTATTCCAAAGAACTTAGGGATCCTAAATTCGTAGATCTAGAGATAGTCGCTGAGAAGTATACAGTAGCGAAATTCTTCGAAAATTATGAATTAATATCCATGAAGAAAGAGAATACTCGCTGGGGTATTCGCTTGAAAAGGAAGGATATTATTGTTGAAGATCAAATGCTCATGCATGACATTGATTGGTACTCTGGTAAGAACACAACCACTCGCCAATCCAAAGATGATAAATGGTGCGTTTTTCCCTTGATACTGAAAGGACCTTACATTGCTGGGTCAAATGTTCTTCCTGAGAATCTCGCTACTTATCAACCTTGGGTATTCTCTTGGCCCGAGAAGAAGAAATAGGTATGTTTCTTCCAGTTTCGCCCACTTTACATTTCTTTATTTTTCTTTATTCTTTTGCTCGCTGATTCTTGCGACATTGTACAGATCCAGAAACTGAAAGACAGCTACCATAGGACTGGGAAATCCAATACCTTGTTAGCTCTTCGCTCATACACAGATGAGGTAAGAAATATTCTTTTATGATTTTAAACAATATATTGTTGCCTCTATTTCTTATTTTTATCTGTGTGTGAAGGTTATCGCTGAAATAGAAAAGCCTGCCAATGTTGCGAAGACTGGTGATAAAGGCAAAGGTGCTCTTCGCAGGGAAAAACCAACTGCTCCTCCTTTAAAAAAGAGAAAAATACGTTCTTACTCTCTTTCAAATACTCCTTCTCATGAAAACTCCGAGAGTGATGAGGATGATGAGGATAATGATGACTCTGCTGCAAATGAAGATTCTCCATCTGAGTCTTCTATGGCTAAGATCTCTGGAATCTTTTCTGATTCTTGGCAAGGAATGGGAGATAGTCAACTGGCTAATACCTGCAAATCTCTCGCCATGATTTGTGATGTTCCTTTATTGGATGGAGATAGTTCTCTTCGCGGAGTTTCTATATCGGTGACTCCCAACTTCCTGCATTCTCTTAATAGTCTGGTATGCTTTCGTCTTTTTACTTCTTCATTATTGTAATTCAAAATCTCTTTCTATTTTTACACTTTTTACATTTTCTCGCAGGCTGGAAAAGCTTCTTTCGTTGTTGCCTCAGATTTGGAGAGCAGACGCGAAATTCTTGAAAAGAAGAATCTTCAATTTCGTACGTAGAATGAAGAACTGGAAACTGAAGCTAAGGATCTTCGTGAGAAGAACGAACAATTAGAATCTGAAGTTAAAGGTCTTCGCGAGAAGAACAAACAACTGGAAACCGACTTCTTCGCAAAAGAACAAAATTTCTATTCTTCAAAAAGCTAATGATCAGCTCTATGGTATGCAATTTCTCTCCTTTCCTTTCATTCATTCATCCTATTGTCTTATCTTATTTGATTAATCCTTTTTGCAGACATTTATGGTCTTTCTGATGAAGCCATTCTTCTTCATTCATTTCCCGATGCCCTAGATAATGACACTCTTCTTGAACATCTTAATAAATCTTTGAATAGTTTCTCTAATGATAAAATTTCATCTCTGCCTTTGAATGAACTTAAATCCAAATTTCGCCTCTTAGAGATTGATCATAGATCTAGTTTAGGTTTATCCAACCAATTTAAACGTTTTTATCTCAATTCTAAAGAGAAGATCAATGAATTAAGAACCAAGATTAGCAAACTTATAGATGATAAAGATCGTATCTATGACCAAGGTGTTAAGGCTTTGGCGAAATTCCAAGAGACTCTTCTTGAGGTTCAACTTGAACGAGATGAATCCAATCGTTGAAATGTTGTGCTTAGCAAGAGAGAAAACCAAGTTCTTTCTCGTCTTCTTATAAATAGTGATGATGAGTTCGCTTGGGCCGCGACAATCTTGGATAACGCCAGAAAAGATTTAGGTGTAAACGTTAGTCTCCAAGTTGAGCATACAGCCTTGATTAGAGATATGATTTCTGAGAGAGAAGGTCATTAACTGTTTTCCTTTATTAATCTTTGGTTTTTCACGAGTTTTTATCAAGTTACTGATTAATTGCTATATGCTTCGCAGAATCTTAAAGTAGATATCGCCAAAGAGTTGAGGAACTTGAAGCTGAAAAAGAGGAACTCGCAAAGAATATTTCTTCTCTCAACGACAAATATTCTAGATTAAAGAATCAAATCAAGATCACTATTGTGAACTTTAAGAACGACGCTCTGCACTTTCACAATCAAACTATTCAAATGGTTTCTGATGATCATAGTATTCCTCACTCTGATTATCCTTGTCTCTTGGAGGAGATCCCAAAGAACATTCCTAGTCTGACCGTCTCTGATAGCGAAGCTGATGATGAAGAATCTGATGGTGATGAAGGTTCAGATGGAGATAAAGGTTATGATGTAGACGAAGAAGAGAACAAGTCTGATGAAGATGATGAAGGATCAACTAAGAAGTAGTCTTTGTTTCTTTCTTTGATCTTCTGTAATACTTGTACATTTATTCCTTCTTTTTGTATATTTGCGAATTCTTTTGGTTCCCCATATTCTTTAATATATGAGTTTCTTTCATTTCGATCTGCATTCATTAAAACAATTATTCCTTGCAATACGGTTAATCAACATAATCATTAATTTTTGAATTTTTGCGTAAATCTATCACGTGGAGACAAATAACATTTTCTAATTTCATTCATTGCACTTGCCTCTGTTATTTGTATCCAAATGAGAGATTTTGCAGATTTTTCTTATTTTGTGTCTCAACTTCGCAATTGTTTATGTATAATTTCGCAATCATATGCGAAGTGAATTTTGATTCTTTTCAGAATCTCATTCCTGTGTGGTCTTATTTTGCATTCCTAGTTAAAGGTCTTATTATGTCACCTCTTGTCATTGCGACAAAATTGAAGGACGTCCTTGCATTTTCATGCAAAAACCCATTGATCTTGCCTTAACTTTTTCTTTTGTATTATTGCCTCTTCAGGAATGTTGCGATAATATGACAGGCCTAAATATTCTTGCGAAAATAAAGCCCCATTACATTGCCGTCCTGCGATTTGTCTTCGCACTTTAATGCGAAAACCCATTGATCTCGTCTTATATTTTTTTTTTGTATTATTGCCTCTTCAGGATTGTTGCACAAATATGACAAGCCTTAATACCCTTGAGAGTAAAAAGCCTCATGACATTTGCGTCTTAAGACACTTATCAGCTCCCTAATGGAGGGTGCCGCCCTTATCTTCCCCCTGGTTTCCCCTTCAAGGAGGCGTACCTCTACCATACAAGGTTGTCTCCTCCCATCCGGTCTTAACAACAAACAGTTGTTTTTGCAGCCTCTTATCCCTTTTACCTATAAGGCTTATGGTTACGAGACTGCACCCTAAGTGGGGTTTTCTTCGGGCCGAGTGCAGTATAAGCCAAGACTTGTCAAGAATGGAAAGGTATATCCAGACGCCCCTGGAACTCTTGACTCAACCGTGTACCTCGGCGCCTTGGTCAGATTCTGCACTCCTTGGGAGAGTCCTTATTACCTTAGTCGCCCAACCTAAGTCATATTCTTAAGCTGAGAATCCAAGGTGCCTCTCCCGGATGGGCTTTATTGACCCCAAATCTCCATGACTCAGGTTCCGGTGGCGGTGTAGCCTTTCCCTGAGCCATGCAACAGGTACCCCCTTATATGACGTACTTTAGGTCTTACATTTGCCTCTTCCGAAATTGTATTCGCGAACTAGGGTGTACGCCATAAAGGTTCTCCCCTTTCTCTTTTGTCATTGTTCTCTGATTGTCTTTTGTAGAATTCATTATCTCTGCGAGATTCTCGCACATCATCACATCGTATTTGCACTTCTCAATATCTTTTTTATCATTCAGTAAAATGTACTTTTGAGAATTTTATTTGTTGCGAGAATGTCGCAACAAATCAATCATTCATACACTTCTTATTTTTATTACCTTTGCCATTATATGCTTCTTTGTTATTTTCTGCTACTGCTTCCTTGATAGTGGTATGTTCACCATTTATTATTCTGAGATAGCATTAGTTTCGCAACATTTCTTCTTCTTTTCGTTCGATTGCATCCACCATCAATCTCTCACTTCTTTTTGTCTCTTTGATTTTGCGTCGCCAACTTTCCTTCTTGTTTGCTCTTCCTTCGCAGGATTCTACCTCAGTTTCGTAACATTTTTTTCCTTCAAACCAATCTCCTTTTATGATTCCTACACCGCTGGGGTGAGGGAATATGATGCACTGGTGGAAAGTTGAAGCTACACCTAGAATCCCAAGTAGCCGAGGTCAACCAATTAATGCATTGTAGGGTGATTCTACGTCAACAACACAGAATAGGATTTCAGAAGATATTCCCTTCAATGGAATTCGCATAGTAACCTCCCCTTTAGGCTTGTTGGCAGTACCATTAAAACCATATATCTTATATGTTGATGGTATAAGATCATCATCTCTTCCTCCCATAGTTTTATAAGTATGATAAAATAAGATGTTCACAGAGCTTCCAGTATCGATTAGAATCCTATTAATTTCCCATGAATCTTCAGCCTCATCATCCTCATCTTCTTTCGGTTTTGGATTAATTTCTAATTTTACCACCAATGGATTGTCATGTACCTCTCCACCTTCAGGGACTTCTTCTGCGGTAAAAGAAATAGTTTGTTTCTGTCATTCCTCTAGTGACGATATTTTCTCAATGTTCATAATTTCTCTTCCATCATTGTCTCTTGCGAACACTCTAATCGAAATATTGTCATGAAAATCTTCAATTATCTTGTATGAATGTACGATAGAGTGACAGAATAGATTCTTTTCTTTTACACCAACTTCTATGAAGAATGTTTCCTTCTTTTTCACCATGTTTACTCTGTGATGCTCTAGTGGTGGTGGCAGCAATGGTTGATATTGTGGATGCCCTACCAGAAAGTGGTTTAGCTTTCCTTGATCTATCATTCTCAGAATAATTCTCTTTACTTTTCTGCAATCATTTGTAGTATGTCCATGGAAATGATGATAAGAACAGAACTCATGACTTCTGTTGCTTGGAGGTGGTTCAGTTCCCATGTTCTATGGTGTCGGTATATTCTCCATCAAAATTATAGCTTCCCATATTTTCTCCACACTTGCATTCAGAGGTGGCATCTTGATTTCTTCCCATACTACCTTGTGACCTCATTGTCCTCTATTATAATTTTGTCTTTGACCTCCATAAGTTTCTTGCGGCTGATCAAGTCTTTGGATCTTATTATTTCCACCACGATTGTAGAAATTTCTTTCTCTTTCATACTCCTCTTGATCTCGGCTTCCCATAGCCATCAGTTTTTGTTGATTGTTGCCCGTAATCTTTTCTTTTTGTACTTGCGAAGTGCTCGCCACTGTGTTTATTAGTTTAAGTAATAAGCTTGCATTTGCTGCTTGTGAATTGGTGTTCGCAACTGGGTATGATTCCATTTCATTTTTCCTTTCCTCTAGAGCAATATACTCTTCCTGAAGTTCTCGCAGTTCAGTCATTGTGATTGTATTCTTGACTCTGAAAATTTGGATATACAATAGATTGGTTGCGAACATAGCTTTGATAAATGATAAGATAAGATATCTCTCATCCACACGGCCAGCCATTTCACTACACATAGTTCTCCACCTTTTAGTTAGGTGCTTCAAACTTTCGTCAATCCTTTGTTTTAATCCAAACACATCTTCAATACCAGGTCGCGAAGAATTGTTACTTATATATGCCCCCAAGAATGTGGTCTGCAAATGATTGAAGGATGTTATTGTATTCTTTGGTAAACCTTCGAACCATTTTAACGCCTCCTCTGTTAAGCTGGATGCAAAATACTTGCATAATATGGCATCATGATTTTCCCATTGTAGCATGCACCTCACATAGGCTTTAATGTGTTGAATTGCACAAGTTGTTCCATCAAAAATGTTGGTTAATGCAGGCAAATTGCATTTCGGGGGTATTCCTCCTAGCTGTACTTCTCTTGTAAATGGAGTTTTCGCAGCTTCCTCTATAGCTTCATCTAATTGTCTTCTGCCTACTTCTCCTCTATTGTTCAGCATTCCTCTCATTTCTTCCAATTCTTTTAAGATTTGTTCATTTACGCCTGAATTTTGATCCATTGGTATTTTTAATTTCGCCTCCCTTCTTCTGCGTTCATGTCTTTCTTCTCTCGCGAAATTTTGCATTTCTTCTTCATTATCCTCATCTCGTCTTCTCTTGCGGTTCTCTTCCTCATCTCTATCTTGAATTCTTATATCATGATGTCTCTCATTTTCCCCTCCATGATTTTGTTCATTTCTTATCAATTCCATTCGCTGTCTTTCAGCCCTCCTCTGTGCTCTATCATAATCTTCATTGAGATTACCGTTATTCCGGTTTTGTGTACGCCTTCTTTCTCGATTGTCATGATTGTTCTGGCGAATTGCCTCCTGGAGCTCTTGTTCTTCCATTTCCGCTCTCAATCTTTCACGTTCGCGAATTAAATGTGCTTGTTCAGCATAGTGTCTTTCAATTTCTTCTTCAATCGTTTGTTGATTTCTTTGAGCTTCTCTCTCATGTAAAATTCTCCTTCCTTCCTCTCGATTCCTTTCGCCATCTTGATTATTTCGTCCCTGACGTTGTCCATTCTCTTGATTTCTATCATTTTTCCTATCATCAAAAGTTTCATGTTGTGGAACGTAATGATCATCAGTCCTTTCTCTACCTTCGCGATGTTCTTCATTCGGATTTTTTATTTCTTCTCGAATATTAGTTCCAGCATTAACTGTGGATGAGTTTCGCCTCATCTCTCTTCTAGTCAATCTTGAATACGATCTTGTAGTACTTCTTGATCTTCTACTCTGTAGTCTCATATTTTCCATCCTCAATTCGTGATTTTGCCTTGTTAGATTTGCACGCTCTTCTGTCTCAGATCTTCTTTCTTCATGCATTCTTCGTCTCAACATCTCTACTGCTCCAATTTCCTCATCTTCACGAATTATTTTTTCAACTATTTCTTGTCCTCCCTCTGTATGTCTATTATTTCTCGTTTGTCGTTCTTCTTCTTCATCTGCTGAATTTGATTGCCAAGTATGTATGCTCACTCTATCATAATCCATAGTTCTATTTTATACCGATGTTTGTTGAACTGGTTGTTGAATTTGATTTTCTCCATCATTTCTTATTCTAGTAGATTCTCCTGTTTCACTTCTCTCCCTTCCAGCAAGTCTTTTACTTCTTCTTTTAGTTGTTGTTGGTTTTTCGGATATATTCCTCCTTCTAGCCATTTCTTCAATACTAATGAATTGTAAGAGATTTCGTAAAATTCTTCACCAGTTATTCTAATTTCCCACAAATCAGAATATTAATCCTCAACCTTTTCTAGGGTGATCTTCAATCTTCTTCTCTGTTTCTAGCGCCATTATGTAGTTGCAGGAAATCCTACACTACACTCCTCACAAGATTTCATTAACATTCAACTCATTTTTGGATTAACAATCTTAATTTTATTGATGAATCTTTGAACAATCTTACAAGAAAAGATAAAGGAATCAAGAATAACCATTGCTCTAAATTTTCTCTCTCCTATTTACTTGCTTCTCACTCAAAAAAGATCTCTCTCTTTTTCCTTTACAACCAAATGGTTATTTATAGGAAATTACATAGTGGATGACAGTTAATCTGTCCTTTATTTTCGGATATGGTTTGCGATATTCTCCAACCTTACAAATACTAATCTCGCAAACTTCCTTATTTTCACAGGATCGTCACACTTTTCTCATGATTTGGCTGACGTTGTTTATTATGTCATTTCTGAAGTTGTTCTGCGACACTGTTGTGTTGTGTTGTTAATAATTTCGCTGAGGCATTATTGCTGCGAGATTCTGATCCCACAACTATCCCGTGACCAGTATCTCCTCCTTATTGATTATTACAATTACTTTATTGCTTTCAATTAATTTTATTGCTTTGTTTATTTAGATAAAACAATCCCCCCTGGTTACTTAAGAATCTGAAAATGTGATAATAACAAAAGCCTCTCTGTGGGTACGAACTCTTTATTATCGCATACTATATTTATATTTAGTTGAGTGAGAAAGTGAAATTATTTTTGACGCATATGACTGCGATCAAATTTTGGCGTCGTTGCCGGGGAGGCATACGGCTTGTTATTAAGCTTTTAGTTTTTTATCATCATTTATGCTTTCATATTTGATTTTTGTTTTCTTGTCTTGTTTCTCACTTGTTTGCGAGAATTGTTTTCAGGTACCTAATCCCTGGCTTCTAAAGATTGGAACTATCCAAGGTGCGGGATAGCTACTCGAAGAGGCACAATACTCCAACCAAGTCAAGACACGACGGAAGAATAAGAGTTAGAAGTGGAAGAAGAAATACAACTAGAAGAAGAACAAGAGGTTCCATTTGTAGAAGAACCACTAGTTAAATAAGAATAAGCAATGGGTGATGCAAATCGTACACTCAAGGACTTGGCTGCTCATAGGCTTGATGCACAACGGTGGTGTATTGAGACAAACTCAACCTTCGAGATCAAGGGGGTTGATTAGAGAGTTACCGAAGTTTCATGGCATGGCGAATGAAGATCCAAACAAGCATCTCATGGATTTCCACCATAGTCATGGCTGCTCCACCGGAGACTAATGCGATGGCAATGTTGAAAGCTTTTTTCTTTCTTTGGCGGACAATGCTAAGGAGTGGTTGTATTATTTACCATCCGGAAGTGTCACTACATGGAACGGGTTGAAGAAACTCTTTCTAGAGAGGTATTTTCCTGCGTCAAAGGCTACTCAAATTCGCAAAGACATTTGTGGGATAAAGCAACACGTAGGAGAATCTTTGTATGAATGTTGGGAGCGATACAAGAGATTGGAAGCTGTCCACACCACCAATTTAGTGACGTGATGATAATACAATACTTCTACGAAGGTCTCCAACAAGTGATAGATATCTTCTTGATGCAGCGGGTGGTGGTGCACTAGTGAACAAGACGGTGGCCCAAGCTACCGAGTTGATTGAAAGCATGGCTGCAAACTCGCAACAATTCTACACAAGAGGTGAACCAATGGTTAGGCGAGTGCATGAAGTTACGATTCATCATCACACCGTGATCAAAGGATGGATAACATGGAGCAAATGATGCAAAAGATGGTGCGGTTATTTTACCTTCATATGGTGAAGAGTTGGAGCAAGCTAGTGCGGTCTTTCCAAATCAACAAAGACGGTATGATCCCTACTCCAACACTTACAATCCGGGATGGAGAGATCACCCAAACTTTAGCTATGCAAACAAGCAAGGCGCGGTTCAACAACCTACTTTCAACCGTCCGGGTGGATTTCAACCACAACAACAACAATTCCAGCCACAACATCAACAATTTCAGCAACCACAACAATCGATGCAAAATCAGGGTTTCGATATCGATGCAAAGCTTCAAACTTTTATGCAAGGCATTTCTACCATGTTTAAGGAAAGTCAAGAAGAAACTAAGAGTGCTATCAAGGAGTTGCAGACACAAATGGGCTCCATGGCGGTTGATATAAAAAAATTGAAGGCACAAAATAGTGGGAAACTCCCTTCTCAACCTATTAACCCCAAAAGAGGGTGTCAATGCTATTACGTTGAGAAGTGGTACACAACTTGTGCAACCCGAAGTTACTGATTCGGGCAAGGTGGAAACACCAAATGAACCTGTTTTGGAGGAGAAGAGTGATGATTCTCCCCAAACTTCTGAGGTACCTATTCCTAACTCTAAAACTCCGGTTTGTAATTATGTTCCTTCTTTACCTTTCCCTCTAAGATTTGCAAGTTCCAAGAAGACGGAACTAGAAAAGGAGATTTTAGACGTTTTAAAGAAGATTCATGTGAACATACCACTCATTGATGCGATCAAGCAAGTTCCCAAGTATGCGAAAGTGTTGAAGGACTTGTGTACCAATAAGCGAAGGCTCAAAGATAATGAAGTGCTAAATGTGGGGGAGAATGCTTCGGCAATCTTACAACACAAACTCCCACTGAAATGTAAGGATCCCGGTAGCTTTGACATTCCAGTCACAATTGGTAACACCACATTTAACAAAGCTATGTTGGATTTAGGTGCATCCGTTAATGTTATGCCTGCATCTATGTACAATTCACTTGAGTTAGGTCCTCTTAAAAAGGCTGAAATTGTATTGCAATTAGCCGATCGTTCTAATGTCTACCCAATGGGTATTGTTGAGGATGTTCTTGTGCAAGTTAATCAATTAGTATTTCCAGCTGACTTTTGTGTGTTAGAGATGAATGAAGGCTCACCGGTCTCGTCTCTTCCATTGCTACTTGGGCATCCCTTCATGAAAACGGCGAAAACCATTATTGATGTGGATAAAGGAACGCTAACTATGGAGTTTGATGGAGAAACAATACGTTTTAACATTTTCGAGACGATGAGATATCCTAGTGATGTCCACTCTTGTTTCTCCATTGATGTTGTGGATACATTGGCACAACAAGTATTTGAATTGAATGGTGATGATGCTTTGGTAACCGTTTTGACTACATCCATGGATAATGGTGTAGAGTGTGGTAATGAAGTCAAGGAAGCCCTTGGTGATCTTAATTCACTACAAGGATGCCCGGAAACTCATAATATCTCTTTTATTTCTTTACCATGCAGTGATGAAAAGCTTGTACCTTCCATTGTTAAATCTCCAAAGTTATAATTGAAACCTCTTCCCGATCACCTAAAGTACTTATACTTGGGTGACAAGGAAGATTTACCTGTGATTGTTTCTAACAAGCTTAGTGAATTACAGGAGCAAAAACTTCTAAGGGTGCTAAGGAAGTACAAGACGGCCATAGGATGGACAATTGCTGATATCAAGGGTATAAGCGCTTCCATTTGTATGCACAAAATCCGTTTGGAGGACGATGCAAAGCCTACAAGGGAAGCGCAACGTCGTTTGAACCCTCCCATGATGGAAGTTGTGAAAAAGGAGATACTAAAGCTTTTGGACGTGGGTGTTATCTACCCCATATCCGATAACAAGTGGGTGAGCCCGGTACAAGTAGTACCAAAGAAATCAGGTGTGACGATGGTGGAGAATGATAAGAACGAACCTTTCCCAACTCGTGTGCAAACCGGTTGGAGGGTTTGTATTGATTACAGGAAATTGAATGCCACCACTAGGAAGGATCATTTTCCATTGCCTTTTATTGATCAAATGCTTGAAAGTTTAGCTGGACATTCTTATTATTGCTTCCTTGATGGTTATTCGGGTTACAATCAGATTATGATAGCGCCGGAGGATCAAGAGACAACCACTTTCACTTGTCCTTTTGGAACTTTTTCTTATAGAAGGATGCCTTTTGGCTTGTGCAATGCTCCAGCTACCTTTCAAAGGTGTATGGTAAGTATCTTCTTAGAATATGTTGAAAACATAATCGAAGTATTTATGGATGACTTTAGTGTCTTTGGTGATTCATTTGACCTTTGCTTGCAAAACTTGTCATTAATCCTTGAACGATGTGTTGAAACAAATCTTGTGCTTAATTGGGAGAAGTGCCATTTCATGGTAACTCATGGCATAGTTTTAGGCCATATAATATCTTCTAAAGGCTTGGAAGTCGATAAATCTAAAATAGACCTTATTCATGATTTAACCCCTCCCACTACGGTGAGGTAGATACGTTCTTTTCTTGGTCATGCAGGTTTCTATCGTAGGTTTATCAAGGACTTTTCCAAGATAGCATCACCACTTTGCAACTTATTGCAAAAAAATGTGGTTTTTAACTTTGATAAAAAATATATGGAGGCATTCAATCGTTTGAAAGAACTTTTGATTTCAGCCCCTATCATTAAACCACCGGATTGGAGCAAGCCTTTTGAGCTCATGTGTGATGCAAGTGACTTTGCGGTTGGTGTGGTGCTTGGGCAACGTGTGGGGAAGATACCTCATGCTATCTATTATGCTTCTAGAACGTTAAATGAATCCCAACAAAACTACACAACCACTGAAAAGAGTTTTTAGCTATTGTTTTTGCTTTGGAAAAGTTTCGTTCTTATCTAATTGGTACAAAAGTTGTTGTCTTTTCTGATCATGTAGCACTTAGGTATTTGCTAATGAAGAAAGAGGCGAAACCGAGGCTCATACGATGGATTTTTCTCTTGCAAGAGTTTGATATTGAAATCAAAGACAAGAAAGGAATTGAGAACACCGTTGCGGATCATTTGAGCCGTCTTGCTGTGGACAAAGAAGTTATCCCATTGCGTGAAAGTTTCCCGGATGAGCAACTATTCTCAATTGCTTTGGGAGAACCATGGTATGCCGACATTGTGAACTACTTGGTGTCTAAACAAATCCCAAAGAACTTGTCTCGTGCTGAGAGGGACAAACTTAAGAGGTTAGGGAACCAATACATATGGGATGATCCGTACTTATGGAAACAAGGTAGTGACCAAATGTTACGAAGGTGCGTTCCCGAATCCGAGTTTAATTCTATCTTGTCTTTTTGTCATTCCTATGCTTGCGGAGGACATTTTGGGAGTAAGAGAACCGC
The DNA here is from genome assembly GCF_003573695.1 of Papaver somniferum. NCBI lineage: Eukaryota > Viridiplantae > Streptophyta > Magnoliopsida > Ranunculales > Papaveraceae > Papaver > Papaver somniferum. Next base: position 131,156,282 of record NC_039362.1, on the reverse strand, counting down.
TTACAAGGTAATTGAAAGCGTTCTAAATTGGCCAACCTTGTTTAAAGATGCATATATATTTTGTACAACTTGTGATAGGTGCCAAAGAACAGGCAATCTAGGTGCCCGAAACCAAATGCCACAAACTTTTATTCAATTTATTGAAGTATTTGATGTATGGGGTATTGATTTTATGGGTCCTTTTGTCAACTCTCATGGGAATTTTTATATCTTACTTGATGTTGATAATGTCTCCAAATTGCTGGAAGCTAAGGCCACCCAGACTAATGATTCTAAAGTGGTTTCATATTTTGTGCAAGCTAATATCTTTGCAAGGTTTGGTATTCCAAGAGCCATAATTAGCGATGGGGGTTCTCACTTCAAGAACAGGATCTTACAAAGCTTGTTGAATAAGTACAATGTGTCGCACAAGATTAAAACACCTTATCATTCCCAAACAAATGGACAAGCCGAGGTTTCTAACCGGGAGGTGAAATCCATTCTTGAGAAGACGGTGAACCCTACAAGGAAAGATTGGAGCATGCGACTTAATGATGCTTTGTGGGCTTATAGAACCGCATACAAGACACCTATCGGGGTGTCTCCCTTTAGGCTTGTGTATGGTAAACCTTGTCATTTACCCGTTGAAATTGAGCATAAGGCATTTTGGGCTATTAAGCAATGCAATATGGAGATGGATGGGGATGGAAAGCAAAGGAAGTTACAACTCCAAGAGCTAGAGGAGCTCTGCAATGATGCAATTGAAAGCTCGCGCATTTATAAGGAAAAGATGAAAGCATTTCATGATAACATAATTTCTAGGAAACAATTTTGCATTGGGCAGAAAGTGCTTTTATTTAATTCTCGCTTGCATTTATTTCCGGGTAAATTAAGGTCACGTTGGATTGGACCTTTTATTGTTACTAATGTGTTTTCTCATGGTGCAGTGGAAATTCGTAGCATAGCTACAGGCAAGGAACTTAAAGTTAATGGCACCGGTTGAAACCATATTATGAGAATTTCACTTCCGAAGTGGTGGAAGGAGCTAACTTTGTGGATGCACTCCCTCTGGAGGAGGCATAGAAATCAAGGAGATAGTCGGGCGGACGACTTTAAACAAAGCGATAAATGGGAGGAAACCCATAGGATGAGTATTTCTTGTCTTGTATTTATATTCTTGTTTCGTTTTTAGCTTTTTCTTGTTTTGTTTTTACTTTTTCTGATTTCTTGTCATTATCATGTTAGCATTTCCCACCTTGACTTTCTTTGGACGATTCAATTTACATTGAGGACAATGTAAAGTTTAAGTGTGGGGGAGTGGTTAAGCTTTTGCATTGTAAATTTTTCAAAATTTTTTGACTTTTTTGTAAAATAGTGAATAAGAAACCTCCAACTTGTGGTTAGTTTAGGGTCACATAGTATACATTTCGCTAAGATTACATCGAGATTCTCATAAGAGTGACTGAACTTAGAGATGACAGAGAACATGATCGGGTTTCTTACTTGTACGAGTGTTAAAGTTGGATTTAACCATCCCAGTGGCAAATGAGGTGCAGACTGAATTCGGTACTAGATTTGTGATCCCCTATAGTGGAGACTACCCATGTTACATCATGTGAGGCACCGACCTTCATTTCTAATATGTGCTTTTAGAGTGTGTGTCACCGTACGTGAATTCCGGGCAGAATGGTGATCTTCCCAACCTCCCACCAATAGAAGCACTATTTTGATGTCTTGAGTGCTATTTTATCAATCATGAATGATGACATCGAATTGCTAACTTACATATCACTTGTAATCTTGTTCGCAGTTAGCACCATCCACTTTATCTCTCTACACCAACAGGTCCATAGAAACACCATCATCATCAACAAGAGGAGCATCACAAATTCGAAGGAAAGTGGAAGACGTTTAAGGTTTACAAGCAACAATACAGAAATGAGCAGATTTAAGTATAGCAACAAGACAAGGAGCTGAATTTTTTTTTACAAGTCGAAGACTATTGTATGAGAGAGAATATTATCAAGATGATAGTCAAGAAGTTTATGATATCGAGACATACGAGTTGTGGAGAATCGAGCGGTAAAGTACTTACACCATGGCCTTTGTACTTGCATTTTTATTTTTATCTTTATTTTGTATTTATATCATTTTCTCTTGTTAAAAAAAAAGACAAAAGAAAATTTTTATTAGGTTCATCATTAGTTTTCATATTTTGTTTATTTTTATTTTGTATTTATTTTATTATTATCAAAAGAAAAAAAAAATCATTGCATCATATTTTTGTTTGTTTAGTTCGTTTTTGGTTTTGTATTTATTCAATAAAGCCAATGGAAGAAGAAATATCCGTAATGAAGTTTCAAGCAACAAGGAATTAAAGGAAAGAATCACATTGTCAAGATTTTACGAAGTTCAAGATTTCATCATCAAGAGTTGAAGACCGAAGACGAAGATGAAGACATTGATTGAAGGTCGAAGACGTTTCTATGGATGTTGTGAGAGTGGTGCTATCTGCACGTCGAACGAATAACGAGGTAAGTAAGCATATTCCCACCTTCGTTAAGTGGTTGATTTCCTTTCTCAGAGATCGTCAGAAAAAGGGTTTTCAAAATGATTAAAAGATGTGGGTTTTCAAAACAATTCGGAGGGTTTTTGCCTTCCTACCATTCAACGTGTCGCAGGATTCTCTCTTCATTCCTACCTCGACACATGTGTGACCCATAAAGAGTTGTTTATTATTGAGAGATATTTCATAAAACCCTTTCTTGTGAGGCAGAGTCGAGGCTTTTGATCACTCCGAACCCGAATTTCTTTCGAGAAGGGATGCTTATTTCTCTCTCAACTTTTAAGGATGAGATTGTGTTCATTTATGTGTCTAACTTCTTATGACTAGTGTGTAGAATCTCTATATCTTCTTAGCGCGTTGGATGCTATCATTACGGAGAACTAGTAAGTTGGAAAAAGCAGGTTTTGTGGGTATATCTCTAGTAAACCCTCACGGGAATTGTATGTATCCTTTAGAATAATTTTCGTTTGATTTGCTCGAGGACTAGCAAAGTATAAGTGTGGGGGAATCTGATAGGTGTCATAAAAACCTAGAATTACTATCTATTGATTATGCTTTCTTTGCCATTTTTCGTGTGAATTATGTATTTTACGTTTGTTTTGATTTATTAGGTGCAATGAAGTTATTTGGAGAAAAAAAAGAAGAATAAAGCACTCTTTTGGAGCATAAGGGAAGAACCATTAATTCACATGCGAGTGGCAGCTGGACCAAGCTAAGGTTATGAGCGAAAGAATGACAAAATGGTCATTTCACAGGCGAACACTATTCGGAGTCGAACCGAGCTTAAGGGGAAACTCTGTATTGGAGGAGCATTAAAGATAGACTAGCTGAGGTTAAGGGGTGACCATATGTTATAGGGCACCTACTGGGGTATCTAATAAGTGGGGTGTGATTATCTAACCCTAATTCCTATACCCTAAATCGAGAGAAGACTTGCTCTCATTCATTTTAATTATTTTCACCTGAAATTGAGAAATAGAAGCGGCAGCAGCTGTTGGTGTTGGTCAGAGAGATTAAGAGAGAAGATAAAGAAGAGATAGATCTGAGGAGAATGGGATTGTTGGGTGTTATACAGAAAGAAGGTGGTGATGTTGCAGGAAAGGATTAGGTGCAAACTGCTGGTGATTGGAACTGTCAGTGTGTGGATGGAGGAATGAAGTTGCAGGTTTCAGTGAACTGAGTTACAGAAGATGATGTTGGTGTGACAGCTGCTAATGGGGTTGAGCTGAATGCAGGATTAGATGAATGTGTGGGATTCATAATTGCACAGGGAAGGAATCGAGTGATCCTGTGAACTGGTGTTAGTTGGCTGCAAGGGTATTGTCTGCGGTCAAGATATGCAATGCAGGGAAGCTACAGGATTGAGGTGATGCTGCTGAGAAGAAGTTCGAGTTTAAATGTTTTATGTTGTTTCCGTTTCTGTTGACATGAATCATAAGAAGAAATGGGTTTGTCTGTGAGTTGATACAGATGAAGTATGTAATGGTTTTGGAGCTACAGGGAATGTATTGTGAACTGTGGATTGACTTGCAGGTAGAAGAAATTGCAGATTGAGATGGTGGTTACACTGGGTTTGGATGCCAGTAGAGATGTGGCTAGTGGTGTTGTTCAATTACAGAAGACAGAGATAACAATGCAGGTGTTGTGTGTTGCTTGAATGGATGCAATGAACTGAATTGCAGGTATGAGGTGCAGCTACAAATGTGCTTGTTCAAAGAAGCTACAAAGGATGCAGTGAGAATTCAGGTGTAACTCAGCTGGTCTTGCTGATATTGTTGATCTTGTTGTTAATGGAACCAGGGTTTTGAATCTGGGGTTGAGACTAAACTGATGTTCAAAGTGATTCTGTGAATAAAGAGATGGAGATGAATGATTGAGCTACAGATGGAAGGAATGTTGTTGAAATTGGTGTGGCTCTGCTGCAAGGGAGAAATACTGGTTGATGTTGTTGCTTTTGTTGGTGGTGAACAAGAAATTGGTCATGGGCTGAAGGCAGTGAGAATGAGCTGCAATTGCAGGTAATGCTAGGTGCAGCTGGACTGGATTAGCATTGGTGATGCATAATGATTGTGCATCAGCAGAGCTCTGGCCTGCGAAATGGTTTTGGTTTAGAACAAGTCAGCTGAGTTAGCCTTAACTCAGACCTGACTCATCTGACTGGTACCAACTGACTGACTCGGTGTGACTCACTGAGTTTGACCGTTCTGACTCGTTTACTTGACCGATTTGACTCGTTGACCGGAGATCGGGCGGATTTTGCCAGTCACCTGAGACGTTTTCCGGTGACTTTTCCGTCCGGTTCCCGGCCAATTTCCGATAACACTGTTTGGATAAATTTTCTACACGGGCTTGGTGGATTTCTTGGTGATGGGATTTTGAGAGTTGACCTAGTTTTGGAAGGGAGAAAAGCTACAAAAAGAAAAGTTTTCTACTTCCTTTGAATCACGTATTGTTTTATACTTGGAACTTTGGAGAGCGGCTATACAACTAGGGTTTGCTTTTCGTTTATTTTTCATCTTCTTAATTTATTATTGATTATGATTATGATGAACTCCATTATTATGAGTAACTAAACTCAATTATTGGTTATGGGATAAAGTTGATTTCTCACGCATATTATTTGATTCAATGAATTAGTTTTGTCTCAAAACTTTATTGTTTATGATTCATTATTAATATTGTCTATGATTTGAATGCTAGTTTGGTTGAGTCCGGAATCAATTAGATTAGTCTTCATCTCTATTCCTAGATTAGGGTTTTCAATACGAAATAGTTGATAATTCCTGATTCTAAGTAGCATAGTGCCATTATTACTTGTAGTGATACATCTTTATAATTGCATTTGAATCATAACCTTTGTTAAAACGAATTAGTGTTTTTACACGTTTGTTTGCATTGATTAGTCTTATTTCATAGAACTTATTGCTCTTAGGGAGTTAAACTTAATTAGGCTTTTACACTTTAGGTTGCTTTCTAGGTAGATTTCACAATAGCATCTTTTAATGTTGTTTGTGATAAAATTGGGAAATAAACGGGATACTCTTGCGATCAAGATATCCTAGGACTTCTAATAGATGAGAGATTAAAATCCCAATTCTAGTCATTGATGAAAATATATGTTTGTGAATGATACTATCTCGTGACCAATATCTCCTCCTTATGGATTATTACAATTACTTTAGTGCTTTCAATTAATTTTATTTCTTTGTTTATTTAGATATAACAACCCCCTCCCCCCCCCCCCCCCCGGTGGTTACTTAAGAATCTGAAAATTTGATAACAACAAAAGCCTCTCTGTGGGAACGAACTCTTTCTTATCACATACTATATTTATATTTAGTTGAGTGAGAAAGTGAAATTACTTTTGACACATACGACTGCGATCAATGGGCGGCCAATGAAGGTACCAGATTAACCAAGGACCATCATATCTCGATGTACCAAGATCATCAATAAACTTATCATCTTTACCCGTGGATGTAGGTTAGGATTAACCGAACCGCGTAATCTCTTGTGTGATTTAATAACTTAGTTGCACTTACATTATCTTCTCACTTAGCTATTTATTTACCGAGTTATCTCTGTTTTCTGAGTTATCTGCTCATCTGAGATATCTCTTTATTTAACTTATTTGTTTACTGAAATATTTTGTATAGACATACCTTTTATTCCTTATAGCATCTGTTATATCGAAGTAACTTTACTTACTTAGTTTATGATATTCTGAGCAGACCTGATTTCGAACATAGCTTTATTTACTCAACAATATCAGTTCGACTGAGGTATTCATACTACTTAGTATATGATCCTCTGAGATGCTCATATTACGTATACTACGGGGAAAATAGTAGTCACTTGGTTAATTTTCAATCAGTGTGCTCCCAGTTTTATTTAATTTATGGCTTAGTAAGACGTAATGGGTGATAGCGTAGTTGTTGTACAAAGGAAATTAGTTCAATACTTTGGTATATATTGATAGACACATTTTTGTGTCTGAATTGTCCTCAGTGTCTATATTGTTAGTGCTTGATTTTGTACTTATTATGGTGTTTTTATGTTTGTGTAGCTATTTTTGGAGAAATACACTTGTGTGGAAAAAGTTGCTCAAAAAGTGCTCTTTGGAACCCCGGAGGAGTTTTGCTATTCGGACTCTCAGTTTGGATAAGGGGCACCTCAATTACTAAGGGGCACCTTCTTGGCGATTCGCACCCCACAGCTGGTTAGGGGGACACCATCTTCTACAATTCAAATTTGATTTTTTGGCGGGATAATGGAGCAGTGAACTGGCAGAGTTTAGAATCAAGAATTTGACGTGATTTCATGAGACTCAATGGCTGGGAATTGTTTGGATGATGTGACTGGTCTTAACAGGCCTGCTATGGCTTATTTTGTCGGATAGAATTGGCTAGATTCCCGCGTTGAATAAATCAGGGGATCTCGGGTTTGGTTACTCCATTCCGAGTTCTGAGTGTGTGATCAAGTGATTTTCGTGTGACTGATGCGTGTTTGACACTTCTGGATGATGACTGGATGTAATTGGAGTATTTTTACACGAATCATACAGCTGCAGACGCATGAAGAGGCGAGAAAGGAAAGAAAATTGTCCGAGATTATTTTTATTTACTGCCGAGCTATGGAAAGATTTTCCGGAGTAATTAGCGAATATTCTTGTCTCTGTGGGGTATATAGAGGCTGCTGGGATTACATGGAAGGGGGATGGAGTGATAGGAGCGCGAACAGAAAGTTGAGGATGGAGAAAAATCAAGTTGCAGAGACGAACCAGTTCTGCTGGTGAAGAAGAACACGAAGAACATAAGACCACAGAAGACAGTCGTATTTCCACAGTACCAGCGACACTTCATAGTTATCGTTCTTTATAACAGTTTGATGTGTAACAAATATAATTGTTACAAACCCGGTTTTTATTAATTTTCTCCTATTTTCATTTTTGTGAACACCTTTTTGAGCAATGAAAAACTTCTTTGAGTGTGTTTCTATGATGCGGAGCTAGAACCCATCTCTGGGACGACGGAGGAAGACGAATTTCATACATGGGTAAAATTATTTAATTCTTTTTAAGAATTTTGCATTGATTTTAATTGAAATATGATTTGAATTGATTGGTTGTCATTTAATTTGATGAGGTATGCTTAGCTTAAATGTTTTGATACATCATGCTTAGGATTTACAACCAATCTTTTGAGAATCTACCTTGGCAAAACCAGAGTCCATGTTAATTTTATCTATTGAGCTTTATTTGTTGAGAATAAATAAATTGAACCCTATGTTCTGAATTCGACGAAATCCTAGTCCCAGTAACTCTCTTCATCTTGTGACAAATATTTTGTATATATTTTCTTCTTTTTAGTATTTTTTATATGTAAGCCTAGAATCAATCTCAATAAAGTCTGAGTGAACGACAACCTATTTACCACTATTCAAAATTCGATCATATATTCATGAACTCGCTCCTGCTGGTGATGAAAGGTTAGTTTGTTAGGAAAACTAAAAGTACTCAGATTAATTTTGATGATTTACAGATGAATTTTGTAGTTGATTTGGTTTGGATTTAGATTTCTTGTTTTTCGGGAGAGGAATTCTTCACATGAACCCTATTTGTATGCTACCCACCAAGTAAGGAGCCATGGCGGAGCCAGAGTTTGAAAAGAAGGGGGACTAAAAAAAATTATATAAAATGTGGACATTTTTATGGACTAAATGTAAACATTAAATGGACGGATTATACAATACATGATAAAATTAAGGGTTTTTTTGCTTCTGGTTTTGCTAATTTTAGGGGGGGATAAATCCAAGGTTAGTCAACCTTTGGCTCCGCCCCTGGTAAGAGGTCAAGAATCAGTGATCCATTTGTGTGATCACATAAATCACGAAGGCATCCACGTGTTCACAAACAATATTCGCATACATTCTAATTCTAAAATTGTACGTCGTATGTGTAAAGGGGATGATTATATCGATTTATCGACTCAAAGCCTTCGAGCTTGTCATTGTCTAGTCGAATATTATCATAAATAATGTTCGTATAAAGGAATAAACAGAGAATCAAGTATAAATGTAAAGCACATGAAGTTCAACGCTGAATGTAAAGTGCTGAAATGTAAATAAGGCAAAGATTTACGTGGTTCGGCACTAAGGCCTACATCCACGGGGCTGGTGTTTCACTATGTATTGAATGATTACAAAGATAGTCGGATGACTTTAGAGTATACATAGGTCTGCGGAAGTAGGGGGATTACTTACTCTTCCTATTTATCTCTCTTATATTCTCCTATAATTTCTCTGGATTGGTCGACCCCTTCTCTCTTAGTGGAGAGGGGTATTTATAGGGTTGGAACGTGGGTCCTACTTCTGAGGTGCCATTGTAATCTTATCTTATTGTGCTTTGTGCCCATTACGCAGAGGTCTTCGGCATATGCTGCGGCCTGAGCTTGAATACGAAGGGTTATCCTCGCCTCTTCCACGAGTTGATTGACACGTGTATATCTCTTTGGTATTTAATGCGGGTAGATGGATGTCTGCTCGTGTCAGACAAGTGTCTCTTTGTCTGGTCACATCTGTGTCAGTCAAACTTCCTCTCAGCCGTTGATCTGGGATCTTCCTCGGGATTGGGTGTATTAACACCCAAGGGGTATTATCTGGTGCTCCTATAAGCCATCATACCTCTGTGATCATATGTCCCTGGCCGTCAGATCTGCTGACCGGTGGCATCTTCTGATGAGATGCTTGTTATCATGTTTTGATATCTTGTTTTGCGTGCCTTCCACGTGTCTCTTTCTGTACACGTGGTGGATGATGAAAGGTGTACATACAATTTGCCCCTCTTCTTCTGACTTAGGCGCATTTTGCAATTTAGAAGAAGAAAGGTCGTCCTACACGTTTTATCTCTCCTGAAATAACTTCCCCTATAAATACGGGCACGTTTCCCACTTTGCATTAACTTTCCCCATAACTGCTCCTTGGTACGAGGGACAGTTATTGTCTTCTCTAGCTTCATAAATAGGAAAGAGAATGTGAAAAAAAACTTGTATCCTCTTCTTGTCAGTGCTCATCCTCTTCTTGTTTTCTATTTTTGTTCTTTAGTCATTTATTATCGTCATTCTTGTGAGGAAGATAACAGCATTCAATTTTCTGTCTCTTTCGCTCTCGATTGTTGTTTCCCCTGTATCGCAGACAACTAGATTTTGATATCTCCGATCCTCCTTTCTTCGACTGTGGTTGGTGCTTGTCGTCCTCTTCTATACAGGTATGGGGTTTTTCATTAGCTTCTCATCATTGATTTATCTATGTATCTACCCGTTTGTTTCCTGCTGCTGTATTCTTGGCGTTGTGATGAAGAACACACATGTCGAAGCATATATGCTTGCCCCTGTTCTTTGTTACAAAGTCTGTGAGTCTGTATCTAAGTATTATCCCTGGAGTTTGATGGAGTATTTCTGGTTATTTTTAGTTCTTAGGTTTTTTAATGTTTATCCGGATGAACCATTAATTATGGGTTTTTTGATCTTTAGTGATCTCCTTGTATTCTTCTCTAAACTGTTTTTGTGTTTCCTTGTAGACATATCTGATCGTCCGCGGGCTCCTTACCAAACCCCGGCGTCTAGTCCGCCAAGATCCCCTCCGCGTCGAGATTCTGACAGATCTCCACTTGGGTAAGGTCCTTACAAGTCTTCACAATCGGATCCTCGGGGTCATAGGGTTTCATCTTCCTCTGGTGCAAAGGTTGTTCCTACTAAGAAAGGGGATGTGCCGAAGGGCCCTTCCGGGTCTAGGTATGCTATTAACCGTGCCCGTTATCGTCCTCGTGAAGATTCTAGGAGTGCGCAGGCTCCCCCTCGTGATGACTCTAGGAGTACGCGGGATCCTCCTCCTCGTAATGAAGCATTGGATGTTCCGCCCCTTCGTTCTATGGCTCCTCCTTCAGTGCCTCCGCAGAAATCTTTACCGCCTCCTCCCACGGTTTCTTTCAAAGGGAAGTACTCCAAGGGTACTATGTCGAGAGCTGATCCGTCTAAAAATCTTCCTTCTAAAAGGAAAGCTTCGGAATTGAGTCCTACTTCTGATTCCACAGACGAAGAAGAAACTGTCCCCGTGATACGCAGCGTTTCAGTTGGTAAGAAGAAGGTCACTTTCAAGCATATTGATCTTGAGATGTTCAAGGAAAAACATGAGCTTCAAGCTTTTGAGTTTCGCTTCTATGCCCCTGACGATGATATCCCTTCCGAGCTCCTTGCTAAGTATCAGTTTGACGAGTTTCATCTATTGACTACGGTTGGAGCCTTCGAGGCGGGTCTCATGTTTCCCCTATATAAGTCGGGTGACTCCTTTTATTATGACGTGTTGGATAGTCACGAAGGCTCTTCCATAAACACTCATAATCGTTATGTGTCACAACTATCTGGGAATTATCTTCGTTCACTGAAGGAATGTTACATGTGAAGCAAGGGAGAGACTATGATGACCTGCTATGTTCCAAATCCTGCTGAGAGAGAGTGGTACACTCCTCAGAATTTTAACAGTTCCTTTGGGGATTATGTCAACAGTAGAAACCGTAAGCCGTGGAGTGTTAGTCTTCGTAATATTGATGCTCCCCGTGGTGAAATTCGTCTTTTGAGTGAGGTGAGTGATGCCAAGCTGAAGTATGTTCCTGGTACTGAGGGATCTGCTAAACAGAAACTCTTTCCTGCTCGTGAAAGGATTAAGCGTGACCATGATTATGAATGGCATGCTACTGTTATTGAGATAGTTGGTCCTTGGGCTTATGGTTGGATTCCTGGTCCGCGCGGTTGGCGTCCTTCTGAAAACAGCAAGCCTCGTGAAACTCCTCCTGCTCGTTATGGAGATTTCTGTCCTTGGCGTCCGAATTTCGCGGGCATGAATTTTCCTTACGCTCTTGATGTCGTTGATGGAGATGAGGAGGAGGGTTCTGGTGCTACCCATCCATCGAAGAGTGTTGTTGCTGCCAAGGTATAGTTTCTTCTTATATTCTCTATTCTATTTGCCCCTTTTTCCTTGCTTGAAATAATTTTCATTTTTGAAGTGAGGAAAAAATGAGCCTTTGTGGGGATGTGTACTGGTTTGTAGGTGTCGAAGAAGAAGAAACTTGGACCCAAACAATCTTCTACTGTGGTTACCGGTGAGGCTGAGGTTTATGAGGAGGTTACGAGTCCTGTCAACGAAGGGTATGCTGAGGATGAAGAAATGTCCGATGGAGAAGAGCGTACCGACACTTCTCACCCTGATGACGAAGGTGGTAATGGTGAAGAAGAAGTTGCCGCGGGTGGTGATGGTGAAGAAGGAATTGCCGCGGGTGGTGATGGTGAGTCTGAGGGTAATATTACCGTTGGTGGTACTGGCGGGGGTGGATCTGCCCCTGTTGGCGATAATATTGTTGGTGTGGGTACTCTGCCCGTTATTTCCCCTGAATTTTCTTTTGGTAGGATATATTCCGCGGGGGAATCATTTGATGTGAATGTTGCCATGGGTCTTGCCGAAGACTTCTCATTGCTTTCCCCAAATGATGATTGGGATGTGCTTGGGGATATTGGTAAAGAAGATACCACCGGTCAGCAGGCTGAAAACGTCGGTGGTCATACTGAGGCTGGTGATGTCGAGATTTGCGCGAGTGAGGGGAGAACAGCCAAAGGGAAGTCTGCGGTTGAATCTACTTCAAAGGATTTCCCTTACTCCCTAATGCCTGAAGGCGAAGATACCATTTTGGCTTGGCTTAAGAAGAAAAATCTGATGTTCATCCCCAACCCTGCCCCAGTGGTCCTCGGTGAGAAGAATTCTGACGCTTATACTTGTCAGATGATGCAAGTGTCTTATGAAGTCCGCGTTGCTGAGATGTGGGAGAAGAATCTGAGAGCTTCAGAAGCTAACCTAGTGGTTGACCCTCCCTCATCTGTTGCTGATATGATGGCCATAGCTGATGGGTACCAATACGGTTTTCCCCAGCAGCGTGTCTTAGAGGTAAATCCTTGTACTGATTTCCTCATGATATACGAACATTGTATTAGAGGTATATCTGATCCCTTGGGTATAATAATGTTTGTCGTTTATGACATAGATGATGAGGAGCGAACATTGTAACCATGTCTTATACCAATTCTTTAAAGCAAAGTATTTAAAGTTGGAGGCTAAGCTTCGTCATAGAGAAGAAGAACTATCTGCGGCCGAGATGGAAATAAGTGAACTGAAGGGTCGCCTGAAGGAAAAGGAGCGGCTGGGTAATGCCGAGGAGAGTCTCCATTCGGAACTTGCTATAGTCCGCAACGAATTGGAGCAAGCTCGCAGAAATGTATCGTCCCTCACAGGTTCGTATTTTTTATTGGTCTTTTACTCCTCGTGATTCCCTATTTGTACTTTGGTGTTCTGTCTCAGTATCCCCACCCTATCTTCAGTGGGTGGAGTCCCCGAACTCATATGGCTTCGGAAAGAAAGGGAACGACAGAAATCCCGCATTGCAGAGTTGGTGGGTAAGTCGAAAAGCGAAGACGTAAAGTGGAATGCCCGTGCTGATGAGCACAATGCCTTAGCAGATGAGTGGCGTGAAAAGCGAACACTGATGGTTGATATGCAAAATAAGTACAATCATGACCGTTGTCTGTTTAATGGTACGCTGCTATGGACGCGTGACAACCTGCGTGATGCTCGAGGACATACTTCGGACTTAGAGGCTAGAGTGCGCTTTTTGGAAGGAGAGTTACAACAGGCTCGTTATTTCTTAGGACCCGGGGTTAGGGATAGTATGCTTCATCTTTCCGAGGAAAGAGATAATGCTAGGGCTGAGGTTGGTGCTCTTAGTAAAGCCCTAGCAGCGTCTCGAGCTGATGTTGCTCGCCAAGTGGAATCTGAAAGAGATCTTGAAGTGAATGTGTATCGACTCCATAAAAGGATGGGGGAGATGAATGACGAAGTCAACCATCTCCGTCACTTGGATTCAATGAAGCACGTAGACTTAGACGCGAGTCAATTTGCTCTTACGAACCTTCAAACGGATTATAAGAAACTATCCAACGAATATGACTTTCTTGATGAGGCTCGGGACGCAGTTGTTAATGAGTATGAAGAGGCTTTGGCTAATGTCGAAGGTATAACCTCGTTTTATCGAGTGTGATTCTGTTATTTCTTCGTTTTAACCCCTTGGTATTTCTTGTTTTCAGCACTCGAGGGACAGATTCACGCAGCAAATGATGAGCTTAAAAAAACTCAATCTGCCTTAGTGCAGCAGGAAGTACAAGCCAACTATTTCAAAGGGTTGTCCGCGTCTCGTGAGGAAGCAGCGGAGATTGCCTCCAAAGACGCGGAACGCCTATCTGCATTGTTGTCTCAGGCCAACCAGCGGACCGCTGTTATCACTTATAAATCTCGATGTCAGTTGGCTGAAGAGACCAACAAAGTCCTAGATAAGATTGAACTTGATCTTAAAGTCGAACATGATCTTGTCAATAATTATCCGCGTCGTCCCCTTCCTGCGCCCTTGCCTGGTTCTTCTGGGCCTTCTTCAGGTGGTAGCGTACCTTCATCTCGCAGAGACAACCCTGTTGATGGAGTTGTATCTTCCAAGTAGATTTCTTTTATTAGTCATAGAAAGTTGATCCTTGTTGATTATATAATTTCAGATCATTTTTTGATGTGTTTCCTGCTTTATCTTATTTGCTGAACTTGTAATCAACTCTTTATGAAATGGATCATCCTTTTGGCATACATGCGTTATCAATTCATCTTTATTTTAAGTATTGTGAAGTGTTAAACTAGAAATAACTTTCTTTGTAAAAAGTTGAGAGTGTTTGGGTGTGACACCGAAGGTAAATACCTTCGTGATCGTCTTGAGACCTGTCACCCCGCTGGCGAATCCTGGGCCATAGGATTCCCAAACGGTGGGGGCCGAGGCAGTGTTCTAGGATATGGGATGCTTATTTGAAATATTTACATGCACCCATTCCGTCGACCCGCTGCCTTAAAATTGGTTGGGTATCTCTTTCTGCTGGGTGCCTTCCCCTGGTCTTACACTCATAGACACTGATAGGGGAGCCCTGAGAGATTGTAGATTAACTACTTTCCCCAATATTGTTAATCTATTATGTAATGTACATGTGTTCACCCAGCGGGCCTTTTGACCATTTCGTTTGCTTGAAGATTGCCCAAAAAGTTTGTTTGATTGATAGGTTGAGGCCTGCTACTCCTCGTCCAGAGATAGAAACATGTAAAGCGGTTACGCTGCCTTCTTCTTCTGGTATTCTTCACGAAGATGCAAAGCTGCGCTGCTCCTATGGGTAGTACGGTGGTAGGCCTTGAAAGGAGGTATAAAATTATGCGCAATGAAACGGGGGCCTACAGTAATACCGCAAGTGCACGGTCGTCGGTTGTAGCTCGTGCAAGTACGGGTCGATCCACAGAGATCGGGTGTGTTTCGGAAGTGTTTTAGCTATTTGGGTTCCTAGATTTGCTTTGGGCTTAGAAGCCTTTTGGAAACTGTTGGGCTTAAAGTACTAATGGGTTTGTTCATAATAAAATGAACTGAGCTTGGGCTCAGTTTGTTCTTTGAAGTGCAAATGGGCTTAGGCCTTAAACTTAGGCTTTTGATTAAGCCCACAGTTGATTGGATTGGGCTTTTAACCTTAACCTAAACTGGGCTTTGAGCCTTAATGAAATGGGCCTTGGTGGACTGAACTTGAGCTTTGATTTAGCTAGGCCTTTGGGTCTTAACCTGAGCTGTGGTTTCAGTTTGATGGACCTTTGCTTGGCTGCAGGAAGCAGCAGCAACAACAGCAGCAGCAGCACAAGTGCTGCACTGCAGCAGCAGCAGCTTGGCAGAGGAAGAGAGCAATGCAGCAGGAACTGCAGGAAGGCAACAGCAACAGCAGCTGCAGGAGAAAGAAGCAGCACCAGGTAGCAGGCCTAGCAGCAGCAATAGCAACAGCAGCTGCTTGGCAGCAGCAACAGCAGCAGCACAAGTGACAGAGAAGGCAATGTAGCACAAGTAACAGAATGTACAAGCAATGGAAAGGAAAGCAAAACAAGAGAGTTGCAGGGCAGATGGAATAAGAGAAGCAACAGAAAAAAAAAAAAGCAATGGAAAAACTAAACAGCAACAACAGGGTGAACAAAAACAAAACAAAACAAAACAAGATGAACCAAGGCCTAAGCCAAGGGCAGGGATGAATAAGAAACTGAAATGAAGCAAAGCTAAGGCAGGATACAGGCAAACTAAAAGAATGGGAGGAAAATTAGCTTGCTCATTGTCACTAGTGAGCACTAATTTCCCCCAATGCACAATCAACACTACAACCTAAGCATACAAGGAGAATGGCAAGAACATCAGCTTGCTATGAGCACTGATTTCTTGCCATTGCACAATCAGCACATTGCTTCACAGATACCTAGCCTAGCATTCCTTCAAATGTAACAATACATTAAACACAACAGGAACATTTAACTGACACTGAACATTTAACAGTGAATAAAAAGTCTAACATGAACATAAACAAAATGAAACTGAGCAGAAATTAACAAATGAACTGAAATTAACATGTGAATACACATAAACATCTAACACATTAACAGGAGACAAATAACAATTATAACATGAACATAAGCATAAGACAAGCAATTAACAGAACACAGCAACTACTAGCACATTTAACTGAAACATGAAAATTAACAATTTAACAGGACATGAGAGTCCTGGATGTTGGCTAACCCAAACATAAAGTTTTCCACAACACCCCAGCGCTCAATTTATAGTTTTACACATTTTCCCCCAATTTCCCCAAAACAGTTGAGGCTAGGGTTTGAGATTACTCACCCAATTTGACACAACAACTCCCGTTTGATGTCGACCCATGCTTTGTATGGCTCTCCTGCTCCTTTCCATGCCTTCAATTTCTCATTCTCATCAACCTATTTCACCTATTTCACACCTAGGGCAGTGGCGTGAGAGGAGAAGAAATTGGTTGTTGATGGAGAAGTATAACTCGATAATGATGATGGGTTTAGCTGTGTAGGGGTGGTTAGGTGGTTAGGGAGTAGGTGGTGACAGAGGTGGAGAAGGTGGTGGTACGGTGGCGGACATGGTTTGCAGCAGGGTGATGGTTCTGCAGAGGGGTGGGTGGTGGTGGAGATGGGTGCGATAGAATGGGAGAAGGGTCCGTTTGGTTGGGGTGTAGGTGCTCGGTCGCTAGGGTGTTAGATGGGTTCATCGAATTTGATGTTCTGCAACGCTGAGTCATTGGATGCGAAGCTGGTAGGTAGATCGGACGGTGATGTGGAGGCAAGCGATGAGCGACCGTTGGATTATAAGATACAACAAAATGAACGGTACTTGATGGAGTTAGGTACTGTAGTGTTAGGCGGAGATATCAAACTTTGATGCACAGCAAGGTAGCGACCGTTGGATTCAACTACCATCTAATCTGAAGGCTTGGAATTTCAGCGCTGTGGTGCTTGGCAGAGACATCAGATTTTGATGATCAGCAAGGAGCGACCGTCGGATGCTTCTGAGAAATGATCTGATGGCTGAGAACGGAGGCGCTTTTGTGTGTAGAAAATGAGGTTGTGCGCACCATTCTTCGCGGCTTCCTTGCGTAATTTCTCCCGGCTTTTCACTACTTTTCTGCTCTTTTCGCTCCGCGACTCATCCGAACTTTATTTACTACCTAAAAATGCAAAATTAATTAATAAAAATATTTATTCTTGAAAACAATGAAAATACAGAATATGGGATAATATGTAGAATTAATGCACAAAAGATGAGTTAAAATGCCAAAAAAAAGGGATAAATATATACAATATTAGGCACTCATCAAATACCCCCAAACCTGAATTTTACTTGTCCTCAAGTAAAACAAAACTAAGGAAATCCTAACTATACCACTGTCGCTGGTCTCTCGAATGCATTTAGCGTATGCACTAAGCCTTTTAAACCACTAAGTGTCCCTAGTGGACGAGTTGAAGTCTCGTGAAGGTTTACCAGAGGTGTGTCTACAAAACCTAAGGACAAAATATGAGCTCAGATTCCATCAAACGTGACATGTGCAAAACAGTTAAGCTCACAGCAAAATGGAGATGTCAATCTAGCTATCGAAGGCACAATCCTAGCACTGATAACAAAAAAAGACATGTGATAAGAGTGTAAAGTGTATCTACACATGTGTAAAGAAAGATTTGAAGTTATGACTACTAATCACCAAGAGATAGTTTCTCAGGCTAAGAACTGAGGTCGAAATCTAGCTAGCTGTCCGGACTTTACGAGAATTGTGAATGAGTTGGAGGTATTTCACAATTACTCGCGTTGTACATCAATGGCATACACCCTTCCTTGCTTATTACAACGAAACAACAAAAGATGACTATTTACATGACTCTTAATTACATTGACTATTCTCTTTTTATTTTTGGAACAAGAGATGATGGAATTGATAAATACTTGAATTTTTTGGTATTTTTCTGATATATTTTTTTTTTTCTCTTTTTTTTTTTTTTTTTTTTTCTGAATATATACATCGTTTTTTTTTTCTTTTTTTTTTTTTTAGAACACACTTTTGATACAAATACAAAAGGAAACAAAAATTACATGACACTTTGCAAGAGGTAGCCCTTTTTGATGCACCCAGTTAAATTCGATGGTTGTCTTTCTTAATGTAACCTCCACCTTCTATCCCAACCAACCAAAGAACAAGCTAGTCAAGTTTCGTTCAGTATTCTAAAGTGATTGGCAATCGTAACTTCCTATCAAACACCTTGAAGATCGAGGCCATACATGTATTGGTAGATCGTGCGCGTGCAAATTTCTTATCACAATGTGAATTGTGCTAGAATCAGGGTGCCTAAATATCTAGACTAAGACTCCTAATAAAAATACATATTTGCACAAGAGTCAACATTTCAAGGTAAATGAGCTCCATTTTTTATGATTTTTCATTTTTTTAATTTTTTTTTGAATTTGATTTTTCAATTTTTTTTGGAATTTTTCAATTTTTTTCAAAAAGAAGGAGTTCGTTTTCAGTTATAGCATATTATCGTGGTATCTACTCTATACCCCCAAACCTAAACTAAACATTGTCCTCAATGTTTCAAAGTATGGAAAGAATTAAAATGCAACATATGGAAAGGGACATGCTGAGTAGAGTAAAAGGAGAGAGAATACCCGATTTCGGCGAAAGCAGAATTAAAACTCCGTTATTCAAGGCAAAAAATCCAACATATTTCAGCCGAGATCATATTGGATTAGCAAAATATATACAAAAGGAAATTTAACTAACACATTATCTACAAGAAAATTTGGTTTAAAAGTGGGAGCAAAGTAGAAATTTGGTTTTAAAAATAGGGAGCAAAAGAAATTTTTTTTTTTTTTTTTTTTTTTTTTTTTTTTTTTAAGAAAATAAAATTTGGTTTTTGAAATGGGAGCAAGCCCACTGTGCAAGCCTCTAATGAAATGAAAGCTGCGGCCTACGAAAATCCAAGTTTTAATTTTTGAAAGTTTAATTTGGCCCAGTTGGTTAAGGCCCGACGTTTGTTTTAAAACTTTTGGTTTCGAGGTCCACTTACAAGTCCATAATCAGTTATGAACTCAGCTGGGTTTAGACCCAGAGTCCAAAATACCAGTCCAATTTAAACAAGCCCACACAATAAATACAAGCCCACATATTAAACAACAAGCCCAAAAATAAATTATTACAAACCCAAAATAGAAAAATAAAAAGCCCAATAAATTGGGTTAATTATTACAAGCCCACAATTAAAAATTTGGAAGCCCACAGGTTGGGTTCTCTCAAATGGAATGGGTTTAGGCTTACCTTTTTAGCACAGCCCAGCTGCTCTGATATTGTTGCAAAAACCCAGTTGGGTTTTGGTTCTTTTCCTTGGTGGCGTCCCAGCAGAGGAAAAACAGGTTCAAAACAGCAGGTCTAACAGCAAATGAAATGAAGCAGATGCAGATGCAAATGCTATGACATGAAATACAAAATAGCTAAGAAAACACAGATAAAACACAACACCAATCCCCGGCAGCGGCGCCAAAAACTTGGTAGGCTTTTAAAGATATTATATTTAAATGCAAAAAGATCCCCGGCAGCGGCGCCAAAAACTTGGCAGGCCTTGAAAGGAGGTATAAAATTATGCGCAATGAAACGGGGGCCTACAGTAATACCGCAAGTGCACGGTCGTCGGTTGTAGCTCGTGCAAGTACGGGTCGATCCACAGAGATCGGGTGTGTTTCGGAAGTGTTTTAGCTATTTGGGTTCCTAGATTTGCTTTGGGCTTAGAAGCCTTTTGGAAACTGTTGGGCTTAAAGTACTAATGGGTTTGTTCATAATAAAATGAACTGAGCTTGGGCTCAGTTTGTTCTTTGAAGTGCAAATGGGCTTAGGCCTTAAACTTAGGCTTTTGATTAAGCCCACAGTTGATTGGATTGGGCTTTTAACCTTAACCTAAACTGGGCTTTGAGCCTTAATGAAATGGGCCTTGGTGGACTGAACTTGAGCTTTGATTTAGCTAGGCCTTTGGGTCTTAACCTGAGCTGTGGTTTCAGTTTGATGGACCTTTGCTTGGCTGCAGGAAGCAGCAGCAACAACAGCAGCAGCAGCACAAGTGCTGCACTGCAGCAGCAGCAGCTTGGCAGAGGAAGAGAGCAATGCAGCAGGAACTGCAGGAAGGCAACAGCAACAGCAGCTGCAGGAGAAAGAAGCAGCACTAGGTAGCAGGCCTAGCAGCAGCAATAGCAACAGCAGCTGCTTGGCAGCAGCAACAGCAGCAGCACAAGTGACAGAGAAGGCAATGTAGCACAAGTAACAGAATGTACAAGCAATGGAAAGGAAAGCAAAACAAGAGAGTTGCAGGGCAGATGGAATAAGAGAAGCAACAGAAAAAAAAAAAAAAAAAGCAATGGAAAAACTAAACAGCAACAACAGGGTGAACAAAAACAAAACAAAACAAAACAAGATGAACCAAGGCCTAAGCCAAGGGCAGGGATGAATAAGAAACTGAAATGAAGCAAAGCTAAGGCAGGATACAGGCAAACTAAAAGAATGGGAGGAAAATTAGCTTGCTCATTGTCACTAGTGAGCACTAATTTCCCCCAATGCACAATCAACACTACAACCTAAGCATACAAGGAGAATGGCAAGAACATCAGCTTGCTATGAGCACTGATTTCTTGCCATTGCACAATCAGCACATTGCTTCACAGATACCTAGCCTAGCATTCCTTCAAATGTAACAATACATTAAACACAACAGGAACATTTAACTGACACTGAACATTTAACAGTGAATAAAAAGTCTAACATGAACATAAACAAAATGAAACTGAGCAGAAATTAACAAATGAACTGAAATTAACATGTGAATACACATAAACATCTAACACATTAACAGGAGACAAATAACAATTATAACATGAACATAAGCATAAGACAAGCAATTAACAGAACACAGCAACTACTAGCACATTTAACTGAAACATGAAAATTAACAATTTAACAGGACATGAGAGTCCTGGATGTTGGCTAACCCAAACATAAAGTTTTCCACAACACCCCAGCGCTCAATTTATAGTTTTACACATTTTCCCCCAATTTCCCCAAAACAGTTGAGGCTAGGGTTTGAGATTACTCACCCAATTTGACACAACAACTCCCGTTTGATGTCGACCCATGCTTTGTATGGCTCTCCTGCTCCTTTCCATGCCTTCAATTTCTCATTCTCATCAACCTATTTCACCTATTTCACACCTAGGGCAGTGGCGTGAGAGGAGAAGAAATTGGTTGTTGATGGAGAAGTATAACTCGATAATGATGATGGGTTTAGCTGTGTAGGGGTGGTTAGGTGGTTAGGGAGTAGGTGGTGACAGAGGTGGAGAAGGTGGTGGTACGGTGGCGGACATGGTTTGCAGCAGGGTGATGGTTCTGCAGAGGGGTGGGTGGTGGTGGAGATGGGTGCGATAGAATGGGAGAAGGGTCCGTTTGGTTGGGGTGTAGGTGCTCGGTCGCTAGGGTGTTAGATGGGTTCATCGAATTTGATGTTCTGCAACGCTGAGTCATTGGATGCGAAGCTGGTAGGTAGATCGGACGGTGATGTGGAGGCAAGCGATGAGCGACCGTTGGATTATAAGATACAACAAAATGAACGGTACTTGATGGAGTTAGGTACTGTAGTGTTAGGCGGAGATATCAAACTTTGATGCACAGCAAGGTAGCGACCGTTGGATTCAACTACCATCTAATCTGAAGGCTTGGAATTTCAGCGCTGTGGTGCTTGGCAGAGACATCAGATTTTGATGATCAGCAAGGAGCGACCGTCGGATGCTTCTGAGAAATGATCTGATGGCTGAGAACGGAGGCGCTTTTGTGTGTAGAAAATGAGGTTGTGCGCACCATTCTTCGCGGCTTCCTTGCGTAATTTCTCCCGGCTTTTCACTACTTTTCTGCTCTTTTCGCTCCGCGACTCATCCGAACTTTATTTACTACCTAAAAATGCAAAATTAATTAATAAAAATATTTATTCTTGAAAACAATGAAAATACAGAATATGGGATAATATGTAGAATTAATGCACAAAAGATGAGTTAAAATGCCAACAAAAAGGGATAAATATATACAATATTAGGCACTCATCATACGGTTTGAGCCATTTAGCATTCCAAGGGTTCCGGAGGACCTCGCCTTTCAGATTGCGAAGATAGTAGGAACTGTTTCCCGCAATGTCGTGTATTATAAAAGGTCCTCCCCATGTAGGTGCTAACTTTCCCTATTTCTTCTCTCGTTGATACTGCGGGATTGTTCTTAGCACATACTTCCCTTCTACAAAATTTCGAAGCTTAACCTTTTTGTTGTACTCTCTCGCTAATCTCCGTTGATAATTTTCCATCTTTTGCAATGCTGCTTCCCTCCTTTCTTCCAGGTTGTCCAGTCTCTCTAACATCATGTCTGTTGTGAGATTTTTCTCCCATGCTTCGGTCTTTGTGGTTGGCATGAGGATCTCTGTTGGGATAACTGCTTCATCTCCATAAGTGAGGAGAAATGGGGACTCCCCAGTGGCAGATCTTCGTGTTGTCCTGTATGCCCATAATACATTGTGTAGCTGTTCACACCATCGCCCCTTGTGTTCGTCTAATTGCTTTTTGAGGATAAGGGTGAGGGTCTTGTTAGTAGCTTCCGCTTGTCCGTTGTTTTGAGGGTATGTGGGGGTGGACTTGTTTTTCTTTATTTTGAAAGTGTCGAAGAGCATGTCCATGTTTTTCCCCTGTAATTGTTTACCATTATCGGACACGATTTCCGCTGGTATGCAGAACCTGCAAATAATGTTTTGGAATATGAAAGTAAACACGTCCACGTCTCTGATCCTGGCTAAGGCTTTGGATTCCACCCATTTACTGAAGTAGTCCGTGGATACTATCAAAAATCGTCTTTTCCCTGATCCTTCGATGAAAGGCCCAACGATATCTATGCCCCATTTTGCAAATGGCCACGGACTATCCACAGAATTCAACGTTGTTGCTGGTGCGTGTATCTTTTTGGCGAAACGCTGACATTCTTCACATCGTCGGGACATTCTTGCAACATCTTGTATCATTGTGGGCCAGTAATATCCTTGCATTTTTGCTTTGTCGGCTAGTGATCTCATGCCGCTATGATTCCCTGCGTCACCATAATGGATGTCGTTTAGAATTCGATGCCCCTCTTTCCTGGATAAGCAACGTAATAACGGTCCGAGGAAAGTCGATGCATATCCTAACCCCTCCATTTTTCAGTAAATGATTGTACATGCCTTGTTGAGGTTAGTAAAGTCGATGCATATCCTAACCCCTCCATTTTTCTTAGGAACGACGACCATGTTGGAGATCCATGTAGGGTATTTTACTTCCTTGATGAAGCCTGCTTCTAGTAGTTTCCGAAGTTCTTTTTATACCTCCTTATGATACTCTGGTGCAACTTTTCTTATTTTCTGCCTGAAAGGTGGCGTGCCTGGTTTGATGCGCAGCTCGTGTTGGATTATTTTTGGATCAATCCCCGGCATGTCTCCTAACTTCCAGGCGAATACATCCGCGTATTCTTTAAGTAATTTGGTTAAGGAATCTTCTCTTTTTTCGTCCATTATGGTCCCTACTTTGATCATCTTCGGGTTTTCTTCCGTTCCTATGTTGATTTCTTTTACGGGCTCCACTGGTGTGAACACCGGCTTCGGGTCCTCAAGGACTGAGACTTTTTTTAATTGCTATTTGGTATGTTTCTGACCTTCGTTGGCTGCTGAAGTACTTGCCTCTGTGTTAAGGACATTATCATCTTTTGTCAAGCCCTTCCCTGCGGTTTTCTTGAGGAACTGGTCTATGGCCTTTTCTTTCGCAGCTTCTTTATTTTTGATCCTTCGGGTTTTTCGCTGCTCTTCCTGTTCGTTGTTGATACGATCCTGAGTGGCCTGGCACTCTTTTGCAGAGACCGATCTCCCTTGATTTCCATTACTACCCTCGGGTGTAGGGAACCTGAGATATTGGTAGTAAGTTGCTGCCACTCCCTTGAGTTTATGTACCCACTTTCGTCCAATAATGGTTATAGGGGGATGGGCGTCTACCACGCTGAATCGTGTTTCTACTTTCATGGGCCCGGCGTTCACCTGCAACACGATGTCTCTCAATGGCTTTGTGGGCGCTCTGTTGAACTCGTAGATGGTGTAATAAGAGGTCATCAGTTGTTCATCATGGAGCTTCATCCGTTTGAAGGCGTCGTAGAATAGAACGTTCACTGAGCTTCCCCCATCGATTAGGATCTTTTTGAGGTTACATCCGGCCACTGTTAGTGTGAGGACCAAGGGATCGTTATGGTATTCCATATCTTCTTCGATATCTTCAGTATCGAAGATGATAGGTGCGTCCATCCACTATTCGTGCTCGTCCACCTCTACGCCATCAATCTTATATAATTCGAAGTGGTCTTCGAATTTCTTTCGTAGCCTCTTTCCTATCTGCGCTGTAAGTGAGGTCCCTGCGGCTTCGGAACACGAGATGGTGTTGATTGTGCGGTTTCCCTATGGAAGTTGGACTTGCTTGGTTCGTTTGGATTTGTCCTCGGTGACTTCCTTTCGTATGTATTGCTTGAGTTCGCCAGCATCAATCAATTTTTGGATCATTATTTTGAGGTTTTTGCATTTCTCGGTCTGGTGTCCATTGAAGCAATGATACTCACAGTAATCTTTAGACTTCTCGGTCCTTGGGGGTTGTTTTCCCTTAGACCACGGCCACTCCATATTTTCCCTTCCTTTGATCTCTCGCAAGATCCGAGCGTAGCTATCATTGAGCTTCGCGTAAACCTGATCTTCGAATTTTCGATCGTCTTTTCGTCGTTCATCTCTTCGTTCCTTCCTATCTTCGTGCGGTCGTTCCACTGAGCTATTTATTTTGGCCCCGCTGGTTTGTTCTGCGGAATTGGTACGGTGAGACCTCTGCGTTTGTGCCCTCGGGTTCTCACGCTGGATTTCTTCAAGACGAGCATACTTCTCAATAATTATTCGAATATCTCCTTCTGTCTTAGGTACGCTTCCGTGGATCTCAACAAATAGTGGACTCATTCGGTCTAATCCCCACTTGTAGCAGTTGATGCTTACTGCGGGATCCACACTCCCTATGGCTTGGCAGATCTTGTGCCATCTGTTGGTGTATTCCCTCGTGTTCTCCTTGTAACCAATTGCCAGAGAAAAAAGTTTATCCATTCCGGTGTTGACAGCTTTGTTGTACATGTAGGTTCTCAAGAATTTCTCTGCGAGTTGATCGTAGGAGTTGATTGAATCAGGTGGCAGGTTGTCAAACCAAGACAAAGCCGATCCCTTCAGACTTGATGGGAAATACCTATAGAGGACGACGTCGTTTTGACTCCATCGGGCTAAGATACGATTATAATATCGGATATGTACTGCGGGATCACTGGATCCGTCATAGCATTCAAAAGTTGGGACAGGGCACTTTAACGGAATGGGGGTGTTTTCCAGGCGATGAGTTAGGGGCGTGGAGTTAGCTTATCTCATCACCTCTTCAAGCCTTCCTCCACCTTGTCTGGATTTTAACTGCCTGATCTCAGCCATCATCTCATCACGCAGCTCTTCCATTGCGCGGTAATGTCCCACGTTCTCATGCTCAGTTGAGCGTTTCTTTCTTCGAACTTCACTGTCATAATAGTCTAAGTCCTCGGCGGCATATTCCGGATCGGATGCACTACTTCCCCTAGCGGCGTTTGCTAGGATGATTCTTCGGTCTCGATTAGGCTCTGGTGCCTTAGAATTTGCTTCGTCCAGTTGTTGGCTAGTCTTCGTGCTTTGGGCAATCCTATCTTTCAAGTCTTGGTTCTCCCTGGCCAGAAGAGCTACGGTATGTGCGTAGACCTGCTGGCTCTTTTTCAATTATTCGAGCTCTACCATCAGTCGGTGGGACTGGTTTGATCCCTGATTGGGAGTTCCGGCTTGTACCCCTACGGCCATAGTTCCCCCTTCGTCTACTGTGTGTATTAAGGGTGGTAGAGGATCAACTTCAATTGTTGGTATCTCCAAGTTTGGTCCCCTCGGTTGAGCTTCCACCCGCGGTACTAAAACCACTGGTATGGTTTGATTCTGACCGTTGGTTGACGGCATTCCGAAGACTGGTGGATGTGCGGGCTGATATGTCATAGATTCTGCCACCCCTTCTCTTTGTTGATGGATTTGGTTTGAAACCAAAGTCTTGTTAGCTTCTGTAGCCTGGAGGGCCGCAACAGATGCGTTGTTCCTTGTGGCTGCTGCTTTGAGAGCCGCGTCTGTAATGGAGTTAGTGTTCATAGGTGAGGTGATTTCCGCAGCATCATGCCTCTGAGTAGTTGTTTAGCTTTGTCTCCTTTCTGCTTGCTTCGGGTCATGACCGGGGTAATCCTCGGTGTCTCCTTTGATGAGGCTTTGGTTTTTCCTTCCCCTAGTATCTTTTCCATTTTTAGTCTTTTTCTGCATAGGAGAATAAATAAAGAGAACCAAAGATATCCACGAGGATCGGGTTAGTGCCATTCGTATTCGCAAAATTTGTGGAATATAAAGAAATGAGCTTCCCAAGGGCCTTAATAAAAAGAGAAACATAAAGACTCCATCGGTCTAGTTTTCGCAATACAAATCCTCTAATAAACAATCATGGACCTTGTTTTCAGACTACTTTTGAAAAGGAAAACTCTTGAAAAGGCAGATCCGTAGCGAGAACTCATGAATCTGGATTATTAAGTCTTAGTTTTAAAAGAAAAACGCCTCACGTGCAAATCTGTGATAGATATCCGTGGATTTGTCTGCTTTGAAATGGTGTTTGTGAAAATGAAGACCATGAACCCAGAATAAAAAAGGTTTTGAAAGCACGCTGAATCCAGAATAGGGCACAACCATGATGCGCGTTTAAGGTGAAATCACAGGATGAGATAAATCTTTTACCGGGACAAAGTCCCTGTTTCTAGCGCCAGATTGTGAACACATAAATCACGAAGCCATCCACGTGTTCACAAACAATATTCGCATACATTCTAATTCTAAAATTGTACGTCGTATGTGTAAAGGGGATGATTATATCGATTCATCGACTCAAAGCCTTCGATCTTGTCATTGTCTAGTCGAATATTATCATAAATAATGTTCGTATAAAGGAATAAACAGAGAATCAAGTATAAATGTAAAGCACATGAAGTTCAACACTGAATGTAAAGTGCTGAAATGTAAATAAGAAAAAGATTTACCTGGTTCGGCACTAAGGCCTACATCCACGGGGATGGTGTTTCACTATGTATTGAATGATTACAAAGATAGTCGGATGACTTTAGAGTATACATAGGTCTGTGGAAGTAGGGGGATTACTTACTCTTCCTATTTCTCTCTCTTATATTCTCCTATAATTTCTCTGGATTGGTCGACCCCTTCTCTCTTAGTGGAGAGGGGTATTTATAGGGTTGGAACGTGGGTCCTACTTCTGAGGTGCCGCTGTAATCTTATCTTCTTGTGCTTTGTGCCCATTACGCAGACGTCTTCGGCATATGCTGCGGCCTGAGATTGAATACGAAGGGTTATCCTCGCCTCTTCCACGAGCTGATTGACACGTGTATATCTCTTTGGTATTTAATGCGGGTAGATGGATGTCTGCTCGTGTCAGACAAGTGTCTCTTTGTGTAGTCACATCTGTGTCAGTCAAACTTCCTCTCAGCTGTTGATCTGGGATCTTCCTCGGGATTGGGTGTATTAACACCCAATGGGTATTATATGGTGCTCCTCTAAGCCATCATACCTCTGTGATCCTCTGTCCCTGACCGTCAGATCTGCTGACCGGTGGCATCTTCTGATGAGATGCTTGTTATCATGTTTTGATATCTTGTTTTGCATGCCTTCCACGTGTCTCTTTCTGTACACGTGGTGGATGATGAAAGGTGTACATACAATTTGTATTAAGTGGAAAAGCGTTTTTTCAGAAGAAGCAAAAACAACAACCATCTATTAGTTTCTACATGATGAGTGCTTTCCTGAAAATTACATGCAGTAGGTTTGTAGGTGATAAGGAAGCTCATGTGTTTCTGTTTCGAAGAGATGGCTTAACCTTTTGAATATTGTTCGCAGTGAAGAATCACTTGAAGTAGTGGTTCCTGAGGAAGAAACAATTCCCTTCTACAAGTGTTTCTCTCCTTCCATATATAAGCGCCCATGAAAAATAATAACCGAAACATTATATATTAGCATAGAATGGTCTTGTTATTCTCCTTCTTCTCCTCCTTCTTCAATATAGCTCCTCTAGGTAAACTTGGGCAAGAAGTTTCGGCTGGTTATGTGGATTCGCTCTTGTTACCACCATATAGATATAGGGGTAGTTTGATTCCACCATAGGTGACCCAAATGTCCATTTATCACATCGTGGTGACAAGAGCATAGCCACATAATCATCCTGCATCCAGATAAAATTTTCTTAACGATTATAGTGTTAGGCTTAGTCTTATGGTCTTCCAATCTAGCATCTAGATTGAAAGTCCACGTCAGCTAGAATACTCAATTAAGTCTTATGGACATTCTAATCTAGAAGCTCATATGTTGAACGAAACAGTGAGGGTGCGCTGAATCATTCAGCGCCAGCACATTTTCCTCTTTTCGCTGAAACAACGCATGAGAAAGAGTTAAATGTACTGCATTATATTAGATTAAAAAAATGTTAAACCAACTCTTGGATTGATGAAATAATATAAAACTATATATGTTAAGAAGAAAGATAGTCTTTCTATTGATACAAAGTGCATAAATGCATGAACTCCCTCGTAAATAATTTTAATGATTAGCTTGGGTGGGGGTTGGGGGAATAATATTATAAGCACAAAGCAGTACTTGAATTTATATGGTGCGAGTATATAAAGTTGGAAACAACAGAAAGAGTGTTTAGGTTGTGCGAATACCGTAGAATATTCCCTTCTGCGCTGAATGGAACAGCGAATTTTTTTTTTCTTTTTTTTTGAACCGAGGGCTAAATATTATGGGCTAGATTTGGCTTATAGATTAGACAAAAAGCGTTGTAAATTCTTATCAAAGCGTTGTATATTCTTCAACACTATTTCTTTTTCTATCTATATCTCGAATGTCAACTAGTAGCGAGATAGTTTCGTTGTTCCATTCAGCGCAACCAAAATTTTACTTTTCGCGAAATGGTTCAGCGAGATTTTTTTTTTATCCGACGGCTGAGATGGTTGCGTTGTTCCATTCAGCGCGACCAAATTTTACTTTTCGCGAAATGGTTCAACGCGTCTAGATGCTAGATTGGAATATCATAAGACTAAGCCTTATAGCTAAGTAAAGAAACCTGGATAATGGTTTATTATGTGCCCCTCAAGATGCTTGAGGATGCATTAATTATCATGTCGGATATAAACACCTTCTTCCGGAAATTTAACTACTTTTAATTGTAACATGAACTAATTTTTGGAATGACTTGCACATATGATGGGTTATACAACATAAGTATCGATATAAGGATCAATACTTACATCAAAAGAAAGAACCATTATGGGTGGATCATTCCAAAAGATTCGTCCGTGTATATCAGATTTATTCTCTAATGTATATTCTCTTAGGGGTTTATGATTTTGAAGATATAATTCTGCTACTGTCTTAAGAGTTTCTGAAACAAATATATATCACTAGTATATTAGGGTTTTATATCAATAGTATTGTAAGCAAAAAGCAGTAGACTTGAATTTAGATGATGCGAGTATATATAGTTGAAAACATTAGAAAGAATGTTTAGGTTGTGCGGGTACTATAGAATATTCCCTTCTGCGCTGAATGGAACAACTAAAATCAATTTTTTTGTGTGTTGAAGGCTAAGTGTTATGAGCTAGATTTGGATTATAAATTAGACAAAAAGTGTTGCTAATTTTTCTCAAAGGTTTGTCCATTCTTCAACACTACTTCTCTTTCTAGCTATATCTCGAATGTAAACTAGTAGCGAGATAGTTTCGTTGTTCCATTTAGCGCAACCAAAATTCTACTTTTCGCGGAATGGTTCAGCGAGATTGTTCTATTTTTGATCCGACAGCTGAGATGGTTGCGCTATTCCATTTAGCCCGACCAAATTCTACTTTTCGCGTAACGGTTCAGCGCATCTAGATGCTAGATTGGAAGATCCGTACGTGTACATCATATTTGTTCTCTAATGTATATTCTCTTAGGGGTTTATGATTTTGAAGGTATAATTCTGCTGCTGTTTTAAGAGAGTCTGAAACAAATATATCACTAGTATATTAGGGTTTTAAAAGAGGGGTGAGAGGGGTTAGTTGAGGATGATGACGAAGTTATATGACAAACTCTCAACTAAAACTAGAAACCAAATATTTTGTTTACTGGTTGACATGTGAATAGACAACTACACCCAATGATTTGTTCGACAATCTGTATGGACTAACTCCAATATAATACTGAGAGAATCAACTAGACAGACAGACTCAATCAAGGAAATATATCAAAGAGTTAAATCTCTTTCTCAAATCAATCAGCAATTCAACAGGATAGAATCCGTGAAATGATTGGTATGAGGTCGGATTTCTCAATTTATATATCTGGACGGTACCAAAGACCAATGTCCAAGGGCCAATCAATTTATATCCAACAAACAAGGTCGGATTTCTCAATTGATTGAACTACGCACAACCTGTGATATTTCAATTATATAAAAACATAATGCGGAAAATAAATAACACAGACACCAGAAATTTTGTTAACGAGGAAACCGAAAATGCAGAAAAACCCTGGGACCTAGTCCAGTTTTGAACACCACACTGTATTCAGCCGCTACAAACACTAGCCTACTAAAAGTTAACTTCTGACTGGAATGTAGTTGATCCCTAACCAAGTCTCACACCGATTAAGGTACAGTCGCGTTCCTTAATCCTCTAGAACCATGTCGGATTCCGCGCACTTGAATACCTTAGCTGATGTCACCCACAATTAAGTTGCTACGACCCAAAGTCGAAGATCTGTCTCCCACATATAAGTCTATTCTGATAGATAAATCTGTCTCCCACAGAAATACCTACGTAGTTTTTGTTTCGTCTTTTGATAAATCAAGGTGAATAGGAACCAATTGATAATCCAGTCTTGTACTCTTGAAGAGCATCCTAGAAATATCAATCACCTCACAATAAATTAACTATATGGTGGTAGAAGAAGTTATTGCGGAATCACAAAGAATGCGACAAGAGCTTTGTGATTACTTTTTATATCTTACCTATCGGAGATAAATCTTGAGAAAATATTAGAGAAGATAGTACTCAATACGATAGAACAAGTAAGATCAGAATACGCAACTACAGAGAAAATAGTTGGATCTGGCTTCACGAGCCCCAAATGAAGTCTTCCAGTCGTTAATCTATATTGGTTTTGGGAAAACCTAGGTTAAAGGAGAATTGACTCTAGTTGCAACTAGGACACAGGAAAGTGTCGGGATTAGGTTTTTGTTACGATCTACGTGACAATTGGGCCTCAGGAAGCAACTCTGATCTCTAAGGATAGAGATAGATTGGGGAGAACAGATAGTTTTAGAGAGAAAAGATATTTTGATTACTAATTTTCATACCTAGCTAATACATCATAATTGTTCTTATAAGGACAGGGATACAATTCAATAAGCAAAACGTGCGAAGCACGTGCCAACCACATGACTGCCCCAAAAAAGTAAGGTCTTCCATTAACATTTATGAAAAATCCCACTCCTTCAAATTATCCTTGTCCTCAAGGATATGAAACGAGCTCGACCTTCGGAGAACACATAGGTGGCATAGTTGCATCTCCATCTCGAATAACTGTAAACTTCACAAACTTGAACAACAAGGTCCATAAAATAATAAACCATTCATCTGAACAGTAAGCATCAAGATTAGTTGTAGTTCTCTTTCTAAAATAGTTGATGCTCTACCTTCCAAAAATCATCAATGCATTTAAGTAATCTGAGATTTTTTCCCTTAAGAAACAGACTCAGGGGCTTCGTAATTCTTGGCTTCACATGTATGAATAGAGCTCTCATTATACCTCTCAATTTCAATTAACATCCACGGATTTGTAGTAATGATACCAACTCTCACCCTTTTTGAGATATAAGATACTCATTCCATAAGCTCAAAAATAACCAGGTGTATTTCAATCTCAAGGAGACCACCAAGATCAACACAATTGGGGTGTAAATCACAATAGGCATGAACTCAGACATACGGTTTCCATAACAAATGTTATGCTAAACATAATACAAGGATTGGAGACAAGTCATAGTCAAATTAAGAGATACCTTAATGATTTTTCCTTGACTCTCAATACTCCCATGGACCTGGAATGAAGAGATTATAACACTTGAATCTGTGTAAGAAACACCAAACACTCTAAGAACTTCCCCAAAGACTGTTGACCTAATCGCTTCCTGGTTGTAAACCCACACATAACATACATTCATCTTCTCAGTGAAAACAACACATTCAGAATTCGCTAGGAAGTCAGTATTATGTTGATGCCAATTAACTGAACTGATGAGGAAATTGGCTCCAAAATTAACTTCCCATATTCAATATTGTAGGCAACAGACAAATTCAAGGAAGCATACCACCAGAACATTGTGTGAGATGGATATATTCATTTTCTCCATTGGATCATTTATACGAGAGTGGTGATTTGTGTTGACTTGTAGTTAAATAGCTACTGTGTTGTAAAACTCATATCAAAAATTTCTAAAAAGTATATAGCCTTTGATATGTAGTAAGTATATTAGAAAGCCATGTAACGTAGTGATAAGAACTGCGATTACCTATTCCTGGATATATGACAATTAGTTGAATTAGAAGTTAATATCCCAATGTATGCCGAGCATTTCAGTAATGCTCTTGTTGACAACATGTACTTGATATCCTCACCCTTCGTTTGTATTGTTGAGCCATTAGTTGTGGAGATCTTCAGTTGGTTAGATGGTTGAGAAGTATTCTCAACATAATACTCAGCTGCCACTATCACATACTTGTCAATACTTTTTCTCCCTGAAATTAAGAGGACCTTCTTCCACCATCGATTCAGAGAAAACCTAATACTACCATCTGTTACTAAGCTATGTAGCTCGAGTACATGTTTATGGAAATAAGTGCACTTATATAGCCATTTATCATTATCAAAAACTTCCAAATACATTTGTCTGGACAAGTTATAAACTGTGTCTTCACTAACTAACCCATCCCAAACAACCCCATCAGTTTTCAAAACCATAATAGGAATGAGAATACCAACCGACTTAAACTTCAAAAATACCATAATCTTCTCTTCCTTAATCATGACAGTTAACTTCAAGGCTGCAACTTCTAGTTGAGTACAAGTAATAACCACTCCCTTGATTCCCACCATCCTTACCAGAAATTCTTTCCAACCAACAATCCATCCATCACCACCACAAACCATACAGCTAGGTACTCTAGATGGCTCAATAAAAATGCAAACATTAATTATACCACTCATAGAGCCAACAATAAACAGAGCGAAACCAAATTCTGACAAGGAAACTAAAATATTGAACTCTAATAGAACTAGCACCTTCAACACAAGTAACATAGGACTGTTGGTATTTGTCAGTAGAATTTCATCACACAACTTGCTAGCCTCACGTCTGTTCCCATTTTTATCCAACAGAAACAAATTCGAGTTTGCAAACAACCAATCTAAATAATATCCATGCACTGGAATAACAATTTTCACATTACATTTATGCATTGAAATCGACTCATTTAAGATAGCCAGACGAGAAGTAAGTATATCAAAAAAGAATTTAGAACCTATATCAATGTAATTAGAATACCTCCTAATCAATTTAAACATTTTCCCTCGATCAAATACCCTTTCAGAAAAATCCAGGCTACTATATAAACAGTCTCCACTACTTGCAAACATGTGAACATACCTTAGTTGAAAAATACAATCACAAGCATACCCGGTGATACTGTTTCTGTCTGACATTCTCGCGAATAGAATCCTATGATAGCAACTGTCACCATGTTTAACCAATATAAACACTACTGAATTCGTAAATCTGGAATCCAATTGGTACCCATGTGGAAGAACAAGCTCAAAAACAGATTTTGCATTAATTTCATAATTACCTCCAACGTTATAAGTATACCATTTACTATCTCCAAGCTCTTTTCCAAGATCAAATATCACTCGAGGAAAATCAGAACTAAGTAATACATCAGATGCAGAAGTAATTGAATACACTTGTAAGCTAGAAAATACCTTGAATGATTTGAATATGTAAGAAGTAATTTGATTAAGGTTATCAACAGTGATAAACTTCCAACCTCCAAATTGTTGAAGTCCATTATTAAAATTTTGAGTTAACGCATTGAAATCATTCACCTCATGAGTTGCGGTTCTTTTATTCCGAAAATCCACCACCAATTTAGTACCAGGAATGAAAGGCTTACCTTCTTGGTAATCCAGAAACTTTGAATTTGCCTTACCCCCAACAGGAAAAGAAGAAACTAATTCGTATCCGTGAGAGGAATATTGTTGGTGAGGCGACACAAATTTCTCATAATTGCGAGTAGAAAAGCTAGGGTTAGCTCCAACAACCTCAAAGAGATGACTTGCTGATTTTGAGTCGACATAAATTACTTCCAAATCGACGTCGATTGCGAGTGTAGATCCAGATGAGGGTTCGAGTAAATCTTCATTCGGTTCCAGTTTAGTAATACAATCTGCAAAGTCCTTCAACTGAGCTGAGTAGTTCTCCATTGCAGCTTTCAACTCGGCAAATGGATTCTTCCATGAAATTTTCAATTTAGCTTCAAACTCATCCGATTGCTTCACCATTTTCACTCGGTTACAAGGAATCGAGTGCTCTGATACCATTTGTCACGATCTAAGTGACAATTGGGCCTCAGGAAGCAACTCTGATCTCTAAGGATAGATATGGATTAGGGAGAACAGAAAGTTTTAGAGAGAAAAGATATTTTGATTACTAATTTTCATACCTAGATAATACATCATAATTGTTCTTATAAGGATAGGGATACAACTAGGGCTGCACAAAACCGACCCAACCAGCCAAACCAACCCACACCCGCCAAACTATACCCGTACCTGACCCAACCCGCCTAGGTGCGGGTCGACTGTGGGTCACAACATCAAAACCCGTTGTATGTTGGGTCGGGTACGGTTGATAACTTGTGTCACCCAACCCAACCCACCCACCCGCCCAAAATATCCCAACCCTTGGATTATCTAATCCTAGCCGTTTAATTCCCATATATAACTGAGACTAAACCTAATCTCTTCTTTCTATTATCTTCTTCTCTTCTTCAGTCGTCTTTTCTTCTCCACTCTTCCACAACCGTCAAATTACCACCATCAAGATTTAACAACAAGAAGCTAACAAGGGAAAGTAAAATTCATTATTATTATTATTATTTATTAAGGTTTTCTTTTTTATTTCAATTATACTTGGAATTTGGTCATGGAACTGAAACATCTAGTAAACTATTAGGATCAAATACTCATGATTAGTTGTTAATACAGATATCAGATTCATTCATTGGGATGTTACTATGTGGTACTGGGATTTTAATTTTCTTATTCATGGTCGCTTTTGTCAAGCTTTTGTCAAATATGTTAAGTTTCAGAGCTTGTTTGTTGGATGTGTGTTGACTCATATACTTACTACAATTGGAAGGGTTTATTTTGAAAGAAGACTTGAAGATCTCTTTCTTGGGGTCGACCTAGATAAGTTGTTGGTGAAATAAAACAACAACCTTGGATTGAGATTCTGGTGAATCCAAGTGGGGAAGGGTAATAGAAGTTGAAGTTTAAGGAATCATGGTGATAGATTGTAGTTTGGGGGTTTGTGGTAAGTAAATTTGGGTTTAAAGAAACACAAACCTTGTAGTCGGAGTTTGGTTTTTTGTAATGGTTTTCTGTAAATTTCTTCTTTCATTTTCATATATTAAAAGTTAAAATATATGATATTTTTCTTTTCTATGAATTTTGATCATCTTGTTCAATTGCTCGCGAAGAGTAGATCCTGAATTTAGTATTAAATTGGACGGGTATACCCACCACCCGCCCGACCCGACCCGCCTTAATTTAGGTCGGGTGAAAACCGACCCGCTGTGATGTTGGTTGGGTACGTGTGATAATATCTATCACCCACCATCAGTGGGTTGGGTGGCGGGTGAGGCCAAAACCGACCCAACCGACCCGATGTTCAGCCCTA
This sequence comes from Papaver somniferum, assembly GCF_003573695.1. Classification (NCBI taxonomy): domain Eukaryota; kingdom Viridiplantae; phylum Streptophyta; class Magnoliopsida; order Ranunculales; family Papaveraceae; genus Papaver; species Papaver somniferum. Next base: position 131,119,974 of record NC_039362.1, on the reverse strand, counting down.
GATACAACTCAATAAGAAAATCGTGCGAAGCACATGGCAACCACATAGAAATACTTCTAATCCTATGGCTGAGGATGCCCCAAAGGTATAACATATGACAAAGATAAATGGCTTCCCAAAACAAGTAAGGTCTGCCATTAACATTTATGACAGTTTTCCAGTTGCTAGAATTCTCCCTTATATAGTCTTTCAAATCAGGATTTTCTTTCAGTGAAAGCTAAGATAGCTTAGTAACAAAGCATTCAATATTCACCGTTAGATGAAAACTCGATTTAAGATTCAATCTAAGTCTGCTTAAAACCAAAGCAATATCTCTCCACCGTTAGATGATCTTAGCTTGTTACATACAAATGAAATATATCTTTATTTAGATATGGGTTACCGTATCTAAATGTTTATATTGAGTTGGCTCAATAACGATTAACTGAAGTTAGACATATGAACACTTTTTTCCCAACCACATTCATCCAACACATCTAGGTCAACTATGATGATCAATCAATCATGAAAGATAATCAAATGAATCTAATTGTGTCTCACATAGAGTTGTTCAATTGTTCACTATCTCATAGAAATATATATGAACCAATTGAAACAAAATCAGATTGATTTTTAAGAATCAATTTCTGAACATTAAGCCACGGTTTGATAAGATTGCATTCCTTAATTCATAAATATATTTGTCCATGAGTATGTAAATCATACTTACCGATTTTAGAACTTTAACCAGTAAGTTTGCAAACATGTACGCAAACTATAGCTTTTGTACTTTGGTCTTGTACATCCATTTGCAAACGGGTATGCAAACATCAGTTCCAGACCTAACTCAAGTAGAACCGTTCGCATACTAGTATGCAAACACGGTTCATGGACTTTAACAGTTAAAACCGTTCGCATACTAGGTATGCAAACAAGGTTCCCGGACCTGAATCATACCAAAACAGTTTGCATACTAGGAACGCATATTATGTTGTATCCAGACAAAGGAGGATTACAAACGGATGACATCTTATCAGTGTGCAGTTGGTTTGATTTGTATCCAGTAAACTCGAATAAATTAACCACAAGAGAACCTTAATGATTAATTTAATCAGAAACACTCAACATAAGAAAACTTACGGATCCATACAGTACTTTCACATAGAAGTGGATCAGAGAAAGATCAATACTACGGAATATTCAAAAGTTCATTTTATCTTTTATCAATATTTGCATAAATACATAATAGACTTAACTTGTGAGCAAATATGAGATAATCATAGTTCACGGACGTAAACACACAAATTCCATAATATTTTTGTGAAAAGACGAGGGTACTCAAATACACCACAATCTTTTAAATATCCACCTGTAAGTCCTCTTACCGAAAGTGATCGTCTATGGACAAAGTAGAGACAATGCAACAAATCGGTATTCACAATTTGTGTGATTGTCTATGGATACGAGATCGAGAAAATAATACTACCAAAGTGGGATACTTGATAATACGTTCATACTTAACCGAACTCTATAGGATCACTATCAAGTATATCGGAGTTAACGTTTGTGTAATATACTTTAAATTATATAAACAAATATAATTGCGGAAAACAAAAGTAAATCACACAACAAGATTTTGTTAACGAGGAAAACTACAAAATAATTTGGGGTAGCATCGTTAGGAATAATTCTTTCAAAATAATTCTTGGTTCATCAATTTTATGGTCTTTCCTATTCCAGAGAAATCGAGCATGGTGTTGAAGACCGTGTATGCATAAGATCCTTGCCAGGATAGATAGGAGCATGGGTTTTACAGAGACACACCTAGGTATGTTGTGTTTGTAGTGGAACATATTAGCCACCTAAAACATTGGTGCAGCTAAAGACATTACAAGAATCAAATACCTAGTAAAAACCTAGTTTTTACCTCTTCCTAAAAGGAAAATATGTCGATAAAGATCGACCACAATTGTCTTAGTAGTTGGAATTATAGGATGGAAATCTTTCTTACTTGGAATTAGGTGTGCCCAAACTCCAAAGCTGCAGCTCAGTCACACTCATACATGTTCATCCTTACACTGTATGTGTTTAATTCCATTACATGGGATGCACAACAAAAAAAAGTGTGATTGGGAGGGGGGAAAAAAAAGAATCAGAATCCCATCAAGAGCTTGGGATTTTGGACCGCTAGATGTTTACTTTTTCGGACTGATAGATGTCGGCTTTTCCACTATATTCGCGCCCTAACGCTATCTCCATGGTTCTTTTTAACACACTTTCTCACCTGATTTGGTTTAGAAGTACTCTTATAATTCCCTCCCTTTCCATCACAATGTTTCCTTTTAGCCGCAACTTCAATTTTGGGCTCTTGAATTTCATCATCTTGTTTTGTATGAATCTGAGAATAAGAAAGGTTTTGATATAGATTGGTCCCTGGTATCTTTCTCACCCTAAGCGTGAGAATGCATCTTTCTCTGGGTTCAACACCTTCAACCAAAGGACTTGGAAGTGGTTCATCTTCAAATATGACATTTGTATCAAGCCTTGCCAGCAATGTTGTTGAACTACTTATCAAACTAGAATTCATGATCGCATACCAAACTATTAATGATCCGTACTACATTGACAAACCACTCATTATATAAGGAGGACTTGGATACACAAATTACAAGAATTCATTTTACATACGCTTGATTCCATGTTTCAACATCACAGTAACCTGCATATATTCAATCAAAAAAATGTTGTTGTTGACATTTGAATTACAAAGCTTTTACTCCCCCTAAAGGTAAGCTAGGTAGATATTCAATCCGAACATCTTTGTTATTCCCCTTTTATATTCAAAGACTTATGAGGTCTTTAGCAAGTTTGCCTGCTCTGATACCAATTGAAAAAGCAGGGGTCTAACAACCATACCCAATATTTCGTTCGGCAATATGTATGGACTAGCTCCAATATAATTACAAGAGAATCAACTAGACAGTCAGACTCAATCAAGGAAAAACATCCAAGAGTTATATCTCAATTTCTCAATACAATATGCAATCGAACAGATAGGAATCTGTGAGCCCGATTAATATGAGAAATAACTTGAACGGGTATCAAAAACCAATGTTCAAGTGTCAATCAATTTCAATCAACAACCAAAGGTTGGATTTACCAATTGATTGAACTACACGCAACCTGTGATATTTTAATTATATATAAAATATAATGCGGAAAAGAAATAACACAGACACCAGAAGTTTTGTTAACGAGCAAACCGAAATGCATAAAAACCCCAGGACATAGTCCAGTTTTGAACACCACACTGTATTAAGCCGCTACAGACACTAGCCTACTACAAGTTAACTTCAGACTGAAATGTAGTTGAGCCCTAACTAAGTCTCACACCGATTAAGGTACAGTCGCGTTTCTTATGCCTCTGAATCCCAGCAGGACTCTAAGCACTTGATTCCCTTAGTTGATCTCAACCACAATTAAGAGTTGCTACGACCCGAAGTCGAAGACTTGATAAACAAATTTGTCTCCCACAGAAAATTCTATTCAGATAGATAAATCTGTCTCCCACAGAAATACCTACGAAGTTTTTGTTCCGTCTTTGATAAATCAAGGTGAACAGGAACCAATTGACAATCCGATCTTATATTCCCAAAGAACATCCTAGAAATATCAATCACCTCACAATAACTTAACTTTATGGCAGTAGAACAAGTTATTGTGGGATCACAAAGAATGAGAAGAAGAGCTTTGTGACTACTTTTTATATCTTACCTATCGGAGATAAATCTTGAGCCAATCTTAGAGAAGATAGTACTCGATACGATAGAACAAGTAAGAACAAATCACGCAACTACATAGAAAATAGTTGGGTTTGGCTTCAGAATCCCAATGAAGTCTTCAAGTCGTTAACCTATAATGGTTTTAGGAAAAACCTAGTTTAAAGGAGAATCGACTCTAGTACGCAACTAGTATCACACAAGAGGTGTGGAGATTAGGTTTTCCAGTTGCTAGAGTTCCCCCTTATATAGTCTTCAAATCAGGGTTTGAATTCTTTGGAACAAAGAAATCAATATTCACTGTTAGATGAAATCATGATTTAAGATTCAAGCTAAGTTTGTTTCAAACCAAAGCAATATATCTCCATTGTTATATGGTCTTATCTTGTTACATACAAATGAAATATACCTTCATTAAGATATGGGTAACCGTACCTAAACGTGTATATTGAGTTGGCTCAACAATAGCTAACCGAAGTTAGCCATATGAACAATTTTCTATTAACCTCATTCATCTAACACTTCTAGATCAAATGATAATCAAATGAATCTAATTGTTTTACTCATAGAGTTTTTCAATTGTTTATATTCTCATAGAAGTATACAAGACACAATTGAAACAAAATCGGATTGATTCAGAAGAATCAGTTCATGAACATTTTAGCCACGGTTTGCAAAGATTGCATTCCTTAATTTATATATGTATTTGTTCATGAGTATGAAATCATACTTAACCAATTTTAGAACTTAAACCAACTTAGTTTACAAACGGGTGCACAAAAAAACTTAAGTTCCGGACATTGGTCATGTACGACAGCTCGCAAACGGGTACGCATATTGTCGTTCCGGACCGAACTCAGGTAAAACCGTTCGCAAATGGGTATGCAAACTTGGTTCCCGGACTTCGGCAGTTAAAACCGTTCGCATATTGGTATGCATACTTGGTTCCCGGACCTGAAGCACACTACAACATTTTGCATACTGGTATGCATATTGTGCTATTTCCAGACAATGGTTAATTGTTCTAAACTCCCATTTCAATCATTGAAACATCCTTAGAAGACGACAATAACTCTCTCACATAAACTATTAGCTTATAAGTAATTTTCAAATGATCAATACGAAACATTCCGAGTCGACATCAAATGACTGTCTCACACAAATCATGTAAGATGTTTCAAGGCGATTTTCAAATGATCATTTTTTGACTCATTGTTTAGTTTCCAACAAATAAATCGTTTCCAACTAAACTCGTCAAGAAAAATGATGAACGTAGTTAAAGCAGAAAGATTTCCAACACATATTTCGAGAAACATATAGGCGAGTTAAATTCAGCTCGAAATATCAAATGTGTATGATGTAAATTCTATATAGTTATACGACTTAGTCTCAATATGACATAGAATAGAATAGACTTCTAAGTGATAAATAAGTTTTAGTCTCCACATACCTTTTGTTGATGAAGTTCCTCCAAGCTCTCCTTAGTAGATCTTCGTATTCAATCGACGAACGTCGTGAAGTCTAAAACTCAACTACATATTCTATCCTAGTCCGAGACATAGCTATAAGTAGACTAGAAATCAAAACTTATAGTTTTGATCACCTAAACTTGACAAATAAACTTGAGATAACAACGCTTGCGAGTTCGACCGAGCAGTGCTCTAACAGAGAAAACTGCAAATGCAGAAAAACCCCGGGACCTAGTCCAGTTTTGAACACCACATTGTATTAATCCGCTACAGACACTAGCCTACTTCAAGTTAACTTCGGACTGGAATGTAGTTGATCCCTAACCAAGTCTCACACCGATTAAGGTACAATCGCGTTCCTTACGCCTCTAGAACCACGCTGGATTCTGCGCACTTGATTCCCTTAGCTGACCTCACCCACAACTAAGAGTTGCTATGACCCAAAGTCGAAGAATTATAAACAAATCTGTCTCCCACAGATAAGTCTATTCTGATAGATAAATCTGTCTCCCACAGAAATACCTACTAAGTTTTTATTCAGTATTTTGATGAATAAAGGTGAACAAGAACCAATTAATAATCTGGTCTTATCTCCCGAAGAGCAGTCTAGAAATATCAATCACCTCACAATAACTTAAGTATATGGTAGTAGAAGAAGTTATTGCAGAATCCGAAAGAATGATACAAAGAGCTTTGTGATTACTTTTTATATCTTACCTATCGGAGATAAATCTCGAGCAAATCTTAGAGAAGATAGTACTCAATACGATAAAACAACTAAGATCTGAATCATCAACTATAGAGAAAATAGTTGGATCTGGCTTCACGGATCCCAAATGAAGTCTTCAAGTCGTTAATCTATATTGGTTTTGGAAAAACCTAGGTTAGAGGAGAATCGACTCTAGTCGCAACTAGGACACAAGAATGTGTCGGGATTAGGTTTTGCAGTTGCTAGAGTTCTCCCTTATATAGTATTTCAAATCAGGGTTAGCTCTCAATAGAAGCTAAGATAACTTAGTAACAAAGCATTCAATATTCACCGTTAGTTGATAACCTGATTTAAGATTCAATCTAAGTCTGCTTAAAACCAAAGAAATATCTCTCCACCGTTAGATGGTCTTAGCTTGTTACACACAAATGAAATATCCCTTCATTTAGATATGGGTTACCGTACCTATACGTGTATATTGGGTTGGCTCAAAAACAATTAACCGAAGTTAGCCATACGAATACTTTTGTCTCAACCACATTCATCCAACACATCTAGATCAACTATGATGATCAATCAATCATGAAAGATAATCAAATGAATCTAATTATGTCTCACATAGAGTTGCTCAATTGTTCACTATCTCATAAAAATATATATGAACTAATTGAAACAAAATCGGATTGATTCGTAAGAATCGATTTCTGAACATTAAGCCACGGTTTGCAAAGATTGCATTCCTTAATTCATAAATATATTTGTTCATGAATATGGAAATCATACTTAACCGATTTTAGAACTTTAGCCACTAAGTTTGCAAACATGTACGCAAACTATAGCTTCCGGACTTTGGTCTTGTCCAGCCGTTCGCAAACGGGTATGCAAACAACAGTTACGGACCAAACTCAGGTAGAACCGTTCTCATACTGGTATGCAAACACGGTTCCCGGACTTTAACAGTTAAAACCGTTCGCATACTAGTTATGCAAACAAGTTTCCCAGACCTGAATCATACCAAAACGGTTTGCATATTAGGTACACATACTGTGATGTATCCAGACAAAGGTTTTTGTTCTAAACTCTCATTTCAATCATTGAAACATCCTTAGAAGACGACAATAGATGTCTCACACAAACTATTAGCTTAAAGTAATTTTCAAGTGATCGAATGATCAATACGAAACATTTCGATTCGACATCAAATGATTGTCTCAAACAAATCATATAAGATGTTTAAGGCAATTTCCACATGATCATCTTTTGACTTAATATTTAGTTTCCAACAAATAAATTGTTTCCAACTAAACTCGTCAAGAATATGATGAACGTAGCTAAAACAAAAAGCTTCCAACACATATTTCGAGAAATAGATAGGCGAGATAAACTCGGCTCGAAATATCAAATGTGTATAATATAAAAGTATATATAGCTATATGACTTAGTCCCATTAAAAGATAAAATATAATAGACTTCTGAGTGATAGATAAGTAGATCTATCGATGAACGCCGTGAAGTCTAAAGCTCAACTACGCATTTTATCCTAATCCGACACATACCTATAAGTAGACTAGAAATCAAGACTATAGTTTTGTTGACGAAGTTCCTCCAAGCTCTCCTCAGTAGATCTCCGTCTTCAATCGATGAACGCCGTGAAGTCTAAAGCTCAACTACGCATTTTATCCTAATCCGACACATAGCTATAAGTAGACTAGAAATCAAAACTATAGTTTTGATCAACTAAACTTGACAAACAAATTTGAGATAGCAACACTTGCGAATTCGGCTGAGCAATGCTCTGACAGTTATAACGTGGATTGATATAATCCGGGAAAGAACTTTAAAACTAGAATTTTGAAGAATACAAAATAAGCAAAAATGAACGAGGGGATTTCGTAAGAGATAAAATGCCGGAAACGTTGTATATCAATACAGTATCTACCCATATCGGGAATTATTCCCAAGAATTTTCCGAGAAGCAGCCTTGCGGACCCCACCCATGGAAGTATTGGGGTTTGGAACCCACGACTCGAGTTTGTTTCACTCTGTGAAAAACCTATGTGGGATTCTCCACGAACCACGATAGTGTAGCATTTTTGTAAGGAAGTAAATCCCACGTAGTACTTCTTTTCTAGGGTCTAATGATCCAGCCATGAAAGCTGGCTAGATCCACGTATAATTAGGAAACCGGATATGGCACTACCGTTCTTCTTTTTTTTTCTAGGAGAAAACACTGTATTAAAATGAGAAATGCTTATAAATGTTATGGAAAGAAATTGGGTAGGACTTTCCACCACTCATTACAAATATTGTCTTTTACAACGTTTAACTGTTTTATCAGCGGATGAATTAAAATCTCTACTGAGATAAGTAGTTAACTAGTTTAATAAACGTAAAAGAATTTTACAACACACAATAATCATCTACGATGAAACTACTAAACCAACATAAATTGTTATTTTTATTCTTTTTTTGTAAGATAGAAACCTCAAAGGGAGACCCATTTGTATTTAGACAGCCCTTACTATTATGATAATGGGCAAAGTGAGGCCAGTTGCTTCCGTCGTCGTGGGAATTTGCACTAGAAAATCCATCGGTTACTCGTAAGGCTAGCATTTTCACTTTTTTTTAATGGTGAAAACTCATTTTTTTTTATGGTGAAAAGTTCATACTAATGAGCATGCATATGTGCAGTTGGACTCAAACTAGTCAAGGTTAGAATCTTTTGAAAAAACGCATTTTTACCCGAACTGTTACAAAGCTGGTTTTCTTTGTGTGTGAAAAAACTGTTACGGTAAGTGTAATTTCGGTGTAAAAACAGATAAAAACTAAAGTATGTATCTCAGCGAAGGGACGAGTCCTCGTCTCCAGTCTACAAGGTTTTCGAAAGTTCCCCCTCCGTCTTCCATCTGAGATAGACAGTTTCAGGTTCGAATCTTCTCTTCCTTAAACACCTGTTTTATTATTTACTTTGAGCTTTCAATTTCATTTACTTGGTATATTTGATTAATTCAGACACCTTGAATCTGTTATTTGGTTTAGATTTTAAACAAAAATCTGTTCCAAATATTAGGGTTACAGGTCTAAAATCAGAGTTTCTGCAATAAGATGGGTTTTGAGGAAGTTTTGGTTAGATTTGGAATCATGGGTCTTTGTTAATTTTATGAATTAGATTGATTAGTTGGGTATTTTGAAATTTAGTTCTCAATCAAAACCCTAAAATTCATTTTCGCTTTACTTATTGAATTTGACTTCTCTTGAGCCTAAGTTCCTGGTTCCATTTGAAATTGAATGGGTATGGGATGGGATGATTTTTTTTTCTTTAGCTTTGAATTTTTATACAGAATGAAATCCTACTTCATCTGAAAATTTAAGTACCTGATGGTTTGCCTTCATTGCTTACAACTTCACTGATAGTTTTTTTTCAAAAAATTTGCAGGTTTAGGGTTTTAGGTATTTCTCTTTTAGTTCTTCTTATCACTCAAGATGGCATCAACAGTTGAGATAGAGGAAGATGATGATTATGAAGAATATATACCTGTGAAGAAAAGGAGATTAATGGAAGCTCAGAAAATTCTTCAAAGGAAAGGTGGTAAAACGGCAGTACTCGGAGAGGGAGAGATTGAGGAATCAAAGCTTGCGGAAAATAAGCCAAGTCTTTTAGTTAAGGCATCTCAGCTGAAACGAGATCTTCCAGAGATAACCCCTATTGAACAGAAAGTTCAAGAAGAGAAAGAAATGATTGAACACCTCTCTGATCGTAAAACACTGATGTCAGTTCGGGAATTAGCTAAGGGGATTACATATACGGAGCCGTTGGAGACCGGGTGGAAACCGCCGTTAACCATAAGAAGAATGTCACCAAAAGACTGTGATTTGATTCGAAAGCAGTGGCACATACTTGTTGATGGTGATCAAGTGCCTCCACCACTTAAAACTTTTAAGGACATGAGATTTCCAGAACCTGTTCTAAAGAAATTGAAAGAAAAAGGGATTGTACAACCAACTCCAATTCAGGTTCAAGGGCTTCCTGTTATCTTATCTGGAAGGGATATGATAGGAATTGCTTTTACAGGGTCTGGGAAGACATTAGTTTTTGTGCTTCCGTTGATTATGATTGCTATACAAGAAGAAATCATGATGCCAATTGTACCTGGAGAAGGCCCATTTTGTTTGGTAATTTGCCCCTCAAGAGAACTTGCTAGGCAGACTTTTGACGTGGTGGAAGAGTTTCTAGTCCCATTGAAGGAGCAAGGGTACCCTGAAATAAGGCCGTTGTTGTGTATTGGTGGCATTGATATGAGATCACAGTTGGAGGTGGTAAAAAAGGGAGTGCATATTGTGGTTGCCACTCCTGGGAGATTGAAGGACATGCTGGCAAAGAAGAAAATGAATCTTGACAATTGCAGGTATGGACTTTGAACTTAGACAACCTTTTTTTTTTCTTGAATTATTTTGTTGAACTATATACTTTTTGGCCTGTCCTTTACAACTTTGACGATCTTAATGACTGAATTGGTCAGTAGCTATTTACATATGTTATCGTCTTGTTTATGAGTCATATGGAGAAAAAGGATGGTTTATGGGTAATATTTGTGTGATCAATTTGAAAATTTTGCCATCATTTCTAAGAGGACGGTGCTAAAGTTTAGTGTATTGGACGTTGATTGTAGGATTGGACAAAGGATACTTGGATCTACTTCCTCTGTGTTTTTCATATCAAAGTTAATTGGTAGTCTTATAAGATGGTTTTTAATAACGAGTCTTTGATCAGTTAATCTATAACAATGGGGACAATCTTCTGTCTACTAGGAGCTAACAAGAGTGATAGTTTTCCTTTCTTCCTTGAGCCACCTTAAATTATTTTATTTTTTTTAAATCTGGTCCACTGTCACAGTTTGGTAGAAAGAGGAACTGTATTTGGCATCAGCAAGTTTTCTTACATTATGAACGATAATAACTCCATTTTTCTTATCCTGTGAGTCAAACCCTAGAAGGGCTAAAATGCTGATCACTTGATCAGTCTCTTGGGGAAGATTTTTCATAGTCGAAACCCTCAGTTTATGCGCGAAAATTGTTGAGTTGTTTGAAGGACAATGTTTACATGTTAATGCTTGTTTTTGTAATATTGCCATTCTATGCTAGTTTTTATTTTTGGTCTGATCAATGAATTTAATCTGATCCAGTTTGAAGATGTTTGTGTATATGGTATACCATGTTTATTTATATGTTTTTTTCTTTTTCCTTAGGTACTTGACGTTAGATGAAGCCGATCGATTGGTAGATTTGGGATTCGAAGATGACATAAGAGAAGTGTTTGACCACTTTAAATCACAGAGGCAAACTCTTCTTTTTTCTGCCACCATGCCCACAAAGATCCAGAACTTTGCTAGAAGTGCTCTTGTTAAACCAGTGACAATTAATGTTGGACGAGCTGGAGCTGCAAATCTGGATGTCATACAAGAAGTAGAATATGTGAAGCAGGAGGCTAAGATTGTTTACCTTCTTGAGTGCCTTCAAAAGACCCCACCTCCTGTACTGATTTTCTGTGAGAACAAAGCCGATGTGGATGATATCCACGAATATCTTCTTTTGAAAGGAGTTGAGGCAGTAGCCATTCATGGAGGGAAGGATCAAGAGGAGAGAGAATATGCAATTTCTTCTTTTAAAGCAAGCAAAAAAGATGTGCTGGTGGCTACTGATGTTGCTTCCAAAGGGTTGGACTTTCCTGATATTCAACATGTCATCAACTATGACATGCCTGCGGAAATTGAGAATTATGTCCATAGGATTGGACGTACTGGACGGTGTGGGAAAACAGGTATTGCTACGACTTTCATAAACAAGAACCAAAGTGAAACTACTCTTCTTGATCTGAAGCATCTCTTGCAAGAAGCGAAGCAGAGGATTCCTCCAGTTCTTGCAGAACTTGACGATCCAATGGACAATGGGCCTGACATTACTGATTTAAGCGGAGTTAAGGGTTGTGCTTACTGTGGTGGTCTAGGGCATCGCATCAGTGATTGTCCCAAGTTAGAGCATCAGAAGAGTCAGTCGATTGCAAATTCTAGAAGAGACTACTTTGGCTCTGGCGGCTACCGCGGGGAAGTCTGAAACTTCTGTCATGTTTTTCCACCCCTTTTTTTTACTTAAAAAAGAAGGCAGACCTTGTATCTGGATCGCATTTGGGAATATTCCATGTTCTCAGTTTTATTCAGCTGTTACAGAAATATGTAGTGTTTTACTTTGTTTTAACTTCTAAATGTATAATTTCAAGTATTTTGTCAGAATATCAGCCTATTTACCAGAAACACTGATTAGGAATAACGAGAGTAAATTTTAGGGAAATGTAAGAAATGATCCTACAATTAAGACCCGATCTACAAAAGCATCACACTGCTACAAACCATTTACAAAATGGTCATAAAACCGTTTGGGTCAGAGTTAAGTCGGACTGGGTCCACCACTCAGAGTTAAATGTTTCTGTAAGTTACGTATTTATCCTCGAACTTGGGTTAACTGACGAGATGAAATCTAACAATACCTGGTTCGCCTCTTCCATCTCTTGAACTTATTTTCACCGCCGCACTTCTTTCTCTTTCACTCTTATTAACCTTATTATTTTCTCTGCAACTGGTTGAAGATGGAGATTTAGTGTTCTAATGAAGATGAAAAGTTAGAGATGATGTTGTTATAAGTATTTGTTTCTGTATTCTGAAAAGCGTAAAGGGCAAGCTGGTTGTTAAACTGATGATTGAGACGCAAAAAATCGCATACAATTTCAACAGGTAATGTTCTTTCACCCTTTCTAGCAGTTCGAATCGCTTTTAATTTGGTTTTTAGTTTGGGTATTTTTTCCGAAACCGTAATTAGAATTTGGAGATTTCTTGGAAACCCTAATTTCAGTATTTAATCTCCAATGAAATGTAATTGCATGATACTGATAGTTTTAGTTTGTGTAAAATGGTGTCGAGCATGATAGTCAGGTCTTCTGTTAATGTTTTTTTTTTTTTTTGATACATGAACCTCATGATTTACAGTGTTAAAACTTAAAATGGTTTTTCCCCATAATTGAGTATTAAATCCTTCCATTTTGATCCATGATTTTGCATATGTTTGTTTGTGTTAAAACTTAAGATGGTTAGGAATTGAGTGATTTCTCAATTAAAACTCTGAATTTTCCATGGAGCTAGCATGTATGATAGAATGTCTCACCGAACATTTATAATCACAGCGCGGACAGCCCTTTTAGAGGCTAGTTTCGGTGTGTATTGGTGGGGTTTTATCTAATGGTTTCTTTTCGAGAAATGTTTGTTGTGGTGTCCTCTATAACTTCTCCAAAGGGCATGTCGTTTGGATCTGTAGTTTAGAAGTTACAGCCTAAAATGCACAGGCAGTCGCAACTGATTTCCTTGAAGGACAGCAGGTGGCAGAGTTTTGTTGATTAGTTTTGGAGTAGTTAAACTCTGAACTAGTCCTGAGAGTCTTCTAAGGAGTTGTAGAGGGACATCTCTAGTTTCCGACTAGATATAATTTGCTTATTTTCATTGAAAAATGAAGCTTGTCGAGAATTTTTAATATATGCAGTCAAAGCTGAAAATCCTAAAATGGCAGGTTGTGTCATGGTCTGTTGGTGACTGTTTAAGCGACCATTTGAGTTATTTATCTGTCTATAGTTTTTATGTGATATAATGCATGGTGTGGTTTGTATTGAGATGATTTATGCTTTCATTCGAACTTTGTTGAAGTCTATAAGAATTGTTGAATGTAGGTAGTCAAGAACACCGACTTGAATTACCGTATTGCCCATTTGGTTGATGATGAATTGATGACTTAACGTATATGGTATGGATGTATGAAATCTGTAGCTTCTAGCTTACACTTATAGTGGTCTATATGTTGATTGTGACTACTTGTCAGATAGGTGGTTCTATGAATTCACTTGACATAAAAATGTTTTGAGTGTTAAAGTAAGGATTCGATTGTTAAGTGCTTGATTATAACAAGACTGGAAGGTATGATTTGTGGGTTTATACAAGACTGTATGCAGAACCTCTTTCGTTGTGCCATGATGATTACTAGTGCTTAAATATAGTTTGTTTCCGGGGAATTTTGAGTTATGCTCTATGATGGTTGTCGTGTGGAAATGTATTCTAGGATGATTAGTTTCATTTGAAGAATAGTTGTCCTCGGAAAGATGGTATTTATATAGCCAGTTAGTTTGAAAAACCCTCAACTGCTACTGTATGCGAGTGAGTACTCTAGTCTTCGAGTTTATTAGTGAGTTGTATCACTCCATTTTGTTTTACTGTTGTTGCTGATGGTGGTGACGGAAAGTTATATGGGTTGATGATGGTTAAAATAGCATCTGCTTGTAAGATTTTTGGCTTTTCTTCCTTCTGTTTGCTGATTTAATGTGATGGTTTTGAAGATGTTGATAGAGGTGGTAATGGACCTCCGCTGCTACGGTGGTTTTGGAGATGTTGATGGAGGTGGTAATGGACTGCTGCTGCCGCTGCTTTGGTGGTTTTGAAGATGGGGTGGGAATTGCTGTTGCTGTACTGGTCCACATTCAGCACATGACTGACCATGGCTCCTAAAGGCTCACCATTCCACATCCAGGGGTCTAAATGGTGCCCATCTATCTGATTAACTATGGTTAAGTTACTTGGGTTATAAGTGAAGGGTATATAAGTAAAAAATTGGGACCGTTTTTTTCAAAATTGTTAGATCGGATGGTAGATGACCATTTTGTAAATCAAATTCAAAAGTGTGATCATTTTGTAAACCAAATTACAAAAGTATGACTAATTTGTAATTGGCCCTAAATTTTAGATGATCTTGCTATTTCAAGTGTTTAAAGTGTATTCAATTTATCCGATTTAGTGGTTGGGCACTGAATTGCCTTGATGATTAATTGATTATCCAATTTTCAGCTGCATTCTCTGGTAGATTCCTACGTTGTGCATCAGTGTTACAATTTTCTAGATTGTAGAGACAGAGCATCGCTGACTGAGTGTCCATTTTGGACATAAAACCCAAAGCAAAGAGGACCCTGACTAAGCATTTGCGCCACCCACCTTCATTCATTTGTTGGCTATAATATGCATATCTATCAATTTTACTAAGAGGATACTATTACTCAATCCACCTACCCAACAGGATAGCAGATTAATCGCAAATAAAGCAGGTTATGCGCACACACTAGTCTATGCTCTCTGAAAATCATCTGTAACCTCCTCACCTTCTCAACAAAATAGAGAAAGAAAACAACTAAAAAAATTGAAGTTCAGTCAATCGGACATCTTTGAAAAACGTTTGATTTTGCAGTTCAAGTCGGAAGATTGATCTACCTTGTACCCTCCTCGAGAGAAACAAAAATAAAAAACTTCACACTACGAAGGCAAATAAGATCATGACTACTGAGATATGAGACACCCTGGAAAATTGACGTCTGTTTGAGGATATATGCTGCCACCAGTGACTGCCCTGTCGAAACGACAATCAAACCCCACTAACTGAACACCAGCCTGAATATGGCCATGAGATCTAGAACTAAAATCATGTCAGGTGTGGTATGGTAAGTCCATTACAGGAGAGCTTAATAACACATACATGCCAGAACCCACAATCAGAATCAAATCTAAGGTATTTGTGTCTGTTATGAAGAACAGATCCATTACTTTGTCATATGGTGTGGTAGAACCTTCACACTACTCCATATTGTAAGTTTTGAGTTCACATAACTCTTCAATAACATCTGCAAACAGACCCCAAAAATCAATTACAAGTTCGCAACTATGCAACTATGTACGCAGCAGCATCCGTGCCATAGCTTAAGGCATAAACTGCTTTGCACAAAAATGTAAAACCTTAAGTGCAAAGAAATGAGAAAATACATCCTATATTAACCAGTTTGATCTGTCACAACACTTCAGTGCTAGTAGGCTTTTGAATAGCAGGAATATTGGCTTTACGAACTCTGGTAACAAGAGATGGATTTGTAGCTTGGAGTAGAACTTGCGGCAAACCAGTGGCAGTGCTTTCATCCTGTTCACATAGTAATCAACATAAAAATTCCGATTTGAAGTGAAAGATTAAAAGTGAAGAAAAAAAAAAACGCCAAACTAAGCATGTCAAGGAACCCAACCCCAATAAATACCTCACTGAAGCTGGTGAGTGAACCCGGCAACGATTTCTCATCGGTTGTTTGATGATCCCTTATACGTTGTTGAATAACTTGGAACAATCGATACACCTCACTCACCAATTCACTTCTTTCTTCCACACCGGCAAAAAATGCTTTTCTCATATTATAGTTATCCTCTTCAAGTATTTCCAACAGCTTTTCGATCTCGCAAAATTGAAATCCTAACTTTTGACACTTCCTAGAATCACCATTACTAGTACTCTTAAATTCTGAACTTCCCTCAGACATAACGCCCAAGTCTTCCCCAGATGAGCTTGAGCTGTTTATGGGGTTACTCAACTCTAAAGAAGAGTAAACACTAGTTCTAGCTGCAACCCTCTCATTTTTCTCAAAATTAGCACTAATCCCTTTGATCTTACTGTACAAATCATATGGTCCTAGGATTAAACCCTCTGAAAATCTATCTATTACTCCATAAATCTCTTTATTATCGCACTCTAATCTTAACAAATTATGTTTATAAGAATGGGTTTCAAATTCAAGTTCCATAGTTTTCACTACAAGAAATTTCTTCAACTACTTCTTGAAGAAGACGGAATACATTTCCTAGTCAATTTGTGGTTGTTGTAGTATCCAGCAGCCTCCATTAACAAGCCTACATACAAACTATTCCGAACTAAGGAGGTTGAGGAGTTGAGGCGGTACAATACAGAGAATTAGGGCTTAAACTAGTCAAAATTAGTGATGTGTGGATTGACAGTCCAGAAGAGACAGAGGTGTTAGTTTAGACTGGGAGAGAGGCAGGTCTCAAGGAGTCGGCCATAAATGTGAGCGCCGAGGTGAAGTTTTTGTTGTTATTCTCTGATCTAAGGGAAAACAAGGTTTTGCGGCTGTTATGTCCAACAAAAATCTTCGTTAAACCCCTAAGAAACCATGTCCCACGTATCTTTTAAGGCCTAACCTATATTCGGAAATGGTGGAGCAACTCCAGTGGAGAACCACAAATCTGCACATTTGTTGTACCAGGTGGATGGACAAACTGATTTTTGTGCGGTGGGAAATATGTTTCTAGCTGATCATAGCAAAATGGGACGCTCGGCCCACATTTAGACAAGGCGACAGTCGAATTACAACGGCTATTTTCCCCCCTAAATAATCAATCCTTTCGAACATTCAAATCACACTAAAATTCAATTTTTTCTTGAATTTTTTCCACCAATAATTTTTTTCTTGAAATGTTTCATAAGGCTAATTCTCTTTTTGGTGAAGCCAAACTTGAGACCGTTGTAAATAAGATATGTGGTAATTTTTAAAATAAAATAAAAATGGGAATAAAGGAAAGGGATGTGCAAGTTTTAGAAGTTAATCCAGGACAATGTTCTACTAAAAGGCAAAGAACAGTTCCAGTTCTGAAAGTTGACAACTAAGGTTTCTAAAACAAAGGAAAAACAGTTCACGAGCGCGTTAAATGGAAAATAAGATACGCCAAATGAAGATAATCAGGAGGCCAAAGATTGTACTAGATTTTTATTCAACTCATTATTTAGGTTCTTATTGTTGTCTAAGTTCATATCTTGTAAATATTGTGGCAATAATATTAATTAATGAAAATATTTAGACCTTAAATTAGACCTCCATGTTATATTAAGTGATATTTATTATATTTAGACTTCCATATAAAGTAACTTGATTTCATAACGACAACAATAACATCAAACTATATCAAATTTTGATGTTGAGTTCTCGACAGTAGTTTTCTGAGGTCGGGTTCTCACACGAGATAGAATAGGTCAGAAAGAGACTTGACTTTGTGAATTTGTTGTTAGAGAATAAAGTAGTGATCTCTTGGTACATATTCACATGACACTAAAATTACTTCGTCAGGTGTTGATGCAATTATTTTCAGTATGCTACATTAGATGAATGTTAAGGCAGTATACTTAAATGGTTAGTCAAAGGTGGACAAACCTTAAGGGTTCGTTTAGCGCTAGGGATAATGGTAGAACTGATTACACATATATATACTTGACTTGAACCAAGCAGTTTCGTTTATGAAAATCTACATGCTATGAGAGAGCTTCAAGAAAAGAATATATCAAGCAAACTCAAAATTAAGCTGAACTTACTTTCTTTAAAACTTATAGAGATACCTAACCAATTCTGCCTCACAAGAACAATTTAAAAAAATCAAACCGGGAGTGATTTAGATATCTATCTTGTGGTCTCACAAAGTCTGAGACGAAAAGTACTTTGTGATATCTATATATCACTAATTAAAGTTTCGAAAACTTAAAATATCAATAAAAACAAAACTGGATAACAAGAAGTATCAGATAAAAGATAGTCTGACTGGACTTCACTAATCCCTTAGTGAAGTCTTTCAAAGTCGTAACCTAATATAATTTCTCATAGAGAACCTGTTTTTAGAGGACGACTTTAGTTTTCAACTAGGACACATAAGTGTCAGAATTGAGTTTCTAGTGTGCGGGGAGTCCTATGTTTATACTGATGAACAACCTTGATAGCTTACAAACAAAGCTAAGTTTGTAAACTATTGTCTTGTATGGAACTGCCAAGTAAGCGATTTTTTTAATATAGATTGTGCATGAAAGCATCCGAGAAGTTTGCTTTGAATTACAAAGAAGATGTGCAATATTAATGCACCAAGTGATTTTCCAGAGATCCATAGCTAAATGGTTCTGGAACCGTCAATCATAAGTAGAGTGATTATCACAAGATTGAATCAGTTAGTGAGCTGTCAAAACAATTTGTGAACTAAAGATCGTCTCGTAACTCGAGAACCTTTTGATTTGAGCAATTTCGTGAACTGTCAAAACAATTTGTGTACTCGGAAACAAAAGGTGTACATGAAACATTCAAAATCAGCTAGTTCGTGAATGTCAAAACAGTTCGTGTACCTTTGAATTAAATAGCGTCAAGTACCATCTCAAATCGACTAGTTCGTGAACTGATCAGTTCAACTCGTGTACGCGAGTTAATTGAGATAAAATATCAAGTTTTTATATCTAAATGTTCAAGTATGTGAACTGGTAAAACCATTGGTGAACTATAAGAACTTAACTCGACTTACTCCTTGGATTGTATTTTTCTTTGCAAATGTCCATCATTATGCTAAAGTCATACAACATGTCTCAGTAGATAGAATGGTAGAAAATATGAGTAAATAGTATACTCAGTCTTCTGAAAAGGAAAAGGTACCAAGTACACTACCAACCTTTTTCGATCCGCAACCTGTATATAAGCAAAACCTAATATGCATAATGTAGTTGCAGGAAATCCTACACTATACCCCTCACAAGATTGCATTAACATTCAACTCATTTTTGGATTAACAATCTTAATTTTATTGATGAATCTTTGAAAAATCTTACAAGAAAAGATAAAGGAATCAAGAATAACCACTGCTCTATATTTTCTCTCTCCTATTTACTTGCTTCTCATTCAAAAAAGATCTCTCCCTTTCCTTTACAACCGATTGACTATTTATAGGGAAATACATAGTGGATGAAAGCTAATCTGTCCTTTATTTTCGGATATGGCTTGCGACATTCTCGCAACCTCACAAATTTTAATCTCGCAAACTCCCTAATTTTCGCAGGACCATCATATTTTTCTCATGATTTAGCTGACGTCGTTTATTATGTCATTTCTGAAGCTGTTCTGCGACATTGTCGTGTTGTGTTGTTAATAATTTCGCTGAAGCATTATTGCTGCGAGATTCCGATCATACATCTTTCCTCTTCTCATATCTTCTCTGCGAAGTAGATAATGATGTGAGAAATGCCGCAGTTATCCATCACTTCATATTCTGCATTTATCACACGTATCTTTTTTCCCATCTGTTTCTTAACACGTCTTTTGTAACTGCTCTTTTTAACCGCTCACTTCTTTTCGCATTAATCGTGTTTATCTTCTCGAGAAAAAATTTCCTCTATATATACTCTTTCTTACTCTCTTTTTCTCTCTTTTTATTTTCTCTGCAACTTCATCGTTCTTCTGCAAATTCCGCTATTGTAAGTTTTTCTTCTTTCTTCTTCTTTCAATCTTTTTAATTTCTTCTTAATCTTCATACTGTTCCCTCTGTAGATCTTCATCATTCGTAATTTTCTTCTTTTTTAATTTTTACGAATTAATCTTCCTGTTGGTATTTTCCATGGATTCATCGAGGTTAGTTTTCTTTTTTCTTTCTTATGGGTTTTGCTGACATTGATCTTCTTTACTTCCTTATTTGATGTTGTTTATGTGATTCCCATATTGTTGTTATTTCAGCAAAAACGCCTCTAACACCAAATTTACGGTTCAGAACCCTAATATTTCCAAATCGCAGCATAAGGTTGTTGTAAACAAAAGAAAGTCTGCGGATCAGAAGGTGGTAAGAAACATTATTCTTTTTTAATAACAATATTGTTGCCTCTGTTTCTTATCTGGATTGTGATTCGCAGGGTGATAAGGATGCCAATAAACCTCTCAAGAAATCTCGCCACTTCAAAACCGTTGAAACCTCTGTTCTATTTCACTTACTTATCCCTTCAAAATCTCCTGCGACATCTTCACAAGTTAAACCATTATCTCCAATTCGCGAAAAGGTTGTCTCAGATTTCATCCCTTCAACTGACCTTTCAATGATTGAAACCCCCCTTATTAATCCTTCTGTGAATGAAACTTCTTCTCCTTATATTGATAATGTTTCCCAATCCTCTATCATTGCCAGTTTTTTGCATGAGCCTCTTCCTTTAAATATTGCTTTCAAAGTTTTGCCTGAGGTTCTTGATGATGTTAAGAAGTCTCCCATTGATCCTGTCAAGTCTGGTGTTTGCGAAATTCTGAGTAACTATTTTGGTTCTGACAGAGCTGCTTCGCAAATAGATTTTGAAAAAGAGATTGAAACCTTGAATAAGAATCTCCAAATGATGACTTTAGAGTGTAATGCTCTTCGTCTCGAAAATCAAAAGCTCCAGAATGTTTCGCTGGATCGCGACAATCTTTGCAAGAAGAATGATGAACTGAGAGGTATGATTTCCTTACTTGTGTCTTCCATTTGCCTTTCTGATGATTTTATCCTTTCCATATTTAATTATCCTTGAAATCCCTTTTTCGCATGTTAAGCCTTAAACCATAAACGAATAATGGAGAGATATCAATTTGAATCTGCTGTTGAAGAAGCCCGTGTTGATAAAGAGATTTTGACGGATCAATATAACCAATTAGATAACCTCTATTCATATTTTGTTGATCATATAAATAATCTTACCAATGAAAATACCCAATTAGTTCAGAGGCAAAATTTATTAAGTAATGAAATATCTCGCCTCTCTTATTCTTTAACTAAAGCTAATCTGGGATGGAAACTTTATCATATGAGAATAAAATTCTATCTCAAGAGAAGCGAACTTGTTTAAACAAGATGGTGATATCTTCCCAACAACTTAGCATCCTTCAGAAAGTATGTGATGACCAAGAACAATCTCTTTGCTCTTTGAGAAATGAACTTAAAGGAGTAACAGAGTTATCCATCGTTGAAAGAGATACACTCATTCAAGGTAGAATAGTTTTAAGTGTAAAGGCGAACCAACTTAAAGAATAATATTCCAAATTAGAAGAATCTTATTCTTCACTTGCGAAGAAAAATGCCTTTCTTATTTCTAAAGACAAAAATCTTCGATCCCGACTTAAAGGTTTAGTTGTTGATAAATTTGATGATGCGATGAGCCGTTGGGAGAATAGTTGTCTGACCTTGATTCAACATCTTATTTCGCAAAAGGAAGGTAGTCATAACAGTTTGACTGCCTTAGATATCTTTTCTTTGTCATACCTTTTTGAGTTCTTCATCTTACTGAAATTTTGTATTCTACTTTTCGCAGAGTCTGGGAAAAATATTCATTCCTCCATTTCTGTTTTGGAGGCTAAATATGCCAAAATTCGCAAAGAAAATGCACTACTCGTCTCTGTCCTTACTGGTTCTCGCGACCGAGCAGAAAGAAGACTTGATTATCTTGCTTACTTTAAGGATATTAAAGATAGGAATCATCCGAGAGCACTTCTTCGTCAAGTTCATCTATGGGATGAAGTTCTTGTGAATGATATGTTATTCTCCAGATCTCTTCCTCCTACATCAATCTAACCTTTGGAAGTAGATGATGATGAAATTCCTCGTCCTGCTGACAGTGATTATGATTATGAAAGTGGTGAAGAGAATAATCTTTTGGAAGATGAAGAAGAGATCCCTTCTAAGGAAACAACTGTTGTTGCTAATCAAGATGGAAGCGAAAAAGAAATCCCGTCTAAAGAAGTAATTGCTGGCGATAATCAAGATGGCGGCGAAAAAGAAGTCCCTCTCAAAGAAATTATTGTTGGCGATAATGAGAACATTGGCGAAGAGTTTCTTATCTAGTTATATCTTCTTGAACTGTTTCATCTTTATTATTTCTTGCGAATAATATTCTTCAACCAAATTTGGAATTAATTTTCTCTTTTAATATTTTGCTGGCGAGAAAGATAATGCCTCTTGTTTACTGATTCCCGTACTTGCCTCTCATTATCTTTCTTGCGAGAAATGATCTGTTATGAATATTTATAAATATCTTGTTTTGTCATGTGGTCTTATTTTTCCTTCCTAATTAAAGGTCTTATTATGTCACCTCTTGTTATTGCGACAAAATCGCAGG
This sequence comes from Papaver somniferum, assembly GCF_003573695.1. Classification (NCBI taxonomy): domain Eukaryota; kingdom Viridiplantae; phylum Streptophyta; class Magnoliopsida; order Ranunculales; family Papaveraceae; genus Papaver; species Papaver somniferum. The sequence continues at coordinate 131,097,205 of NC_039362.1, read as the reverse complement.
ACGTCCTTGCATTTTCATGTAAAAACCCATTGATCTTGCCTTAACTTTTTTATTTTGTATTATTGCCTCTTCAGGATTGTTGCGACAATATGACAGGCCTAAATATTCTTGCAAAAATAAAGCCCCATGACATTGTCGTCGTGCGACAAAATCGCAGGACGTCTTCGCACTTTCATGCGAAAACCCATTGTTCTCGTCTTATCTTTCTCTTTAGTATTATTTCCTCTTCAGGATTGTCGCACAAATATGAAAAGCCTTTATACCCTTGCGAGTAAAAATCCTCATGACATTTACGTCTTAAGACACTTATCAGCTCCCTAATGGAGGGTGCCGCCCTTATCTTCCCCCTGGTTGCCCCTTCAAGGAGGCGTACCTCTACCATACAAGGTTGGCTCCTCCCATCCGGTCTTAACAACAAGCAGTTGTTTTTGCAGCCTCTTATCCCTTTTACCTATAGGGATTATGGTTACGAGACTGCACCCTAAGTGGGGTTTTTTCTTCGGTATGAGTGCAGTATAAGCCAAGACTTGTCAAAAATGGCAAGGTACGCTCCAGACGCCCCTGGCACTCTTGACTCAACCGTGTACCTCGGCGCCTTGGTCAGATTCTGCACTCCTTGGGAGAGTCCTTATTACCTTAGTCGCCCAACCTAAGTCATATGCTTAAGTTGAGAATCCAAGGTGCCTCTCCCGGATGGGCTTTATTGACCCCAAATCTCCATGACTCAGGTTCCGGGGGCGGTGTAGCCTTTCCCTGAGCCATGCAACAGGTACCCCCTTATATGACGTACTTTAGGTCTTACATTTGCCTCTTGCGAAATTGTATTCGCGAACTAGGGTGTACGCCATAAAGGTTCGCCCCTTTCTCTTTTGTCATTGTTCTCTAATTATCGCTGCGAAAGTTTCGCATATCATGATCTTGTTTTGATATGAATAATCTCGCAACTAGTCTTTTGTTGAATGTTTTATTCGCAATCATTTTGTTGCGTCATACATAACTTCTCAAAGCTTCTTATGGATAATACCTCTTTAAGTACAATCTGTTCCATGGTCTGACAAGTCTATGACCAACATCTCTACCTTCTGGATCCATTAATTTATAAGCTCCTGTCCCAACTATCTCCTTAATTATGTAAGGTCCATCCCATTTTTTCGCTAACTTTCCACCATTTTCTCGCTGATATATTGGTGTCTCTCGCAGAACTAAATCTCCTGGTTGAAATTCGCGTACTTTGACACGTTTATTATATTCTCGGGCTAATCTTCGCTGATAATTCTCCATATGTTGTAAATCTCTTTCACTTTTTTCTTCTAACACATCAAGTTTGCTTAAGATCAAACCCGCACTAAGATTTTTCTCCCAAGCTTCTCTCTTTGTCGTCGGAATAACAACTTCTGTTGGTAACACCGCTTCAACTCCGTATGTTAAACAAAAAGGTGACATTCCAGTAGCTTCTCTCCTAGTTGTGTTATAAGCCCATACTGCATTATGTACTTGTTCACACCATGCTCTATGATGTCCTTCTAATTTCTTCTTTAATATATCTGCAATTGTTTTGTTTGTTGCCTCTGCCTTCCCATTAGCTTGTGGATACAGAGGAGTAGACTTTCCATATTTTATCTTAAATGCATTAAGTAACATTTCTATGTTCTGTCCTTCAAACTGTTTCCCATTATCAGATACCAACTGCGCGGGAATTCCGAATCTGCAAATGATATTTTCAATATGAATGTAAAGATATCTTTGTCGCGAATATGATGTACTGCCTTTACTTCTGTCCATTTTGTGAAATAATCTGTTGCGACTATTAAGTATCTTCTTTGTCCATATCCTGGTAAAAATGGCCCCACAATATCTAAGCCCCACTTTCCAAAAGGCCATACACTGGTTGAAGATGACAATGGTGCTCCAGGTGCATGTATTTTCTTTCCGTGTCGCTGACAATCTTCGCAACGTCTTGATATTTGTTTTGCATCTTCGTGCATGTATGGCCATTAATAGCCTTGAATTTTTGCTCTATGTGCCAAAGATCTTCCCCCGCTATGATTGCCAGCATCTCCAGTGTGTAACATTTTTAGCACCTTTTCTCCTTCTTCTCGTGTCAAACATCTGAGTGATGGCCCATTAAAGGATTTTCGGTATGGCAGCCCATCTCTTAATTCATAATTTGTTGCGCGGCTTTTTACCTTGTGTGCTTCCAATCTGTTTCTTGGTGTTTCTTCTTTCGCCAAATATGCATGAAGTTCTGTTCTTCAATCTGCGATATTGTTCGTTTGTTCTTCTTCTCCACATTCTATCATCATTACGTTCTCTTCTTCTTCTTCTTTATTGGTTGATGGTGACAGAAGTGTCTGTATTTTTATGCATCTCGCAGTTGGATCTGTCATCATGCTTGAGATGAAAGCAAAAGCGTCTGCGAGTCTGTTATCCTTCCTTGAAATGTGCCTCCATTTTATCTTTGGGATTTTCGCTGACAATTCTTCAACGAGCTTCTTGTATTTCTTCAAGGATGGTTCATTTGTAGTATACTCTCCCTTTATTTGGCGAATAACTAGCTGCGAATCACTAGTGATCCTGGCATTTTCTAGTTTCATTTCTATTGCGAACTTTAAGGCATGTACCACAGCTTCATATTCCGTTTCGTTATTAGTGGATGTGAATTCCAATATGAATGAAAAAGCCATCTTAGTACCTTCTAGCGAAATTAAAACAATTCCAACTCCATTGCCTTCCCCATTTGATGATCCATCTACCAATATCTCCCATCTATTTGGTTTTGTTAATAAGTCTTTTGGATCTCCGTGTTCTTCTTCTATATCCATCATCTCCTCCACCGCTTCATCATCTTCTAAAGGAAATTCTGCTAAGAAATTTGCGACAACTTGTGATTTTGGTGAATATAATATTTTATACTTGATTTCGAAATGTCCTACTTGTGCATTCCATCTCTCCACCCTACCTGATCTTTTTGAATTCTTCATCACTGAATCAATTGGTACTTTTGTTAGCACCCTTATCTTGTGTGCTTGAAAATATATGCGAAGCTTAAATGCAGCGTATACTAATGCTAAAATTAGCTTTTCAATTTTTGAATAATTCCTCTCTGCAGCATTAAACGTTTTTTTGATGTAATAAATGGGATTTTCCACTCCTGCATCCGTTCGCAATAACACAACACTTAAAGCATGTGATGTTGTCGCAAGATAGATCAATAGTTCTTCTCCTTGTTCTGCCTTTTGTAAAATTGATGTATTCATAAGGTGTTCTTTGATCCCTTGAAAAGCTTTTTCACATTCATCAGTCCATTTGAATTTCACCCCTTTCTTGAGTATATTGAAAAATGTTTACATTTGTCTGATGATCGCGAAATGAATCTTCCTAGTGAAGCTAAAAGTCCATTAATTTTTGTACATCCTTTATCGTTGCTGGTGTTGGCATGTCACGAACTGCTTGTAACTTTTCTAGATCAACTTGTATTCCTTCTTTTGATACAATGTAGCCTAAAATTTTTCCCGATGCAACCCCAAAAATGCATTTTTCAGGGTTCAATTTAATGTTATGATGCCGCATCTGTTCAAAAATCTCCCTCAAATCTTGTACATGATCTTTGTATTCTTTACTCTTCACCAACATGTCATCCACGTACACCTCTAATGTTTTGTGTATCCATTTCGCGAACACCTTCTCTACCATTCTTTGATATGTTGCTCCTGCATTTCGCAGACCAAACGACATTTTTGTATAACAGTATAAACCTCTTGGAGCGAAAAAAGCAGTATGTTATTGATCTTCTTCAGCGAGAGGGATTTGGTTATAACCTTTGTATCCATCTAAAGAAGACACTCTATCATTTCCCGCTGCTGATTCAACCATTTGAGGAATATCCGACAATGGAAAACTATCTTTAGGGCAAGCCTTGTTTAAATCAGTGAAATCTATGCAAATTCTTATTCCTTTATTCTTCTTTGGAACAACAACCATGTTTGCTATCCACTCTGGGTATTTAGCTTCTCTTATAATTCCCGCCTCATGCATTTTATGTAATTCTTCTTCTATTTGAGGATGGTAGGTCGTTGCGATTTTTCTTATTCTCTGTTTAAATGGTCTCACATTCTTGTTAATCTCCAACTTATGACATGCAATTGACGGATCTATTCCAGGTATCTCATACATGTTTCCCGCGTAAATACCTTTATATTCCCGCAAAAGATTGACAGTTCACTCTTCCTCCGAAATTTCACTGGGTATTCCTTTACCTTCTTTTGCCCTTATCATGTACACTCTAAATTCTTCTTCTTTCTTTTCCTCCTTTGCTATTTTTCTGCGAAATTGTCGCTTTTTTGCTCGTCCTTCATAATGCTTTACTTCAATTTGATAACATAATTTCGCATTGTCAATATCTCCTCTAATTTCACCTACTCCATTTGGCATGGGGAATCTGATGCATTGATGCAACGTTGATGCTACAGCTTTAATTGCGTGTATCCATGGCCTCCCCAACAACATGTTATATGGTGATTCCCTATCCACTACGCATAGTGTCACTTGTGTTTCGATCTCTCCTAGTGGAATTCGCACCACTATTTCTCCTTTAGGTTTTGTTGTGGATTTTCCAAACCATGAACAAGATAAGTTCAACAAGACATTTCTTCATCTTTTAATCCCATTCCTTTGAACGCATGATAGAATATTATATCCACTGAACTTCCTGTATCAACTAAAGTTCTATTCAATATCCATTCTTTCATGGATTTTGTTGTTGTCCCCTTCTCTTTTCGCGTAATAGGTACTATAATAACCAATGGAGATGTGTGGCTCAAATTTTCTTTTGGTATTTCTGCTGCCATGAATGTGATTTTTTGCTTTTCCCAATCTTTCAAGGGTGATGTTTTTTCTACCGCCATAACCTTTCTTCCTTCAAAATCTTGTTTATGTATCCTTCCTTTGATGTTTTCATGGAATTCATTAACCATTGTTTTTCTTATCATATTACACTCCAATATTTTGTCAACTTCATTGACTCTAATCATTTTTCTTTTAACTGGTTCACTGATTTATTTAATCGCTTTCTTGATTTGAACAATCTCAACAACAATCTTCAACTTTCAATCTTCAGTTCCCTGTTTCTAGCGCCATTATGTAATTGCAGGAAATCCTACACTACACCCCTCACAAGATTTCATTAACATTCAACTCATTTTTGGATTAACAATCTTAATTTTATTGATGAATCTTTGAACAATCTTACAAGAAAAGATAAAGGAATCAAGAGTAACCACTGCTCTAGATTTTCTCTCTCCTATTTACTTGCTTCTCATTCAAAAAAGATCTCTCCCTTTCCTTTACAACCTAATGACTTTTTATAGGGAAATACATAGTGGATGATAGCTAATCTGTCCTTTATTTTCGGATATGGCTTGCGACATTCTCGCAACCTTACAAATGTTAATCTCACAAACTCCCTAATTTTCGCAGGACCATCATATTTTTCTCATGATTTAGCTGACATCGTTTATTATGTCATTTCTGAAGCTGTTCTGCGACATTGTCGTGTTGTGTTATTAATAATTTCGCTGAAGCATTATTGCTGCGAGATTCTGATCCTACACATAAGTAGGTCAAATCAAATACCCTTGAATAAGATTGTATATAGAGTTTTTCTCTTTCTCATTCCCTTGAATAAGTATGTCAAATCAATATGTATAGACCAAAGGTCAGTGTACCTAATTGTGTAAAAGATTTCTTGGACGATCTCAAAAATCAATATCCAAGACCAATCTAGTCATATCTGAATTAAGAGGAAACGAATTCTAACAAGTATGAAACTTGCAATCTATCTTTCGAGATATGAAATCAACAAGAACAAGTCTTGTTTTTTATCTCAAATAATAAGATTTTAAATTGTATATATTAATTTATGTACTACTTGTGATGTTCCTACTATAAATACAAATAATTATCTGCGGAAAATGAAAAACACAAAATACCAGAAATTTTGTTAACGACGAAAAATGCACCTGTAGAAAAACCTCTGGACCTATTTCATCTTTAAACACCATACTGTATTAAACCGCTACAGACGCTAGCCTACTATCATACTTCGGATTGGAATGTAGTTGTGACCGAATTAACCCTCCAAGCAATGCAGTTTCATTGTTCCTTGTTTCTCTTTCATCTTGCAAGATTTTAAACACTTGATTGCCTTAACTGATATTCTTTACATCCTAAAAGTTGTTTCGACCTCAGTGAAGACTTTTTGATGCCTATCTGAATCTAACATAAAATCCTATTTGATATGTTTTAATTTAGGTTTGGAATTCTGTTTGTTGTAGAAAAAGTCCATCAAACCTCACGAATCTGGAACACTTACATTCTGTTAACATAGAAGCCTGGATTACTAGCCACTTCTCAAGAAAAATCCAAAAAAATAAAAGAAGTGTTTAGATATCTAACTTATGGAATCTTAAGTTCTAAGAAGCAGAAAAATTTGTGATTACTCTCTATCTTTTTACTGATCTAAAGTCTGTGAACTTTGATAATCAGTAGAACAAGATCTGCATATAAGATCTATCAGGTAAAAGATAGTCTGACCGGGCTTCACGAATCCCTAAGTGAGGTATTCAAAGTCGTAACATAGAATACAGTTATATAAACTAAAGGACGACTCTAGCTTTGCAACTAGGACACAAGAGTCTCAGGGTTTGGAAAATCATGTTGCAGTAGTCTTTCTACTTATATATTTTCAAGGCTTCAGGTAACTTTGAATTCAAGGTAGGTTTGCTTGGAATTCAAGCAAAAACTTTCAGGTTTAGATGAAATTCTTATTAGGAATTCATGTAAGCATGTGATATGTTTTCCTTGAAATTACACAACGAATATACACTATGGTCCAGAATTCTTGAACCATGCACAATAATAGTTCATAGGGGCCAATATGCCTTTGGTCTTACAAGCACCAGAGATATTCAATAACACTCAGGACTAAATAATAATACACAATCCCAAAGTAATTTTATGAATAAAGTTGTCTTAGAAGTGTTTACGAGAGCTTTAACAAAAGATAACATAGTCATATATATAGTTCGTGACCTTCTGCTGATACTGAACCTGTATAGGTTTGAAATCGGGTTTGCAAACCCTTGGAAGTTCGCGAAGTTATGCCATAATGGTTTGCAAACCGGATGTGTAGACCTTGGAAGTTCAGGAAGTCATATTTAAAGGGTTCGAACACCACTACAGTCTGTGATATTAAGTCTGACTTAGATAATACATACAACTATGTGTACGTTACGGCAAGCCGTTTTAAATTTTTCATAATTCAATTTGAAGCATTCCCAATAGCTATAGGAAGTATGCATTGTTACTTGGGAAATTTCCAAATGATCAACTTGAAACAATAATAGTTTGTGAACAATAAATTTTTCTAACTAAGATTGCTAAGAATCTACGAACATCCATTTCTTGAATCGTATTTCGAGAGTTTAACCAAGACATGCTTGGACTCAAATATTCTTCTTTGGAATATTCTACCGAAATCATATGACATAGTCTCATAAGATAAAATGGTATATGTCATGAGTAAATAGGATATGTCAGTCTTCAAATACCTCTTCGCTGATGAAGTCTCGCAAAAGTCTTCGTTTTGTTCTTCAGTATTCAACCTTAATAAGAATTCATTGATTTATGATACTCAACTACCATGCTTTAATCCTAGTCCGAGACTTTACTTTAGTAGACCAAAAATAAAGATATAGTTTTGAACATCTAACATTGACAACAAGCTTGAGATAACAAAACTTGCGAGTTCGACCATCCAATGCTCTAATAATCTCCTCATTTGTCAATTTTAGTGACAAAACTGTCAATACATATGGATTCAATAAAATAAACCTTTCAGCTCAATTTTTATAATGTTTGATTTCTTGAATTTTCAACATCTGTTTAAATTCTTCGTACTTCAAGTTTTCCCATGATTCTGCATATGCTCGTGTCGGCACCTTTGTTGTTGAAGATCCATATAGAATAAGAACTTGTTAGAATACTCAATTGGAACTTTTCTAGAATGACAAGTCAATCTACTCAATAGTTGTTACGCCGGTGTGTAGTATTTTACCTACCTCTTTGTCAAAACTTTGAAGTAATACTACAATGATATGTTCTCCCCCTTACATGATTGCTCTGATAAGCCATATGTTATAGTATGATACTTAATAATTCTCTCATTTTTTGTCAAAAAAATGGCAAAGGTGCAAGAAAAAGAAACTTAATGAACTACACAAAAGAGTTATCGATAAAAAAAATAACATACCAACTTTTAAGACAATTTCATTACGTTTTGCAGCTTAGCATCCTCATCAAGGAGAGATAAAAGTTCAATTGGACTCTCCCACATTTGATGTCATTCACAAGAAAAAACACATGAGCGACCTTTCTCTAACTACAAAAGAATGATTTCTTAGACACTAATAAATTTACAAGTGAATTTGTATCTCAAAATATTGATTTCTCTTCATGCTAGTTACGAAAAAAATAAGTTAAGTATAATGGTCTTAATGTTAGAGGCATCAAGAAACATCATTTCGTAAAAAAGTATTATCGACAAAAATTATGGCCAGTTACGAGCAAAAAGTATAATTTAAGCGATATGACTCACATAACAACTATCTTCCCTAGCCATGTATAGACGTAGATATTAGAGTTCTCGAACTTATTCCCTGCCATTTATGGACTCAGAGAGGTAAGAAGACAACTAAGATAATATTATGGAATCCCTGCAATCTATTCACAAAGTAATCGTGGGAAGACCAACATGCACAAGATTACGTCTTAACATGTCCTATCAGTAGGCTTAACCAAAGAATTGGACTGTGCCAGCTTAGTTCCTTCCTCTGCTACCGTATAGGTATCCCTCTCTTCGAAACTGGTACTTTATGTTCAAGTTGCAACAGTGAGATCGATGTCTTCGATGATCATGCTTTACACTGTGCCAACGACGTGGGCCTTAAATTTTGACATGATCTTGTTCGTGATACTTTAGTGGATGTTTGTTTTATATCAGGGGTCCCATCCAGAAAAGATATTGCCTTAGGTCTCTTTGCTGATAACGGTACTGAACTGAGTCCCCCTGACATCCTTATTTAAAATTGGGAGAATGGCAATGATACTTGTTTCAACGTTACTGAAAAGACGAGGGTACCCAAATACACCACAATCTTTGGAAAAAAGAAGAGGGTGATTTTGTCAAGGACGAGTTTTTCTAGATCAGCTATATATGTTAATGGAGCTCTTTACTGGAGGGTACTTACTAGAGATGAGTTCAGAAGAAGAATTGGTGACAACGAAAAAGAGGATCAGGAGACGGAAATGCTGCTATGTTTTGGCATTCACCATGAACAATTTCAACTCATTTCTCTTCCTCTTAACCTATAAGTCCTCTACCGAATGTGATCGTCTATGGACAGAGTCAAGACAATACAACAAATTCGGTTCACACTTTGTGTGATCGTCTATGGATAAGAGATCGAGACAATACAACAACAAGGTCACTTGTGTTATTGACTATGGATACAAGATAGAGACGATACGACAAAAAAGTGTGCACTTGATAATAACCGAAACTCTATAAGATCACTATCAAGTGTTACAAAATTAACGTACAAGTTCAATTTACTTTAAATTATATAAATCAAATATAATTGTGGAATAATAAAGTAAATGGCACAACAAGATTTTGTTAACGAGGAAACTGCAAATGCAGAAAAACCCCGGGACCTTGTCCAGTTATGAATACTCTCATAATTAAGCCACTATACAAAATATAATACCAACTTCATATAGTTGAGACCAAGCAGACTACCCCTAACTACTTAGTTTCGTTAGTATCCCTGCGCCTTATATTTCTAGAGTCACGCACGTGAATAACAAGTCCTTTGGATCATATTCCAAACAGCAATGGAAGAATCTGTTTGGTACCCACTCTAATCAATATTGCTAAAAGATGTTAATGAGTTGTTGACCAATGCTCTTATGTTTAATCTAATAAACTCCTTTGTCTGGTTAGATCAATCTAAATGTTGATTACCAAAATAATCAGTTTCTAGATTCGCAATCGATCAATATAGATCTCAAAGAAAAACTATAAAGTGATGGTGATCTCACGCAACAAATCAATCAAGTCTATCAATGATAAACCATTCTAATTGGATCCCAGCTGATCAAGGTTTGTGCACTAAATCCACAAGATACAAAAACTAATAAGAATTCTTCTTTGTATTCAAATCTTTTATTGCCTTCAATAACCTGCACAACAACACTTGAAACCTCTTGTAATCAATCACGCACAGAATGAAATCTGTTAACAATGGATTATCACAAGATGTCTTTAGATCCGAAGATGGTTCTAAATATCCCGTCAATACTTTGATCTAGTTTGAGTGAGCCTTATATCATAAGAGAAGGTTCTCAAGAATAAATAAACTAGGTGCAATCAAAGTTTCAACAACCATTAGTCAATCAAATCAATAATCGAAAACTAATAACACTGCAATTATCTAGTTTCCCACCAACGGTACTCGTAGAGCTTCTTGATCCCACAAAAATCTTTAAATGAGCAGTCGTAAGAGATTTCTCCTAATTAGGGTACTTTCCTCTCCGGATTGGCGGCTCCACCAGAAACAACAAGAAATGAAGTTTGCATGGCTCTTAGGATAGTTTGCAATAAATGCAAACTCAAGTATTTATAGACCAAGGTTGTTTGGACAACAAGGAAACTCCAAAACCGAAAATATTCTCAAGATATGCATTAAAGTACCTAAATTCGGTTTTCCTAATTAGTGTTAACCATTATTTCCGAAAACCTTAATAAAAAACTTCTATTATTGGTCTAGCACATTAACTTATAATATTTTCCAGAGGATATGCTTTAATTGCTGGTAATTAAAACATATATGATGAAAATCATAATTAAATGCTTTTCACTTTTTCGGACCAGGGATCACTGCGAGTATCAAGGAATATCTTTGAAAAATAAATGATAAGAGTTATGTACATGTTCAAATATGTCCACATCTGGAAGCTTCTCATCTTGACAAACCCAAAACCCTAATTCACACACGCCGTGAAGAAATATGTGAACCATTGATATTGGTTTTGTACATGGAACCGATTAAACCATCACTCCAAAGTATGTTGTGAATGATTATAACATGATTCCTAATATAGGATGTAATCGTTACACCTTGTTCCATAAAGTAGCTTGTTACCGTTTACACCTTGACTCCCAAGTTAGCTTGTGATCGTTTACACCTTGCTTCCCAAAGGTAGCTTGTGATAAACTAACTTCCAAATTCATCTTGTGACCGATTATACCTTGGTTCCCAAAGTAACTTGTTACCGGTTATAACTTGTATTCCAATATAGCTTGTGATCGGTTACACCTTGATTTACAATGTAGCTCATGAACGATTACAACTAGATATATTATATAGGCAATGACCGGTTATACCTCAAGTCTCAACAAAGTTAAGATAGGATCCAGCATAGTCATCTTCCATTGGTCATCCAAAAGATATTCAATGAATATAAGGACCAATCATGATTTCCCTTTCGATTATGAAAACAAGTTCATGCATTTACTTCCTTAAACTAATGTAAAGACACATAGTTTTCTTGGATGAAATCATACCTAAATAATGCAAACATAATCAAATAACTATATACAATAAATTATGTTGATGTCGTATTTACGAAGTTCCAAAAGATAAGCGTTTATACTTCGTAATATGTTTTCCTTGATACTTTGATCATATTGTTATGACCAAGTCTCATCACTAAAGTACTATATACAATATGTACAGCTTCACATGTTGTGTTTTCAATATAGCACGACTTGAAAGATACGTTATGAATGGAAACAAGATCAAGTCAATATTACTAACCTCAAGTGGAAGGATGATGTCGTCGTTGTAGTCGTTACTTATTTACATTCTTCGGGTATTCGGAGTAATACTTGTACGTCTCAACATTCCTAGACTTTCTACTCTAACCTAAACGAAGTTGACTCTAGTACTTAATCAAGCGACTCTAGATGAGTTTTGATACTAAAATATGAAAACCAAACTTGACATACCAACGTTTGGTAGTTCAACCGAGCTATGCTCTAACAGTTACTGGTGTCTCACCTTTCACTGGTTCGATTTTTCCAACCAGGCCATGCCATCTCCAACGCGGTATCTCGTAAGTGTAACAAATACCTGAAAAAATGCAACAATTATTGTTACCGTTTCAACATCTTAGATTTCTCTACCCTCAGTGAACTCAGACACGATATGGTGGCCTTTTTGAAAAGATTAAAGAACTGCATCACCGTCCATGATTTCAATATACAATTGGCAACTATTTATTCCATAGGATAGGCCTTGTCATTCAGAAAGGCGTTGGGGCCCATCTTGTTGCTAGGCTCCCAACTAACTCATTGTAAACCTTTTATTAGTTATCAATAATAATAATAAAAAAACAATACAAGTAAAAAAAAAATCTCAAAATAGTTTACTCCTCCTTTAGCCAATTACAAACAAAAAAGTTAAGAGCTTAGCCTATGGGAACATATGAGATATTCGTTCTGGTCACCAGAAATATGGTAGAAAAAAATAAATCTGACAAAATAAGCAATACACAAAATAATCGATAAAGATTAGTATTGGAATCATCTGCAAAATAAAACTTAACTAAATAAACCTCAATAATTGATATATGATAATATTTGAAGTATCTAATGTAGAACACATAAATAAACTACTTCAATAGCTAGTTTTTTCTCCTTAAGACAATACGAATAAATTCATTTAAGGAGTTTACTATAAACAAAGAAGGAGATATCGAAGGACTTAAGCATCATTTTGACTTTCAGAGTCATCCCATATAGTCTGAATCTTTTTTATATATTCCTTGATCTCAGGAAATTTTGTTGCAAGAAAGCCCAATTGTTGTTGCACACACGTTGTTGTCTACCTTTTGAACACTCTTGAGAATTTTATGAAATAAACTCAAAGAGGTAGGATCAGAGGCGAAGCAAAGTTTTTTGCTATGGGTGCAAAATAAAAATAAAATAGGGGGTGCAAAGAAGCAAAAATAGGCTTAGTATATAGAAAAAGATTTCTTATTGGGCCTAATATAGGCTTTGGAGCTAGCTGGGCAGGGGGTGCAAGTGCACGCCCTTGCAATGGGCTGGGGACGCCCCTAGGTAGGATCACAAGAACTGATAGATGAAGGGGAATGACTTCTCTTTCGTCGAAATGTAAACTTTAAAATAGGAGTGAGAGCAAAGTAGTCGAAATCGTTCCTCGGTCCTACTCGGTTGGGGAGCTTGGAGCGAGGAGCAATAAGTTCGGACTTGGAAATCGCCAAAACTCGGTCTAATACTCGGAAACTATTTGTAAGAGAATTATATCTTGCTGCTCATAAGTCATGATTCGTACCTAATTGAAATTAAAATTTTAACACTATCATGTAAATAAGTATGTAATATTGTTATATTGAACGTATTTATCATGTATCTAGAGGTTTTTCTATTTGATAACTCACACCTGAGGAGTAAAAAAAATCTTTTCTTATTTTAGTGCATACAAGGCCAACTCAGAAAAATCGTTACCTCGTTTCGTTCAAAAATCGGTCCAAATCGGCCGCCTTAATCACTAAAAATCGGAGATGGCTTGGAATCGGAAATCGTCTCGGTCATATAGCCTGTAGCGATTACTCGGCGAGTAATCGGCCTTGGAGAGCGATTTTTACTACACTGAGTGAGAGTACCAATTTGAGCAATTTTGAACGTTCTACAAATTCTCCCAGTTAAATTTGAAGAATAATGAAACCCCGAGTATTCAAATCGAGATAATAAATCAATTTTGCGAAGTCTCGCCTCCAACAAAAATTTGTCATAGTAGAAGGACAAATATTTAGAATTCAAATTTTCAAAAAAAAACCCATCAAGGACAGGTATATTTTTCGGTTTGAAATTTTTATCCTTCCATCGAAAGCTTCGCCCAACCAATTTCAAGGAGATGGTTTCACAAGGTGGTCTATCTCCTTTTGGTCTAGAAAGAGAGAAGTTTCCCATAGGCTGATTTGTAAGACTAGCCAACCATTCCCTATTAACTTCTATAACTTTCTCCATAATTTTGGTTTAAAATCTTAGTTATTCAAGATTGCATCATGGATGTTGGCATAAAATACCTTTATAATAACATCAACATGATATTTCACCACCATCCACATACTCCCTCGCAAATTTCTTCTATTTAATAAAACCTCTAAGAAGAATTTTGTCATAAATCATAGAGAATTCCTCATTAATAAAAGCAATCTTACAAGATGTTTGATTACTTGATTCTACTTTTTCCTTAATTTCCTTTTGTGAAGAAACCTCATCCGTTCTTAGGTTTCTCATGATCCCCTTTGATTCTAACCATACTTTACCAAAAATAGTTAGTTGAGAAGGAGATCTATGAAGAACTTACTTGAATCAAGCCTTTTAAAGAGTAATCGCCTCAATTGATACAATCCTTGTTGAATAGTTCTGACTTCGATCAAAACGGAACCGAGATTATATAAGATAGACTCCAAAATCATGAGAAATACATTCGATTCCAGAACCTAGGGTATTTCCTTATCACGATACGTGAATTGTTGAGGAATAAGAAGGTTAAGGATATTCACGAGTCCGTGAAGCTTGTAAAGGACTTAACGAGCCTAGCTGGTTGAACGAGCCTAGCTGGTTACGATACAATAACTATTTTGAAGAAAATAACTATTTCATCTAATAATTTCAAAAAAGTCCTTCTTATGGGATCTTTTCTAGAAATTTTATTGATGAGAATTTTTTTAGATGTTATGACTGAGACTTACAGAAAAGTCTTAACTGATAAGCGAGAAATCAACAAAATTACGATATAAAATTGGTTAATTGATTGCATGATACCTCCACATAATGTATTACACCAAAATGAACAATGTTTCTTAAAATATTTTTGATATTCCACAGAGATAACATTAAGGTGGTTGGTTTTCTTTTAAACATAAACCTAAGTTTAAATATCAGCGTGACGATTAGATAAAATAGCTAAATGCATGTTTAATCTTAGATAGTTAACAAAAATTCATATGAGTCGTGTTCTCCTCTCTTGCAGGAGTCAAATAAGCAGGGATTTCTTTTTTTATTAAGAGGATAAGACCTGTCGATACCCACATCGAATCATTATGTTTTAGACTCACTATTAGCGATGTGGTAGCATCCAAGCCAAAATTAACTTTCTAAAGTAGATACAAGTGCGTAGGAGACATCCATGACACCTCATACGGATTTATTTTGTACAATCATGTCTTTATGGAGCAAGGCTCAACATGAAAATAAGGATATTTCAACGTCTTCACTACTTGAAATTTTTTAGACTCGGATCCCACCAGAAATACCTGATAAAACATAAACGAGGATTGATCACAACAAACCAAAAATAAGCAGAAAGATAAATAAGAACTACGTATATGTTACTTTCCCCATCTTAAGATATATACATGATGGGGTGGGCCAAACTCTTGTGACCAAAAAGTTGGGTGATCATGAAGATGCTCACGAACCATATCAGAATGGTAATCTTTGTTTGTAGCTAGCATGATCAATTGGGTGAGATATCTTGACGAGGCTTGATATTCTCTGCTAAGTCACCCTTTGTTGGATATGTGATCAAACGATTGAGTTTCATATCTTATCGGAGTAGTCGTCATCTTTGTAGTTTTGTTATCAGGGATTGTGCAAGAAATCCCATTATGTCCAAATGACAACATAATTTATCAGTGTCGGTTTTGCAAGGAATTCGCGTTGCAAGAATTCAAGAGTACTGTTAATGGAATTGAAGATATCTTCATATGTTGACCATCCTTTACCACATTCCTTATGTAGATTTGTGACGACCCTTTGAGACAAAAAAGCCTAATACTCTTGACTTTTTCCCCCTTTTAAGAGAACTTTTCTTTTTCCTCCTTTAGATTCTTTTTCATCAACTATTAGATCACAAACCTTAGTTGAGTTGAGATCATCTACAATGACTAAACAATCATTTGGTCTCCTAGATAAAAGACTCTGAAGAATCCTTAAGGAATTTTGTGTAACGTTACAGGTGAAAAAAACAAGCCTCCAGTTACTGTTACCCATCAGGATAGTACTTTTAGAAACAATACAAGCACAAACTTATTAGGTCTAACGGTGTTTGTCGGCTCTGATACCAATTGAAAATGAGAGGGTACCAACTACCAAGTACATCAAATTTTTCGTTCGGCATGTATGGACAAAATCTAATACAATCACAGGTAGGTCAAGTCAAAGTTCCTTATATAAGATTATATATAAAGTTTTCTATTTCTTTTCTAAAATCAATCAATATATATAGCCCAAAGGTCTGTATAACTGATTGTGTATAAAAGTTCTTGGAAGACCTCAAAAATCATAATGGTATGGGGACCTTGGCAGTTTGCGAAGTCAGATTCAAGGGTTTTGCAAACCCTAACTCTATTTCAGAATTCAGATGTAAAAGGTTCACAAACCAGGTTCGCAGATGTCTGCGGAATTTTAGACTGAATTAGGTAATACATACAAGTATGTGAACCATGCGCCAAGCAGTTCTCAGTCTCTCATAATTAGTTTGAAATATTCTCAATAGTCATAAACAATATGCACTATTACTTGGAAATTTCCAATGATCAAGTTAAAACAAAAATAGTTTGTGACCAATATATTTTTCTAACTAAGATTGTTAAGGATATATGAACATCCATTGCTTGAATCATATTTCGAGAGTTTAACCAAGACCAACTTAAACTCGAAATTTCTTCTTCTTTGCAATATTAAATCTACTAAAATAGTATGACATAGTCTCATAAGGTAAAATGGTATATTCCATGAGTAAATAAGATATATAGGTCAGTTTTCACATACATCTTTATTGATGAATTTCTCGCAGATGTCTTCATTTGTTCGTCGGTATTCAATCTTCGAGGGTTATTCAGTGTGTCTGATACTCATCTACCATACTCTAATTTTAGTACGATACTTAACTATAATAGACTATAAATCAATATATATATTTGTACATCTAACATCAACGACAAACTTGAGATAACAAAACCTGTGAGTTCAAAAATACCTTCACGTAACTTTGTTAATGAAGTTCTCGTTGAAGCCGTCTTCAATCTTCAATCTTAAAGATCGATTGGTAAATTCTAATACTCAACAACCATGCTTTAATCCTAGTCTGAGACTGACTTAAGTAAATTGTAAATAAAGACACAGTCTTGACCAACTAAAATTGACAACAAATTTGACATACCATATCTTGCGGGTTTCATCGAGCAATGCTCTAACAGTTATCACCACAAAATAAGTTGACATCGGAAGTGAATGAACAAATCTCAACATATCCCACTAGGGATCGTAATACTCCTTTATATCTAAAAATCGAAATTAATAACTGTAAGTGTTTTACTTTCTTTGGCTGCAATTCGTGGATGAAACTTAGATGAACTTGATGTAAGTAATGATTTTATTTGAGGAGATTCGAAGAAGAGGTAGACATGAAACTTCCACCAGAATTTCAAAGTAAAAATGACACACAAGTATATATATATATATTGTTTAAAAAAGGCATCCCGATAATTGTTTGCATATTTTCATTTGTACATATCAGTGAAGGTTTTCACCAATCTAAGTCAGATTAGTCACTCTTTATCTATAATCGTGGATCCACACCCACACACACACCCACACCCACACACACACACAAACATATAAATATATATATTTATTACGGGTAATGACGAAACCTATATATCAAAATTCAACGCGCCTCTAAAATAACGTTATTCCACTTAAAATTCTGGGACACCTAAAATATTTTTTGAGGATTAAAGTTTCTCGTTCAACTCAAGGTATATTTCAATGTGAAAGAAATATATCTTGATCTCTTGAAAGATACGGGCTAATCGTATACAAATTGGTTTCTTTTTCCATCGAGCAAAATCTTCGCCTCAAACCTACATATGGTTAACCTTTATATAATCCTACATCATATTGTAGACTTATTAGTCGGTTGTTGTATTTAACGGTTACTCAATCAAACATCACCCATGTATTGAATACTACAAGTCAATTTATGCAAAATCCTAGAACTGCTCGTCATGATGCAACTTTATATGCTTTCCGTTATCTCAAGGGAATTATATTGGACATGGAATTCTTTTGCCTACCGAAAGTTTCTTCATATACGGGGTTATAATGATTCAGACCGGGCTGGTTTTCCAAACAATCGCCACTCAGCCATGGTTAGTTCACCATGTTGGGAGATAGTTTGATTTATGAAACTTTAAAAAACAATTGTTTCTCAATCTTCCGCCGAAGCCGAATATAGGACCATGGATAATTTAATTGTAGCATTACAATGGTTAAAATGTCTTTCAGGACATACATATTCCAATTTAAAAATATTAATTTCACATTTCACTGTGATAGTCAATTCATATCGTTGAAAATTCAGTATTTCATGAGCGAACCAAACATATCGGAATGGATTGACATTTCATTCGTTCTTCAGGGTAATCTCCGCACTCCACATTATATCAAATCAGCTAACATGGAGATTCAGGGTAATCTCATTACTCCACATTATATCAAATCAACAACCAAATCGCTGAATATTATCCAAACCTGTAGGTGCTAAGTTATAAACTCGGTTAACTAGTAAATAGGGTCTAGTCGATATTTCTCTTCTATCTCCGACTTGAGGGAGATTTTAAACGTTGGCAGACGTCTTTATTGGGCCCAGTATCGAGACTTGCACTTAAAGATTAGAAGAGAATAATAAAGATCATTTGCTCACCAAAATTAGAAGATATCCAAAATGTGCACACCAAAATTACAAGATATCGCAATATATTTTGTGCTTAGCAAATCTCGTTGTATTTTGGTTAATTCTTGAAGAATAATTATTCTCTTTTATACAAATATAAATATATCCTTGTAATCCAATAATGTAATTCTATATATACACGTAAATACAATCCAAATGTAACCAAGTTGGTAAAACAAACAAAAGATACATCAATAATCTAGACTAGATTTTGTGCCCGTGCTACGCACCGGGTGGATCTGAAAACCAACCATCATTTTTTTTAGAGTTATTTTGTAAAAGGGTCGTATCTTTTTGCTTATATTAGGGTCTAGGTCGTAGAACATGCCGTTGATGCGTTTGGGTTGTTGACTAACCAAAGACCGTTAGAAAACCGTTAGCTGACTTTTTCAATTTTTACAAACGCCTTGACCATTAGTTGACTATGCTGACCGGTAAAGGGGTTTTGTATTACCCCCGAAATCATCACCAGCTGACTTTCCCATCAAACTGCTCATCTCATTTCCAATCATCAAAATCATCCCAGCTGGAAAACATCTTGAAAGAACTGGATTATTAGTGGGCATGAACTACACCTACTTGAATACGCAGCAAGCTGCCCCTTTTGCTGACCCAACGAGCCTTATTCCCCACACAAACATAAAACATCTTATCTAAGAACTAAAACCAAATACATTATGTGCATCTGTGAAGCTTTTATCAATTTTCAAAAATTTGGACATCTCCCTTATCAATTTATCAGTTTCCTAACAAGATTAGATCAACCTGAACCGAATCTTTTCAAATTACAGATATAGAAGTAAAAATCAAAAGTAGAAATCAACTGCCTAACAAAATTACAAAGTATCACAAATTCATTATCCATCTAATTCCAAAAGTATCACAAATTCATTCATATCAACTGCAAGCAACAGACAAGAAAGTTCTTACCCACTTTTTTAAAGAAGTTGACCTCTCAATTTTCTTCATGAACTCTTGCGAAAAAAAAATTAATGTCCCCGTTCCATTGATTCTAGCTTCAAGTATTTTGAGTAATATAAAACCTCTTTAAATTAGTTGGGTTTGGAGCAACCTGGTTCTTGAAATTCATCGGTGAGGTTATTAACAGTATAGGTTGAGAATCTTTAGATTTAATCCAAGCTAACTGTAATCGTAAGTAACCCACTGCATTCATAAAGAAGAGACCAATTAAAAATATATCGGGTCATGTATTAAATGGTTTCGTAGGTTAAACCCGGTTATGTGATAACTGAAGTTAGGATAGCATGTCCTTTAACTATTTTATAAGGGTATTTTAGTAAAAAATACACAGTTAAAGTGAGTCAACGACCCAAACGCATCAACGGCATGTTCTACGATCCAGACCCTAATATGACCAAAAAGATATGACCCTTTTACAAAATAACTCTTTTTTTATAACCATATTTTCGATTAGTTATGGCTCGGCTTCGCCTCGCCCCATCGCTTAGGATTTCTGATTTCGATTAGGTGTGGCTCGGCTTCGCCTCGCCCCGTCACTTAGGATTTCTGATTTTGGTGTGGCTCGGCTTCGCCTCGTCCCATCCCAATACATGCCTTGGATTTTTGAAGTGTTTAAAATGAACCCGTCAAAACAACACCTTGATCTTGTCATTCTTGCCAGCACCAACACCTTTTGTCATTCTGGCCAGCAACAACACCTTGATTTGGTCCATCCGAGTATCAATCTATCTAGTATCATTCTTGCCAGAAACATTATGTTTTCAACAGACTAAAGAAACAACATTACGATGACCAACACATGAATGGTCAAAAAAGCAGTCCAAATAAACGTACCACGCCTTTCTCAAGGTCTTCTAGATTGGTAAACATCCATGATCACTATTTTAGAAGAACAAACATTAAACTTAAAAGAATGGGAAAACTAAAAAATTGTGATTCATGTCTTTGTTAACAATGCCAACAGTATTGTCCGTAGAAACGTAGAGTTGAGGGTCATGGTCTTAAATGAAGATACAATCAAAATGATACAATTTCAAATCATTAACACATCCACTGCCACTGCACCTGATCAAATAAGTTGAAGCACTTAACACGCCCCGCCTCGTCGCGATCCACTAAATCTTGAATTTGATGGAAGCTCTATCCATCATGATATACTAAACCTTTATTGTAGACTGCAGCTTCAACTGGTCTTTCAGGCCTTCCTCAAACATTTTGTGTGCATGATCTGATGTTACCACAACCGAGTTTAGTGTGTTCTCCTAATCCCTTGTTTCATCTTCTTCCCACCATACCTGTCTACTTCTTTGTTCGTCCATATCCCACAAACTCTTGGTTCCTTAAATGACTCTCTAATATCATAATATGTTGATATAGTTATAATTCAAAAGTAGGTGCTTTAAGTGCTTTTTAGTAATGGTTTTCAGGGAGCAACGTATAGCTTCATTAAGTTTACTTGCGAACAGACGCGGCTAAGAAAAATGTTCACTTTAGCGCCTATCCACTAAACCTTGAATTTGATGGAAGCTTCCCAACAAAAATTACAGATAGTCATAACCACTCAGCAATATATAATTCTTGAAACTTAAATTTCAAATCAAAAATATTTGGTAGTTGAATCTGGGTAGGCACAATGTGTGTATTAACTATTAACTAAAAATCAGGGTTATCCAGCAGCATAATTACCAAGGAAAAAGATATAATCTATAGATTAGCTAGTAATTCATAATTCAATTACTCAAGCAATTTTTATCAATTTCCAAAATTGCATCAAACTTCACCCATGGGATCAAACTATATCTATCCAGAATTACTCAAAAGAATTGTGGGCTTTACAAAGGGCAAGAAAATACTATAGATAATGATGCAATAATATCCAGAATTTTATTAATGATGCAATAGATCTCGGCCCGTTCAGGACCAATCAAAAAAAATTTACTTCAGATTTTTTTTTGACAAGTCTTGAAAAAATGTAGTGCAACAAATCAAAACTATTGGGGACAGTAAATGCTATGAAGATAGTAGAAGATCACCAATGAAGATATCATCAAAGCTCTTTTGATTGCTGCCAAGTCTTAATCCAGGGAACCCAATGAGTCCATCAATACCACTTGGTTCAGTCTCTGATTTTATGAGAGTCATTTTTCATTTTTCAAATACCCATATACTAAAAAGAGAGAACCCAATGTTAGAATGAACTCAATATGTAAAACACCCATTCAAAGAAAAAAAAAGAAGAAGTAAACCGATGCACTTAGTTGGACTAACACTTACATTGTTAAAATCAACAATCTGCAAGTTTATCAGCAGCACCTGCAATATGATGAGCATCAGAAAACAATAAAATGCACACAATCAAATAACTCATAAGTGATGAGTGAAACCAACTAAACTTGAATCTCATCTTAATTTCCTTTTTTCTTATAATGAAAAGAGAAACTGGCTAACCTCAAGCTCATGGTTCCATTTGTACCTGCATTCTAAAAAAAATTAAACCAATCAACTGAACAACTGATGCAGAGAGTTCCATATTTGGAACAACATAAGCTCTCTGAATTTTTACGAATCAAAACATAAATCAGAATCTTAAAAAAGAATAAGGGAATTAGGGGTTTGTCGTTAAGAACCTGGGGATAAGGAGATATGAAACCACAATTAAATAACAAAATAATTGAATGAACTCAATATGTAAAACACCCATTCAAAGAAAAAAGAAGAAGAAGTAAACCGATGCACTTAGTTGGACTAACACTTACATTGTTAAAATCAACTATCAGCAAGTTTATCAGCAGCACCTGCAATATGATGAGCATAAGAAACCAATAAAATGCACACAATCAAATAACTCATGAGTGATGAGTGAAACCAACTAAACCTGAATCTCACCTTAATTTCCTTTTTTCTTATAATGAAAAGAGAAACTGGCTAACCTCAAGCTCATGGTTCCATTTGTACCTGCATTCTAAAAAAAACTAAACCAATCAACTGAACAACTGATGCAGAGAATTCCATATTTGGAATAGCAGAAGCTCTCTGAATTTTTACGAATCAAAACATAAATCGGAATCTTAAAAAAGAATAAGGGAATTAGGGGTTTGTCGTTAAGAACCTGGGGATAAGGAGATATGAAACCACAATTAAATAACAACATAATTGAGAAATAATTGACTGCAAAAAAAGAACCTGAACAACTGATGCAGGCTAAATAGAGAACCTTCTATGAAGCTTTGAACTGCTGTAAAACAGCATGGATCATCTCTTTCTTTCTATTCAATAAAGTTTTACAAAAGAAAGTATCACATGTAACATTCCAGTACCGTGGAAGGTAAACTGGAAAAAAAAACATAACGAAAGGCCTTTTACCTTTCTGTGATTATGGTCTCTGCTATGTCCAAAGTTTGATAATTACCCTTTTGTTTTTATATGTAAAGTTGAAATCCCATCACGAAACTATCTCGTCTCGTGACCTCTTCCTTTTGTTATTGATCGTAGCTATCCTACGAAGCGAAAGAAATAAATGGGATGAGAATAGGTAGAAGAAAAACATTCGGGATATACAAAAGGGTTAGGATTCAAAGAAAAAAAAAGAACTTACGAGATATACAAAACAAATCCAAGAACAGATTAGTAACATCAAACGGATAAATCACTGAAGAGATTCAACATTAATAGCTTCATATCCCTGCTTCTTCTCTAATTCAGGCCCTTAACTCCATCTTCCACGGTACTATCATAACTGTTAGCACCATCACTTGTAGCTCCTAATCAACACCATCACCTGTAGCTCCTAAATAGAGATGTGTAGGTGGTGGAGAGGCAGATGCAGAGTTTGCTCCACCAGTGGAAGAAAATAGCGAAGAGAGGCGGAGGCGAGTTATAGGTTTAACTGAGTTATTGTGTTTGTTTAGGTTTTTACGCATATTAGAGCATCTCCAAATAGAGTTTGGGTCTCTAAAAATATTGGTTCCACATAGGATTTTAGATACTCTAACATAAAAAACTCTCTCCAATAGTAGTTGGATAGTCAAATATTAGCATGAATTGGCGGTTTGAGTTTGGATGAGAATATCTAAATTTAGACACTCCAATCCATACCCACGTCATACATTTTTCTGTTTAAAATTATTTTGACCCACACTTTAGATTAAGTAACCTATAACTAAATGACACTTGTATTAAAATAGATATACATATATCTACCACTGGAGATGCTTATCAAAATAGGATTCTATTCATACATAATGTTTATTAAATGCCTAACTTTTAGGTTTCCACATAGGATATATACCGAGACACCATTGGAGATGCTCTTAGAGCATCTCCAACAGTAGGTCAAAAAAATCCTACATGGATGTCATTGTTAGACCCCCATTTATTTGGATTTTATCCCTAGATTTTAATAGGACCTTTTATACTAAAACTCATCTCCAGTAGTTAAGGTTATACAATGTATTTTAAAATTAGATAAACATTAAAAAAATAATATTTAGCTGATTCCATATTAAAAATTATTTTTTTTTAAAATAAAATTGATGACATGGAATTAGTTAAGGGTCATCCCGAAGGTGTAGTTAAGGCTTTCTATAACACCTTCGTATTTAGTATTTGATCCCTCTTAGTTTGTAGGACCTAACCATTGAAGATGCTTTTACACTAAATGGGGGTCTAAAATCCTATGTGTCATTCAAAAAAGATATTTTCACCCTCTGTTGAAGATGCTCTTAGGTTTTGCAAACTTTGGATGACATTGCGATTGTTAATGAGAATTATCAGGGATGACATGGCACAAAAAGAGAGAATTTCTAAACGATTTGAGAAGAGGAGGGCCACCCTGCGACGCATGGCCTCGCATGGCTTAGGATTTTAAATAGGGCTGTCAACGGGTCCGGTTCCGGGTCCCCACGGTTCTGGGTCCGGTTCCTAAATTAGTTGGCCCAGAACCGGACCCTATTAAACAGCCGGGTACCCACTGGTTCCGGGTATTAAACGGGTACTTCAAGTTCAGTTCTATTACACATCAGGTCATAGAAATGTAAGTGGTTTACGAAGTCAATAAATTGTATCGAATTTTAATTCCGAACTGTTCACAATCCAAGCTTTAGTACAACAGCTCCTACATAACCAATTTAATCCCCACCATTTATCTTCGCAGTTCTAATCTATAAAGAACTGCCGCCATCGTCCATGACCAGTAGAAGTTTACATCTACAATCTCAGACCATCATAGCAATTTGCAGCACAATCTCAGATAACACACAAACTTCCTTGTATCTCCAGTTCCACCACAGCCTTGGCTTGCACGACTGTAACTCTAGTGCTTTGACCTCGGCTCTCAGCTCTATTGCGCCAATTCAGTCCCTCTGAGCATCGCCTTCATGCTATACTACTGACCCATTCATTCCATTTCCTTAACCAGTTCATGAGCTATTGCTTCTGTAATAGCGAGCCGACAAGCAATCCACATAAGCTTCATTAGTAACCCACTACTCTCCTCTGCAACTGTAGCTGCAACTTCATTTCGCATGCTTCAGTTCGGCACCAATGTATTCAGCCAAACTTCACCTGCAACGCCGAGCTCAGACCATTCATACAACACTTACAGACCACCCTTCCCCACGCCATCCAATACCAACACAACACCATATTTTTCTTGTTCTCACGACCACTACCAGAAATTCCACCAACATCATCAATACCATCTTTATCTCCATCATCTCAGGCTCAGGCCACTAACCCATGAACATCATCAATACAAAACCCATTTCAATCTCTGCATTCACGGAAATTCCAACAAAGCAAACCCCAGTTCAGAAGCTCCTTCTCAGTACAAGCTTTAATCAAACAACCATTACCAACCTCAGCTGTTGCTTCAATTTCTCTTAAACCCATTGCAGTAGCAATAATTCTGCACTCAATCCAACAGCTTCTTGATCACCAATTTCTGTTTCATATCACCACTACAACTCCCATGTACAGCTCAACTACAACAAGTCAGCTGTACCAATTCTTCTCGGACAGTTTCTTGGCTCCTGCAACAGCTGCTTGCACTCTACCAACATCATCACACCTGCAATGCATAATTAATCGCAGTTTCATTCGAACACAGACCAACACATACCACTTCAGTTGCTGCATCTCATTCTGTAGCTCTAACATCATTACAACTGCAGCTGCAACACCATGGCCAGCTTCAATTCATGACAGCATCTTCTTCTAGATGTGAATAGCTTCAAACCCTCTCAGACCACCACAACTGGCGTTCAACTTAGAAACCCTGATTCCATTTCATGAACACCACCATCAACAGCTGAATCAAAACTTAATCTCAGCATCGAGAAAAACCCCAAAACTGACAAACCCTAACTCTTCAATTTCAATTTCAATTTCAACTTCTCTTCACAGCAGCCGTCATGACTTGCCTCGGCTCTCTGAAATTGAGGTGGAGTGAAATGAAGAGGTGAAAATTGTAGAACCACCTCCATCTATCCTCAAATACCCACACTTGAAAACAGATCAAATACAACAGCATCACCATCGTTATCAAGATCTAGCCACTAATTAAAAAGAACTGCCGATTGAGTATGAATAAAAGTTATTTAATCAATAAGCAGATAATCATCTACAACTTCAAAAGCTAAACAAAGGAATTTTAAACAAACAAATTTTATTATTATCAGTCAATCCTCTAATTGATAAAGAGATTCGAGATATACGTTTGACAAAAACAAATTTGCAGTAAACATTTACAACTTACGAAATTAACAACTTTGAATTTTAACTTTTAGCTACAACCCATCATTAAACGTTACTAAGATAGCAGATCTGAAACAGTGTCTCCTCATTATAACACATGAAAAGATGAAAATTTCATCAGGACAAGAAATTATTACATAGATGGAGAGAATGAAAGGCCAATTTTGAGCGGAGCTTGGAACGGAGGGTGAAAGCAGAAGAGTCAGATGCGGAAATTTTAGGTTATGTTTGTCTATAATTGTTAACGACGTATATATATAACCTTTCACATGACCGAATTAACCCCAGAAAAACAAATACTTACAATACCCGACTACCCGCCGGGTAGGAACCGTATGGAACCATTTATTAACGGGTCTATTCGGGTAATTATCCGTCGGGTCCTAACTTGTTAATGGATCCTATTTTAGGACCCGAAACCGGACCCTATTCTCCCGGGTCCGGTTGCGGGTAATGAGTACCCATTGACAGCCCTAATTTTAAAGGATTAGATGATAAACATCCATTAAGTTAATTAATCAGCTAGTTTGCATAATTAAAAAATTTAATACCATACTTATATTTTACTCCACGTGTTCTCATTGGGCACAACAAAAGGAAACAAAAAGAAGTCATTTTTCCACACACGAGGACCCACACTCGTCCCCTTCCTTATCCAGAAAAACACTCAACAAAATATCCATGATTCCAAAGCATTCAAATCCCGAACCTTTCGCCAGTTTCTCTTTATTACGCCAAATGTCAATCATCTAACACCTCTGGATTTTGGTTCGGTATTCCATTTTCCATAACACTTAGTTTTCTGATCCTTCTTCTTCTTCACAACTAAATTCCATTTTCCTAAAATAAAAAATCCTTCATAATAGTTCTTCGATTCATCTTATGGGTTGATTGATTCTAAAAACTTCTCTGTCTTTTAATCATCTTCATCTAGTTTTTATTTTTATTTTTATGATCTGTTTCCTCCGATAAAAAGACCTTCAAAAACAGTTCAGTAATAAGTAAGTAATTAACTGAGCTCTACTTATCGATTGATCAATCGATTGTTTAAATTCTGAACTAGTTTTTTCTTTTTTGTTGGTTTTGATTATGTTATTTGTTACCGTAGTTCGGTGATCGGATTATTTGTTACTGTAGTTCGGTGATCGGAAGAAGAAAAGGAGATGGGTGGAGCTTGTTCGAGGAAGAGTGGTGGTGGAAGTAGTTCAAGTACTGAAGACGGTATACAAAGAGGAAGGTATTGTAAGAGTGGAAGCTCTAAATGGCTACGGACATCATCATTTACGCGGCTTAGTCTTGATAATAATCAGCAGGGGAATATCAACTCACCATCTTTGTTGGAATTATGTATTCAGAATATATGTCAGGTAGTACCAGTAGTTAATTTGCATTTATTTTTGTGATTTTTTAACTTTTTTGGACATCTTAATTTGATGATTCAGTTTTAATAACAGGATATTGATGTGTATGTTGAAAAGTATGGTACCTTTGATAAGCTCCCTAGGGATATAACTCAGCAATTATTTGATGAATTAGTGGTTTCGTGTAAATTGAATGATGTTATTCTTGAAGCTTTTCGAGATTGTGCTATTGAGGTACTATCTTTGTTGCCCAATCTGTAAATTGATTAGTTGAATTTTTCTCATAGTTGTGTATGTTGCAGTTATTATTGTTGGGAATGTTAATTTGGATGATTTTCTTATACAGGAAATCTGCTTGGCAGAGTGCCCAGGAGTTGAGGATAGTTGGATGGATATCATTTCATCTCAGGGAGCAGCTTTGTTATCTGTTGATCTTTCTGGTTCTGATGTAACAGATTCTGGGTTGAATACACTTAGAAAGTGCAGAAACCTTAGACAATTAGCTTTCAATTGTTGTGACCAAATATCAGAAAATGGAATACAGCATATTAAGGGTACTCTCTCTACTCATTTGGTGTGTCCATGTATGTGTTAACATTTTATCAAGTGGGTTTTATGTGTCCTTGTACGTATTATGAGCCCCGAAGCATTTTTACGTACTGCAAGTCCATTGCTTTATTAGCAATCTTTGGTTTTGTTTGCTCTCTTTATTTTTTTTTCCTGCGTCCACCTGGATAGTGTTTACATCTATGTTCCTTTTTCTTACATTTTCATGATTGATGGTTGAGTTTACAGGCCTATCAAACTTGACATCTTTGAGTTTTAAAAGGAGCAACACCATCACAGCTCAAGGATTGAGCGCTTTTACTGGTTTAGTGAATTTGATGAAGCTGGATTTAGAGAGATGTTCAGGGATTCATGGCGGACTTGTTCATCTTAAAGGTTTTTTCATGCTATGCTATTCCAATTTTTAAAATGGATTTCTCACTTCTTTTCTCTATCGTCAAGCAGCATTTTTTTTTTTTGGTTTTTTGATCATGGTTCTACTCTCTTCTTACATCTGCTTTTGTGGCAGGTCTGACGAAGCTTGAATCACTTAATATTAGGTGTTGCAATAGCATAACAGATGAAGATATGCAACCTCTTTCAGGTTACTTTCTAACATTCATACTCATTTTTTTTGACTTCCAATTTATGGGACATTTCTTTTTAGCCGTTTGTATCTTAAACCTCTTTCATGCATTTAGTGGTACTGCTAAACAAGTTGAGACTCGACATATTTTTTAGGTTTCTTTCTTTTTTTCTTGTTTACATCGAGTGTGCTATGGTATACCATCTTCTCTAATTATGTGGCTTATATTAATTCCAGGAAGTGGAATGTTGTTTCTGCTGCACAATTACGTTCTTACAGCCTTGGTATCTTCTAATTTCATTAACTTTTCAGGGCTTACGAACCTGAAGGAATTGCAGCTTTCCTGCAACAAGGTCACAGATGCAGGTGTTGATTATTTGAAAGGTACATCGATTTCATCTTTCTTTGTTTATCATTCGTTATGCATTGCACTTGATTAGCACATTGGTTATTCTACACAAGAAAGTTGCTTTTTCAAATCTTCATTTTGTAGTAGTTATTTCACAGTGTTCTTTGGGATGGTTCTTTCATTTTGTTTTCTGTGTCTGTCTGTGCCATGTGCTTTGGCGCTTCACTTTTTGAAAGTATGTATTTTGGAACTCGAGTTACTGGAATAATTATGCTTCCATTGCAGGTTTGCATAAACTACTGTTACTGAATGTTGAGGGATGCCCAGTTACCGGGGCATGCTTGGGGGCCATTTCAGGTCGATATCATTTTCTATACCTTCCATATTCTTGAGCTTATTTTCTTTTCACTAACCACCATATTTTATTGAAGATATAAGAAGCAAACCTGCTGTTTATTATTCTCTCGACCTTTGATAGGAGATGAGAAGCAAAATTATTTGCTTACGTCTTGCCACTACAAGAGTAGTTCGAGTCTTCTATATCTTTTTAGGCATTAAGTTCTGCTTCCACTTTTGACAATTAGCTTTTTGTTTTGGTTTAAGCAGATCTTTTGGCTCTATCTTATCTGAATCTCAACAGATGTTCATTTTCTGACAATGGGTGCGAGAAGTTTGCTGGTGAGTTTTTGTGCTGACTTTGACAGTTGTGTTGGGTGTAAAAGTAGGCGTTCTGGTCGCTGAAAATCATGAGATAACAGTTTATATAGAAAAGAACTCTGAGCCGTTGTATCTTTTAGGTGCAACAATGAACATCTGAATCTTGTCTGCATTTTTCTTTCTTTGCAGGGCTTCTTAACTTAAAGGTGTTGAACTTGGGATTTAACAACATCACAGATACAAGTTTGGTGAGCCTTAAAGGTAGGGGTTAGCAGCACTTTTGCAACTACTTCTTTATCTTTGTAAGAGGACAAAAGGAAAGCCAAAAATTCTAGCTATCACTTGGTGCCAAGTAGCCAATAAGACATGTAAATAAATATATTGTTTAAGTAGTCAATGAGGATTTATTGGAGATTCTGAATGGTTCTCAAATACATTGTTTAAGTAGTCTGACATCTTTGCTCGTGTTACCTTGTGTAGTGTGTGTGTAGTGTCATTAAATTTGAAGTTTGTGGCTTTTTTCACTTTGTTTTTCCTGAGAACTCTCAGAAACTTTTATTCATGAGATAGGAACCTTAGGGTGGTGCTGGAATAGGAACCTCTCCAATTATCTTGGCTGCACAATAAGTCTTCTAGAGATTATTGTGAATTTGTAGTGTTGTTGTTGGGGTGATTTTGCTATGTAATTATTGTGGTGGGTCCAGATCTTGTCAGTTACCTTTGACATAATATGAAAACCTGATGGGATACTTTGCAGCTGTGGTTGATTATACACAGGGCCAGCCTTTTTGTTTAAAGGTTCTGTAAAAACCTAGCTGGGCATGGAAATTTAAACAATTTGGTAATGTTTCATGAATTGTGGCTTGCTAATTCTGTTATATTTCTTGAAGGTTTAACAAAGTTGGAGAGTTTGAATTTGGATTCGTGTAGGATCGGTGATGAAGGCCTGCGGAACTTGACAGGTTGGTTTGTCAGATACAGTTGCTCTATTTTACCCTTTCTACGGATTGTTCCTGTTGAGTCTTTTATTTTATGTTTTGAAATCAACCAGGAAGGTAGAACTTCATACTTGAATTATCCTATCATTTGAGTTGATGGGTGTCAGGTTGCACACCTAAGCTTGAATCACCATAGGTGCCCATACTCCTCTTTATATTGTCTCTATTAGCCTAGGTCTAATGTCAAACGATCTACTTGGATGATCACGGTAAGCTAGATGGCTACTGATACTTCCCCTTGTTTCGTTGGGAGGACGAGTCCGTCCTTTTTTGCATATTATCCAAATGAAATTACCCATACCTTGGATTAAGCATGTGATAGTATGTTGTTTCTTTGAATAAGTGTACTTTGAGTTCGAAAAATGTGTCCGAGCTTGGGTAAGTGGGGTAATGGATATATTTTGCTGCTAATTTTCCACTTATTTGAATAACCATACTCTCATTTTATGTTTATTAATTTTTCAAAAATTAACAACAATTAGCACACAGAATCCAGGACACACTCTTAATGGATATATAAGTTAAAGGTTGGTAAACTAAATAATTTATTCCTACTCATTTTAACTTATACATCCTTTAAGATTGTGTCCCGGTTTCTGTGTGCTAATTTTTTTTGTTAATTTTTGGAAAAATTAATAAAAATAAAATGAGAGTACGGTTAGTGGGATAAGTGGAATACTGGCAGCAAAATATTCCCAGTATCCCACTTTCCCAAGCTCATACACATCTTTCGAATTAAAAGCACACTCATTCAAGGAAACAACGTACTATCACATGCTCAATCCCCAAGGTATGGGTAATTTCATTTGGATATATATGCAAAAGAGGACGGACTTGTCCCTTCCTCCCAACAAAACAAGGGAAAGAACCAGTAAAATGTCTCTCTAACACTCAACTTTGTTGTAAGAACTACGATTCCACATTGCTTCTCTAAGATGTGAGGATACAAATTTATGTTTTTCTTAATGGTTCTTTTTCTCAGGTCTACTGAATTTGAAGAATTTGGAATTATCCGATACAGCAGTTGGAAGCACTGGGCTAAAACATATTTCTGGTTCGGCCCTTGTCCTCTTTTTATTTGTTTTTCTAGTTTGGAAGGGCAATAAACCTGGTTTTCGAGTCTATATTAGGATGGACACAAATGCTACCATCTGGTTTGTTTTTCTCCAATTGTTCTAATCTGGAAGTGTCAAACTTGCCATTTTATACTGAATTTTTCCGCAAGCAGTAGCGATCGTATAGTCCATGGGAACGTATGTTTATTAAAACTTAGTGGCTAAAGATTGTTATTTGGAGAGCAAGTGGATAATGAAGAGTTGTGGCTTGCTAGTTGCAAGACTAATGAATTTATTTATCCAAGACTAGCCTACTTGTTAATGAATTTTGAATATCCCCCGGCAGCTCTCTTCTCTACTAAATTAGACAAGATCTTCTCCTACATTTATTGTTTCTTAAGATGCAGCTGACTGGTCTTCCATCATTTTTTCTTTTTTCCATTAATCAAGTCACTCGCTGTTGTGTAGGGTTGGCTAGACTGGAGAATTTGAACCTATCATTCACTGTTGTTAGTGATGGTAGCTTAAGAAAGCTATCTGGATTGACATCTCTAAAGTCACTTAATCTGGATTCTCGCCAAATTACGGATGCTGGCCTTGAAGGTCTTACTGGTAAGAAATTGTCTTACAAGTGTTCTTCCCAGCACATGCATTGATAATTCCGTATAACATGTAACTGATCTATATGCTTTGTTATATGCCTTGTTGATGTAGGTTTAACTGGGTTGACTCATCTAGATCTGTTTGGTGCTCGCATTACTGACAGAGGCACAAACTGGTTGCGATGTGAGTTCCATAAAATACAATTCTTATACTTGTGATCCTTCGTACTTATTCTTTAACTTTCTCGAAGGTTTTGAATCTGATCCTGTAACTCGTCGTGCACTTGCTCTTGCATGAATGTCATTTCATTCATTAGAGCATGCTGGTACTGCTCAAATTTCAACAGAATACCAGTAGTTCATGGTTTCACTTCAGGAGTCATTGTCGAACTTCGTATTGTATTAGGAAACTACAAATCTTATGCATTCCGACTCTATTTAAATGTTTTCAAACGATGTAGCATAAGTGGTTACATGCAAACATACCGATAGCTTATTTAGTGCTACCTCCTTCACACAAAAAGTGGGTCTTTCACTTGTCTGATTTTGCCTGTTTTTAGGCAAAAATAAAAAACTGAAAGACCCACTTTTTGTGAGGAGGGAGTCATTTGCATGTCTTTGATATATTATAGTCGTAATCTTTTTGGAACCGTAAATTGCTATGATAATCCATTCTTACATTTGATGCATTGCAGACTTCAAGAGCCTCCGATCTCTAGAGATATGTGGTGGAGGAATCACAGATGCTGGAGTTAAAAATATTAAAGAGCTTGTTACCTTGACGCTATTAAATTTATCGCAAAATGCCAATTTAACAGACAAAGCCTTGGAAATGATTTCCGGTATGTTTATCTTTTTTGACATTCTCTTGGGCTTTTATCCTTTCTGTCGTCTTAAAGGCATCTTGAATGTTGAGTTTTAGTCAAGTTACATTCTGCTTCACGAATCCGAATTGTGGAATTGGATTATTGACCACTCATATGTTGGAATATATATGCCGACGCACTGCTTAATTGTTGACTTGGTTTTGCTGCTATGAAATTTCTCTACTATAAATGTGCAGGTTTGACTGCATTGGTTTCGTTAAATGTTTCAAATTCACGTATAACAAATGCGGGATTGCACCATTTGAAGCCGTTGAAGAATTTAAGATCTCTCTCCTTGGAATCATGTAAAGTTTCAGCAAGCGAAATTAGGAAGTTACAATCCACTGAACTCCCAAATCTGGTGAACTTTCGACCCGAGTAAAGTCCACTCCTGATAGCAGCACTGAGCATTCTCAAAGTTCCAAGGGTATGTTAAAGAAGTCTGAAGATACAATGTTCAACAATATTCATTGTAAATTTTCTCATTGTTTAAAGTTTATTTTCCTGACTTGGTGCTTGGTTGCTTAATTGAGACGCACTTTTCTTTTGGCAATCTCCTTGAACATAAATTTTTCTTGCCTCATTTTTCTTAACTCAATTTGCTTTGTACATATTTGTGGATTACCTCACTGGTTTGCTAGTGTTGTTACTCTACTCTGCCTTTTGTATATATATCCTTCTTCGTAATACAATCTCCCTATTTAAACTAAATAAATAAATAAGTATGAAGTTCCCTCGTTATTATTAAGAAGTCAAGATTACAGAGTTTAAGATAGGAAACGAGTTCCTTCTTAGTTTATCAAAAAACAGAGTTTAAGATAGGAACTTAGTTTATCAAACTTTATCAAAAAAAAGAGTTTAAGATAAGAAAAGAGTTCCTTCTTAGTTTATCAAAAACCAGTGTCTTCGCCTCGCGAACTAAAGATTCAGTCTAGAAACATGGTACACTCAAAGATATTGCTTATTTTACTAGCTTATTTTCAAACTCAAAACACACATTACTAGTAGAATTAAACAGAGAAATGCACTTCTTGATATTATTTTGTTCTCTCCAGTGAGGTTGGTAAGAGTTGTCTCCAGATATAGCAGATACAAGATTTCTGCGGTCATTGAAAATACAATGGGAATCCAACTTTAGTTTCCTCTATCTATTTGAAAACTTGTAGAATGCTTTAGCTTCAGCGTCTAAGGGGCTGGGCTGGCTGCCCATCCTGGCCCTGCTCGGAACTCATGGTAGTCTCCTGAAAAGTTATTAATAGGGGTGAGCAACGGACGGACGGTTGCGGATTAGGGGTCACCCGCAACCAAACCGTCAAAGTTGCGGATTTGGGAATTCAAACCGTGACCGGCCCAATCACCCGCGGATTTGCCCTCTGCGGATCAGCGGATTTTGCGGGCCGGTTGCGGATTAACCGGGGATTTGATCACAAGAATCATCAAAAAAAAACTAAGTATAGAAACTAGAAAGTTACAAACTAGAGTACGGCGTTTTTTTTAACACAAAAGAGTTCTAATTCAGTAATTCAAAAGCAACAATAGACATAAGATAGTTAACAGCTAACACAAAAGAGTACTAATTCAAATGCAACAAGTCTGGTGCCAAGCCATATGAATCTCTGATGCCAAAAACTGAAAAAGAGACCTTGGATTCGAGTACTAGTTTATTCAATCCATGATAGATATGTCTGGAATTTCCTGCAAGATTTCTGCCGCATCTGTAAAATGAGGAGGAGTTATAGATAATCAGTAAACACTAAATTTGGGCATCATTCTGATCATAAGTTCCTAATTTAATCTGATATATCATAAGCCGAAGGAACCAATGTCACAAACAGCAAAAATCTTAAGGGGAGCAAAAATAAGCAATTCTCGAACAAAAATAAGCAATTCAGTTCAATATCTAATCGCTTATTCTCATATCAAAAACATTCAAACAGGATCACTTCAATTCTGCCATGCCAATCAACATTCAGATAGACATAAGACAAACAAGAACTCCACCACAATCAGCAACTAATATACAAAGCAAGCTGTAATTTCAATTTCTAACCACACATTTCTAAGTTCCTTAAATGCCAGATATGACATAAAATGTAAAACACTCAAAGCACATCAGTTCATTTCTGCCATGTAAATGAGCACTGAGATCATAGACAAAACCCAAAACACAACTCCACAGCGAGCCAGTAACTAAATTCAGAACTGTAATCTTAAATTTCTAACCATTGTTATTAGAAGAATACAAACCTTTCTTAGCAACGCTTCCTCGTCTATATTCCTTCGTCTTCAGCCGACTAAAATTATACTTCTTTTCTTCCTGGATGTGAAGGAAAAGCTATCAACATTAATAACCCCTTTTCCAAATATGATTTATTCACAAAAAAATGGTACCCATTGATTGAACCAATGAAAATCAAAAAATTAATTAGAAATTGAAAATGAATACAATTTAACCTTAATTCCCAAAACAAATATACACCAATTAGAATTCCCTGTACCCAATTGAATTCAAAGTTACTTAACCCTATTTCCCAAAACAAAATAAGAACTCAAAAATGAATACAATTAAATGAGAATGAATCCCCTGTTCCCAATTGAATTGATAATTGAAAGTTAACCCTAATTCCTAAAACAAAAATCTGAACTAAAATTAAAATTATCTAAATTTAATTGATAATGGAAACCACTAAATCATACAAATGATCTAACAAATATCAATCTCAAATTCTCAATTTTCAGTTCCATATAATCTTAGATGAAAAATCAAACTTTACACCAAATTAAAGTAAACCTAAAAGTAATTACCTTTTATGAAAGAGTCAAAGAATATTGAATACATGAACAGAAAGTGGTATTTGCTTGAGGTTGCGAGAAAATCAAATAACTATCGCCAACGATAGTGATTAGTGAACAAAGAGCTTGGCTATTAACCTAGAAACTTAAAGAAACGAAAGAGAAAGAAGAGAAACTTCTCTGCAAATCGAAGATGAGACGATGAACTCGAAGAAAAAAAGATGAGACGATGAACTCGAAGAAAAAAAAAGGCTATTAGGGTTTAGAAATATAAGATCCTTATATATAAAACCCCAACTTCCCATATTATCCTTAATACTTTTAATAAATTCCCTAAATGTCCTACGGTGCGGGTAATCCGCGGTTATCAAATCCCAACCGCAACCGTAACCGCACCGCGTGCGGATTTGAAAATGCACCCGTTTCCAGTCCATAACTCTTGCGGATTAGTTTTTACCCGCAAATTTGCGGACGGATACGGATGAAAACCGCGGTTACGGTTTTTCTGCTCATCCCTAGTTATTAATAGAGATGAGATGGCAAAACCCATTAAGTGATTAATATCCTTATAAGAAGCATCGAATCTGACAGTCCAGAGAATCACGTAGGTTTCTAGCAAAAATGAACCGATACACTTTTGGGAGTGCTCATAAACGAGTGCGAATTCGTGCACACTCCTTAACGAGTGTATATTTCACATTTCAATCTCTACCCTTGATTTAATTTAGGGAGTTATGTAACGAGGGTCGTGATTCTAAACATGGAGGGTAATGGGGCCATCAGTTAAATAATCAACCAATCAGAAGTTAACGTGAAATATACACTCGTTAGAGGAGTGTGAACAGATTTGGACTCCTCATAAACTCATATTGTATTTTGGAAATAAAAAAATATGATTAGGAATAACATGGTTAAAAAAAACACCGTTCCTATAATTCAAGATCGGCCAAATAGTGGAAGCAATTTTAGTTTAATAGCACCATCAGTCATGCAAAAATGAAACTAATTCTTTATATTATCACAACGATTCATATTAACCATGTTCATGGAGTATAAAGCATGCCAGATGTGCTTAGTAAATGCAGTTAAAAAATAAGTGATTTTCATCTTCAAGTTGACTATCAAAACAAAGACTACAACAAGGATAAACATGCTTATTGTATTGAACTAATCTTTTTCCAAGGGGTAAAACCTTGGAGACTAACTTCCAACAAAACATCTTAATTCTAGGAATACTATCTATTTTCCAAAGTGATTTCCAAAAGAGTTTTTCAGCATTATTAGTATCAGTACTTGAGAGGAAGTGGTACACTGATTTTGTGGTGCACTCCCTCGAAGCATTAGATTTTCATCTTATTCTATCAGGCATATCAATGCAGAGAGATATAGATTTTATTTTGTTATGCATTGAAGGGTCGATATACTTTTCAATCGTTTTATCATTCTAATTTTCCTGACCGTCAGTTAGTTGGTCGACAGTTTGGGGAGTGCCATTATCATGGAGAGTGGGTTTAAGGTCAGATTCTTGGTTTGAAAGCCAAAAATCAGACCAAATGCTAACATGGGAGCAGTTAACCTGACGTTCATAATTATAACTAATTATAGCTAAATCTTTCTTTATACTTCTCCAAATCCAGGAAACGTTATGTTTTCTATAATGAAACAGAGGATTAGTTCTAGGAAAATATTTATGATATAAATTTTGCACCCAAAGATGATCAGGATTATTTAACAGACGCCAAGCTAATCTAGTAATCATATAAAGGTTTTGTTTATGGGGATTTATAATTCTTAGACGCCCAGACTCAAAACTTTAACAAATACTAATCCAAGATTTCTTGTAGATCCCTTTAGCAACATCTTTTTTGTCCCACGATAAGTCCTTCTGCGTTTTCTCAATGTTGTCCAAAGCAGATTTAGTGAAAGCAAAACATTGCATTTCACAGCCAGGGTAAGCATTAAGAACTGACTTAATAAGGATAGTTCTGCCCGCCTGAGAGAGAATCTTGGCCTTCTGTTAGAGCACTGCTCGTTTGAATTCGCAAGTGTTGCTATCTCAAGCTTGTTTGTCAAGTTTAGTTGCCAAAACTATAAGTCTTGATTTCTAGTCTACTTATAGCTAAGTCTCGGATTTGGATAGAAAGTTCAGTTGAGATTTAGACTTCACGGAGTTCATCGATTGAAGACGAAGAACTACTTAGGAGAGCTTGTGGAACTTCATCAACAAAAGTTATGTGGAGACTTGAACTCATCTATCACTCAAAAGTATATCTACTTTATCTCTTATTTGAGACAAAAGTCGTATAGCTATATAGACTTGAATTATACACATTTGATATTTCGAGTTAAGTTTAACTCGCTTACATATTTCTCGAAATATGTGTTGGTAAGCTTTCGCTTTAACTAAGTTCATCTTATATTCTTGACGAAAGTCAAAAGATGATCATGTGAAAATCGCCTGGTAACATCTTATATGATTTGTGTGAGACAGTCATTTGGTGTAAACTCGGAATGTTTCGTATTGATCACTCGATCACCTGAAAATTGCTTTGAAGCTAATAGTTTGTGTGAGACAGCTATTCCCGTCTTCTAAGAATGTTTCAATGATTGAAATGGGAGTTTATAACAATTAACCATTAATTGGATATAGCACAATATGCTAACTGTTGCAAGTTATTCCAAGTCCGGGAACCATAGTATGCATAGCCGTATGCACTGCTTTGTTAGTTGAAATCCGAGAACTTAGTATGCATACCCGTATACGTACTGGCGTAAGTTCAAGTCTGGTTTGTTAGTTGAAATCCGAGAACTTAGTATGCATACCCGTATACGTACTGGCGTAAGTTCAAGTCCGAAAATTCAACTGAGTTTGGTGGTGTACGACAATATGCATACCCGTTCGCATACTGGCGAACCTAGACCGAATTCGGCTACTTAGGTATGCGTACTCGTTTGCATACTTGAGTGGGTTATGTTCTAAAATCGGTTTGTTCATGAACTAATACATTTATAGATTAAGGAATGCAATCTTTTGCAAACCGTGACTATAATGTTCATGAATTGATTCGAGTGAATCAAAATCGATTTGGCTTCAACTGTGTCTTGTATACTTCTATGAGAATATAAACAATTGAACAACTCTATAACTAGTTTCATTTGAGTCATTTGAACTAGTTGGTTAAGATGAACAATGTTGATATAAAAGTGTTCATATGGATAACTTCGGTTAACTATTGTTGAGCCAACAAGGTGTACATGTTTAGGTACAATTACTCATATCTAAATGAAGTCACTTTTCATTCGTGTGTAACAAGCTAAGTTCGATCTAACGTTTGAAAGATATTAGCTTGAGTCTAATCAGGTTTTCATCTAACGGTGAATATTGAATGCTTTGTTACCAAGGTAGCATTGATTGCAAACCATGATTTGAATACTATATAAGGGAGAACTCTAGCAACTGGGAAACCTAATCCCCACACCTGTTGTGTGATACTAGTTGCGCCTAGAGTCGATTCTCCTTTAATCTAGGTTTTTCCTAAAACCATTATAGGTTAACGACTTAAAGACTTCATTCGGATTGTGAAGCCAGACCCAACTATTTTCTCTATAGTTGCGTGTTCTGATCTTGCTTTATTCTATCGTATTGAGTACTATCTTCTCCAACATTTGCTCGAGATTTAATCTCCGATAGGAAAGATAAAAGTAGTCACAAACATCTTCGTCTCATCGTTTGTGATTCCATAATATCTTGTTTCACTACCATACGATTAAGATTATTGTGAGGTGATTGATATTACTAGGTTGTTCTTCGGGAATATAAGTCTGGTGTATCAATTGGTTCCTGTTCACCTTGATTTATCAAAAGACGGAACAAAACTCATAGGTATTTCTGTGGGAGACAAATTTATCTATTCAATATATTTTTCTATGTGATACAGATTTGTTTATCAAGTCTTTGACTTTGGGTCGTAGCAACTCTTAGTTGTGGGTGAGATCAACTAAGGGAATCAAGTGTATAGAGTCCTGCTGGGATTCAGAGGCGTAAGGAACGCGACTGTACCTTGATCAGTGTGAGATTGGTTAGAGCTTAACTACATTCCAGTCCGAAGTTAACTTGCAGTAGGCTAGTGTCTGTAGTGGCTTAATACAACGTGGTATTCAAATCTGGACTAGGTCCATGGGTTTTTCTGCATTTGCGGTTTCTTCGTTAAAAAAATTTCTGGTGTGTGTGTTTTTTCTTTTCCGCATTATATTTGTTTATATAATTGAAATATCATAGGTTGTGCGTAGTTCAATCAATTGGATAATCCAACCTTTGGTGGTTGACATAAATTGATTGACACTTGAACATTGGTCTTTGGGACCGTTCAAGTTATCTTCTTTTATAATAAGGGACCCCCAAAGTGCCAAATGGCGGAATTACAATCACTCTGCTACGTAATGAAGCCATGTCAGCATTACTAGACATGTCATCCCATGTCA
Source organism: Papaver somniferum (assembly GCF_003573695.1). Lineage (NCBI taxonomy): Eukaryota > Viridiplantae > Streptophyta > Magnoliopsida > Ranunculales > Papaveraceae > Papaver > Papaver somniferum. The sequence continues at coordinate 131,056,226 of NC_039362.1, read as the reverse complement.
TTTGCACACCCTTGCATAATAGGTAAGAATGAATCACTGCCTAAACTTAACACCCTAAGTACCACACTGTTTGTAAGAACAAGGAGGAATGAAGTCTTTCTTTGCAAAACAACGTATAAAAATTAATTCTCACTTATTGTCGCTTCTTATAATTTTAGAGATCCATCCACTTAGTCTGCTATGATGAGGATGCCAGAATGTTACTCCTATCAACTTACAGATATGAAAAGATTCATTTCGTTGACAAAGACACTAACATTTTAAACATGAAAAGGTACAAGTTAAAACTAGAGGGACACACCATTTCACCAACGGGTACAACGTTTTGGTTATGAACGTAACAACACCATTTCAAGGCCCCTTTTGGGAGAGTATATTATATAAGTACGGAAACTCATCTTTGGTAGTATCTAAAAATAATGGCCGAGAATTACTTCCCGAGAAAAGGGAATGATAATTCGATCATTGTGCACATGCGCAGTTTACCTTAATTGGGTTCTTATCGCTCATGAATTTCAATTTGACAACTGGGGATCATCAAAGGGAAGAACATTCTTTTTGAAGAGATGAACCATACAAATAAAGGAAAGAGGATTGACTTATATATATATAACCCTTTACATTCGCTCATCATTGTGTGCCATACAAACGCAAAAATCAGTACTTGCATCAATGCCTACTTATGTTAACAGTGGTTTCTCTATATCTGGTAAATTTCTACGATCAATTATTGCTTGATTTGTCAAAATCTGATGTCGATGAAATAAAAGAGGGTAGATAAAAAATCCGTTGGCCAGTTATAAACTTATCACAGAAAAAAAAAAAGTTCTTCAGGCACAAGGTTACAGATTCCGAAGCAAAAATAATCATTACGAGTTGTATGAGGATATAATCTCCGCGACTTACCGATGAAGAGAGCGTACAACCAAAATTTGGTACAAGATGACTTGCACAGTCCAATGAGCAACGCTTTATTATGCTCAATCCATTGCCAGAATAAAAATTAAAAGGTACAAAATACTAATTCTACAATCTCAATTCCATATATATATCGTTGTTCATTAAAAGAAAAAAGATCGACTATTGTGAGAATATATAATAAAGTACGTTAATATCCAATATTGAATGTTTTCCTTTTCTGAATGTGCACCTTCGAAATTATTGGTAAGTTAGGACATCGTCACATGACAAATCTTCATTTATTAGCTAATAACGACTTATTTTAAGATTAGTTTTGTTAAGAATAATGTTGTCTTTGGTAGTAATAATAAAAGTTCTGACAATCACATTGATAGAAAAGGAAAATACAAGATCGCTGATGTGCAATGCATATGTGATTATATATGACTAAACAGGAAATTGGTAGTTGATACCAAAAAACAATTACTTCAATACAGGAAAAAACAATTGTGCAAACATGAAGTGGAAAATACTTAGTGGTAAAGATGAACCAGCTGGGTGCCTGGCCTTGGTTAGCACCAATATATAGGTAAACTGAAAGAACGTTCGACTGTAGTAATCACTCAAAATAAGGAATAGATGCATTATCAGTGTAATATTTTAATTGATGGAGTAACTATTAATTAACAATGGATGAATGAATACCAATTTGGCCTAAAGTTAATAACTAATGAAATATTGTCTTACCAGAGAATTGTTTAACAAAATAGGATTAACCTCAAAATCCACAAGGATCGTGCCGGTGCATATGCACCGGGTTAAAGGCTTGTTTCTCATAATAATCAGGCTCACGGATTCTATCTGTTTGATTTGCTGATTACATTGAAAAATAGAAATATAACTCTTAGATATATTTCCATTGATTGAGTCTGACTGTCTAGTTGATTCTCCTGGAATTGTATTGGAGTTTGTCCATACAGATTGCCTAAACAAAATATTGGGTGTGGTTGTTAGACCCCGCTTTTTCACCTTCCATCCCTGAAGAGAAGAATAACACTTGCTAAGAAGCGGCTCAAAATTAGTTCATTTATTTCTGTTGAAGAAAAGAGGTATTCCCAAATATTTATCATTTTTAGCAATCTGTTTAAATTTTAGAAATCTACTAATGATTTTACAATTTTTATTATGAAATTTAGGAGACAAATAAAATCCATATTTTTTAACGTTAATAACTTGACCAGACACATCATCAAACAAGTTAAGAATATCCATTAAATTTCTAGCTTCATGTATTTCATCTTTAGAGAACACAAAACAACTGTCTGCGAAAAAGATAGGAAATAAGAGAGGCTTTTTTAGAGACTTTTATTCCCGTTATTTTCTTATCCAGCTTAGCCTTAAAAAGAAGTTTCGATAGGAATTCCATACAGATTATAAACAGATAGGAAGACAAAGGATCTCACTGTCTCAAGCCCATCTCAGCCGTAAAAACTTGACCAAGAATTCCATTAAGAAGCACAACAAAAACGTGGTAGTAACACACTGCATAATAAGCTGACACCAATCCTTATTGAACCAAAAGCAGAAAAAAAATCAATAAAGACCCACTCTACTCTGTCAAACGCTTTTGAAAGATCAAGCTTTAAAGAAAAATGACCTTTCTTGTTTTCTGAAGATTTCATAGTGTGTAGAATTTCATGCGCAATAATAATGTTATCATTTAGTTGACGACCTAGTATAAAGGTCGATTGGTTTTGAGAAATCGTTTTCCTCGAGTAGGGATTAAGCCTATTAGCCAGGATTTTAGAGATAAGTTTGTAAATTTTATTACTCAGACCAATAGGCCTAAAATAACCAGGATTAAAAGGATTTTGAATTTTAGGAATTAAACTAAAGTAAGTAAGTTTAATTGTTTAAGCATATATTTGGATTCGAAAAAGTCTTTAACAAGTTTTATAATATCATGACCAGAAATAATCCAGTGAGCTTTGAAGAATCCAAGTGGGAAACCATTTGGACTCGGCGCACCCCACTGATTCATGCAAAAGAGAGTATCTTTTATTTCATCATGATTAGGAATTATAGTAAGATGTATATTTTCTTCATCGGTTACAACTGGAGGAATAAGATCGTTAATAATATTATCCTGAGAAATTCCTTTAGAGTGTCCTATATCCTTAAATTGATTTATAAGTACAGTGTCAAGTTGTTTAGGTTCTTCAATCCACAATCCAGTGGAATCTCTAAGAGTGTGAATATGATTAATGTTTCTCCTGTTAGAATCTACTTGATGAAAGTAGGCAGTGGTTTTGTCATAATCATTTAAAAAATTGTCTTTCGCCAATTGATTTCAATAGTATTTTCCTTATCATGCCAACATTCAAGCTGACACTGAAGATTCTTAATATCTTCAACATGTAAAAGGTTAAAAATGTAAAATTCTTCAATTTTCATGTTTAAATCACTAATATTCTTAGAAATGTTTCCAAACACTTTTTTATTCCAGATGGAAAAAAAGACAGATAGGTGTTTTAAGTCATTAGTGAATTTGTAAGCATTTGATCCTCTCTTAGTGTGATTCCAATTATATATTTTCAATTAAGTTAGGGAGACTATCATGACTACCAAGATCTGATTATTCTAAAAGGTCAAGCATTTTGTAACTTTTTCAAAGGAGTAGTTTCTAAAAGAATCGGAGTATGACTAGAACCTACTCTAACTAGATGTTTAACTATTGTATTAGGAAATAAGCTAATCCATTTAGTAGATGCTAGCACTCTATCGATTCTTTTTTTTATATTTTCTTGACCCTTTTTATTATTAGACCGAATGCCATGGTATCTAAGATCAATCAGTCCTAAGTCCTGGATAGTATTATGAATGAACCTAGTTGCTTTAGTAGTACTACCAACTCCACCCAATTTTTCATCTATATGCAAAATAAAATTAAGATCACCGATTATTATTCATGGATAGCAATTAGCGGCACCAAAATTATTAATGTGATTACATTGATTGTATTTTTCAGTATCAGATAAAGCATAATATATACATGCAGACAAGGTTCCAAAAGTTTTCAAAATTATCGTTAACAGAAAAAATATATTTACTATGCTTAAAACTGATGAAATCTATTTTTAAGTTATTATGCCAGGCTATGAGCGTTCCACCTTTTAATCCAATTCTAGGCACTAAAAACCAATCAACAAACCCGGACTTCTTGACCAATTTTTTTATCCTACTTGGCCCCCCTAGTTTCCGAGAGAAAGATCATACCTGGGTTAGATTGTTTTAGTAAATAGTTTAAGTGATTTCTTGTAGATGGGGGGCCAATGCCTTGCACATTCCACGCAAGTAGTTTCCTGTTATGTGAAAATAAAGATACAATTTATACTGAGGGTAAAACAAATTGAAAAGTAGAATATAGTGAAAACCAAAAGGAAAAAATCATCTAGACACCAAACAAAAAGGATAATAGGGGTAACAAATTGAATAAAATTAGAAGCAAAATGATCAGAGTAGGAAATATGCACAGGATTATTCAAGAAAGATATAGTGAAGCAAAGAGATAAAGAAAGAAACAACAAGTTGTAAAACCTATTTAACAATAGAGGAAAACTAACATGATTGATGAAGTTGTCTAGACTTTTAGCTGTTATCTCCACAAAATTGGTAGCAGTATGTTGGCTATAGTCTCTATGTATATCATCATTACAAATCAAAGCAACAGACTCCGAACTTTCACCCTTTTCCAGAGGCTTTCCAGCAACATAATCATCAATAGAATTAGCCCAACACCATTTTTTTCAGAAGTATCTTCATTATCTTTTATTATTGCCATAACTAGCATGGCCAAAGCAGAATCGATATCATTACTCATTACTCAAAGCCTCAAAATCCACCTGCTCAGCAGCTATATCCTCAAGCCTTCTTCTTTTAACTTCTCTTTCACCTTCAGTTGATCCATACATGGTGTTGTAATATGATTAGGTAGCCACTAAAGAATTAGGTTGATCATTCTCAGTATTAGCATCCTCCAGAGTAGTATTCCCAATATCAACTTGGATTACTTGTGCATTATCCTCCATCAAAACATCATTCCCTGCTTCAACAAGATTAACCTCAACATTATCTTGAATGATCTCAACCCCTTGGTTATTTTGTCCACCTTGATTGTTTCCACAGATAATTCAACTTGATTGTTCCATTTTTGTTCATTGAAAGGATCAACACCTTGCAGAGAAATAACTGGTTCATTCATCCAAGCAAGATTTGTAATAATTCCACAATACAATTTACTGTGATTAAAGACATAACATGTTCTGCACGTGGCTGAAGGAAATTCCAGATAGAAAATATCAAACTTAACAACCTCACCATCTTCAAGAGTAAGCTTGACTTTCCTGCATAAAGGTATATTTACATCCACTCTTATTCTAGCTTTAACAACACCAGTTCTATCTCTACTGAAAACAATAATCACTTCACCAGCTTGAGAAGTCACCAAGTATGAGATGTTATCTCTGTCTAAATCATCTCTCAATTTAAAGATATTTGTTAAAGGGAGAGCAAAAAGAGATCCGAAGAGAGAAAAAAATCGTAATTAACTCGTTAACTAGGTCCAGTTTTATTTTTTACGCGAGGTGGACAAAGATACCCTTAACGGAACACAAATTCTTCCCACGATTTATGTATAATGAATCAACCTAACTTCACCTGCGACACCCACCTGTTTCCTAATCCTAAGCCTCCACAACCTTGATTTGCGGTTTCATGGAAAATAAAAATGTTTCACCGTTTAAAAATGATTCGTAGTATTTTAAAATCATCAACTAATTAAAACCACTAATTATCGTTTGAGAACGAATTCAAGTACTGGATTCTGTGACCAGATTGGCTAAGATAAGGAGAGAGCGAGTGTTTGCTAAAGAAGATTGTGCGAGTAAGAGAATTCATCCACTTGACTTTTAAGCAAATCAATCATATTGTTCATTCTCTGTTCGTTAAAGGAATTGGAAGAATTTTTAAAACTGAAAATTAATTCGAGTTGGAAATAATATTTGCTACTAATTGGGAGGATTTAGTTACTATAAATATTCAATTTGACCTCTTTGTTCTTTAGCTTCAAATATGATCAAGATGATATCATAATGGTTCCAAACCTAGCTTTTTTTATTAATATTAATGAAAATAGAATAGCCATAGATTTACAGGGTTTCGTCTGTTTGATGAACCTCAGTATAGTTATTACAAATTAAACCAGGTTCAGTGATAGTTTGGGTGAGGATTGAGGATACAGATAAGCATTTCCTGGAAGAAGAGACCAACAAGGCGAGTGAGTTAGGTTAATTTATGGTGATGTCGTGTGTGTGGAAATTATGTGCGGTTAATAAGGATAATTTTGTCCGACTCGCGTAAAAATATAAAACTGAACCTAGTTCACGAGTTGATTACGATTTTTGCTCTCCTTAGATCTCTTTTTGCTCTCCCTTTAGCAAAAATCAATTTAAACCCAATGTAGAAAAGTTCAAACTGAAATATCACATTCTGCACATTCATATGAATTTCTCATGGCATCAACATCATAGGATATCCCTGAACCGAGTGAGGTCTTCCCCTAAGGATTCTCTGATAAACTTGTCTATTCTGAATTCTGAATATAAAGACATTTCTTCTATGAGTATTAATAATAACTACTTCACGATCAGTTTCCCAAATAGCTCTAAGGCCATAATTCAAAGCCCCTCTTGTAACCACACTATCGTTTCTACAGATGCAACCCACAAGATCAAAAGATTCAATAAATCTTCCTTTTCTTCCATAAAAACATGTTTAACGATTTGTTGAGAAACAAAACATTTTTTCGCAAGCTGATCAGAAAGGTTTACAACACTTAAACTGCTAGAAGCCATTAAGACAGAAGAATTTGATGAACAGAGAATATAGTAACATGTAATAGAGTTATATTTGTTTTATATCTCTTATGAAGAATGTTTGTATTTAGGAATGATATTTATACTTCTGATATGGAGAACATGCATAGAATTGAAACTATTGTCAAGTGTTTAAAATGCGAGATTGTTGATTAAACTTGTGTTTAAGGGTATGACCATATTTGGACTGGTCTTGAAAGAGGATTGAATTCAACGTGATGATTATTACTTGGGTGATAAGAGAGTTAACTTGATTAATCTTCTGCTTCATTCTCGGAAAGAGGGATGCTTGTTTGAATAGAAATTCACCAGGAAATATTACAAGAAATCTTCTGACAAAATCTGCTCTTCACTTCCAAAGACCAAGATATAGCTGCTGCCGTCGTCGATCAGTGTCAAAAACCCTAGAACCTACCAATCAGGTTTTGGAGACGAGAAGGGATAAAACCTGAAAATAGGAAAAACAATATTATTCTGACCGAAAGGGATTAACATAGCATGCGGGGAATTAAAATAGCAAGCAAGGGGAAATACGATTAATTTAAAAAAAAATGAGAGAAAGATTAATCACTTGATTTGAGATAGGGGGACGAGAAATCAAACAAAGATATTGTGATTAGAAACATCGAAAGGGATTAAATCTCAAAGAATTAAAAAGCCCCAATATTGACAGAAGAAAATCATTAGATCTACTCTAGGGATTGCATCAAAAACGGAAAAATAAAATAAATAAAAGATTTGTAAACATGTAAGGAGAAAACAATATGAAATAATCCTGAATATATTAGAAAAGAAGAGGAATCGACATGAAGGAAGCTCTGAGAATTGAGTTAAGATCGACTTGATCGCCGAGTCGCAGAGCACCGAGTTGGCCCTCTCCACAAAATTGTTCCCTCTCAAGGTCCCTCATAAAATGGATAGGAATTCTCTGGTGGTCGATACCCAAATTTCTACTTTCGAATGCCATTATCATCTATTGCAATGTAGATTAAGTATGTTTCGTATTTTTGGTGTGCCATTCTTCTGCAGATAAATAAGAGTGAGTCTTTCAATAGGGTCCTTGAAAAGTTTGATTCAATACTTGATAATTTGCAAGCTAAATTTCGAAATCAAGCTAAAAAGAACTGTGCTACTTCAGTCTATTTTTGGGTTTTGATGTCTGTTTTTCAAATGCCAAAATATCTTGCTGAGAATTATGGTGGGACAAAAATCTGCTACCAAAATGTGTTACTGATAGAATTGACTATATCAAAGAAAATTCTGGTATGACAAAAACCAATCAAGCACTGGAGTTCACACTGCAAAGGATGATATTTAATCCATATTCTTTAGATTTGGATGGTTAAATTACCAAAACAATCATAGTTCCGAATTCTAAGAGCTTGTTTGGTACTAAATATAGTTTTGGTAAGTCAATGTGCAACAAAACCATGAATGAGAATTCCAATTCTTTTGGACCAATTTATCGCAACTAGCATCTCTAAATTATATTCTGTTAAATCTAAAGGGCTTGTGAGTTAAAAGTTGAAACTTCTTTTCTAAAGGTGGCTAGCCGCCAGCATAACACAAACACAATAATCCAGATAAAGTCTTTCTCCACATATCTATCGAGATGTTTAGAATTGAATATTGTAACTCTTTTTGTAATTCCTTCTCACTATTTGCGAGTTAGGAAAATCATAATGTGACTCATTTGCTACTTAAGGCTACTTAAGTTTGGGAGTAAGTAGCCCCGAGACCTAATATGTTTATCACCAATTACCCAAATTGATTATCTATATATGCAAGAATTTAAGATATACATTTATAATCAACTCTGCTGGAATCAGTGCTATCAGGAGCTAGCCATTTCAGATAATCGTTATTTTACATCCAAATGTCTTTTAACTTCTTATTTTCTTTTCTTTGTCAGATGTTAGACACAAATACTATTCTATACCCTCAGAAAAGACCTGGTTATCTTGCAGGTTTGGTTTCACTCACACACTCTCAGACACACACACCATTCCTTTGTGTTGATGGATATACGTATTGACTGTAATACATTTATGTCTCCAGTTCTATTCAAAGGATCCTAAAACTATGTTTTAGAAACAATGCAAACAACAATTATATCTGCTTGTTTAGTTGGTAATAAAATTTCTTTTTATCAAAAAAAAAAAAAAAAAAAAAAAAGGAGGACTCAAATGGTTGTTGTGGGCCTTCACAGTCATTGGTTAAATGGAATGATTTTATGGGTGCAAAATTCAAAAAGATGGTAATGCATTTCAAAATTTAGTTAGTAACTTTTCATGTTCTTTAATGTCCATTATTCGATATTCTAGCAGTTTATTCAGATTTGCTTTTCAATTGATGCAGGCATAGTATAAGAACTATACCTTCCCTATTGTAGTTTTAATTGTTTTTCCAGGACAATATGAAGATGATCCAGATAATTCTGATGATGTTATACATACAGGACAAGCGGGAAATGATTTACTTGGAAATAAATGTCATATTGCTAACCAAGAAATGAAACTCGCCAATTTGGCACTCAAGGTTAGTGATTCTTTTTTTTTTTTTTTTACAAAATTCAAATTTTATTTCATAGTTTCCTTGTTTTTTTTTAATTTATTTATATTGGTCTTAAATACTCTGACTATAATCAGAACTAAAGTTATTACTACTGTAATTGCCTCTTTTCATGCAGAATAGTATAGAGCAGAAAGCTCCAGCAGAGTCATTCGTGGACTGAAATGTCGTTGTAGTTACTGTGGAAAGGTGTATACATATGATGGTTTATACAGTGTGCGTACTTAAGGCTTAACATTGAATCCCAGATGTTCATGAATGATTTTAGTATCCGTCAGTTTTGGTTTGATGTTGCTTTGACCAATATATTGGTCTAGGACTGTTGACTTAATGTGACAGAAACCCACTTGGTTTTGATGAATCTGATTTACTGGAAACAACTTGTTATTTCCTATCTAGTGTTGTTCAAAACTTAAGATCGAAAACTCCCATAAACATATATTAGGTTCTTTTTCTTAAACTGATATGTCTTTGCTGCTTTAGTCTGCAATTAAGTTTTTTTTTTTTACCAGTAACTAAATTGTTAATATATAGCAATTATGTCCAGGGGTCAGAGCTAAATCTAAAATTTTGCTTTCATACGGTGTATATACAATTTGCTATTATAACTGTTGGAAAAGTTTATTGGGCAATGGATATATGTATCACAAATTATTTTAGTGCCCCACCTAGCTCTGCCACTGCCTATGGCATTGAAAAATTTTCCTTTAGTAAATTATTCACAGCCTAGGAGATATACAACTAGATCGAAAGAGTATGAGCTAACTGAATTTTATTGATTAAATCTTGTAATGAACTATGTTTTAGGGTGTACTTTAAATTTATCTGGGATGTTATTGTAGCTACGTGGCCGACTTTTATTTCTTCATGTCCTTGTTACATGTACCTGTTTTTTCTTAAGGATCACAAGTGACGAAATAGTAACCTCGCACTTTCGTTTGATTTTGAATTGTAATTTAGTGGTTGTTCAGTATTGGGCCGAAAAAGGTGTTTCCAGATTCACAATATATAAGTATCGTCTCAAGCGCCTTGAGGGGAAGCCGATACTAACAACCAACCAGGTATCTTCTCTTGACATATCTACATGCAAAGTCTATTGTGTAATTTTAGTATTTAACCATACTAAAATTCACGCTTGTTTATTGATACTATGATGTACATGTTCAATTTACTAGAGCACAAGCTCCTAAGTTCACAGATGATATACGTGTGTATAAACTTGTAATTTCAGACTTTAATTTTACTCTAGCGTATCTAAAACAGTCTTGTAACATGAGTTTATTGTTCATTTTAATTGATAAAGGTTGGTCTATAAAGACATTAGTGGGGTCCAAGAAAATATTCCTATTCCAGCAACCAATTTGGTTAATGACCCACCTATTGTTCCTGCAGGTAAGATCTGAGCACAACCACCTATTTAGATACGATCTTTGTATTTCAGTTTTTTCGTGGATGGTTATTAGAGCATAATGGTGTATGTGTATGATACTGAACAACCATTAGCTACTTCCAAATTAACTCCAGTGAGTTCTAATTATACAGGGCTGACGTACATCACTACTGCCCAAGTTTCTGCAAGTCTGAAAATTCCTAAAAATACATTTGGGTGTAAGTGAAACGGAACTTGTATTGATCCGAGGATATGTGCATGTGCGAAGCCTAATGGTTCAGAATTTCCATATGTTTCTAAAGACGGTGATAAGTAAAAAAAACTCACTTTCTCCCAGTAGATCAAGATTACCTATTTCAGTCATTTGCTTATAAATGTTTGACTTGTATTGTCTTCTTATGTAGTGCACCTTGTACCGATACATGTTGAAATATATAGCTGAATTTGTTCTCTTATTATTGTTTTTGGATGGTATTGTCAATCTTTTGGGCATGTTTAAAATGTGAACCGTAAAAATAGTTGGCTTTTGATGGTATTGTCCACATATTGATGGTATTATCCACTCATAGTGCAGTTAGTTGGCTTCACCAACTGATTTTCTTACCAACAAGAGTTTACGTTTGTTTTATCTTTACTTATATTTCGAGAGTAGTCTTTTTTTTCTTCAGATTGATCGAAGCGAAGGATGTTGTGTATGAATGTGGACCACATTGTGGATGTGGACCTAGTTTTGTAAACAAAACATATCAGCGTGGATTATATACCGTCTTGAGGTAGCCTCGTAACTGTAGTGTATTTGATGCAATGTTCTCGTAATCTTCCGCATTGTCTTACTTTTATGATATTACGAAATTATGAATAAACCTTACAATAGTGTTATCTGATGCCTCTTTAAAGGTCAATCGAACCTCCAAGAAAGGATGAGGGGTAAGGTCGTGGGATTTCATTCCTTCCCGGGCTTTTGTGTGTGAATACATTAGAGTAATCAAGAGGACTGATGAGGTGCATGATCCAGGGAATTTCTTTATTTTTGGTGTTGATTGCTTGCAAACAATGAAGGGGCTCGATGGAAGAGAGGTATTATATAAGAGATTTTGGCCATATAGAAATCATTGTAGATCATGATTGATTGAATCTACTTGTTCTGGCTCTTTTAGCTAAGGAGTTTGCTACTTCATTCGAGTCTCTGTGCACAAAGGTGCACTTCCAAGACTAAAAACTAAGAATTAAATTCCTACAATGTTTGTCCATGTAACACTAGTGGTGCTATCATTGATTTCCTTTACTACATTAAGGTAGTCTCCTTCCAAATAAATATTTTCTACTGTAGATTCTAGTATGTTCTAGGTAATGGACTCCGACGTGGATCATTTTCCTCCATTTTTATTTTAAGCACATACGACAAGATTTAATAATAACATTAAATCCTATTATTTACTTGGAAACTTTAAACTTTTTTTAGTTGTTTTTGTTGTTTTTGTATGCCACAAAAGCAAAACAAGGTGATAGATAGTTTGATACATTTTAACTATTAAATTATTTTAAAAGTTGAAATGTTCATATATATATTCGATTATAAAACGATTGATTTATTACATTTCAAATGTATCATTACAAATTATAATTTTAAATCTATATATTCAATATAGATTCAAATAAAATTACGACACCGATCTTTAAATTCTTCTTTCTTTGGTAAGTTATTGGCCTGCAATACTAGTTCTGTTTACATGATTATTTTATTATTATTTTTTGTCTTAAAAGGGGCAGATTGGATAGAAAAAATAGTTAATATAAACGAGAAGAGCGCATTAAGAAGAGATAAGACACTAAAAGTTTTGACAGGTAAGGTGCATTTAACTACCTCTATAAGTTGTTTGTAATTTCTCTATTTTTTATTGAAACATGTGTTATTTCGTTCTTGCCAAATGATCCGCGAAGTAGCCAAATACAACGCAAACCAAAACTTTTATTTTCTAAACTCCAATGATCAATTGCAGCTTTTGATCACTAACTTCCCTTTACTATGGTATTTTTTTTCTTCTTCTTCGTACATGTGTTTACAATTACATTAATAATTCAATTCGAAATTGTTAACATTAAAAGATATGAAATGTAAAGATATCATCTGGCGTAACTTTGGTACTGCATGTTGTTAAATGGTTTTTATTTTGTGTAAATTAACTGTTAAAAGATAACATTTTATAAAAGTTAAAAAAACAAGTAAAAGAAAATAGCATCATCGTATGCACGTGGATCACTTTTATAAATGAGAATGAATGACATTTTTTATAATATTTTTGAACTATTATCATAAGTTGATTAGAAAACAAGAAGTTCCAAGATAAATTAACTAAAATAAAATGAAACTAATAAAATAATACGATGTAATAAGAGGTTAAAGTGGTAAAGTATTTATTGATTATTATAGGAAAAATATATCTAATAATATTATATCTAATAATATTTTGTTCAATAGTAATGTATAATACTTTACTTTTATGTTGGCCTCATTTTCTACCTCCTACTTTTGCTTATTTCTTAACTTACTTATTTCTGTTACACCTTGATTCTACTCTTCTTGATTTGTGTTTTAAAAATAAAAGGTTAAACCTTAGTTTCCTTCTTTTAATCAACTTTTTTTTTAGATTGCAAGGTTAAACCTTAGTTTCCTTCTTTTAATCAACTTTTTTCTTAGATTGAAAGGGATCACGTTTCAATACTTTCTACATTCTCCACACATGACAACGTAAGTCATGTAAAATATTAAGCCTTGAGTAGTTAGCCGATTCTACTGTAATACATTATTAAAGTCATTGGTGATGATACCAGTGACATAAGTTCGAAACTCGTCAGCACCAAATTTCCTACCGATCAAAATAAAAGAAAAATAAAAAGGAACAATAAGTATGCAAGGTACAACTACATGTTAATGGCATTTGAACTTTCGACATAAGTTGCATAACCATCAAAATTTGTCTAAAGAATATAAAAAGCAACTTCGAAATTTACAAGTCATATTTCGAAATTGTTCTCGAAGTACATCTTAAATTGGAGATCGTACTCGAAAATACTTTCAAATTTTTTTTTCGAACAATCTTTCAAATCCATTCGAAATTCACTTTCAAGCATGCATTTAAAATTCATTCCGAGATTACTTTCAAAATGCATTCGAAGTTATTTTCGAACATGCCATTTAAAATTGCCTCCAAAGTGTAACACTAAGGAGTTATGAGTACATCCCTAAGTATTCTGCATAATTTCTGAAAGTATAGTAAGCTATGACGATGTTTAGTCTACACATAATTGTTACCTCGATAGAATATGCACATGTAATACTACTCACAACATGATACTTTTCTCCCCCTTAATATGTAGTTACTCACTTTTCTGTTAGATATATCTTTATCTACACATGCAATTCTTTTCCTTTAAGTCAATGTTACTCGAGTCTTACATGTCACTAGTAGAGAAGCTACTACCTAGTGATTAAAACCATTAATATTTCCCACCCTTTGCCATAAACGCTGGTAAAGGTGCGAAATACAACTAGGGTATTCTGAAGGAACTCGATCAACCATAAAATATGAAGTCACATTCAAATGTAAAACATAATGGATGTCTTCTTTGATGCCAATCTGGGGAGTATGTTCCTCGCCTTTTTTTCCATTGCATGTTTGCATGTAAAACATAACGGATGTCTTCTTTGCTGCCAATTTGGGGAATATGTTCCTCACCTACTTTTCCACTGCAAGTTTGCTTCTCAGGTTTGGATTTACTTCAGGGATGTTACCGGAGCTTTTTGGAAAATGGCTAACTGGATTGATACAATCATTAAAAGTTGGAAATTCAGGCGGATGCACCCCATTGGAAAAAAGCTATGTCCCTTGATCCCAACAACAATATGCTGGAGCATTTGGAAGTCCAGAAACCCAATTATTTTCGACAATGCTTCAATCTCTATTGATACAATCCGCAAATGAGTCAAGAAGAAAGTGTACTTTTGGTGCAACAATTCCGTGGAACTCAAAGGGTCATGTTTAAATTATATCTTTGCCAACTGGGACATTTTCTTCATTATTTAGTATTCTTAGTTGTTTCTGATTTTGGGTTATATCATCTGTTTCTTTTCTTGCGGCTCTTATCGAGTTGATTATTTCCTGGGTGTGTTAGCTGTGTTTGAGCCTCTTTTTGCTTACCTCTGGTAGGCCTTTATAAAATCATTTTCCTTCGCTGATCGAAAAAAAGGTAAACATAATATTCATTTGATAGGAATATTAATATCTCATTTACTTAGTTTCTCATTAGGAGAGAAATAAAAGGATAATTCTCCCCTATATATTCCACAAACTGCATTTGACTAGAAATAGATTTGGCATCTCGTTCAAGTCGTGGATTGGACGCACCAATGGGAGCTCCCACACGAGCTCAAGCCCCGACTAACCCTTCAAGTCCACTATATAAATTTTTAGTTTATAATTTTGTTCTCATCTATTATGTTAGCCCAAACTTTCACTACAAAACAGAAGGGCTTCAGGGACGGTCAGAAAAGCGTCCCAAAAGACCAAAATCCGTCCCAAATACTCATTTGGATGAGCGTCCCCTTATCCACCGTCACTAATGCTTCTGGGACGGCTGGGATCTCTTGGGACGGTTTTGAATGCGTCCCAAATGTATTTCTTACGGAAATGAAACCGTCCCTAGTCTCAAACTCCAACGTCACATATTGTCCCATGAGCAACGCTTTTTAGCCGTTGCTAAATTTTGAAAACACTGCAAATGAACTTTTCTGATTTCTTTGGACTTTCCGTTTACCCTTTTAAACATTCGTTCACACAACATTTTATCCTAAAAATATTCTCATTCATGAAATCAAGTTGTTCAGAGTAAAGATTCAGTCATTTATAATAACAAGTCTCACACAAAAACGAAAAACCGCAAAAAAAAAAGAAAAAAGTGATATTCTCGGACTAACGAAAAGGTGATATCGCGTACATTTATGGCCAAGAAGCTGATGCAATGGAGGAACAACATGAAGGTATACGATTAAGAAGCCTGAGTCCTGAGATCCAGACCAAGTTGTTTCTATTCATCAAGACTGTAATCTTCACCAAAGTACCTATCAACCAACCAATTTGCTAATATTCTGAGTCTTCGTTCTCATAGAACTGAAATCTTTCCTTAGCATCTTCCCGTTCGACAAGCTTTTGGCCCCTCTCTATCAGGCATCCCCTCATGACCTGCATAAATAATATAACCATTTATACAAGGCATTGGGAGAAAGCTCCAACATAAATCAAAAGGAGTCGGGTATTTGGTGCTTGAAATCACATTTGGATCTCAATCCTTTTTGATTTCGATGTAGGATCCAAATCTTATCGTTGTTATAATAGCATTTCAATATTTTCCTTTTATATGATGTTACAATGTAAACGCAGCTTCGATCAAATCAGAAGCTACGGACATCATATGGCGGAAGACTCGAGTTTTATTTTTTATAACTTGATATTATAATAATCCAGTATATTACGAAAATGGACCATGGTTATCTGTGCGAACTCCTAGCAAATAAGGAACACAGATAGAATCACTGCAGAGACCAAATGAAAATATTTATGCTTACCATCTCTAAGAACTAAAAGCCTAGCCTTGCGGCTTCAATATCAAGAGATCTGACCAAATTTACAAATCCTGGAATGCATCCTCCACTAACAAGTGAGCAACTGCATCATCAAACAAGAAAAAGGTTTACCCCGTTCAGGTTCTGCTTTGACCACTGATTATTCGTGTTATGCCTTCACACACATAAAGATGCTAACTTCAGCTTACTGGATATACAACTAATCAAAAACTCAAGTCGAGCTACCAACTAATATTCAGATAAGATAAAATGTAGGAGAAACTCAAGTCAAGTTGTTATTTTATCTTCATGTTAACTGCAAAATGGAACCGCTGAGTGTTTTGTTTGCCAGCTTCATTAACAAGCTTTTTAAATTTTCCGCTGAGTGTGAAAAAATGTACGGTATTTGGGTTCACGTGGATGCAGGATATGCCGGAAGTGTTCGTATTTGTCCCGAGTTAAGGCACTTCATTGATGGTGTGGAGGAAGCAGACTCATTTAGTCTGAATGCACGCAAGTGGTTGTTCACTACTTTTGGAAAATGCCTATAAGTGGATTGATGCAATCATTAAAAGTTGGAAATTCAGGATGGTGCACCCCATTGGAAAGAAGCTATGTCCCTTGACCCCAGTAGCAATATGCTGGAGCATTTGGAAGTCCAGGAACCCAATTGTTTTCGACAATGCTTCAGTCTCTATTTATTCAGTCATCAAAGAAGTTAAGAAGCAGGTGTACTTTTGGTGCAGCAGTTCCGTAGAACTCAAAGGGTTATGTTTAAATTATATCTTTGCCAACTGGGACACTTTCTTCATTACTTAGTATTCTTAGTTGTTATTTATTTTGGGTTATATCGTCTGTTTCTTTTCTTGCGGCTCTTATCGAGCTGATTGTTTCCTGGGTCTGTTAGCTCTGTTTGAGCCTCTTCTTGCTTACCTCTGGTAGGCCTTTATAAAATCTTTTTCCTTCACCGATCGAAAAAAAAGTTAAAGCATAATATTCATTCGATAAGCCTATTAAGATCCCATTTACTTAGTTTCTCATTAGGAGAGAAATAAAGGGATAATTCTTCCCTATATATTCCACAAACTGCATTCGACTGGAACAAATTTGGCATCTCTTTCAAGTCGTAGATCGGACGCATCTGCGGGAGCTCCCACACGATCTCAAGCCCAGACTAACCCTTCAAGTTCATTTAGAAGAAACCTATTTTGAGGCATACTCATTTTTTTTGAGGCATACCCATCCATTATATTATCTAGGGTGGGTTTATAAGGGGTGGTGTCTAAAGGTAGTGTAATTACCTATATATCCCTAAATAATTTCAATTTGTCATAGTTCCCTTATCCTCAAAAACCTAAAATTAAAAATCAAAATAAACTTTAAACTTAAACATCTAGGACTCCAATTCAATAAAGAAATTAATCAAACAAAGGAAACACGAATCGAAGTGAGCGATGTTGGAATGCGAAATCAAAATCTCAATTGCTCTTAGATGTATTTTAGAATGTATGCGTAACAAACCCATCTTGTTTTTGATTGATTTTATTTTGTTTGATCGGTAGAATATGATTTCAAAGATGAAATTAGGGTTTTCAGAAGATCAGTTCGGCTGATCTTGCAGTATCAATTTTGAGCCGAACTTAGTGTATGATTTAGAGAAACACTATGTTTGGCTAATGCGACTTTACAATATTTTCAGCCGAACCTCAATTTTCCAGCCAAACCTCAATTTTCCAGCCGAACCTCAATTTTTCAAGCCGAACCTAGTGGATGATTCAGTTTCTGAGTGAAGTTCGGTTGATAACTTTTGAGCCGAACCTCTGTTTTTTTGAAATTATACCTAGGTTCGGCTGACAAGTTATCATCCGAACTGTTCATCTGGTCAGCAGATCTGGGTTTTAAAAATTCAATTTTTTGGCAGATTCAACTTATAAAAGGAAATTAAACCTCGATAGAAGTTTACCTGTGATTTGAATCACACATTTTGGTCACTTCTAATCACTAAAATCTGAAAAGTCAAAACCCAAGCTTTTCTTCTTTACTTCTTCTTCTTCCTCTCAAAAATCCCAACTCTCTCACATAAATTTGATTTTTCTACTAATTCACCACTAATAATTTAATATTTAATCAACCCTTAAAATTCATAATTAATCAATTCTAATCATAATCATTTACACTAATTATGTAAGGGTAGTTATGCCATTATCAAAAATGGTGGATAAGGGATGATGTTGTTTTTTATTTAGTGATCCTATTTTGGCATTATCTAGTATGCCTCAAAAAAATCTAGTATGCCTCAAAATAGGTTTCATTTAGAATTTTGTTTTGGACTCGTCTAGTATGTTATCCCAGGCTTTTAAGCACACAGCCCAGGATTGAGCTGAGAGTGAATGGTGTCTCTGAGAATAAAAGGTTGCCAATAAACTTGGTAATGTAAGTTCTAGGGATCACTGTTCTGTCCAATCATAAAGTTAAATGACAAAGAAAAAGAAAAAAAACTTATAACAAGGAAAAGTTTCCAAAAAAAATAAAAAAAAAATGGGAAAAGATTAGTAAAATAAGAGAAGACTCGTACTTGTATATTTTTGCTTACTTGTATAACTGTTTATAGTTCGCACCTGTAAAATATATATCCAAGGTCATTTTGTGAAAAAATCATATTGAATTTTACAATTTCGAACGTCACTCAAAACTTTGAAATTTTTAATATCGATTGATTGGTTTTTTATTCAGAACTTGCAACTTCTATTAAGAAAGGCCGGTTGATGGATCAGATACATTATTAACAGCTGGTACAACACTGGTTCCTCATGGGTAAAGGGGTTCTATGACATGAACACCACCGTCTGATAGTCCCACTGCAAACTGATTCTTTGTTGGATGAGCGTCAATCACAACCGGATAAACACCGGGGCTGCAATACAATGAAAACAAAAATTATAATCACATAATTATCAGTGTATCACTTTTGCAGACATCAAAATATTGCTAAGAATGAGTATGATCTTATTGCTAAGAAAAATTATAATCACATGTCGTGTACTAAATATTCACGTTCAGTGGGTTAACGATTATCTTCTCTGACCATTATATTGCAGAGGCAATTATTGATGCCTGAGCTCCACTAATATTTTCTTAGATATAAGTACTTAGCCACCAGAATGTGTTGTGGCCTATCTTCTATGCGTATAAATTTCAATATTATGCAAACACCCCCAATATATCACACATATGCTACTTGTCATTCTCTTAGATTTAGCTTTATCAGTAAACAAATGGCTAGTATGTGTTATCTGGAAGTAAATATGTATCGACCAATCTGTGAATCAAAATAACAAATCCATACCTCGAAAATGCAGGGAGATAAGCAGGTGGTTGAATGCGGCACATAGGTTGAAGATGCAAAACATTAAAAACCAAAATGGTTGCATCAAGAAAACTGGCAAATACCAATTCGCTGTCGTATGACAATGTTGCATCAGTGATATGCGCCGTAGATTTAGGTACAACCCACTGCCAGTGACAAAACAGATTAAATTGAACTAAATGCTTTAAAATTAAATTAAAAAATTACCTCCAATTGATGAAAAAATTACCTGTTTTACACGCATCAAGGTTGTTGTCTCGTAGATAGCAAGGTGTATCTGATGCACCACAAGGAAGTGAATCTGATCTTTCTGATATTGCACACGGATAGCTGAAGCAGAATTCCTCCCTGCTGGAACTTGCAAACCGTTGTTCTGCATAACCCATGTATCCCATTTCCACACACAAATCTACACCACATAACAAAATCAGATAGTCGTCAACTTCAAGATTGACGCCATAATTCTGCAAAAGCCAACAAAACTTATAACAAGTGCCATGCCACGCTATACAAACCTGAGCCTCTTCATCCAATGAAACTAGCACTTTGAGTTCTGTAGAATATGCCAAACCTGTGATTTTCTTAAAGTGGCCTTTAAGAGTTTGATTAACCTGCAACAAAGAGGAAAATAACAACTTTAAGGTGATTCTTTCCAGATCATCATAGATGTAGATAATTCTTTGTACGCAATAACCATACCACATCTTGACGGACATCATATATAATGATTTTTGAATCCTCCGTGCCGATAATCAATATGTTGTTGTCTTCAGGGTAGAAAATGATGCAAGTACATGCAGGTGGTGGGGGCATGAACGAACTCATTATCTATGTTGCACGGAAAGAAATCAAGAAACAATATATCAAAATTCAGAGCATTACATAAAACCATAGTAAAATACTGACACAATTGTTTGCTAGATTACCTCAAATGTTGACGTCACGAATACGGAAATCGGTCCACCCGACGTTGAAATGAGATAAAGACCATTCTTTGACATGGCGAAACAAGGCTCAATTTCTTCATTGGTAACGTTTTCTATATCATTTAGCATCAGCTTACCACTTTTCGGCTCCCATATTTCAGGGAGAACACTGGCTGACGCCTGAAAAACAAAGCATCTTAGTATAAGAAAAAAACAGTGCTCATGTTCTAACCTTCACAGGGGACAGTAATGTTAAACATATTACCTCGTTTTTCCCCCATTTCCAAAGAAAATGCATCGCGTTTGATGCTAGCGCTAAAATTGAACAACCTGAATTAATATACATCAGCCTTGATATCTGCAAATTTTTTGTCGTCAAAGAATTAGTGGAAAGCAATTTTGTAAATCTATATAAGGACATGATTTAGCAATAAATCAGTTGGCTTTTGGCTGACCGTAATTATAGAATAGCATATTTTACAATTACAAGAAAAGGAGACAAATAATATGATGGAGCAATTATACTAAGAGTCTAAGAGAGAATCCTACCTTGTTACATTTCAACGTATTAGGAAGACGCAATGATCGACAGTGACCCTGTTCTTTAAGTTCATTGATATGGATAATATTGACTTCATCATCAGCTTCCTTGGCCAGTTTAAGCCATGGATTCTCCGAGTTCTAGCAAAATCCAATTCGATATTGTTCAAATTACTGGTTTGACTACAATATCTTAATGTTCTTAATATGAAGGTTATGATACAATATAAAGACATCGCGTGCAAGGAAAAACAAAGCAACATTACAACTATCAAAATCTCCAGAAATAATACATGATAAAATATAAAGAGCAAACCAGATTACCTACCTGATATTTCCCGAATAAAGGTACACTTCCATTGTTTTGTTGGCTATGAATTCCAAACCCTGCAGGGACGAGTCCTAATGCAAAGGGATTGGATATCTGGTTCTGTTGAGGTGGGACAGGTCCCAACGTAAAGGGATTCGACATCAGGGTGTCCTGTTGAGGAGGGTGTTGCTGCCTAATCAAGCTGCATTGTTACATACTTGTATCAATTACTGGTTAACGAATCCATACTAGCATACAGTTATAAACCATTCTTTTGGGCTAGTACAGAAAAAATGCCTCAATACATATAAAACAAGCAATCACCTCTGGTTAATGATAGATTTCAGCCTCGACTTCTCAAGGGTAGGAAAAGTTAACTTGTCCTTGAAAAGTGGATTAGCTTGAATCAATTCTTTGGCTGCATCAAACAAAGTTGCACGTGCAGAATTTTCATCGACATACATCTTAAGATGCTCATTTTCCCTACACAATAACCAAAAATTACACTGTTCAAATGCCTGCACCAGACTAAAAGAGAGATATACAGAAGGTTTTAACATAAGTTCATATACCTGAAGTTCTCCAACCCCAAAAGTCCAGTCATATCCGAATAAACAAGTTCGTCGAATGTCTTAAAAACCTTCAAGTCCTTCATCAGTAGATCTACAGCCTTTGCAGGCTCCTTCCTAAATATATTTAAAAGAATTTCCAGTTAGTGGGCACAGCAAAATTTGCAATCAGTATGCACAGTAGGATTTGCAATTAGCACCCGTAGCAGTATTCGCATTCAGTACTCACAGCAGCATTTGCAATCAGTATTCATATAGCAGTATCCGACCCAAAATTCGGGTATGATTTGCAAGAAATTACCTGTCTAATGCCTCCAAGTACCTTTGCTTCCTAATCTCAAAGAAAAGCTTAACCGAGTACCGATTACTGGTTAACTCAGTAAACCCAAGAACGTAATTCTCAACTTCTTCCCAATGTCCATGCCGTAATTCGTTTTCGAAATGCTTCATGTTAAAGTAAATTCCAGATTCTTGCTCAAACCTGTTCAAAGCAACAAGAATTCAATCAATTACAATATCAAAAACCCCTTTTAAAAACACTCTCGAGATTCGAAAGAAGCCCTACTGGTGAGCAGCCTTCATATAAGGCCCTTCATAGAGTGCTTGTAGTATCAGAAACAACGCCTGATTTTTATCAGAATTCGACATTATTCTATTAAATTTTTCGCCTTTCTTCTGCAAAAAAAACAACCATTGAATAATTCACCCAGAGTATCATACAACTATCTAAAATCAATGATTTTTGTACCAAAAAAATTAGGGCTTATAAAGATTACTAAGAACATGAGTCGATTACTAGAAATTCAAGAGTTGAGCAAGAAAAATGTAATGAAGATGTTCAAAAACTTAATCAGAAAGAAAAGAAAAATCCTTTGAAGGCGATACTAACCTGAGACGGTGAAGAAAGAAAAGATCGAATTTTTTTGAGAGATTAAAATTATCTGTGAAGAACATAGTCTGGGGAATTTATAGACCGAGTGGGTGATAAGAAAAAACACACACGCAAGGGTTTTATAATGGTTGTGGCTTATCATGTGATAAGTTATCAAACTGGGGTACGGAAAATCTTTAGTTTCGGAATTTGTGTCCGTGAGCGTGGGGTCGGGTTTTCTTTATCAAGGGTAGTTTGGTAAGGAGAGGGGTACACTAGACAGCTACCAACAAATCACTATGGGCATATGTTATCTATAATTTTGGGTACAGTGGATGTTGCCAAAGCTAAAATACAGCATGTTGGTATCAGGACGGAGCCAGGACTTATACGCTATGTGATTAACCGCGTCTACGTTTTCATCTAATCGGTATTTAAAATTTCAATTTTGTCATACAAAGTCGCCCCAGTTAATCGTTAAAATTACAGAAAAACCAAGCATATTTTTACTGAAATTCAAAATTAAGTGGTACATATATGGGCAACATGCACCTGCCTGCGTCCTTGATTGGTATTGACATTTATACCAAAATTCGTTTTGGAAAGGAGAGATTTGGCATTCGGAATTAGACGCAAGTCTAGCACCACATAACTCTCTTTCTAAGAGTGTTACAAAAATCTAGTTTCAAAATTCAGTATCAAAAAATGATACACGATATGGTCGGGTAACCCTAAAAGTGATATTAAAGGAAATTGAAGATGGGATAAAATTTGGTAAATTTATATTTTTGACCGTTACGAAATTTACGGATGTTAAAGCTAAATATCCATTGTGAATGATTTTTGATACTATGAATTTATATAATATATTTTAAAAATTATACGTAGTTTACGCTAAATACTTTACTACCATCCATTTCTACTTACACTTTATTGAAGCATATATTTTCATACTAGGCATTTCAACTGTTATTATTAAAAATTGAATCAATTAATTCTAAAACTTACTATATTTTAAATATTTTATCAGGACGGAGCCAGGACTTGTACACTATGGATAACAGTGTTTACGTTTTCATCCAATCTGTATACAAAATTTCAATTTTGTCGTATAAATTTCCTGCCATTGGTCACTAAAATTACAGAAAAACCAAGTATATCCTTACTGAAGATCAAAATTAAGTAGTGCATATAGACCCCACAGGCACCCTGCCTCCATCATTGATTGGTATTGTCGTTTATACCAAGATTCATTTTGGAAAGGAGAGATTTGGCATTCAGAGTTAGAAGCAAGTCTAGCACCACATAACTCGCTTTCTAAGAGTGTTACACCTAGACTATTTCAGAAATTTAGTTTCAAATGGATACACGATATGGTTAGGTGATTTTTGAAGTGATATAAAAGAAAATTGGAGATGGGATAAAATTTAGTGAATTTATAATTTTTTGACCGTTACGAAATTTACGGATGTTAAAGCTAAAAATCCATTGTGAATTATTTTTGATACTATGAATTTAAATAGTATATTTTAAAAATTATACGTAGGTTACAATAAATACTTATACTACCATCCATTTATACTTACGCTTTATTGAAGCATATATTTTCAAAAGTTAATTCCTAGACATTTCAATGGTTGTTATTGAAAATCGAATCAAAACTTACTATATATTAAATATTTTACTAGTTGATATTTGTATGCTAGACGCGTTTATTCTATCCTATTTTATATTAATTATAGCGAAAATATAGTACCAAAATAATGTAAATATCTCTTTGATAAGGGGAAATACATAATTTTATAATAATGGTTTGATTTATCTGACCGTAAATTACGGGATGATTATGAGCACAATCAAATGGAACATATACATTTTTTTGAGGTGTGTTTCCGGTGAGTTATAGGATGATCATGTGCATTGTAAGATGTGAGTAAAATTTAATTTCGCTTGGCTATAGGTGCTTGCGAATTATATAATGATCCAGGTGTTTTTGGTGAATTATATATTTTTATTTTTTATCGAGCAAAAAGACTTTATTGATAACAAAAAAAGGTACAAGAGATTGATCATCCTAAAACAAGGAATAAAAAGAAATGAGAAAAAATGGTCAACAATCAACGTTACAGTTAGAGCACTGCTCGGTCGAACTCGCATGCGTTGCTATCTCAAGCATGTTTGTCAATATTAGTGATCAAAACTATAAGTCTTGATTTCTAGCCTATTTATAGATGTCTCGGACTAGGACATAGTTTGTGTAGTTGACCTTAGACTTCACGACGCACATCACTTGAAGACAATGAACTACTAAGGAGAGCTTGTGGAACTTCATCGACAAAAGGTATGTGGAGACTTAAACTCATCTATCTCTTGGAAAGTCTATTTCTACTCTATCTCTTATATTTAGACATAAGTCGTGTTACGATATAGTTTCTCTATACACATTTGATATTTCGAGCTGAGTATATATCGCTTACATATTTCTCGAAATATGTGTTGGTAAGCTTTCGCTTCGACCAAGTTCATCTTATATCGTGAGAAAATTGCCGAGTAACATCTTAAATGGTTTGTGTGATATAATCATTTGGTATAAGACTTGGGATGTTTCGATAATGATTATTTCAATATCATGAAAATTGCTTTGATGCTAATATTGTGTGAAAACGGATATTATCATTATAGATGAATGTTTCAATGATTGAAATAAAGAGTTGAGATTATGTAACCATCTTTGGATATAAGCATATACAGTGTGTTCGCACATTAGTGTATAAATCCATACACCGGGAACCAAGAGTATGCATATGTGTGTATACGAAATTGGTGAAGAAGACGGGTTAAGTATGCGTACCCATACGCATACTGGCGGAAGTTTTCCAACCGAAAAATTCTGCTGAGTTTGGGAATTAACAAGCTCTTAACTAGTTACCTTAAGTATGCGTACCCGTACGCATACTGGCGGAAGTTTTCGAACCGAAAATTTCTGTTGAGTTTGGAAACTAAACCAACTCAAATCCGGTTGCTTAAGTACGCATACCAGTACGCATACTTAAGCTGGTTACTTTATCAAATCGGTCAGTTCATGAACTAAAAAATTAATCAATAAGGAATGCAATCTTTGCAAACCGTGGCTATAATGTTCATGTATCGATTTAAGTAAATCAAACCGATTTTTCTTTAATTATGTTCTTGTATAAATCCATGAGAATATAGCAGTTGATCAACTCTTTAACTAGTTTCATTTGAGTCATTTGAACTAGTTATGGTTAAGATGAATAAGGTTGATATGAGAGCAATCATATGGCTAACCTCGGTTAACTATTTGTGAACCAACATGGTGTACACGTTTAGGAATGGTTACATAAACCTAAATGAGAGTACATCTCATTTTTGTGTAACAAGCTAAGTTCGATCTAACGTTTGAAAGATATTAGCTTGGTTGAATCAGGTTTTTCATCTAACGGTGAATATTGAATGCTTTGTTACCAAGGTAACTTGGATTGCAAATCCTGATTTGAAAACCATATAAAGGAGAACCCTAGCAACCTGGAAACCTAATCCCCACACCTTCTGTGTGTTACTAGTTGCATAACTAGAGTCGATTCTCCTTTCACCTTAGGTTTCTTCTTGAGACCATGTAGGTTTACGACTTGAAGACTTCATTGGGATTGTGAAGCCAGACCCAACTATTTTCTTTGTAGTTTTGTGATCTGATCTTGCTGTTTCTATCGTGATTGAGTGCAATTGCAAAATTGGCTCGAGGTTTATATATCTGATAGGCAAGATAGAAAAGTAATCACAAACACCTTCGTCTCATCGTTTGTGATTCCACAATAACTTGTTTCGCTAGTCGATTAAGTTTATTGTGAGGTGATTGATAATACTAGGTTGTTCTTCGGGAATATAAGTCTGGTTTATCAATTGGTTCATGTTCACCTTGATTTATCAAAAGACAGAACAAAAACTCTTGGGTATTTCTGTGGGAGACAGATTTATTCAGTCCTATAGAATTTTCTGTGTGAGATAGATTTGTTTATCAAGTCTTCGACTTTGGGTCGTAGCAATTCTTAGTTGTGGGTGAGACCAGCTAAGGGAATCAAGTGTGTAGTATCCTGCTGGGATTAGAGACGTAAGGAGCGCAACTGTACCTTGAATCAGTGTGAGATTGATTAGGGTTCAACTACAGTCCAGTCCGAAGTTAATTGGTAGTAGGCCAGTGTTTGTAGCGGCTTAATACAATGTGGTGTTCAATCTGGACTAGGTCCCGGGGTTTTTCTGCATTTGTGGTTTCCTCATTAACAAAATTCTGGTGTCTGTGTTATTTCTTTTCCGCATTATATTTTTTTATATAATTGAAATATCACAGGTTGTGCGTTAAGATCAATCAATTAGAATATCCAACATTTGGTCGTTGATTTACATTGATTGACACTTGAACATTGGTCTTTGGTACCGTTCAAGTAATTCCTCTTATATTCAATCGGGCTAGCAGATTTCTATTTGCTGATTGCGGATTGAATTAAGTGTTAGAGATATTAAACTCTTTGATATACTTTATTCTAGATTGAGTCTAACCGTCTAGTTGATTCTATAGAAAGTGTATTGGAGTAAGTCCTCTCAGATTTCCAAACGAATTGTTGGATGTGGTTGTTAGACCCCCGCAATTTCAATTGGTATCAGAGCAGGAAAACACATTAAAGACCTTACAAGTCTGTGTTTGTAGAGATCTGATATGGACAGAAGTGCTATCTCAATAAATGCACCACCAGATCTAGGGATTCCAGATTTTTCTTTCATGACGGATTAATATGATATATAGAAGAAATTCTATCCAAACCTCCACCGGGTTTAAAATCCCTTGAAGTGTATTCAGGTCTTGAAAAGAAACTTGAAAGCTTATCTTCTAATGCTGAGTTATATCTCCAGAAAGAACAAAAATATCTTGACAAGCTAAATCAAGTTACGATGAATAATATCTATGTTGAAGTCGACATTGATTTACTAATCAGTGAGAGCATTGCTCATCCTCTTCATAATCCAATTAGTTGTAATAAACCAAACAATTTACAAGAGGAGTTTAAATCTCAGTCAGCTGAGTGTATCACCTCAAAGCATGAATCAATTCATTACTTAATTCCTGATACTCCCTATCAAGATAGTTGTATTGTCTTCATGTATGAAGAATTTAGGATGTCCTCTTTTCGAAAAGGGTTTCTCCTTGCTATACTATAAACTATCTACAAAAATTGTCTTTTATAAGTTGGAAAACAAGAAATCAGAAACACAATTTTTTTTTGGGTTCTCTTGAAGTTCTGTGATAGTCTTATATACACAGTTCCTTGGGTTTCTCTCGCTACTAGAAAATGTGAAAGTTGTTGGAAAGAAACCCTCTCTTGGTGTCATGGTGTGCAAAGTGATGGTCTTGTGAACTACGAGATAAAGTCTTTGAGCCTTGCTGCGAAAGTCCTGGTACATAGTTCTACAATGACTCACAAAAACAAACGATCCCCTGCTTCACACGTGCAGTTCACAAACCCTGAGCTCGTATGAATAAATATCGTTCCAAGTTCGAACATATCCGGTTCGAGTTCCACCTTTGTCACATTAAAAGAGAAAGTCTCTCTCTTCGTTCTCTTCATCTTCTTTTTCACAGTTCGAGTACGATTGAGAAACCCACCTGTTCATGTACCAATCTTCTCATCCTTCTCTTTTCATGATCAGTTTTTGATTGGTTTGTACATTTAGAATCAGAAGAAGCTTTTGCATGTTGGGTCAAGAACGCTTCTTATTTTGCTCACCGTTTTGGAACTCCACCATCAACAAAAGTTCACGGACCAAGTAAGTTTTTCATCCTCTCTGTTGTGTTTTTTTCCAAAAATGGCTTATAGGAAAAGGTTAAGCCGTTGTGAAAATTCATGTACTCAACCTAATCGAAGCTTTGATAGTGATAATGAGTTTGAAGATGATGATTTTGGTTTAGACATATTACAACCATTTTATGATCTTGCTCTTTAAATTAGCTTTACTAGTCTTCTTGCTAGGAACAAATATGTCAAGTTTCTTAAAGGGAATTTTGTCATAGAAAGGGTTTATGATCGTACCGTTAGCGAACCTGAGTTTCACCAGTTTATGAACCAACATGAGTGGGGTGATATTCATGATGGTCTTGGATCGTCATATCCTGAGATGACTTTCCAGTTTTATGCTAACCTGCATGCTGCCAACAAAATCAGTGTTGTTTCAAGATAATGGTTGGTGGGATATCGTTTGAGGTAAATCGTGGAGTGATTGCATACTTGTTGAATTTATCGCTTGATCGCTCTTTTGCAATTCCTCAACCTAAGCATCTCAGACCAACTTAGGGCCACCTATCTGAAATGCTCCTAAATAGAAGTGAATCATGGTCTGGGGGCAAGTTGTCTGTCGACAACATTAGCTTTCATTTGAAAGTTTTCAGTAAATTGGTTATTGCAAATTTGATTCCCAGTACACTAGATAAGAATCTATGGAGCAGGACACTTGCTGGGATGATTTTTTATCTCATCTCTGGAGAAGAGATTGACTTATGTGGTCTGTTTATGATGTAGTTTTTAAGTGGTAGTAAAGTTCGTTCAACTCGGATTATGTAGACTCGATTTTAGACTCAAATTAAAATAGAAAACTTAAAAAGAAATTGTATTCAAGTTCATAAAAATCACTGAGACTTTGGATTCCACCAATCTCCAATTTTTATGTGATTTAATCTAGTCAATATTTATGCAACTCTTTACGTTTAAAGTGATTCTAATATTTTCGCCTAGACAAGTAGATTCTCAAAACAATAGTTGTAAATCGAAAGCATGGACCATCAAAAGATTTAACCTAAGCATGACCCATCAATTGGGAACACAGCCACTTAATCAGAATCATATATTCGATTTCATTTCAGTGCAAATAATAATAAAAAAATTACGAAAATTAAATTAAATAGAATTTACCACATAATAATTGGAAAAATGGCTTCCTTCGTCGCCTCGGAAATGGGGTTTAGCTCCTCATATTAATCACTTGCTAAAAATATTTGTTTATGGTTCAAAAGTTGATTAAAAGATGAAAAACTATAACTCTGAATGTTTGCAACGGCGTATTGGAGTCGCAATACGAATGACTGACTGTGACAAAGAAGTTACTGTAGCAGAGTTACAAATTTGAGACGCTGTTCTTATTTGCAACGGATGTTCTTCAGCAGCAGCAGCAGAAATACGGGTTTCCTACAACTTGATCAATTCGCCTCTGTAGTGTTACAAACTCCTTTGCGACTGCTCCAATAAATTCGTTTCCTTCCCTGGGACTTAAACACACCTTTTATACTACTCAGAAACCTAAAAATAGCGATTAATTCTCTCTTTTTCTTTTCGTGCAAGCCACGGCAATAATCTCTTCTGCCGACTTCCTTAATCGTTTCTGAGACTTCCAAACCATCCTAAACTCTTCCTTAGATAGAATACTACCTTAGGAAAAAATATCACGCGTTTAGTCTCCCTGGAGATCCTAAAATAATTCCACAAAGTTTCCGTGCAAAACTCAAACTATGTTTCCTTTCTCCGGCTTATCCAGCCCAATTCGATTGATTCCAGCGCACATACCAGGCCTTTTTAGTTGAATCACGTCCAGCCCAGCAAATTTCAGTGATTGAATCTCACTAAAACATCTTCGAAAACCAATCGAAAGTTTGGTTCTTCGCTGGTTATTTCTTCCCGCCTTTTTCTGAATTTAAACGAAGAAGATGACCTCCCCCTATCCTGTGATGGTATCCCTTTAGCAGCTGCCTGGAAATGGATACCCCTTAGTAATTGGTCACCCCTTATCCATTTGAGGGGTCCGAATAGCAAGTGTCCTCCGGGGGTGCCCCGCGCAACTTTTCGAGCCGATTTTTCCAAAAATGTTTGTTGGCCAAAAATACCTACACACACATAAAACACCATAATAAGTACAAAAATGAGCACTATCAATATATAGAATCGAGACAAATTAGACACAAAAATGTGTCTATCAAATACCCCCAAACCTATTATTTGCTAGTCCTCAAGCAAAAATAAAATAAAATAAAATCCTAACTCACTGACGCAGGCATCGTCGATTGCATTTAGCGTATGCAATAAGCCTTTAAACCCCTAAGTGTCCCTAGTGGCGGAGTGTTGTCTCCGGAGGGCTTACAAGAGGTATACCCACAAAACCTTTACTCCAGACCTTAGCTATCTACGCAGAACCTTGGAAGGCACTAAAGAATCTCCTTGGTTGGCATACTTATTGACTACAGGAGGAAGTACCCTGATGCGAAATTCCAATTGTTGTACACGAGTTTGCACTCAAGCATACTAAAATTCATATAAAGTGACAGAGCTCTACTCAGATAGTCGCACTATGGACATCAATATCCAGAGTCAAAATTAATCACATGGATAGATCAAGAAGATGGATATAGAGAAAAACATAGATGGTTTTGATGTTTACTAAGTGAACGACGTTTCCCATATCTGTCTGAAGGCCTCCGCCAAAATGAACCTATCCTAATGGATTGAGATGCTAGTCTGACTAATATCAACACAACTGGCATATACAAGGGAAACAGTGATCGATAATCCTAATTCTAGTTCAACACAACTGGCATATACAAGGGTACCAGTGGTCGACTTTATTCACTTTTTTTTTCTTTGTAACTCAATCACTCTAATTCACCCTAGCATTGGTAACAACTTGAATCGTGGGCCCCACCTATCACTTAGAGAAACATGGTTTAAAAACAAAATAAAATAAAAATAGAAGTGAAAAGGACTCAACGAGATATGGTGAAACTATCATGTTATTTCTAACACCTGAGCTCTGTGCTTTTATGAATAGACTCTTCTAGATGTTTCCATCTAATCAGATTGGTTCCTCAACTCCTACGATCAAAATGCTTCCATCCACTTAGATTAGTTAGTGCAATCCTCAATAGGCATAAATTTCTAGGTTCTGGAGTTTATTTATTCATACTGCAACTAAAAAGTTTCTCCCATACCCCCAAACTTAAATCTAACATTGTCCTCAATGTTTAAAAGATAAAATTAAAACCATGAACAAGGAGAAATTGTTACCATTTGAAGCAAAAGAGATAAGGAAAGATATTACTATGTTGCATGAGATTGGGTTACCTCCCAAAAAGTGCTAAATTTAAAGTCTTCAGCCAGACGTCAAATACCACAAAATGGCTAATTACCTTTCAAATCATATATCAATAGTCGAAACAACTGTGGGTCAACAAAAGAAAATAAAATTGCCACAATTATCAGACAACTGCACCAAATCAGAAAAATGAACAGACATAGCACATCCTCATCCAAGGTTTCCTGCAAGACAACTTGGTTTTTCTGTTGTTCCCATTTGGGATTCATATGAGTGTCTTGACAAATTGACTCATTCGAACAACAAGTCTTTAGAATTTCCTCCTGGACAATATCAGGAGGATCCGGTTGCGGAGTCGGAAGTGACTCAAGTAATACCTCAGGTACACTGGATCGAATCCCAAGTTAGGGACTTCTAATGGAGATAATTGACCATTATTACCCCCAAACTTAGGGTAGTCAGTATTCTCGGACAAACGTCTAACTATTGCTTGAATTTCTGGATCCTCAGAGTCTTTAAAATACTCAAGAGCTTCTTCTAGTTCATTACCCCCAAACTTAGGGTCAACACTACTCTCCGTAAGGCCTAGCACTATGGCTTGAATCTCAGGGTCCGTAGAGTCTTTAAAGTACTAAAGAGCTTCTTCTAGTTCAAAAGTTTGGTCACCTAACTGACTTAAGAGAATTTCCTCATCAAGTTCATCTAAGGAATCACCAAATAAAGTGTCGTCCCAATTATCCTGAGTTAGATCCTGAACTAAAGTGCTAATCATATTCACTTCTCCTAAATCATTGGAAGGTTGTCTATTAACATTAAATACATTTAGTTCAGTGGTAATATTACCAAAGGATATGTTCATAAGTCCGGTCCTACAGTTGATGACAGCGTTAGCTGTGGCTAAAAATGGGCGAACTAAAACCACCGGTATTTGAGCACTAGGATCCTGAACAGGCTGAGTATCTAGAACAACGAAATCCACTGGATAAATAAATTTATCAATCTCAATCAAAACATCCTCTATGACACCACGAGTTATTTTGACAGACCTATCAGCTAATTGCAATGTCATTTTAGTCGGTTTCAACTTACCAAGACCTAGCTGGTTGTATACATGATAAGGGAGTAAGTTCACACTAGCTCCTAAGTCAAGCAATGCCTTATCTACTGAATAATTACCGATCACACAAGATATGGTGGGGCATCCATGGTCTTTATACTTAGGGGATGTTTGGTTCAGAAGGATTGAACTTACCTGACCAGCTAAAAAAGCTTTCTTATGGACATTAAGCTTACGCTTTCGTGTACAAAGGTCCTTAAGGAACTTGGCATAAGCATGCATTTGCCTAATTGCTCCTAATAAAGGGATGTTAATGTTTACCTGCTTAAATATTTCTAGTATTTCGTTGAAAGTCGACTCTCTCTTTGTTGGAGCTAACAACTGTGGATATGGGGCTTTGGGTACAAAATGAGACCTGTCGGGAACCACATTGGAATCACTAGAAATTTTATCGGTTTCTTCAGTTAGTGGCTCCTTATGGGGCTCATCTTGGTAACTAGAAGGTGGATCTACAGTATGTACACTATTAGGCATGGCTACCTTATTGTCTACCGTTTACCACTCCTAAGGGTTGTGACAGAATTCACTTGATTAAATGGTTTTGCGCCTACTTCATTAACTCCTCTAGGGTTGGGTATCGGTTGACTAGGGAACTTACCTTTTTCTCTTAGAGACTCATTGATCAGACTAACATGGTCTTTCAATTCAGAAATGGCCTGACTATGTTCTTGTCCTATCCTATTACTAGCTTCTATGCTTTGTGAAAGCAATTGACGCATATTTTCAGTATTTTGAATAAACGAGGTGAGAGTTTTCTCTAGACTTAAAATTTTCTTATCAGACTGATTCTGAAACTGAGTTGATCCTGAAGTATTCTTAGTATAGCCAAAACCTGGGGGAACATTATAATTACTAAACTGACCTTGGTCCTTAGACCATGAAAGGTTCAGATGGTTTCTCCAACCAGGATTATAGGTTTCTGAATATGGGTCAAACTTCTGACGGTTATCAAACCTAGTGTTATTATAGAGAGCATTGGCTTGCTCTTTATTATTCTGGCATTCCCAAAAAGGCTCTACTCTACCACTAGTGTGACCTAATTCTAAATCTTCTAACCTTTTTGCTATAGCAACAATTTTGGCATCTGATTCATAGCCTCCTTCTACCCTATTAACGTTTCCTCTACCTAGAAGAATTGTTCTCTTGGATTCCCTAAAATATTCCCATTGCTGGGTCTTTTCGGCGATTTCATTCAAAAATTCCATCGCCGCATCAACAGTTTGGTTTTCAAAACCACCAGTGCATAGAGACTCAACCATGGTTGTTGTCGAATAATCTAAACCCTCATAAAGGATCTGAACTAGCCTAACGTTTTCTAAACCATGATGAGGACATTGGGCTAATAAGTCATTGAACCTTTCCAAATACCTATATAACGATTCTCCTTCCTGTTGAGAAAATGTGCAGATTTGCGTCCTAATAGACGATGTTTTATGCTTAGGGAAAAACTTGTTCAAAAAGGCAGATGTAAGTTGCTCATATGTTTCTATTGAACCGGAAGCCAAACTATATAGCCACGATTTGGCTTTATCTTTCAGGGAAAAAGGAAATAACCTAAGTTTCAAAGCATCATCACCAAGGTCTCTAATCTTTAGGGTACTACAAATTTCCTCAAAATCCCTAACATGGAACTGTGGGTTTTCATTTTCTTTCCCTAAAAAGATTGGGAGCATCTGTAGGGTCCCAGGCCTAAGTTCATAATTTGCTTCAGTTTCGGCTAACCTGATACAAGAAGGACGAGTAGTCCTAGTTGGGTTCAACAAAGCTTTCAAAGTTGCCATTGCTGGCACTATCGGGATATTTGGGATTCTATGCAATCACAAAACAAGGCTGACTCAACCAAATAAAACTTAATTTTCTAGCAAACAAAAAGCATGATGGTTCCACTTAGATTGTTTCTAGACCAGCTTCTATTCTTTCGAAAAGGAACTTGTTACAATCTGAGAAAACCCCTCTGGAATCAATCCGAGTCAAAGTAAGTTGAATCGAGGCGAGGGAAGCTCAGTGGAGCTTTGATACCCAAGGCCTCACCGGTTACAAGGTGGCGCAGTCACGCATTCAACTCACAGAAACCATCATGAACTTCGAAGGATGCTCAAAAGAGTAACCAATATTTTTCGAACGACTTTCCAATTAAGCTCGTTACCCTATCGGTCTCGTTCTAGTCAAAATTTTAGACTTAGGTTCTCGTTTGGTTTCATTTTCCTAAGGCGGGCAAGAAGAGAACGGTGATGAAATCCGAACCATTATCTTGTATGGCCAGTCCTTGCCCTTTACTAGGAAATTAAAGCAGTCGTTTTCAAGTCCTCAGCATATATGCAAACGAAGGAATACAGTAAACCCACTGACAGGGGATTCACGGGTGTTTCGAAAAACTTACCTCCCGTACCAGACGGGGGAAGAACCGCTGAAGTCGACTCGGGCCACGACTCCTATGTCATGTACGAACCCGAGGGGCCGAGGCGATATCGTAATCACCATCCTTCTCTGCACACAGTTTTTATTTAAACCAACCCTTCCGTAGGGTTTAAAAATAATAATGTCCCATTCCAAAAATAAAGTCCAAAAGTGTTCAAAAATAAAAAGAAAAATTACAAAAAATAAAACCCTATTTATAGTTTCTAAAAATAAACCAAAATAACTATATACAAAATCTTCTTCTTCACACCTTTCGGATTCCTCTTTTCTTTCCTTCTTTGGCGATGCTTTCCTTTTATAGCACTTTTTCTTTCCTTGTAGCTTCGCTCGAAATATGAAAAGAATCAAAAAATACCAAAGGCGTAAAAGAGAACAAAAATTCTAAAAGAAATAAAATAAATCTAAAACCTAAAACCTAATACAAATCCGCGTCGGCGGCGCCAAAAATTGATGTAGTTTTTAAGTGGTAATAAAGTTCGTTCAACTCGGATTATGTAGACTCGATTTTAGACTCAAATTAAAATAGAAAACTTAAAAATAAATTGTATTCAAGTTTATAAAAATCACTGAGACTTTGGATTCCACCAATCTCCAATTTTTATGTGATTTAATCTAGTCAATATTTATGCAACTCTTTACGTTTAAAGTGATTCTAATATTTTCGCCTAGACAAGTAGATTCTCAAAACAATAGTTGTAAATCGAAAGCATGGACCATCAAAAGATTTAACCTAAGCATGACCCATAAATTGAGAACACAACCACTTAATCAGAATCATATATTCGATTTCAGTTCAGTGCAAATAATCATAAAAGAATTACGAAAATTAAATTAAATATAATTTACCACATAATAATTGGAAAAATGGCTTCCTCCGTCGCCTCAGCAATGGGGTTTAGCTCCTCATATTAATCACTTGCTAAAAATATTTGTTTATGGTTCAAAAGTTGATTAAAAGATGAAAAACTATAACTCTGAATGTTTGCAACGGTGTATTGGAGTCGCAAAACGAATGACTGACTGTGACAAAGAAGTTATTGTAGCAGAGTTACAAATTTGAGACGATGTTCTTATTTGCAACGGATGTTCTTCAGCAGCAGCAGCAGAAATACGGGT
Source organism: Papaver somniferum (assembly GCF_003573695.1). Lineage (NCBI taxonomy): Eukaryota > Viridiplantae > Streptophyta > Magnoliopsida > Ranunculales > Papaveraceae > Papaver > Papaver somniferum. The sequence goes on along the minus strand of NC_039362.1, from coordinate 131,019,434 downwards.
TTCCTGCAACTTGATCAATTCGCCTCTGTAGTGTTACAAACTCCTTTGCGACTTCTCCAATAAATTCGTTTCCTTCCCTGGGACTTAAACACACCTTTTATACTACTCAGAAACCTAAAAATAGCTATTAATTCTCTCTTTTTCTTTTCGTGCAAGCCACGGCAATAATCTCTTCTGCCGACTTCCTTAATCATTTCTGAGACTTCCAAACCATCCTAAACTCTTCCTTAGATAAAATACTACCTTAGGAAACAATATCACGCGTTTAGTCTCCCTGGAATTCCTAAAATAATTCCACAAAGTTTCCGTGCAAAACTCAAACTATGTTTCCTTTTTCCGGCTTATCCAGCCCAATTCGATTGATTCCAGCGCACATACTAGGCCTTTTTAGTTGAATCACGTCCAGCCCAGCAAATTTCAGTGATTGAATCTCACTAAAACATCTTCGAAATCCAATCGAAAGTTTGGTTCTTCGCTGGTTATTTCTTCCCGCCTTTTTCTGAATTTATACGAAGAAGATGACCTCCCCCTATCCTGTGATGGTATCCCTTTAGCAGCTGCCTGGAAATGGATGCCCCTTAGTAATTGGTCACCCCTTATCCATTTGAGGGGTCCGAACAGCAAGTGTCCTCCGGGGGTGCCCCGCGCAAATTTTCGAGTCGATTTTTCCAAAAATGTTTGTTGGCCAAAAATACCTACACACACATAAAACACCATGATAAGTACAAAAATGAGCACTACCAATATATAGAATCGAGACAAATTAGACACAAAAATGTGTCTATCAGTTTACTCGACAAATGATTCATATGGTGTCTCAGAAGAAAAATCTTGGGTTTCCCTGCCTCATTAGCAGAATTAGCAGTCACTTCAAGGTTATTCCCATTGGTACTTGCACTGATCAAGCTACTCCCCTATCTCAGGGAGACATTAACAAAATGAAGAAACCTGCCAATCCTGAAGTCGCTCGTCTACTTCAAAGGAATGAGTGCTTGGAGAGACAATTGACTCATGCTGTGACAGTCCACCCTGACCTAGATGAATCAATATCCAAGATTGCTGAGAACTTTTATCGCAATCTGGACTAGTGTCTTTGCCTTGATTTCTGTTTAAGCTCTTTGTCAAGTTATTATCTGTTAAACTTCTTGTGTGATGATCTATGTCTAAACCTTTTAATGGTTGTAATAACTCTTATGTTTAGACTTGAATGACTTTCTTTCAATTAAACTGCTACATATGTTAGATCCATAAGGAGTACAAATACTCTTGTTCAAAAGTCGGTATAAAAGTATTGATAGAAGATAGAATGAACTTTTGACATTACAAAAGTTAAAGCCTTTTATGTCATTGTTTTGATGGAAGAAAGGATAAAACTTTTGTTTACAAGGATTAAGTCTATTGTATGTCATTGTGCAAATAGTGATGGAAAATAGAATGAATCCTTGTCTATTCCGCAATATTGGTCGATCTCCGATCCACATTTTTGTGCATATACTGTGTTGCTCCATAAGTTTTCTTATGTTTGAGCATGACCAATTGAATTGATCATTCTCTTGTGGTCAGTTTAGTTATTGCTTCGTAAGTTCTCTTATGACGAGCATGACCAATTGAATTGATCACTTTCGTGGTTAATTTAGTTGTGTAATTCCAATTGAAATAATTATGGGTTTTCTTGTGGTTAATTTAATTGTGTATTTCGATTGGATTAATCATGAATTCTTTTGTAGATAATTTCAAATTCATGTTTTCATATGATTTGGTAATGTCCAAAGAAATCCTTCTTTCCTTGTGAAAGTAAGGTCGCCTTTGTTGTTCTTTCGGGAATGACATTTAATGGGGGAGAGTTATTTTTGAACTTGTTCTTAATTGCCAAATCTTTGTGGGGTGTGAGGCTGTGGAATATTATAGGGTTATCTTGTATCTTTATAAACTCCTTGATGAATGCATTTAGCTTCGGCTTTATGATGGCATCTAAATAAGTTCATATGGTATTATCTTTTGGTCATGAAGTATCTCCGTGAAAATTTCATTAGGACCCCACTAATTTTCGTACCTTTGCCAATTTATATTGACAAAAAGGGGGAGAATTAATGTATAGTGTGATACTGCAAATACATATGGTTTACGAATCATTATGTAAGGGGGAGTGGTTTTCATGTCAAGATGAAGTATTGACTAAGGGGGAGTGATACATATCACCATAGTATTGTTCTCAAAGTTGTGATACAATTGAACTTTGATGTTGTGTAATAATACTATGACATTGTTATCGCTACGGATCTTCAAAAACTATGATGCTGAACTTACAACCTTTAGGATCATGGAGTACTTGGAAGTGACGAAGATTTCGAGTCGAGTTGAAGATGCAAAGGAGATCAAGCATTTGGATGAGAAGCTACAATTTTTATTTATTTTGTAATCCATATGTATTGATAGTTTTGTCACTAAAATTGACAAAGGGGGAGATTGTTAGAGCACTGCTCGGTCAAACTCGCATGCGTTGCTATCTCAAGCATGTTTGTCAATGTTAGTGATCAAAACTATAAGTCTTGATTTCTATCCTATTTATAAATATCTCGGACTAGGACATAGTTTGTGTAGTTGAACTTAGACTTCACGTCGCTTATCACTTGAAGACGAAAAACTACTAAGGAGAGCTTGTGGAACTTCATCGACAAAAGGTATGTGGATACTTAAACTCATCTATCACTTGGAAAGTCCATTTCTACTCTATCTCCTATATTGAGACATAAGTCATGTTACGATATAGTTTTCTCTATACACATTTGAGAATTCGTACTGAGTATATCTCGCTTACATATTTCTCGAAATATGTGTTGGTAAGCTTTCGCTTCGACCAAGTTCATCTTATATCATGAGAAAATTGTCGAGTAACATCTTACATGGTTTGTGTGATACAATCATTTGGTGTAATACTTGGGATGTTTCGATAATGATTATTTCAATATCTTGAAAATTGCTTTGATGCTAATAGTGTGTGAAAACGGCTATTATCATTATAGAATGTTTCAATGATTTAAATAAGGAGTTGAGATTATGTAACCATATTTAGATATAAGCATATATAGTGTGTTCGCACATTAGTGTATAAATCCATAAACCGGGAACCAAGAGTATGCATATGTGTGTATACGAAATTGGTGAAGGAGACAGGTTAAGTATGCGTACCCGTACGCATATTGGTGGAAGTTTTCCAACCGAAAAATTCTACTAAGTTTGGGAATTAACAAGCTCTTAACTAGTCACCTTAAGTATGCCTACCTGTGCGCATACTGGCGGAAGTTTTCGAACCGAAAATTTCTGCTGAGTTTGGGAACTAAACCAACTCAAATCCGGTTGCTTAAGTACGCATACCCGTACACATACTTAAGCTGGTTACTTTATCAAATCGGTCAATTCATGAACTAAAACATTAATCAATAAGGAATGCAATCTTTGCAAACCGTGGCTATAATGTTCATGTATCGATTCAAATGAATCAAACCGATTTTGCTTCAATTGTATTCTTGTATAAATCCATGAGAATATAGCAATTGAACAACTCTTTAACTAGTTTCATTTGAGTCATTTGAACTAGTTATGGTTAAGATGAATAAGGTTTATATGAGAGTAATCATATGACTAACCTCGGTTAACTATTTGTGAAGCAACATGGTGTACACGTTTAAGAACGGTTACATAAACCTAAATGAGGGTACATTTCATTAGTGTGTAACAAGATAAGTTTGATCTAAAGGTTGAAAGATATTAGCTTGGTTGAATCAGGTTTTTCATCTAACGGTGAATACTGAATGTTATGTTACCAAGGTAACTTGGATTGCAAACCCTGATTTGAGAACTATATAAAGGAGAACTCTAGCAATTGGGAAACCTAGTCCACACACCTCATGTGTGTTACTAGTTGCATAACTAGAGTCGATTCTCCTTTAACCTTAGGTTTCTTCTCGAGACCCTGTAGGTTAACGACTTGAAGACTTCATTGGGATTGTGAAGCCAGACCCAACTATTCTCTTTGTAGTTGCATGATCTGGTCTTGCTGTTTCTATCGTGATTGAGTGCAATTGTAAAATTGGCTTGAGATTTATATCTCCGATAGGAAAGATAGAAAAGTAATCACAAACACCTTCGTCTCATCGTTTGTGATTCCACAATAACTTGTTTCACTCGTCGATTAAGTTTATTGTGAGGTGATTGATAATACTAGGTTGTTCTTCGGGAATATAAGTCCGGTTTATCAATTGGTTCATGTTCACCTTGAATTATCAAAAGACGGAACAAAAAATCTTGGGTATTTATGTGGGAGACAGATTTATTCAGTCCTATAAACTTTTCTGTGTGAGATAGATTTGTTTATCAAGTCTTCGACTTTGGGTCGTAGCAATTCTTAGTTGTGGGTGAGATCAGCTAAGGGAATCAAGTGCGTAGTATCTTGCTTGGATCAGAGACGTAAGGTGCGCAACTGTACCTTGAATCAGTGTGAGATTGATTAGGGTTCAACTACAGTCCAATCTGAAGTTAATTGGTAGTAGGCTGGTGTCTGTAGCGGCTTAATACAGTGTGGTGTTCAATATGGACTAGGTCCCGGGGTTTTCTGCATTTGCGGTTTCCTCGTTAACAAAATTCTCGTGTCTGTGTTATTTCTTTTCCGCATTATATTTTTTTATATAATTGAAATATCACAGGTTGTGCGTTAAGATTAATCAATTAGAATATCCAACCTTTGGTTGTTGATTTACATTGATTGACACTTGAACATTGGTCTTTGGTAACGTTCAAGTAATTCTGATAGACACATTTTGTGTCTAATTTGTCTCGATTCTATATATTGATAGTGCTCATTTTTGTACTTATTATGGTGTTTTATGTGTGTGTAGGTATTTTTGGCCAATAAACATTTTTGGAAAAATCGGCTCGAAAAGTTGCGTGGGGCACCCCCGGAGGACACTTTCTATTCAGACCCCTCAAATGGATAAGGGGTGACTAATTACTAAGGGGCATCCATTTCCAGGCAACTGCTAAAGGGAGACCAGCACAGGATAGGGGGAGGTCATCTTCATCGTTTTAAAAACTGAAATTGGCGGGAAATTTTGTGCATGCAACTGGCAGAGTTGGGGATTGATTTCGAAGGTGTTTTAGTGAGATTCAATCGCCAGAATTGATTGGGCTGGACGTGATTCAACTAAACAAGCCTCGTATAGTCGTTTGTTTGGATCGAATTGGGCTAGAAACCGAGTTGGAGATAAACAGGGAAAGTGTTTTTACACGGACCCTATTGAGATTATTTTTAGAAGTTCTAGAGAGACTAAAGACCTAAAACTCTTTCCAAAGATACATATCTATGTAAGGAAGAGTTTGAGACAATCGGGAAAGCTCAGAAACGCGTGGAACAATTTAGAGAAAAGATTATTGCCGTAACTGTCAAGGAAGGAAAAAAGAGATTTCGATGAGTTTTTGGGGAGATTAAATCGCTCTGTTGGCATATATAAGTTGCTGGGAGTTCAAGGGAGAAGGTCGAGACTTTGGGGGACCGAGCTGAGGGCTTGGTGAAGCTGCAGAGGTGAAAATCAAGAGTTGCAGAGAAGACGTTTTTGCTGCTGAAGAACAACGTCGTAGAACACTTCGCAACTTAGCAAGAAACCGTTACCTAATCTTTCAAATACAATACCTTTGTAAAAGCTTTGCAACAACTATTCCTGTTAGAATTTATTTGTAAGGGCAGCTTCCGTAACAGTGGATTCTGTAACAATTATATCTGTTACAGATTCACTTCTTCAATAAAAACACCTATTTGAGCCATGATTAAATATTTTGAGCGTGTTTTTGACATGAGGAGCTAAACCCAAACACTGGGATGATGGAGGAAGCCCTATTTCACAATCACTTGGTAACTATAATTGATTCTTTATGACTTTTGCACTTGTTTTAATCGATTTATGATTTTTCTTGATTAGTTGTGATTTTGTTTGATGTCGCATGCTGGGTTTTAGGAACTTTTGATGCGTCATGCTTGTGATTTACATCTAATGCTTTATAAAATCTACTTTTGGCAAAGAAAAGAGTCAACAAAAGAGCTAGAATTGTTATGAGTCATCATATGAACCAATTGAATGTGATTAGTGGTGAAATCCTAAGTCTCAGTACCTCACGATATTCGTGACAACCTTGTGAATATATTTTTAGTATTTTTATTCTTATTTCTTAAATCAAACCTTTACACAATCCGAGTTGAACGAACTTTACTACCACTTTCAAAACAACATCAAATTCCTCTTATATTCAATCGGGCTCGCAAATTTCTATTTACTGATTGCGGATTGAATTAAGAGTTAGAGATATTAAACTCTTTGATATACTTTATTTTAGATTGAGTCTAACTGTCTTGTTGATTCTCTAGAAAGTGTATTGGAGTAAGTCCTTCCAGATTGCCGAACGAATTGTTGGATGTGGTTGTTAGACCCCCACATTTTCAGTTACATTTGAGAATCTAATCTCTAAAAAGGAGAGTGATATACCACCAATATTTTCGTTCATGCACCCATAATACAACCCCTAGATAATCGTTGCTACAGATTGTAATCAACAAGTACAGTATCATTAATGTACTTATTTTCTTTCACTATAATTAATTATAAATGAGTTTATAAAGCGGAAATAAAAATAAAGCAAACACACCAAGATTTTTTTTAACGAGAAAAATACAATCTTGTAGAAAATCTTGGTACCTGGTCCAACCTAATAAACATAGATTTAAATTGTTACACCTCTTGCATAATATCAGACTTAACCATAGATGTAAAAGAGACAAAGTATACTCTTAAAGTTTCCATGCTATAGTTATATTTTAAGCATCCGTGAAACTCCTAGCAGAACATAAATTTTAGAAAATTCTCTTGTGAATCTTCTAGCATAATGCACGTTCTCTTCAGAAGACGCTCTTGTAAAATAAAACTAACATAATATAGTTTCTCTTTAAAAGATGATCCACAGTCCTCCATGAAAACTATTGTTAACCCCACCTCCAATATGATATCTATTTGATGTCCTTTAAATATTATAATCAAAGTAATGTAAAATAATTACCAATTAACCCTCAACAGTTATGATTTAAATTGTTTAAAAACTTGTATAGATTCTAGTTAATTCTATCTCATAAGATCCATCTAAGTACAAGCTTAGATCCTAGTCTTGTGGAACTAACAAGGTCTGAGACAAAGAACTAGCTTCTTATAGTTTCTATAAATCTTATTCCTCAATCTATAGTTCTTTAATGGTCAGTCTATATCAGAAAAGACAGGCCTCAAAATAAAAAAATAACTATAATAATCAAGGTAAGATCCCGGATAACAAAGATCCATCAGGTAAAAGATAGTCTCACCGGACTTCATAAAGCACAAGTAAAGACTTAAAATTTGTAACATAATTATGTTTCTCGGGGAAACCTAGGTATATGGAAAACGACTCTTGCAGTAACTTGAATGTGCATCATGCATGGATTACGAATCCTTGTTCTAGAGAGTCTTTTATTTATAATGAAATATAAGCCTAGGCTTTTTAAAGTTCAAGTAACGATTACTTGCTTTCCTAAGTTCGTGAACTATTTTCCATGTTTACAAATTACTTCGATCCCAAGTAATCTGAATACTACTTAGAGTAGCTTTTTAGTTTGGTCCCAAGAAGACTTGTTTCCATAGTCGGAATATTCTATCAATAGAATTCTTTCCTTTGATAGAAGTCGTAAGAGTGGTGATAAAGTACTTTCCAAAGAAGGATGCTTCTAGAATTTAGCTTCTATACGATTAAAAAAAGCACTAACTTACTCACAATAGCATGGTGCCAATAATGAAAACTATTAAGCGCATGAAAAGTTTGTCTTATGATACAAAGAAGAATGGTGCATACACGTATTTATCAATAAAGGCCATGAACCGTAAGTTCACGAGTTAACCAATATGGTCTGTGAATAAATCAAGTACCATACGGTTCAGTAACGAACCTTACAGTATGGGAACTGAAAAATTCAATTCGCAAACTCAAGAAACTTTGGTGTTAACTGAAGCAGCCAAGCATTTTACTATTCACTAACTTCATAAATCAATTGGCGAACGCAAGTACAATTTGGAGTTCAACAGAAAACTCGTAGAATCGAAAAATTTACAACCTCTAGTACATATTAGACGTCTAAAATTTGTACAGTTCATGAACTCAAGTTGCAACTTAGAATGTTAGGCACTTTTTGTGCAAACATAGTTTTTTTGAACAATTAGATTTGTTCTCAACCTTAAGTTCATCTGAAAATTCATTCCTGAAGTTCTAATTTTGGGATTAGTCAAGTACAAGCTTGAACTCGAATCTTATTCTTTGTATCTCATTAATAACTACATCCAACGATATTGTCTTAGACGATAGAAAAAAATGAGTCAAATAATATAGTTAGTATTCACTACCTTTGTTAATGAAGTTCTTACTGATATTTTTTTGTGTGATCTTCATCCTTTAATCTTCAAGGATATTCGATGGATTCTGACATTCAGCTACCTAAATCTAATCATATTCCGAGACTAAGGTTAATTAGTAGACTTAAATCAAGAAATTTTTTGGTCATCTAACATTGACAACAAGCTTGAATACCTTAAATCCCTAGAAAAATGGGACATATGAATATACATTATACTTGGATTTTATAAAAAATTACAATCTCATTGTTTTTCTAATTACAAAATACTCTCGAATTCTTTCAAACCATAATAGATTACTATAGGTATCTTGTTCCAGATATTATCACTTTGGATATCATTATAAAGCTGGAACTGTCAAGAATGAATCGTCAAACTGAAACTGGCGTCGCAGTGAAATGCCAATTAAGCTTGTCTTAAAAATACAACCAAATATTTCAAGCAAAAAGTCAGTGCATTAGAATATGGCGAGAAGATTCATCTTGAAAAAAAAAGGAAAATCAGAGTACACATCAATTCCTCTTTTTTCCAGCAAGTCCCTAGCAAACAAATGATTATACATCAAAGACCCCATTAAACAACTCATTTTGTAAGATATTTCTTGCTTCAAACAAAGGATTAATGGGTTCAGATAAATTGTTGTTGGTGAGACTATCATAGGTAGACTTTATAGAGTTTTTTTTTTTGCTAGGGATAACCCACTCTAGCACAACATCTTAGATGTTTTTTAAATTGACAACATCTAAAACACATGAGACCCTTCTATTTCATTTATATCTTCAACACTGAGTCTTCTAGGAAAGTACAAATGCCAATTGATTATTCCTACATCCTCAGTATATAAGTCAGCAACATGTTTTCATGTGGCTCTGGCCAAAGAATAAAGAGTGGGAAACATAGATTGAATGAGAGTGAAATGACGAGGTTACCAAGTACACCAAAATCTTCCAATATCAACCTATGCAAGACACACCTTGTGTGATCTAATATAGATAAGAACTATCAAGAAGATGACAACAACAAGGTGTACACTAGAGTAAGTTCGGAATTCGAACCAAACTATGGGATCAAATACTTAATGTATTTACTTTAATTATAAATGAAAAGCAATATAACGCCGAAGTAAAGTAAATCACACAACGCACAAGAATTTTTTAACAAGGAAAATAAAATACAGAAAACCCCGGGACCTTGTTCAGTTTCTAATACTCTCAAAATTAAGCTGCTATACAAAGACTACTACAAATTCATATAGTTGAAACCGAATAAACTAACTCCAAGTCAGTTCCTTCAGTATCCTCGCACCTACTACCAATTTGGTCTACCCACGTGAGTCATAATATAGAGTCCACTATATTAAGTCGCTTCACCTGTTGTGAAGACTTCAATCACTCAACTCTTTTGCATCGTATCCCGGAATAATAAAGGACTAATATGTTTCAGTGACTGCTTGTCAATCTCAGGAAATTAATTAGAGATATAGTTGAGCACGCTCTTCCATTTATTCTTTATTTTCTGTTTTGTAAATATTCCAACTATAATCTAACTAATATACCGAAATCTCTCTTGGATGACGACTCAATATTAGCTAGCATGTAAAACATACTTTATTGGTATGTCAACCAGAGATGTGCTTTTCCAGTGAGATATGAATGACACATAAATTTTGAATATCATAAAGATATTTAGAAAATTTTGGTTTGGGATCTCATTGAGTATGAAGGAAAATACTTGAACATTAATTCATAAGAGTTTAGCATATGTTCAAATACTATGTCGACATCGTGTGAACTTTCCATATTAACCAAACCATATCTTCGACCGCTATCTGAACCCTAAGTTAATAGATGAAATTGAAATACATCTTATTTGGTTAATCATTAAGATCAGTACAACTAGAAATCCTTGCTAATGATCTTTGGGACCGGTCCTTGTAGAGATCCTTGTTTAAGGTATTGGTCATATTAGAGATCCTTATGATCGATCCTAGTAGATATCCCTTTTTAAGGGATCGGTCCTAGAATAAATCCTTTGATTCATTTTAACTACGAACAAGTTTCTAGGTACAAATCAACCCAAAAGTTTAACACACTAACTAGTAAAAAAATTACCAAATAGTGTTATGTTGAATCTACGAAGTTCAAAAGACAAAATTTATATTTCATAACTCAATATACCAAAGTTTTATGATACAATTGGTAATATACTTCCTTAACACTTTGACCATAATGGAACGATCACGTCATTAATACTAGAGATACATAAACATACTTTATATGTTATATTTTAATCTAAACATCTTGAAAAAAAATGTAGATATAAATAGAAAAAGTCAAATCTGTATTACTAACCTCGAAGAGAAAGATGATTCATTCGTTGATGTCGATACGTCTTTGGTTTCTTCTGAGTAACACCAGCAAGTTCCAACATTTGTATTGTTCTTAGTCTAAGCTAACAAAGATGAATCTAGTAATCTAATCAAGCATCCTTGAGTTTTGGAGCTAAAATATGACAACCAAACTTGACATACCAACGCTTGTTGGGTTCAACCGAGCAATGCTTTAACATGGAGCATCTAATTATCAACCCTAAAACGGATACCAGTACCCTTGTTTACTTTGAATCTGATATGTCTTGGAAATAGAGGCGCACTTTATAATATTTCTCCACAAAAATCAGCCATGAGAAGTTTTAAGGGTTCTAAAGAGTCATTTGACCATCTTAGTGCCATATTTTTCGATATTTACATTCCATCAAAGAGTATCTTATTCCTTCGCAAATGTCCACGACCATTTAGTATGGAGAGACTTAATCATCTTCCTTGAGATTTTGATACCTAATCGTCCATACTTTTTCCTCGTACAAGACACCTCATGTTTTACCATATGCATCTTTTTTATCCCTTTGTTATCATTCCAAAAAAGTCTCTTTTGAGCTTCCCAAGTTTTCTGAGACCGAGGAAGGAATTTCATAAAGAGATAAAAATATATCAGCTAGCTAGCATGTAAACTGGAATGAAAGTCATCTTGCCTGCTTTATTTAACAAAGGCTTTTTCCATCCATCAAGTTGAGAGTTAAAATTGTCAATTACTAGATCCCGTTTTGCAGTACCACCACATTTATCACCAATAGGCAATCCCAAATATTTTGTAGGAAGTGAATCAATATGACAACCCAAAAGAGAAAAAGATTGAGTTGACTCACCCTCGAAACCCAATCCATATTCATTTTTAAGCTAATTAATTAATAGTGTTGAGAAGTAAACCAAAATACTATGAAAAAGATAAAAGGGATCAACAATGTATATTAATACAGTGTGAAGAAAGTGATATGGATCAACAGTGTGTGTTGATCCAGTATAGTATGGATCAACTGGGACAGTTGACATGAAGTGGATGGATCAACAAGAGTTGTTGATCCATGGTACGATATTTAGAAGTTTACTTGGGTTGCAAGTATTACTGGTTTTAAGAATTTGTTTATGTGAGAATTGTCTAGAAGTTTCTTGTTAGAGTTTATTTTTTATTAGGAAAGTCTTTTTACGTAAGAGTCAAGTTTGTGAGTCATATAAATAGGTTGTTGAGCCATGAGACGAAATACATCAATTGAAGAGAGTTTGTTTGAGTTAAGTTTTGTGTTCTTTTCACTAAGTCTTTGATATCAGATTTTCTACATCTGGTATCAGGTTCTAGGACTGTGGGTATGAGAAGTTAAGTTGAAGAAGATGACAAGTTTAAGTTCAATCAAGGTGCCGGTGTTTGAAGGTAAAAACTTTGAACACTGGAGGTTGCATATGGAGAATATATGCATATTCCAAGAGGTTTGGGATATTGTGAAGGATGGTTATGTAGAACCAGCAGAAGGATTTGTACTTGAAGGAGCTGCGCAAACTCAATTAACTGAAAACAAAAAGAAGAATTCTAAAGCTACATATATTCTTCATCAGGGCATTCATGAATCTCTCATGGACAGAGTTATCTATATCAAGCAAGTTAAAGCAACATGGGATGGTTTGGTTAGCTATTATACAGGTTCTGACAAGGTTAAGAAGGTTAGGTTACAAACTTTGAAAAGAAAATATGAACTGCTGCAGATGGAGACAACTGAAACAATATCAGATTTTTTTCTCAAAAACACTGAATCTTGTCAATGAGATGAAGGCCAATGGTGATACTGTAGAAGATTCAACAGTTGTAGAAAAGATTTTAAGAAGCTTGCCTGAAAAATTTGGGTCAAAAGTTACTGCTATAGAAGAATGCAACACAGTTGCAACAATGACTCTTAATAAGTTGTTGGGTTCATTACAAGCTTATGAACAAAGGTTGTTGGAGAAGACAGTTGTTGCAAAACAAGTTGAAGAAGCTCTTCAAAGTCAAGTTAGCTGGAGAAATAATCAAGGAAAACCTAATGCTGGAGGTTTTCATAACGGAAGTTATAGGAAGCCATTTGTTAGATCAAAAATACAGTGTTATAACTGTGGAGATTTTGGACACATTGCTACTGAATGTCCAAAACCTAGAAAGACAATTGCTAATAACTACAAAGCAAATTTCAAAGCTAATATTACACAAATCCAAGAAGAAGATGAAGAAGAAAAGAAAGCTGAAAATATGTTGTTGGCTTGTCATACATCTGAAGAACAACCTCAACATAAGTGGTATCTAGATACAGGTTGCAGCAATCATATGAGTGGAAGAAAAGATTTGTTTGATAATCTTGATGAATCCGTGCGATCAACTGTGAAGTTTGGAAACAATTCTACCATTCTAGTTATGGGAAAAGGTAGGATTGGAATTTTTCTGAAAAATGGTGCAAAAACATATATTATGGATGTGTTTTATGTACCAGGTTTGCATCAAAATCTTTTGAGTAAGGGTCAATTGTCTGAAAGAGGTTATTCTATGAACATCTTTAATGGTGTTTGTACATTTCGAGATCGTTTTAGAAGACTTATTACAAGAGTGCAGATGACTAAGAATAGATTGTTTCCTTTGAATATTCAGTATCAAAAGGAAATCTGTTATAGTAGCAGTGTTCATGATGATTCTTGGTTATGGCATAAAAGTATGGGACATGTAAACTTTAACAGTTTGCAAACTTTAGCAAAGAAGGAGATGGTGTCAGGATTACCCTTTATTGAGGTACCAGAATCAAGATGTGAAAATTGCATCTTTGGCAAGCAGCACAGAGATCCATTCCCAGTCAACAAAGCTAGAAGAGATGATCAACAATTGGAGATTGTTCATAGTGTTCTGTGTGGTCCTATTGAAGTAACTTCACATGGAGGTAATAATTATTTTATAACTTTCATTGATGATTTTAGTATAAAAGCATGGGTTTATTTGCTTAAACAAAAGAGTGATGCATTTCAAGCTTTTAGAAGTTTCAAAGCTTATGCTGAGAGACAAATTGGTAAGAGTATCAAGATCTTGAGAACTGATAGAGGTAAAGAATATACTGTTGTTGAAAAGTTTATGGAAGAGCATGGCATTCAGCATCAACTAACTGCAAGATATACACCACAACAAAATGTAGTTGCAAAGAGGAAGAATAGAACCATAATGGAGATGGAAAGAAATATAAGAAGAACAAAAGATTTACCAAAAAGTTTTTGGGGTTATGCAGTTGACACAGCTGTGTATTTACTCAACAGATGTCCTACAAATAGTTTGAAAAACATAACACCAGAAGAAGCTTGGAGAGGTGTAAGACCAAGTGTAAGACATCTGAAATTTTTTGGGTGTACTGCATATGCACATGTACCCAAAGAACTAAGAAATAAATTGGATGGCAAGAGTGAGAAGTGTATCCTTGTTGGTTATAGTTCAGTAACCAAAGGATATAAATTATACAACCCAGAAGCAGGAAAAGTGTTTACAAGTACAGATGTGATCTTTGATGAAGATTCACAATTGAACTGGAATAATGGATCAACAAGGGATGTTGATCCACATAATATTGGATCAACGAGGAATGTTGATCCACATGCTGCTGTCAGAACAGTTCCAGTTGAAGTTGAAGAAGAAGTGCAGATTCAAGATAATGTTGAAGAGAAACATGAAGAAGCAAGAACAGAAACAGTACAACAACAAGAAACTACAAGACCAAGAAGAAAATATATCATACCTGCTAGGTTGAATGATTATATTGTATCAAGAGATGATCAAGATACTGATGACGAAGTAGTGAATTTTGCACTATTTGGAGATTGTGATCCTGTAACTTATGAAGAAGATTCAAAAGAACAAGGTTGGATTCAAGCTATGAATGAAGAACTGAAGTCAATTGAGAAGAATGATACATGGGAACTAACAGAACTTCCACCAAGGAAGAAACCCATAGGTGTTAAGTGGGTTTATAAAACAAAATACAAGTCAAATGGTGAAGTGGATAGAAAGAAAGAAAGGTTAGTTGCTAAGGGATATAGACAAAGACAATGAGTAGATTACTCAGAAGTATTTGCACCAGTTGCAAGATTAGACACAGTGAGAGTGATAATTGCATTAGCTGCACAAAAGGAGTGGAAGATTTTTCAGATGGATGTGAAGTCAACATTTTTGAATGGAGTATTGGAAGAAGAAGTTTATATTGAGCAACCAGCTGGTTACATTATGGAGAGGAAGGAGAATGAAGTATACAAGCTAAACAAAGCATTGTATGGTTTGAAACAAGCACCAAGAGCTTGGTATACAAGAATATATTCATATTTCATTAAGAAATGATTTACAAGATATCCACATGAGCATACTTTGTATTTGAAAGCTGATACTCTTGGCAATCACATCATAGTGTGTCTATATGTGGATGATCTTATATTTACTGGAAATAGTTCTGAGATGATTAATGAATTCAGGGAGGATATGGTGAAGGAGTTTGAGATGACAGATCTTGGTTTAATGTCATATTTTCTTGGCATAGAGGTACAACAAACTGAAAAAGGAATTTTCATAAATCAGCAAAGATATGCAGAAGGAATACTAAAGCGTTTCAAGATGGATAATTGTAATCCAATCTTAACACCATTAGAAGAGAGATTGAAGTTGACAAGAGAAGGCTCGGGAGAACTTGTGAATTCAACAGACTTTAAAGGTCTTGTTGTATGTCTTAGATATCTGACTGCTACAAGACCTGACATTATGTATGCAGTTGGATTGGTTAGCAGATTTATGGAAGAACCCAGACAATCACATTTACAAGCTGCAAAATGTATTCTGAGATATGTCAGAGGTACAACCAGTATGGGAATTCTCTATAATGTT
Source organism: Papaver somniferum (assembly GCF_003573695.1). Classification (NCBI taxonomy): domain Eukaryota; kingdom Viridiplantae; phylum Streptophyta; class Magnoliopsida; order Ranunculales; family Papaveraceae; genus Papaver; species Papaver somniferum. The sequence goes on along the minus strand of NC_039362.1, from coordinate 131,003,701 downwards.
TCAGAAGATCCAAAACTAGTTGGTTTTACTGATAGTGATTGGGCTGGTGATACATAAGGAATAAGAAGCACATCAGGTTATGGATTTCATTTAGGAACTGGTTTTTTCTCTTGGTCATCAAAGAAACAACAAGTTGTTGCATTATCTACAACAGAAGCTGAGTATATAGCTGCTAGCAATTGTGCTACACAAGTTGTATGGCTAAGAATGATGCTGAAGTCATTGTTTCAAGAACAGAAGACGCCAACAACAATAGTTTGTGACAACAAGTCTACAATTTCATTAACTAAGAATCCAGTGCTTCATGGAAGGAGTAAGCACATTGATATTAAGTATCATTACATTAGAGATCTTATCAGTAACAAGGAGATAACTGTGGAGTTTTTTGAGAGTGAAGAGCAAGTAGCGAATATTTTAACCAAGTCTTTGAAGTCTAACACTTTCATTTACTTGCGTGGAAAGTTGGGAATAATTAGAAAAGAGTATCTTGGTTTAAGGGAGGATGTTGAGAAGTAAACCAAGATACTATGAAAAAGATAGAAGGGATCAACAATGTGTGTTGATACAGTGTGAAGAAAGTGATATGGATCAACAATGTGTGTTGATCCAGTATAGTATGGATCAACTGGGACAGTTGACATGAAGTGGATGGATCAACAAGAGTTGTTGATCCATGGTACGGTATTTAGAAGTTTACTTGGGTTGCAAGTATTACTGGTTTTAAGAATTTGTTTACGTGAGAATTGTCTAGAAGTTTCTTGTTAGAGTTTGTTTTTGATTAGAAAAGTCTTTTTACTTGAAAGTCAAGTTTGTGAGTCATATAAATAGGTTTTTAAGCAATGAGACGAAATACATCAATTGAAGAGAGTTTGTTTGAGTTAAGTTTTGTGTTCTTTTCATTAAGTCTTTGATATCACATTTTCCACAAAAAACTTAACTTTCCCGATACCTGCATCCAAAAATATTATAACTTAACTTTTCCAATACCGGCAGCCGAAAATAGTATAATTTTCAGTTTAATGGAAATCACGCATCATGGCAGAAGGGTTGATTTGGACGAATGAAATTTTATTTCAGTTGTTCTATGATATGTCATGGTTGTTGAGTTCCAAGTCACTGAATTATCGTTAATACTCACTGTAGTAAGAAGATTATGTCCTATCAATGAATTAAGGTTTTAATTTTCCATCAACTGTACCTGGAGGAAAAATAATTTTTCAAATTGTCACAGCTTTTAGAATCCTAAAAAAATTCACGTCCTAAATAAATGTTCCATAAAAAGAATATAAATAGTCTATTGGTTTTTTCGGAAAATGGGTCATTTGTCCAAATATGTTTAAAACATGGTTCAAATGGATGAGTAAAAATTTGTATGGGTGAAATGGACACCAAAAAAATAGCAAGGATAAAACCGGATTCATCCCGACTTAAACTTAAAAATTAGCAAGGATGAAACCGGATGCATCCTGATGTAAATTAAAAATAAGAAAAAGTATTTGAAAATGGATAGGTGAAACTGTTTACATCCTGGCTATTTTTACATTTTTTTCCATTTAAACAGTATCAAAATCTAAATGTCCTTTTCACCCCGAAATTGCTGATTTTGGTCTTTTTAACCAATTTTGTGATTTTTTTCAGATATCAGAATATTGTCACAGAGTTATTAGCTCATGAGAGCTTTTTGTATGAAAAGGGAGAGAGTCGAACTCACAAACTCGCTTAGTCTTTCGTTGTGTTTTCTTTTCATTGACCTGCTGGTTTTGATTCGACCTCTGATTAGGCACGAGTTTGATCAAATCCTTTGTTTTTAGTTTGAGTTAGGTCTAACTCACGACTTGACATAGATCTAACTCTGATCTTTTGAGTCAAGAAATGAAACGCCCATAATATATTGGACCAAGTCATTGACTCACATATCTGTTCCAGACTAGCCTGGAGATTGCAATCCAATCTAAAAGAAAAAAAACATGATTAGAACCCCACTGTACTGCCTAGTGGTTCCTATTAGTTTTTTTTTTCAAACAATACACTTACATTTGTGTGGGTCCCATTCCTGCAGGGCCCAATACACCCTAAAGGCTACGCACTGCCAAAATAGTCTGAATTCGTGATTTGTCCGGGGGAAAAATATGGTTCAGTCCAAAATCTCATCCAAATATACTAGTTAGTCCACACCCGTTTAACTAGGTACAAATTAGTCCTTTATTTATTTGAAATATGAAAAGTACACTACTAACCCTTCATATTTACAATTTAACCCAAATATTTTCAGTTTAGTCCATAGTGACTCATGATAACGTCACCAATTTCTAAAAATATAAAAACAATTTAAAAACGATTTATCTTTCGAACCACTCGTCCAAAATTTATAAACTTTATATATTCGGAAAGCTCTTTCCAATAGCTACAAAAAGAGTACCCATATGACTATATAATTTTCACTTTTAAAAAATAATAATTTTCACTTTATTATTTGATGTGTACAAAAAAGTGCACCTGCACGAAAATTCAAAAGTTTATGCAGTCAGTGTTTTACATGTGCACCACTTTGTCCATGCCTACAAAACCTGGATGAATTAGTCATTCATATCCACTGTCAGACCTACTTTTTCATGGAAATTACACTGGTATGTACAACCTTGCGAAACATGCATGAAACCGGCTACTCATAACCACACACAAACCTATTTTTTTACTGGAATTACACATATGCACCAATATGCACATCCTACAAAACATTCATATATTAAATCGATCATTCATAACCACACACCGACCTATATTTCATTGAAAATACATTGGTGCACATATATGTACACCCACACAAAGCATGGAACAAACAATTATATTCGCCTACAAATTAAACTATTTCATTGGATTTAGACAAGTGCAGTAGTATGTACACAGCTACCTTTTGTATAAACGTAACATGAAAACTCAGATGGATTTGAACCATCAACCCCCACAAACCTTGTGATAGGCTTGGGTGCTCTACCATTTTGAGCTTGTGAGTCTCTAAATTAGATTCATAACGAAAAGAAAAAAAAATTGATGCCAAAGGTGTCACTATTTACACATCAACAATCTACATTGTATAATTATGTACACATTAAGAATCAACAGATGTACAACTATGTACACATTAACAATCAACAAGCTACAACTATATACACATTAAGAATCAACATGTGTATAAATCCTATGACCCAGGTTATTATCACCAACAACACGACAACCATTTTGGTATCCACAAAAAAAAATGTAAGCGAAAATACTATTAGGAATCTCCATAACCATCTATGTGTCATTTTCTCATATCTGCGTAACTTCGTACACCCTGATTACGAAAAAAAAAGAAGGATAAACTCACCTAGATTAATAATTTTCCAAGTCGTTTGTTGTACATCTTGAGTAATGTCTGCAGCTTTCTCTTTACCAATCCCTAGCTGCAATAATTTTCACCCAGCTTAAAATCCTCAACATCACACTTGGAAATAAAATCATGTAATAACTATCCGAATTCTTAAAAAAGTAAAAAAAAAACCTCGACTGCTGCATCACATGATTTCACTCCTATATGATTCACCGAACCCTTAGAACAAATATCATCAGATGCCCCGATGGTCAGAAAATCCTAATGTGAAATGGCACCATATCACTTACACAAACTCTCCTCAATGTTTATGTTGTGCCACTATGGAATATCAGAAAAGAGAGCAACAGTAATGGTGTACACGCTTACAAAAATCCATCATCTATACCTACAAAACATGCATATACTATTGACATAGCATAGTGGTGTACAACTATCTATACACCTATAAAAAAAATTAAAAAAATCCAACATCCATACCTACAAAACAAGTCATATATATTATTGGGATTGTACAATGGTGTACAACTATGTACACACCTACAAAAACCTAATAAATCCAACATACATACCCAGGAAGAGACCATAAAATAGTGAAAGAGCACAATGATGTACAACTATGTACGCACTTACAAAAAAATCCATCATTTATACCTAAAACATGCATATATTATTGAGGTAGCGCACAATGGATGAAAAAAATCTAATGAATCCAACATTCATACAAGCAAAACAAGTCATAGATTTTATTGAGATTATACAGTGGTGTACAAACTATGTACACACCTATAAAAATCAACCAAATCCAAGGCCATAAAATCATGAGAGAACACAATGGTGTATAACAATGTACACACCTACAGAAATCCAACATTTATACTACAAAACGTGTATTTATTATTGAGATAGCACAACATGTATACCACAAAACATGCATGTATTATTGAGATAGCACAATGGTGTACAACTATGTACACACCTATAAAAAAATTCAAAAATTATACACATTAGTGTTTTCCCTAATTTTTGGTTTGTATTACAAATACAACTATATACACCTAAATTATCAACACGTGGACAACTATGTACACCTAAATAATATAACGTACATGTTAGTGCTTTCCCTAATTTCTATTTTTGGTTTGTATTACAAATACAACCATATACACCTAAATTATCAACACGTGGACAACTATGTACACCTAAATAATATAATGTACACATTAGTGCTTCCCCTAATTTCTTAGACTTCAAAGTGAATAACACATGTAAAACTATGTACACCTAAATAATCAACATGTGTACAAATATGTACACATTGATAATTCAAAAACAAAATGTGCACAAACTAGTAAAGTAAGTGTTTAAAGTATGTGTATATTGAGATAAGAACTCGGAGTAGTGGTTTCTCTAACATTTGATAAGTCTCTCTAAATATGTACATATTAATAACTCAAAAAAAAAATGTGCACAAACTTGTAAAACAAGTATTTGAAATGACAAGTGTTCAAAAAAAAAGATGGAAACTCAAAGATGTTTAGGAAAAAAAAAATATTTGATGTATTAACCTAGTCATAAACAGGTAGCTAGGCAAACACTTGTAAATTCATCTGACAAGTGACAAGAATATTAGCATCGTTTCTCCAATCAGGTAACAAAGTACATACATCCGAAAACCACTTGCTCTAAAAAACCAAGGACATTGATATAAAATAGTCTTAAGCTCGTAATACACTAAACACGCTGAAAAAATAGCACAAATACAATCTGGACTCACAAAGCCTTCGTACTAATTCATCATGGAACAACCAAAAAGACATGGAGGACTGACATCAAAGACCTGCAATTTTTTTATTAACTCAATGTTCGCTAATGCCGCACTCACAATAGAATTAATTATAGACAAACATAAATCGGTCTCATGCTACAGGCAAAACCTATCAAGATAATTGAGCCCTTATACTCGTGCATTAATTAATAATCACACAACTAGAATTCCCGGTGTTCATGACTGATGTAAAGTGGACTAAACCTCCACTAATTGGCATATAAAGTAATCAAGACACATTTTATAAATAAAAAAGTGATCTTGCTGCATTTGGCCTAATATTGAGAAATAATGCATGGATATTCTTGGCAGCTCAAGGTAACCTATCTCGTTTAAAATACAAACTACAGTGGATGCTCTATCTGAAGCAATTGAAACTACTAATAAAACCTCTTGACTCGTTTTGTAAAACCAATATTTCCAATTTAACAAAAAAATCTGCATTTATCCAAGCTGCATGAATCACGAGCACCACTCCATTCTGTCAAATTTTGTTCTAGAATTTCCACCAGATTTCAGTATTTTCAAAGGCAAAATGAAAAATAAACCTCTTACCCCCAAGCTCATAAAATCAATCAAACACACAGAAACAACATTTCATTCAAATATACATCCGAAATTTCCCATCATCAAAAGAACCACATAATTACTCAAAGTACATGATATCAATGAAACACAAATATCTTCAAACTAAGCAAGGAAAAAAAAATGAAACCTAAATATTTAGGTTTTCGAAATCGTACATAAAATTCTGAAATCGATTCATAAATTAATAGTTGAGATCAAACTAAATGATAAGAATAGGTTACACTTATCTTTCCAATCGCTTTCAACGATGAACTCTTCAATGTTGAAATTGAATCTCATCAAGTTTTCCCCTAGATTGAGTATCTTGAAAAAGAAAAGTATCGTCGTATCGATGATAACGAATCAAGTCGAATCAAGTCCAATCAATTGTTTGTTTGATTCCTAGACCTGTGTTTGGAGTTTGAAATTTCATTTGGAAGAGATTATGATTAGGATTTTTTCTTCGTGGGAGAGTTGATGGAAAATGAAAAAACAGAAAGTGAATTACGAAGAAGAAATATGAGTGATGGGTATTTTCGGCAGTGGAAAATATTGATTTGGATTGAATCGTAAAAAAAAAGACTGATCCGTTTTAAATTTGGTGAATTAGGATCTCCTGGTACTAGGCTTTGAAGGACAGGACTAAAGAGTCTAAGGCCCAACAAAAATGGGACTAAACGTCAATTTCTACCTTGTCTAGACCGGCGCTGTGCCGCTGTTATTATTTTTAGTAGAACCGGAAATAAGAGTTTGGGATTGAATGTTGCAGTCTACCGAACAGAATGTTTGGTGAATCACACAGCCCGACGACATAGATATTTCCGGCAAACCAAGAACATGAATGTGGAATGATTCGTCCTTCCCGATCTCTAGCAGTAACTCAATGGACAATTGTTGATCAACAAAATAATGTGTCCACGCAGATTCTTCCCTTTTCCACAAACTAATATTGTAATTCAGTAGGTAAAGGAGTTGCAGTTTTTGACAAACAATAGAGGGAAAATGTGGGATGAAGGTTTTATTTTCGTGTAGCTGCTTTTGCGCATCTTATTGCTTCTGAATCTCTGATAGTGTTTCTGACTTGGGCTAATTAGGATTTGGCGATTTCTTGTACGGTGGGTAGGGCATTACATTCTAGCTGCAACTCTTTGTTAAGTGAGAAACCACAACATTTAAATCACATTTTCACCATATCCTGACCGGCAGGCACTACAGACAGTTCATTGAAAAGGTCACCCAGCCAGACGCACAAATGCGACTGAGCTTGGTGCCATAACATGAACTGCAACTACATCCGGGATAAATGGAGTGCTCGGATCCCGTCATGTTTTGTAGCTTATGCCTTGTTGAAGAACTTTAGAGCAAACACAGCTTTTTATCGGGGCAACATGGTAAAAAAGGCTAATTGTTTTCCACTACTCTCTGGGTACACAAATTCTAGATGGTTCCTAAAATCTGGCAAGCTTTCTTTTACTTTGATTTTTGGTTCTCTTCATTTGAATCACCAATTAAAATAATACATTGAATACAAGACCAGCTCTTGCTAGGCAGAAACATGCATTCTTTGCTTAAAAGATTTCCAACCAGAAAAGATTAGAAAGAAAAGGAGGTAGGCAGGAGAACCGTGATAATGTTAATGACACCCCCACTTTCCTGGTAGGATCGACATGTTAATGTGGCAAGTACTTCGAGACCAATATAGGTCACTTCCAGTGTCAGGCACATAGGAATAAACATTATACAAGAGAAAAGAACCATAAAGCTGTAAAAGCACAATCATTCAGGGAAATCCAGGATTGAAAAATGGATTCCAGGAGGTAATTACAACAAAACTGAAATGGAAAAAAAATGTAACATAACCATAAATATCTTAAATGGTGATAACTGTCAACGAAATACAGACTTCAATTCCAAAAACTAAAACCTGTCTAAAATATGCTAGACGGCCAAGGGCATGTTTTGGAGTCCCTTGGTGGCACCAGCCCCAAACAAACAAAAAAAAAGAGTAATGTAAAGTATTATAACCATCAATTTGTTTTTCCAAAAGACGCAAACCGACACATGAATTTTCTGAGATTTTACCTGGACTGAGAAAAGAATGATTTATCTGTCTATAATGATGAACTTTTTATCCTAACTCAAACACACCAAAGGAAAAGTATGAATACATAAAACTCACAAATTCTCTAGAATATCATGCAATTTTGGTGCCCGGCGTCGAAATAATGGTTCAAGTCGGAAAGATGGAACCCCAAGCTGCCATCTTTTAGCATCATACATCTCGTTCCATGCCTGTACTATCTCATCAATTTTGAACTCCAGACCTGTGTATTATAAGATTTAGTGTGTCAAGGTATTAGCTTCAAACCCTCCGGTAAATATACTGAGAAAAATTAAAGAACAACTCATATCTACAGATGCAAACTTGTGTTAAGTATTGCTTACCATCAATAGCAGTTTCACTTGCACAGTGGTTCTTCAATATGACGCTAATATCAGTTGTAGAAGCTCCAGCAAGTTGAAATTTCTCAACAGAAACCTCTAGACATTCTTCCCAGAGTGGAATTCCTAGTTTGAATTCCACAACAGATCGCTCATACAGAATTGTACCCCATAAGACATTAATCTGACACTTCATATTTGTTGACCTTTCTGCAGTTTCTTCGGTTGAGACATCTGTAAATAGCCCATCCAGCCCCATTTCCTTCAAGTGCAATTTAAACTTATCTTGTTTGGCTTGTTTCTTGCTCAGACGCTGCTGCTCCTCTATGTCTTCCCACATTTGTAAACCATTTTCCATGTTATCTTCGGCACTGTTGAAAAGTTGGAGAACTTCTGTAGATGGCCATGTTTCCAAATCAACCCCGCTTCCATTAGCATAACACCATACAAGTTTTGCTTGCTCAAATTGTTGCTGCCCAAGTGCTAGATGAGCTTCATAGAAATCTGGTTTGATCCGTAAAGCTTCTTCGTATCTCTTTCCAGCCTTTACATATTCTTTCTGTGCCCACTCATATGTGCTTTTAGCTGTCATAAGTACGGATTCTTTTGAAGATTCTTCGGCGAAGGAAAGTCTCTTTCTTGCCTTAGACATATGAACATTACCCCAATTGAACATGGCCAAAGCTGCCATTTCTTGGAACTGCTTTTCCGCCAACTCAAAAAGATCTTGAGCTTCTTCACTAGTAACAGTATCCTCTATTGCTTCAGAGTAAAGCTTCATTCCAAGTTCATGGAGGTTAAGATAAGCATCAGAGTCTAATCCAACATGATTCTTGAACATCCCAGCAAATTGGATGATCCAATCTTGAATATATGACCCTTTTTCACCTTTTCCATTTTTCCGAGTGTTGCCATTCTCTGAGCCATTACGGTTTGCTGTAAGCACCGGCACCTCGGAACGGGTCTTCACTCCCAAAAACAGCGGTTCCTGGTCGGAATTAACTTCAACAATATATAACCTGATTGAACCATGTTGCTCAGCTGATACTTCAGCCCATCTAAGCTCCTCTGTGGAAGTGATAGTTATCAAGTCTCCCTCTTGATCCCTGTATTTGATGAGAAAAGCTTTCGAGCCTGGAAATCGATCCTGAATTATCTCCCTTACACGTTGAACACTGCAATTAGTAGGGATTTGAGCCCATCTTATATCTTCCCCGAAAACCAATTTCACAGTCTTTAGGGTATCTACTTCCTTAACAGGACTCACATCAACCTCCACAACCACCTTATCCTCTGCCTTCTTATCCTCAAGATCTGCTTTAAAATCCTCAATATCTACCTTCTTCTCCTCAGTCGCTTTATTGCTCTTTTTCTTTCTTAGTTTCTGCTTCATTATTTTGCAAGTGGGAGAAGCAACAGGAGGATCTAAGTTTGGAACCGAAATGACCCCTTTATCATCAACTGTGAGACCTTTTTTCTCGAGCGTCTGCCTCACCCTTTGTGCAATCTCCACTGCAGTGAGATTATTTGGCTCTACATTCAAAACCAAGTTGACATCTCTTAAGGCCAAATCCAACCTATTTAGAGCCTCGTAACATCTTGCTCTCTTCAAGAGAGCTTTGCTGTACTTGGGAGTGGATTCTAAAGCCAGATTGCATTCATTGATTGCTCTAGGGTACTCACCTATACCCATCTGCATATAACAAGCTGCCATGTTACTCCGAAGATAGGCAATGTCTATGTGGTTTCTAGGAAGCAACTTAAGGGCCTTTTCATATTTTAGCATAGCTCCTTCATGATCCCTCTTCTGAAACAACCTGTTTCCTTCATCCTTCAATTCCTGCGACATCGTAACAAAGACAGCTTCATCCTCATCAAATGCTTTAGGGGTCGGCTCTCCTGATCTGCTGTGCTTCAAACTTGCATCACTCTTCTTCTTCTTGCCACTAGGTTTTCCCATATCCAATCCAAAATCAAAACAATGATATTGCCAATGAAATGCAAAGATAGGCCAGATCTTTTTTTCTTTCTCTTTGTCTGTCTACTGTTTTCACAATTCTAAGTATATATTCACACACAAAATGGTAGGATAATTGATGCCACAAACACAAATTCTTCACAAAATCGACCGAATATTGTTCCAAAATCAGTGACCTCAAAACTCGGCCCAAGTCAACTCCGTATCAGTCAGGTTCGTCTCCACCATATCATCAGTTACACTAACCTGAAAAAAGTTTTGAAGACTAGGAAGTCAGTGAGAAAACCTGAGAAGGCAGCAGATTAGGTTCAAGGAAACATGGTGAAGAAAGATAAGGGGAACACTAGAACATTGCTCGTGATAGAACAAAGCTAAAGTTGAGGGAGTAAAATTTGTATTGCTGAGTTATTATGTATTGCTGAGTCAAAGCTGCACAAAGACATCATGTTTGAGGTTGAGGTTGTGGGGGGATAAAATATGAAGCTATTCACTCCATAAATGATATGAAGGGGGGCAATCAGTGGATATGGTGGCGCAGAGAGCTAGAAGTTCAAGTAACGGTAAATAGTACTAGTAGTAGTGTTTTGGTGATAATGGTACTACTTCAGAGTGTGTCATTTTTTTCTAATCAATGAATTTTTGGAAGACCCAACAAAAGAAAAACATTACACTAACCTGATCCAATTGACGAACAACTCGGCCGAGTCAATCTACAGTATCTGTTTACTCAGCCTTCAATAATCTCACTGTTTGGAATCCATACTGTGTAACGTATATATATAATCCGGCCGAGCAAACTCAGCCGTTTCTTTCCCTTAAACAACACCCCTGCAAGATTAGCTTAAGACAATCAAACCCTAAACCCATTTTTAAAATCCTCTTAATAATCCAAATAAAGCATGTTCCCAAGAGAATGAACTACCTAATTATTTATTAATAAGTACCTGATAAAAAAAAAGTCTACAGAACAAAACCAAAAGTATGAACATGGGCATAAAATTAAAAACTAACAGTTATTACTTTCATATATACCAAAAACAACTAAGATATTATCAGATATTACCATTATTTACATATCAATCACATAATCTTTCTTTTCCAGAAATGAAAAACAAAAAATAAAAAAAATGGAACTTAGAAACTAGAATCAGACCAGGTAAATGATGAACAGAATCTTAAGGGAAGATGAAAATGAAAAAAAAAATAAAAATAAAAAAATGAAGAAATATAAGATTATGTTACCTTTTTTGTTTCAGAGAAAATCTCTCTGAACCAGCTGGTACAGCTGATAATCAGATCTTGATGATGATGAAGAAGAAGATATTAAAAAGTTGACGGTATTCAGACAAAGATTCTCCGGAGAAGAGCGGCTCCAAAATGGACGGAGGAGGACGGCGGGTCTGCGTTTGTGTAAGAAAACTGGTTGTTGTTTTTTCTCAACGTCTCGACCAAAGAAATGAACGGTTACGACATTCGTGGATATAAATAAGATCAATCTCTATTACGTTTATACCCTTTTTTAAATATGGAAACCACATTTATGGACAAATTTGGTTGACTTGTTTGATATTAAGGTGTCAAAAACTTGACCATTCTTGACCTCTGATTTGACCCTCTATGGCTAGATAAATTGAGATGGCTCCACCTAGGGATGAGACTTGGGATGGATGGTTTGGTTAGGAGGCTTGGCCTAACTTTTTTTTTAAAAAAAAAATACGAAAGAAAATACACTAACAATTAAATAAATTAAACTAGATTTACATAAGAGGAGTATTTCACGAGATCTTCAAACTCGTGAGCGGAGACTCAATCCGCTGATCTCCTACTTGAGAGTCAGGCTCGGCCTAAGTAGATAGAGTTAAAAATTCCAAGTTGCACACAAAGTAGTTAGTATCGTGTATCTATTTGGTATTGGCCGAGTCTGATACACCTATACAAAAGATTATATCTGTTTTTATCGGTGGTACATCATTAAGACTGGAATTTTAAATATTTATAAATGTTTTACTCTAAAAAATTTGGTGCCATATGATGCATTAATTCTAAGATCAAAAGGTTCATAATACAAATTCAATCACATTCCATCGTCATTAAGAAAATTGAAATATTTGAAAAGTCTTTACTAAATCGGATTGAGTTTTGAAGGGTATAAAGGAATGAATATGATTAGGAGGCAGAGTTCTGTTTACAAATTTTTATATCTAAATAATTTATTCTTCCAAACTACCCTTGTCAACATTATCAGCGTATCGGTGAATTCGATATATTGGTTTGTACCGGCTGATACGAGCATTTTTATCGTTCAATCCTTGTATCGCCGATATTCTAGATATCGTACAGTTTTTTCGTTATACGATAAAAACCGATAATATCGACCGATACAACAGATATTGACTACCTTGATTGCACATCGAACTTATGGAATCTTTGAAAATGTTTCCCAAGTCTTGACAACTCCGTATTTTGCTTTTTTCGAGTTTACTGAGTTGACCCAAGTATGAATGCATATAATAATTACTTTAATCCAGGTTTTAAAAGTTACTTTAATTTATTGTAAAAATAATAAATCTTAGTAGCACTTAGGTTAAATTACTCATTTTATGTAAAACGTTTAAAATTAATTCAACATTAAATTTCATTAACAATCACATGGACGTAACAGGTAAGTGAGCAACAATTCGTCCAGAAACCAAAACAACATGAAAACTATTGTCTGAAAACCACCTCCTCCTCCCCTCCCACCACTACCACCATCACCTCGATGGTTTAGGGTTGTGTTGGGGTGTTAGGGTCCTTGTTTTTTTATTGTTTTCCACGTCGATTCTTTTCTTGTGAACACAACGGTTCTTAGTACTTTTATAGCTTTTAATTTATGTTAGAGCATCTCCAATGAAATGTGGTGTGTTTCCTACGTGGTTGGTGCAGGAAGACATCCATTGTAAGATATGAAATCCAAAATTATCTACATTTTAGGTATCTGAGAGAGGTCATCTCCAACCAGTAGGTGTTTAGGTTACAATTAATATCTATTTGTATTAATCTAATTGGCTGAACTATTTTTTCTTCTTTATATAAATGTTATTTTTTAAGTTAATTTAACATTAATTTGATTGGTTGGAAAGTTCGACTAGATTTAGCACATCCTCTACAAAAACCACTAAAACTAGAGGTGAAGTAGAAGATATCTTAATAACTAACCATCCACTTCATCTTAACATTCTAATTCACATCTCTGTTGGAGAAGTTTTTTTGTGCAAAAAGTATATAAATCCTAGATAGCCTAAAATATAGGAATTTAGAAGAGTCCCATTGGAGATGCTATTAATTTTCTTGGTGTATAGTTTTCATCTTATTTTTTTGTATGTTGTTCTTGGTGCCGCACGAGAACTTCTTGTCATCTAGCGGTGCAAAATCCAATCTTAATTTAGCTTTTGTTGAAGCTAAGAGTCCCATTGGAGATGCTCTTAGTTTTCTTGGTGTATAGTTTTCATCTTATTTTTTTGTATGTTGTTCTTGGTGCCGCACGAGAACTTCTTATCATCTGGCGGTGCAAAATCCAATCTTAATTTAGCTTTTGTTGAAGCTGCAAGTGCTTCTCCTTTTCGATATTGTGTCTGAATGACCTCCACAAGTAAAGGAATCATGTTACCCTTTTATAGATTTTTATGGGTGTCCTGATGGAGGAATTGGGAGTAAGGGGTTTACATATATGATCCGTCATTTGAGGATACTAAATCTCTGGAACAAGGAAATGAAGAATACACTACAACATGCCATAAGGTGTGACTTGGATGTTTGTGCTGGGTGAGAGGATACTTTGAAGACCTTGAAGCAGTGGTTATGTTTTGACTGTATGAGCATTCAGGCTTGGAGGAGGGCATGTAAACACGAGGGGAACATTGAGGTATGACCTGCAATATGTGAAGTTTCTGGAAATATGGTTGAAGTCACCATAAGAGTACCTCGGCCCTGCTCACTGGAAGGTATAGTTTAGTTGGAGGAAGACGACTTTGAACTTAATGTGGAGACATTCTTCAGAGCTTCGATATATATGGTGAAAAGTATTCCAAGGGGATGGAGACTAGAATTTTCACACACCCAAAAGAAGCACTCCAGAAAGTTACGACGAAATCTAAGTCTATTACACAGTGCGTTAAACTGTTGCTGCTTCCTCACCGTACGTTGAGGGTCTTTCAACCTAAAGGTAGGGCAGAATGCAAGTCCGGAAATCGTAAAGCAATTCAGCAAAAAAAAATCCTTAAAGCTCTGGAAACTATGGGAGAATCTGGTGGGGTATATAAGCTTGTAAAAGAGGTTTTAAAGGTACCGATGACATGAGTGCAAGGAACGATGATGACAAAGAAAAATACGACAGAGTAGACTTAGATTTCGTAGGAAAAACATCCAACCATGCCTCCTCAACGGAAACAACTATCCCATTACATGAGACATATGTATTTTCAGAAGAGGGCACCATTCTAAGTTGATTAAATTATTCCCTAAAGGAATGTCATGTGAAATGGATGGTCTTCAGGCACAACATATCATGGATGCCTTTTGTGGGGAAGGTTGAGTTGTTGTTGTTGTTGACGTAATCCTCGCGATAACAATGGTTGTTAACTTGTGGCTTGGTGGGAGATGCCCACTTAACCTTGCAGAGTTCATTGCATCATCACATTTAACACCTCTCCTTAATCCGGATAATACCATATATCTCGTTGTTTTTGGGACGATTTTGTATCAAAAGTTAGATATGAAAGGGGTAGGCAAGGACATGGAAACATACCTACATGACTTTCAGTTTGGAGTAGATATCTTTGGAGGTACGGAGGCAATCCTTTATGTTGTGGTTAGGTTTGTCAGTAAACACCATACATATGATAGCCTCACCATGTTAATTATAGAATTCACAAATGCAACCTAGTCGACCATATATATATGATTATCGAGATGCGCACGCCATGGTTAATATATCTATATGGTCAACCTGCAATATTGTACGTGGAAGACTACCACATTTATTCATCTGCATAGAATAGAAAGTTGACCCCTTAGAGCCATTATAATTTTGTTTGGTGCTCCATCAGCTTATAACAAAGATAAAAGAACAATGTACATTATCCTTACATGCTTGGTAACTTGACGATAGTATTGTTATTGGTGACACTATAGAAGTGGCAAAGACACTTAAGGTCGTCCGAACGGAAGGGCCCGCGTTGGGTCTTATATTTAATATTAGGAAAATAGAAGAAAAAAATTTGGCCCTCTTGTGACATACAAAAGTTAAGTGATAAGATGTTTACTACTGGAACTTCAAGGCAAATAATGAGGTTAAATTATTAGAAAACGTTGTTAGTCTAAATAATGGGTTTGTGAAGGAACTTTCCATTAAGAGGGAAGAAAAGGCAATGGAACTGATGTATGTTCTATCAAAGCTATGTGATCCTGGAAGTGAATTATTACTATTACGTGCATGCTTGAGTATTTCCAACCTGTTATTTGGACTTCATATTTGCTAGTCGGAATACATCGTGTAGGAAGTAGATATTTTCTTACAGAGGCTTGATAGAGGTTATGGGTGATATTGTGGTTTGTGGTAGGTCGTTCTTTGGAGAGCTACAGTGGAGGTTATCCACCATACTTATTAGATATAGAGGACTTGGCTTATATACTGCTAGTAAGGCATCCCAGTATGTCTTTATAGCATCACATGTCCAATCCTGAGGGTTATAAGATAATACATTAAGGAGTGCTGGGGTGGAAGGCGTGGTTGAAAATTTGTACAAGGTTTTGAATACGTTGTAAGTAATTTTCCCCCATTTTGAATTTAATAGATTTATTCAATAAATACACAACCCCCGTTAAATCCCAAAGTACTTTTGCGAGTGGTTTTTTTGGTAAAGTAATTAAAGATATGGACATATATTAAGAGTTATGGAACGGACAAAAAGCAGCTTTTGATTGCCTAGGTAGAGGATGCCCAGGATTTCCTCCTCGCTATTCCTATTGAGGGCCCTGGACAAAAGATGTCACCGTTGGAATATCGATCCATTCTTAAATACAGGTCTATGATCCATTTATACCCATCGGATACACATTGTCCTGCTTGTATCACAGGTTGTTTGGACGCTTATGGAGAACATGCAGTTCATTGAAAGGTGGGCCCCTAGTTTAAAAACGAAAATGATCATGTGAGGGATACTTTGTATGATGTATTACGAAGAACCAGTATTTCAGAAAATAGGTACTTTTACAGTCGGAAAAACAACACAGTAGGTTACCTCGGGCAAGATAACGAAACATGAGAAAGCATGTCATGATAATGGGTATGCTTGTATTCCCTTTGCTTTTTGTACATTTGGTTTTTTGGATCCAAAGACAGTTGGACTTCTTAAGAGAGTCCAGAAAGTCATGCATAGTAATATCATGACTCCTGGTTCGTGGGAGCTTGTTTGCAAACGAATAAGATTTGCAATCTGAAAAGGGATTTTATGTTAAATATTCAAATAACTTAAGATTATTTACATTAATATAATTTTTTCATATTTAATTATTAATGAGAAAATATTATTTATGTATTCTGATGAAGGGAGATTTATGTAAACTAAATCTATTATTTCCGAAAATTATTTATTTTTATACTAAAAATATCATTGATAAAACTCAAATAATAATACGAAAATAATAGATTTAGTTTCCATAAAACTCCCTTTATCATTCTACCGATGTTGGAGAAGATTCGTCCCCGAATCTTGCCGTCACCATGTTCTTTAAGTGTAACTCGTTGACTACAATTTTCATACGTGCGAATTGATGTCGTAAAAAAATAATCTATGCACCGTAAACAATCATGAGGTATGGTAGAAACCAAAAACGGATCTTCATAAGTTGATTCAACAAATTCTCCCTTGTTAGGATAGATATTTAGAAGTCGAGGGTACCCAAATATACCTCAAGCTAAAACTTTTCCTACCTATAATTCCTTTCTCCGAAAGTGATTGTCTATGGACTGATTCGAGACAATATAACTAATCGGTTCACACTTCGTATGATCGTCTATGGATATGAGATCGAGACAACACAACAACGAAGTATGTTACTTGATAAAAAAGGTTCGGACTTAACCAAACACAATAGGATTCACTTATCAAGTAAATAGGAATTAACGTTTGTGTAATTTACTTTAATTATAATAAAACAATTATAATGCGGAAATATAAAGTAAATGACACAACAAGATTTTGTTAACGAGGAAACCGCAAATGCAGAAAAACCCCGGGACCTTGTCCAGAATTGAATACTCTCATGATTAAGCCGCTACACAAAATTACACCTAACTTCGTATAGTTAAGACCAAACAACTAAACTTATAGTTCACCTAGTTCTGTCTGTATTCCCACGCCTCCGACCTTAGTCACGTACTTGTAACAATTCCTTTGGTTAGTATTCCAAACATTAAAGGAACAACAAATCTGTTTGGTATCAACTCTCTTCAACCAAGTGATATGAGCCGGACAAAGGCTCTTTTGTTTATCTTAACATAAACTCCTTCGTCGGGTTCTTAGATCTATCTTATATTCAATTACCGAAGTAATCGTTTAAGATTAAGCCAACAACAATATTAATCCAAAGAATTGGTGTTGATGCCGATATACTCAATTAATCAATCAAATCTATCACAAGGATAAACCGATTATTAATTGGATCCTCTTTTACCGAAAAAAGTATTGTGCACACCAAAGAGACCACAAATCAGAAATCTTCAATATATTCTTCGTATTCAAATCTTCTTATATCTTCAATAATAACCTGCACACAATCACTTGAATCTCTTGTGATCAATCACGCACAGAACGGAGTCTGTTAACAATGGATTATCACAAGATCGTCTTTAGAACTAACAACAGTCTAAAGATCCTTGTCGAAACTCTGAACTAGTTTGAGTGAATCTTATATCAGAAGAGAAGATTCTCAAGCATAAACAAACTAGGTGCAATCAAAATTCAACCATCGTTAGTCAATCAAATCAATAAAACAAAAGATAAACCGCAATTATCTAGTTTCCCACCAACGATACACGCTAGAGCTTCTCAATCCCAAAGAAGACTTTAAACTGAGCGGCTGTAAGAGATTTCTCCTAATTAGGTTACCCTCCTCTCCGAATAGGCGGCTACACCGGTAACAACACAACAAAGAGGAAGCTTGTTGTTACGAAGGATTAGTTTTCTAGAAAGACAAACTTCAATTATTTATAGACAAGGAAGTTTGGACACCAGGGAATTTCCAAAACCGAAAATATTCTCAAGATATTCATTAAAGCACAAATTCGGTTTTCATAATTCCTGGCAATGCTCTGTCCAAAAATAATGATTGAAATCTCTCGGAAAATCTATAATTAGTAAATGCACATTACTAATTCTTATTTCCCTAAAAAATGAAGTTAAATATCTTAATTAAAAGATTCTTAACTTATTTATGTTTCGATCCTGGGATTCTCTTCCCTTAGCTATTAAGGAATAACTTTGAATAATTAAATAATAAACATTCATAGCACGTGTTCAATGTATGTCGACATCCTTACTTTGTAAGTTATCTTTCACACTTGCAACCTTGAAACCGATTTGCCACACTTCCAAACAAGTTTAGAATTGGTTCATTTGACTTTCAAGAACTATGCGATTGATCAAATAACATTCAATCACAATCATGGGTTTATCGGTTCTACCAAAACAAGTTTCGGTTCTACCTTCCATGTGAGTATTGTGCATAGTCACACTCGCTTCCCAAAATTCGGTTGACTAGGTACTAGGATCGGTTCCCCACATATATATGGTATCTAACTTATATTTCTTGCGCAGGTCCATAGGATCGGTTCCCCTTTGCCTAAAAACGTGTTGCACATGTTCATAGGATCGGTTCCCCTTTCTGCTATAAACCTTGTTGCACCTCATACAAGGATCAATTCCCTTTTGTGATGTACTGCACCTCTTGCTAGGATCGGTTCCCCTTTCCATATTTGGTCAGACATAAAATCACAAACCCGATCATACCATCTCAGGTGATTACTTAAGATCGGTTTCACTAATAAAAGTCATACCAATACATAAGTCAGGCCTTTGTGAATAGTTCTACCAAGAACACAACAAGTCTTGAACAGCTATACTCAATCACATATATTGGTTGTTCATAAGATATGCAATGAATAACAAAACCAATAACGCCTGGCAATTTCCTTTTCGATTCACAAACAAGTTTATGAACTTACTTCCTTAGAACACATGTAAAACATTGTTCCCTAGGATGAAATCCTAACCTCATACACATACATAATCACAATAGCATTCAAATGATTATGGCGATGTCTTATCTACAAAGTTTAATGGTTAAGCAATAAACCTCGTATTGTATTCCTTAATACTATGTCTATCTAGAGTTCAAATATGCTTCGCAGTTTTGTTTTCAATATGCACGACTTGAAAGATACGTTAGGGAATGAAACAGTTCAAGCCAAATATCACTAACCTCAAGTAGAAGGATGATTGTCGTTGTTGTAGATCCTTGCTTCTTCACATCTTCAAGACTTCGCAATACTTGTAATGTCTCATATCCTAATACTTTCAAGCTAATCTATACAAAGTTGACTCTAGTACATAATCAAGCGACTCTTAACATGAGTTTTGATTCACTAAAACATAACAACCAAACTTGACATACCAACGCTTGGTGGGTTCAACCGAGCAATGCTCTAACAATTTCCCCCTTTGTCAATTTTAGTGACAAAACTCTTACATCATATGGATAAACAAATTACAAGAATTCATTACACATACGCTTGATTCCCGATTCAACAACACAGTAAACTACTTACATTCAATCCTTGAAAATGCCGTTGTTGACATTATAATAACAAAGCAAATACTCCCCCTAAGGAAGATATGTAGATATTCAATCCGCACGTCTTTGTTATACCACTTCATATGACATGTTACTCCCCCTTAGTCTGTGCTTTCACTCTTTCAGTTAGATAAAATGTTTAAGCACCAATGTTCTTTTCCTTAGCGATACCAATCAATATAAAATCAATGCCAGTATCACTTGTTTGCTACATATATTTATCCCCCTTTTTGTCACAAAATGACAAAGAAACGAAAAAAAAAAATGACAACACGATAAGAATCTTACAAATCTCAAAAGACTTGCAAACTGTAGAGTTAGGCACGAGGGTTCCACACATCATGTTTTGATAACCAATATCAAAAACCGAAACTACAAGTAGTTTTATTTTGATATGTTACCAAGGAAATAATTGTCCGAAACAATTTTTCCAATTTAGTTTAGCAAACCAAAAATCAACTAAGTACCTTAGTCCCTTTGCTAAACCGATTGTTCAAAAACAACCGCTTAATTCGATAAGACCAAAATAAAGATAACTCTATTTTTCTCATCAGGTTCTAATTATCCATAAACTTGGACCTTTCAATTTTAAACAAGACAAGTACTAGGTTAGTTAACTAGCATTTCTTGTTAAGGCATTCGATTAGACTTGAATAACCGAAACCTCACTTCGATAAGTCTAACTAAGATCATAATTAACTTAGTTTCTCTTATCCGGAATCGAATTGGACTAAACAACTCATCCCGTAATCCTTTTATTTCGTTAAGCCATAAATAATTCATACAAACCAACATAAATCAACTTGAATAATTATTCACCTCAACTGGAAGCAATTGAAACAACATAAGCATTAAAACACCGCAATTGCACCGAAATTTTGTAAGCCTAAACAATTGATACCACACAATAAAGCAAGATAACAATAGTTTTTCTTAACCGGAACCAATTGAATCACACATACATCCACACACACATCATGGAATAAACATCAATTGAACCAAAATTTTGTTAAGAAAAAGCAATAAATATATATGATATAAACTCAGGCTTTTCTTAAACAGGAAAATAATTAACTAACAAGATTGTTACCTCAAATTCCGCATCCACTTCTCCAATATGATTGCATCTTCGTCCAGGGAGAATTGATATCGAAATCTCATCATGTTGTCATCCTTATGCAAAAACAAAAGAATAACAACAACCAACCTTTACCAGAGAAAGGTTGAAAATCGGTTTTAACAATTGTAAGCAAAAGTTGAAAACCGTAGAAACACATATGCTTTTATGTTAAACCAAAACCGATTCAACATATTGTGACTTTTTCACATATTGTTTCTACCAGAACCCCTCATGATTCTTTGATAAATCCTACCAACATGGGCTAGAACTTAATCCTTCTAAATCAAAAAGTCACCCAAACCACAAGGGTTCACAACATCATGAGATCGAACATTAAGGTCATGAAAACCGAAATCAAACATCTCATAAACTCAAATGCAATACATCATAAAAATTCAACAAAGAATCAAGTATTTCAATTACCTCTATCTTGTAGGGAATTGAATTGCGAAACCAACGCAAAAAGAATGAGGTCATTCCGAGTTCGGACGAAGAAGTTATGGGCAAAACAGTTTTACACTTCTTCGTATGGGGACCTCTCACTAGGATCGGTTCCCCCCATTACACCTATCACTAGGATCGGTACCCCAAGTGTTACTTGTGACAGATCACAACACTAAACATTTTTTGACTTAACTTTTGCATACGATGTCTGAATTCAGTGATTTTTGGCTCGTTTTAACCGTAAAAACAAGAACTACACATATATGATCAGTAGATATCAACATCATAAACTCACAATTACCGTTTCTATCAAAACCTCAAATATAGATAGAGAAAGTATGAGTTTAGAAGAAAAAAAATCTCCTAAAGATGTTAATTAGTCACATAATAACCGAGAGATCATGTGCTCAGTTTCATGTGCTTTCCCACCTTTCAAAAAATTGAGAACCAAGGTGAGTATGCACATTATAACACAACTAGATTGTGTTGAGTTGATCCTTATCTTGTTCGTCATGAGTGACTAAGACAGACTCATCATTCTTGACCTCTTGCTTTTGTTTTCTCTTGTTCCATCTCTTGTTTTTCTTATTTGACTTATGATGAAGAGTGTCATTATCACAACGTCCACTAGTACAAGAGAGTTCAGACATGATGTCTTTCTTTAGTCTTTCAAGAAGACTCTTATAATTATTGTCACCAACAATTAACAACTGGGAGTCATTCTTTTGACTAACTTTTGGTCCCTTGTTGGCTATAGAGGACTTCGGGACCCATTTAAAGTTGGGTTTCACAGGAGCAGCCTTCTCCTTCATACCATTAGGATCATTGTCCTTTTGAATATTTTGCGAAACACCCTTTCTCCAATTTGGAACATCAGATCTTGTCTTTGCATTTACAAAGTTATCTCTCTTTCTATATTCGGGTCTTTTATGAGATGACCTTGTCGAGTGATATGCAAAATTCGAACTATCATTATAATAATTCTTATTCCTAAACTTAGGAAAACACCGATCTGAGTTCCTTTGGGGAGAAATCTTAGACAATTCGTTTGATACACAAGAAAGTGCATCTTGCATCTTACGAAATTTGCATCCCCGTTGCAAGTGTCCTTTATTACCACAATAATAACAATGCTTAGTATAAACATACGAAGTATGAGTTTTAGTGTTACCTTTTTGTGGATCCTCTTGCATTGGAGCTTGACGAGTTTTCTTCTCTTCTTCTTATCTTTGTTCAACATTGTTGGTTTCTTGGCATTAACAGAAGTGCTCTCTTTGATTGCTACTGGTTGAACACAATTCTTAGGCATGACTGGTTTTACTTCTTTACAAGAAATACGAGCATCTTTTACATCGGTGGAAGCCTCTGGTTTAGAAGAATTTGTAGCTTTAACGAATTTTACCTCTTTGCTAATATTTGAAGCATCTATTCCCTTATAGCCCAATCCACGTGTATCACGATGATTTCTACTTGCTTCTAACATTAAGGTTAAATTGTTTGTGCTATCATTGAACTTTTTCAAGTACAAATTTTCTTCTTCCAACGTCTTGATTTTATCAAAAGAAACAGCTAGCTCAGCCTCAAGGCATTTTTCTCGTGAGAGATATGTACCTTGCTTCTCTTCAAAACTCTTTTGTTGAGAGTTAATCCTTGCTTTAGATTCAGCAAGTTTCTATTCTAAGGATTGAATCTCCAAGGAAGATGTATTCTTGAGAGAATCTAATTCCACTGTCAAGGAGGAAAGATCATGAACAAGTTGTTCATTTTCATCTTGCAAACAACCTAATTCTTCTAGAAGTTTTCCTTCTCTTTTTAGCCCAAGAGTGAGTTCAGTTGCACAAGAGTCAAAAGATTCTTTTAACTCTTGTAGCTCGGAAGTTTTTACACTCACATGATCAACCTTTTCATCTCCTACAAAAGATTTTTCAGACTCGAGGTCCTTGATCATCAGTACATAACTTAACTTAATCTCATCTTGAGAATATTCAGAAGTATTTTCAACTGAGCTCGTAGAACTCGATGAGGATGTCCCTTCTAAGCATTTTTTAAAATCAAAACTTCCAAAGTCTTGTGATACGTTAACTGAGTCCTTCTTAAGTTTTCGCTCTCGCTTAACTTTCTTTTGACTCATGTCTTATAGGTTGGATCGCATCAAACATAGATTGTTAGATATTTCGTCTTTGCCCGATCTGATACCAATTGAAAAGGCGAGGGTACCCAAATATACCTCAAGCTAAAAAATTTCCTACTTATAAGTCCTTTCTCCGAAAGTGATTGTATATGGACTGAGTCGAGACAATACAACTAATCGGTTCACACTTGGTGTGATCGTCTATGGATACGAGATCGAGACAATACAACAACGAAGTATGTTACTTGATAAAAAGGTCCGGACTTAACCAAACACAATAGGATTCACTTATCAAGTAAATAGGAATTAATGTTTGTGTAATATACTTTAATTATAATAAAACAATTATAATGCGGAAAAATAAAGTAAATGACACAGCAAGATTTTGTTAACGAGGAAACCGCAGATGCAGAAAAACCCCAGGACCTTGTCCAGAATTGAATACTCTCAGGATTAAGCCGCTACACAAAATTACAACTAACTTCGTATAGTTGAGACCAAGCAACTAAACCTATAGTTCACCTAGTTCTGTCTGAATTCCCACGCCTCCGACCTTAGTCACATACTTGGAACAATTCCTTTGGTTCATACTCCAAACAGTAAAGGAACAACAAATCTGTTTGGTATCAACTCTCTTCAACCATATATGAGCCGGACAAAGGCTCTTCTGTTTATCTTAACATAAACTCCTTCGTCAGTTCTTAGATCTATATTATATTCAATTACCGAAGTAATCGTTTAAGTTTAAGCCAACAACACTATTAATCCAAAGAGTTGCGTTGATGCCGATCTACTCAATTAATCAATCCAATCTATCACAAGGATAAACCGATTATTAATTGGATCCTCTTTTACCGAAACAAGTATTTTGCACACCAAAGAACCCATAAATCAGAAATCTTCAATATCTTCTTCGTCTTCAAATCTTCTTAGATCTTCAATAATAACCTTCACACAATCACTTGAATCTCTTGTGATCAATCACGCAAAGAACGGAGTCTGTTAACAATGGATTATCACAAGATCGTCTTTAGAACTAACAACAGTCTAAAGATCCCTGTCGAAACTCTGAACTAGTTTGAGTGAATCTTATATCAGAAGAGAAGAATCTCAAGCATAAACAAACTAGGTGCAATCAAATTTCAACCACCGTTAGTCAATCAAATCAATGAAAACAAAAGATAAACCGCAATTATCTAGTTTCCCACCAACGGTACACGCTAGAGCTTCTCAATCACAAAGAAGACTTTAAAATGAGCAGCGGTAAGAGATTTCGCCTAAATAGGTTACTCTCCTCTCCGAATAGGCGTCTACACCAGTAACAACACAACAAAGAGGAAGCTTGTTGTTACGAAGGATTAGTTTGCTGGAAAGACAAACTTCAAGTATTTATAGACAAGGAAGTTTGGACACCAAGGAATTTCCAAAACCTAAAATATTCTCAAGAAAATATTCCAAGGAATTAAAGCACAAATTCGGTTTTCAAAATTCCTGGAAATGCTCTGTCCAAAAATAATGATCGAAATCTCTCGGAAAATATCTAATTAATAAATGCACATTACTAATTCTTATTTCCCTACAAAATGAAGTTAAATACCTTAATTAAAAGATTCTTAACTTATTTATGTTTTGATCCTGGGATTCTCTTCCCTTATATATTAAGGAATAACTTTGAACAATTAAATAATAAACATTCATAACACGTGTTCAAAGTATGTCGACATCCTTACTTTGTAAATTCTCTTTCACACTTATAACCTTGAAATCGATTTACCACACTTCCAAACAAGTTTAGAATTGGTTCATCTGACTTTCAAGAACTATGTGATTGATCAAATAACATTCAATCACAATCATGGGTTTATCGGTTCTACCAAAAGAAGTTTTGGTTCTACCTTCCATGTGAGTATTGTGCATAGTCGCACTATCTTTCCAAAATTCGGTTGACTAGGTACTAGGATCGGTTCCCCACATATATATGGTATCTAACTTATATGTGTTGCACATGTCCATATGATCGGTTCCCCTTTACCTAAAAACGTGTTGCACATGTTCATAGGATCGGCTCCCCTTTCTGCTATAAACCTTGCTGCACCTCATACAAGGATTGGTTCCCCTTTGTGATGTACTGCACCTCTTACTAGGATCGGTTCCCCTTTCCCACATTTGGTCAGACATAAAATCACAAACCCGGTCATACCATCTCAGGTGATTACTTAAGATCGGTTTAACTAATAAAAGTCATACCAATACATAAGTCAGGCTTTTGTGAATAGTTCTACTAAGAACAGAACAAGTCGTGAACGGTTATACTCAATCACACATATTGGTTGTTCATAAGATATGCAATGAATAACAAAACCAATAACACCTGAAAATTTCTTTTTCGGTTCACAAACAAGTTTATGAACTTACTTCCTTAGAACACATGTAAAACATTGTTCCCTAGGATGAAATATTCACCTCATACCCATACATAATCACAATAGCATTCAAATGATTATGGCAATGTCTTATCTACAAAGTTTAATGGTTAAGCAATAAACCTCGTATTGTATTCCTTAATACTATGTCTATCTAGAGTTCAAATATGCTTCGCAGTTTTGTTTTCAATATGCAGGACTTGAAAGATACGTTAGGGAATGAAACAGTTCAAGTCAAATATCACTAACCTCAAGTGGAAGGATGATTGTTGTCATTGTAGCTCCTTGCTTCTTCACATCTTCAAGACTTCGCAATACTTGTAATGTCTCATATCCTAATACTTTCAAGCTAACCTATACAAAGTTGACTTTAGTACATAATCAAGCGACTCTTAACATGAGTTTTGATTCACCAAAATATGACAACCAAACTTGACATACCAACGCTTGGTGGGTTCAACCGAACAATGCTCTAACAGATATTGTATATCATTTGTGTATCACAATAATCAACAACTAGCTTACTCTTGACCATAAAAAAATGAAAATATGTTACTATCTTCTTGACGCGGAATAATGCAACTTCTTTGCACCACAAAGTTTACCCCTTGATCTCCATAAACAACTTCATCAGGTTCATCATCTTCAAGAGCATTACCAAAAATACCATCATCGGCACTGTATTCTTAAGTAAACAACACCTTATTCACTTGTTTTCTTTCATGCAGAACGTTATGTCGAACCAACATACCTTCGATATCTGTCATTATTTGTTTTCTTAATGCATTAAAATTTTCTGGAGCATCTCCTCGACCTCGACAACGACCGATTTGTACTCTTGGTGGTGTATTATCCACCTTAGAATCGACTTTGTTGTGGTAACAACTAATGAAGTCGAAAGGGTTAAAAGATGATATTGATGATAAAATTGCAGCGGAACCAAAATATTAATAAGTAACCTATAGATTTTTCAGAACTCAAATTACTCTTACGAATAACGACTATGAACGAATGATCCAGACCTCGTAACTCTGAAAAATCACAATTATGGAAAAGATAATTATTTAGACCTCAGGATGAACCCAATTGTAAATAAAAATCAAAATAAAGTTAAACAAAGTTTAACGATAACAAATAAATTCATTGATCAAAAGAGTTTATCATTTTCGTTTTTGGAGATCTTTATATATATATACTCCCTCTAAACAAACTTTAAACTTAACAAAAATTTAAAAAACTTATTTCCCAAGGTATTTACTACCTTTAGGCGACTTTCCTAACTAATTGAAACTCTTAAGCATCTAGACTATCCTAAAATTACCCTAATTGATACATCCAAAAATTAATTATTTTTTTACTAAAAAAATTATTAATAAAATACAAAAAATAATAAATAAATATAATATATTTATTTTCCATCAATCTCCCTCCATCATTTTCCTTATTATGATCCAGATAAATTACCCTTGGAATACAAATTCCACAATGCCACCTTTACCGTACAAATTCATGGACTTCCCATAAGTTCTTTGAATGAGAAATCTGTTCAGTTCATTGTTTTAAAGCTTGATGCAACCATTCCATTCAAATAAGAAGAATCAACGATATGGGGAAAATATACAAGGGGTTAGAGTTACTCTCCATATTACATTACGAATTAGACAACGTATAAAGATAAATTTTAACTTAAAAAAGGAATATACCGGCCATTTGAGGTAGTAAATCTTTAGAGACTTTGTTACTATTGTGGTTTGTTTGGACACTTGATGAAGCAATGCCCAACACTGTCAAGGAAACTAGAAGGTCTAAAAATTGATATGGAACAAGGTTTCACTAAGAAAATTAAAGACATCAATTTGGCTAGATTCTTGAAGAAATTCAAGCGAACTTCAGGCCGTCCTATTTCTCTGCAACAAAACAGTCGATTGGCTTCAGAGCATGATCACCAGATTCGCATCAAAAAATACAGTCCGCTCATCTAACCACCCGCTCATGTCCAACCTTCACCCATGGAATAAATCAACCAATCAAGCTCACCCATACATCCAATCATCTGTTATTCTTTCTTCCAAAGAATTGGTAACACCTATCAATCCCAGTATGAAAAGACGAGGGTACCCAAAAATACCTCAATCTAAAAATTTTCCACTTATAAGTCCTTTCTCCGAAAGTGATTGTCTATGGACTTAGTCGAAACAATGCAACTAATCGGTTCACACTTCATGTGATCGTCTATGGATACAAGATCGAGACAATACGACAACAAGATAACTTGTGTGATTGACTACGGATACAAGATCGAGACAATACAACAATGAAGTATGTTTACTTGATAAAAGGTTCGGACTTAACCAAACACAATAGGATTGCTATCAAGCAAATAATAATTAACGTTTGTGTATTTTACTTCTAATTATAATAAAAAAATTATAATTGCGGAAATAGAAAAGTAAAAGACACAAAAAGATTTTGTTAACGAGGAAACCACATGCAGAAAAACCCTGAGACCTTGTCCAGAATTGAATACTCTCAGGATTAAGTCGTTATACAAAATCTAAACCAACTTCGTATAGTTGAGACCAAGAAACTAAACCTATTGTTCACCTAGTTCCGTTTGAATCCCTGCGCCTCCAACTTGCAGTAAGTCACGCACTTGGAACAATTCCTTTGGTTCGTATTCCAAAAAGTAAAGGAACAACAAATCTGTTCGGTAACAACTCTTTTCAATCAAGTGATATGAGTTTGACAAAAGTCTCTTCTGTTTCTCCCAATAAATTCCTTTGCAGGTCCTTAGATCTATCCAATAACAATTACCAAAGTAGTTGTCAAGATTTTGCAATCAATACTTTGTATTGATGCCGATCTACTCAACTAATCAATCCAATCTATCACGAAGATAAACCGATTATAGTCGGATCCTTTCCATCCAAAACAAGTATTGTGCACACCAAAGATTATGAACCCAAATCAGAAATCTTCTTCGTCTTCAAATCTTCTTAGATCTTCAATAAACACCTGCACACAATCAACTGGAATCTCTTGTGATCAATCACACAGAGAACATAGTCTGTTAATAATGGATTATCGCAAGACGTCTTTAGATCTACAAACAGTATAAAGATCTCCATCGAAACTTCGATCTAGTTTGAGTGAATCTTATATCAGAAGAGAAGATTCTCAAACACAAACAAACTAGGTACAATCGAAGCTCAACAACTATTAGTCAATCAAATCAATCGAAAGTTAATAATAAACTGCAATTATCTAGTTTCCCACCAATGGTACTCGTAGAGCTTCCCAATCCAAAGAAGTCTTTAAAACGAGTTGTCGTAAGAGATTTCGCCTAATTAGGTTACTTTCCTCTCCGAATAGACGGCTCCACCAGTAACAACACAACTAGGTAGTTTTGCTGGCTCTGAGGATTAGTTTGCTTGAAATGCAAACTTCAATATTTATAGACCAAGGAAGTTTGGACACCAAGGAATTTCCAAAACCGAAAATATTCTCAAGATAAGCAATATATTTCCAAATTCGGTTTCTATAATTCCTAGAAATGCTTTGTCCAAATATTAACCGAAATCTCATTAGAAAATCTCCAACTAGTAAATGCACATTACTAATTTTTATTTTCTAAAGTTTTGCAAAACTAAAAACCTTAATTAAAAGATTCTCAATTTATTTCGATTTTGCTTTAGCTATTAAGGAATATCTTTGAACAATAAAAGATAAGAGTTACTACACATATTCAAAGTATGTCGATATCTTTACTTGGTAAATCCTTTTTCATATTTACCATCTTGGAACCGATTTGACACACTTCCAAACAAGTTTAAAATTGGTTCATCTGACTTCCAAGAACTATGTGATTGATTATCCTATCAAATCACCTATCATGGGTTTCACGGTTCTACCAAAACAAGTTTCGGTTCTACCTCCATGTGGGTACTAGAATTAGTCACGCTAGTTACCAAAACTTGGTTGACTAGGTACAAGGATCGGTTCCCACATATATATGGTAGCTAACTTGTATTTGTTTCACATGTTCATAGGATCGTTTCCCCAACTAAAAACTTGTTGCACCTCTTACAAGGATCGATTCCTCTTTTGTGATCGGTTGCACCTCTTACTAGGATCGGTTCCCCAATGTCTAGAGTTGGTCATACCAATTACAACAAATCGATCATACCATCTCAGGTGATTACTTAAGATCGGTTTCACTAATAAAAGTCATACCAATACAAAAGTCAGGCCTTGTGAATAGTTTTACCAAGATACATAAACAAGTTATCAGCGGTTATACTAAACACACATATCGGTAATTAAAAAGATTTGCAATGAATAACAATACCAATAAGCCTAGCGATTTCCCTTTCGATTCATAAAAAAAATATTCACCCATACCCATACATAATCACAATAGCATTCATACGATTATGTCGATGTCTTATATACGAAGTTCAAAAGATAGACGTTATACTTCGTATTGTATTCATGAATACTATGTCTAACTAGAGTATAATCATTCACATCTTTGCAGTTATGTTTTCAATATGCATGACTTGAAAGATACTTTAGGGAATGAAACAGTTCAAGTCAAATATTACTAACCTAAAGTGGAAGGATGATATCGTCGTTGTAGCTCCTTACTTCTTCACATTCTTCAAGTCTTCACGTAATACTTGTAATGTCTCATATCCTAATACTTTCAAGCTAACCTATACGAATTTGAATCTAGTAAATAATCAAGCTACTCTTTAAATGAGTTTTGATTCACTAAAATATGACAACCAAACTTGAGATACCAACGCTTGGCGGGTTCAACCGAGCTATGCTCTAACAATCTCCCCCTTTGTCAATTTTAGTGACAAAACTATTATATCATATGGATAAACAAATTACAAGAATTCATTACACATACGCTTGATTCCCAATTTCAACATCACAATAACCTGTTTACATTCAATCCATGAATGTCGATGTTGAAATTATAATAACAGAGCTAATACTCCCCCTAAAGGTAAGATAAGTATATTTTCAATCCGCACATCTTTGTTATTTCCATTATCATATGATATGTTACTCCCTCTTAGTCTATGCTTTACTCTTTCGTTAGATATAACATTTAAGCACTATTGTCCTTTCCTTAGTGATACCAAATCAATACAAATCAATATAAGTATCGCTTGTTTACTCCATATATTTCTCCCCCTTTTTGTCACAAAATGACAAAGGTACGAGCAAATAAAAGACAAACCGAAAGGATCTTACAAATCTTACAAGACTTGCAAAACCTATAAGAGTTAAGCACGAGGGTTCCACACACCATTTTTTATAGCCAATATCAAAACCGAAATTACAAAGTAATTTTGTTTTGATAAGTTACCAAGGAAACAATCGCCCGAAGAAATTTTCCCTAATAGTTTAGCAAACTAAAAATCGACTAAGCACCTTAGTTCCTTTGCTAAACCGATTGTACAAATACAATCGCTTGTTCGATAAGACCAAAATAAAGATAACTCTATTTTTCTCATCAGGTTCAAATAATAACTTAGACCTTTTACTTTTAAACAAGACAAGTACTAGGTTAGTTAACTAGCATTTCTTGTTAAGGCATTCGATTAGACTTGAATAACCGAAACCTCCACTTTGATAAGTCTAACTAAAATCAGAGTTAACTTAGTTTCTCTTATCCGGAATCGAATTGGACTAAACACTTCATCCCGAAAACCTTTTGTTTTGTTAAGCCATAAACAATTCATACAAACCAAATAAATCAACTTGCATAATTATTTACCTCAACCGGAAGCAATTGAAACAACATAGACATTAAAGCACCGCAATTGCACCGAAATTTTGTAAGCCTAAACAATTGATACCAAACAATAAAGCAAGATAACAATAGTTTTTCTTAACCGGAAACAATTGAATCACACACACATCATACACAAATAATGGAATAAAACATCAATTGTACCGAAATTTTGTTAAGCAAAAGCAATAAATATATGCAATAAAATCAGGCTTTTCTTAAACAGGAAAACTATTAACTAACAAAGTCGTTACCGCAAGTTCCTCATCATATTCACCTTTTCTTCATATCTTTCCGGGGAGAAAATCATCATGTTGTCATCCTCTCGCAAGAGAAAAGAACAACAACAACCAGCCTTTATCATAGAAAGGTTGAAAACCGGTTTTAGCTAATGCAATGCAAAAGTTGAAACCCCGAAACACATATGCTTTTATGTTAAACCAAATGATTCAACATATTGTGACTTTTTCACATATTTGTTTCAGTTAGTACCCCTCATGATCCTTTGATAAAGCCTACCAACATGGGCTAGAACTCAATCCCGCTAAATCAAAAAGTCACCTAAACCATAAGGGTTCACACCATATGATATCGAATATTAAGGTTATGAAAACCGAAATCAAACATCCCATAAACATACATAGCAATAAAATAAAGCATTCAAGCACAGACTATATAAACGAAAACTATCACATGAAAAATTATAAACTAATAATTTTATTCATAAATAAAATAGTTTTATTCATAATAGACTTTATAATTTATTGAAAGAAATCAAAAACTGATGTGTATTTTCTTTGCAACTCAATCCTTCATATCAGTGCTAAAGGAAGGCAGATTATTACTTTCAGTCTTCAGCTTGTGAATTTCTTCAAGTAGATTACCTTGTTGCTTGACCAAAAT
Source organism: Papaver somniferum (assembly GCF_003573695.1). Lineage (NCBI taxonomy): Eukaryota > Viridiplantae > Streptophyta > Magnoliopsida > Ranunculales > Papaveraceae > Papaver > Papaver somniferum. The sequence continues at coordinate 130,970,789 of NC_039362.1, read as the reverse complement.
TTCTTGCAGCTGAGAAATTTTCGTGAAAGATTCTGCAAGAGCATGTAATTCTGTCTTTGATTTAACACATAAGTGTGTCAATGCTTCAATACACTGATCTTTCTTCAACACATTCTCTCTTTCCTTCTTTCTAAGCCAATCTCTCTTTTTGATTTTACTTTTAATATCAAGAGAAGATGCAGACTTATTCTTAAGTTAATCTTTCTGATCTAGCATCTTATCAAGAGAAGATGTTGGATCCAGACTCATGGTTCGGACAAGGAATGACCAAAGAAGGAGAAGAATCTTTTATAATTTTCATACTTCCGAAAATATAATATTCCTGTAAATATGAATATCTCAAATATTTTCAATTACTAGATTTTATTCCCATAATCTACACATAAGTGCCTTGATTTCTCTTATTCCTCACTCAAAGATTTGGCACACATGGTGAGGAAAGAATTCTGATACTGATCAATTGTTATTAGTATGAGATTTTCTCTCATTATGGAATTTTGAACAACCAGAGTGTTATTGATCTAGTATAGTATGAAAGATCTCCTTTTGTTACCTCGAACTAACGAAGTATCTTGAGATTGACAGGAGTTGCATATGCAACTTTTAGCAATTCTGTTTTTGAGACAGTTTTTGCATCTTGTCTTATTTTTCCCTTTACCATTAGATGATTTAATAACATCGGAAGACATGTCCATTTTTAAAATGGGTAAATCACTAATGGATGAGGAAGAAATAAGATTGAAAACTAATACAATATTAGTTGTTTCCTCTTCTTTAGAATCATATGAATCAGATCTCTCATCTAGAGTTACATCCAGAGCCTTGCTTCCAGTGTATTTCTTAAGATTGGGACAATCTTTAGCAATATGACCAAACCCTTTACACTTGAAGCACTGAGGCTGACATTCATCATCTTCTTCCTGATCCTTTTTGACAGGGACTCGATCATGTGGACGAGAAGAACGATGAATATCCTTTATGAACCTCTTATTTCTTTTCTTTAAGAGATCTCCAAACTTTCTAGTAATCAATGATAATGATTGTTTAATTTCATCATCACAATTTTCAGCAATCAGTTCATCTAAACCATCCATCTGTCTATTCCTCTCCATTGGAGCTTTCAGAACTTTTGCAGCTTTAAAAGCGATTCCTTTTGTTTGAATAGACTGTGATTCATGATCAAAGATCTTTAACTTTCCAACGAGTGTGCTTCGTGAGAGTGTTGAAAGATCATTTGCTTCTATGATTGCACGCTTCTTAGAATCGTATCTAGGTGGCAACGATCTGAGAATTTTGCACACTATATCCTTTTCAGAAATAGTCTTTCCAAGAGAGAAAGAAGAATTAAATATCTCAGAGAGTTTAAAATGAAACTCTTCAGAAGTGTCGTTGTAATCCATTTGAAGGTTTTCCCAATCAGATGTAAGAGTTTGAAGTCTAGCTTCTTTCTCTGATGTGTTTCCTTCGAATACGATCTGAAGATTATCCCAAGCTTCTTTCGAAGTTTGACATGTTGATACATGATGTTGTAGATCACGGCTTACAGCATGTATTATAGCATTCAAACCATCTGAATTCTACTTTGCAAGAGCATTTTCTTCATTTGAAAAATCTACTAAGCATTTAAACTCAGTTGCCGAATTTCTATCTTTGGACGAATATAACCATCGACGACTAATAGCCATTTATTAAAGTCTCGTGATTGAAGAAAAGATCTCATAGCAGATTTCCACCACAGATAATTTGTTCCGTCAAATCTTGGCAGTACATTAATTGAAGTCGATTCATGAGAACTCGAATTCATTGCTTATAGGTTGGATCGCACCAAACACAGATTGTTAGATCTTTTCGTGTTTGCCTGCTCTGAAACCAATTGAAAAGACGAGGGTACCCAAATATACCTCAATCTAAAACTTTTCCACCTATAAGTCCTTTCTCCGAAAGTGATTGTCTACGGACTGAGTCGAGACAATGAAACTAATCGGTTCACACTTCGTGTGATCGTCTATGGATACGAGATCGAGACAATACGACAACAAGATAACATGTGTGATTGACTATGGATACAAGATCGAGACAATACAACAACGAAGTATGTTTACTTGATAAAAGGTTCGGACTTAACCAAACACAATAGGATTTCTATCAATTAAATAGGAATTAACGTTTGTGTATTTTACTAATAATTATAATAAAACAATTATAATTGCGGAAATAGAAAAGTAAAAGACACACCAAGATTTTGTTAACGAGGAAACCGCAAATGCAGAAAAACCCCGGGACCTTGTCCAGAATTGAATACTCTCAGGATTAAGCCGTTATACAAAATCTAAACCAACTTCGTATAGTTGAGACAAAGCAACTAAATATAGTTCACCTAGTTCCGTCTGTATCCATGCGCCTCCAACTTGCAGTAAGTCACGCAATTGAAACAATTCCTTTGGTTCGTATTCCAGACAGTAAAGGAACAAAAAATCTGTGCGGTAACAACTCTTTTCAATCAAGTGACATGAGTTTGACAAAAGGCTCTTCCGTTTATCCCAATAAACTCCTTTGTCAGGTCCTTAGATCTATCCAATAACAATTACCAAAGTAATTGTCAACATTTTGCAATCAATACTTTGAATCACAAAGAATTGTATTGATGCCGATCTACTCAACTAATCAATCCAATCTATCACGAAGATAAACCGATTATAGTTGGATCCCTTTCCAGCCAAAACAAGTATTGTGCACACCAAAGATTATGAACCCAAATCAGAAATCTTCTTCGTCTTCAAATCTTCTTAGATCTTCAATAAGCACCTGCACACAATCAACTTGAATCTCTTGTGATCAATCACACACAGAACGGAGTCTGTTAACAATGGATTATCACAAGACGTCTTTAGATCTACAAACAGTCTAAATATCCCCGTTGAAACATCGATCTAGTTTGAGTGAATGTTATATCAGAAGAGAAGATTCTCAAGCATAAACAAACTAGGTGCAATCAAAGTTCAACAACCGTTAGACAATCAAATCAATCGAAAACTTATAATAAACTGCAATTATCTAGCTTCCCACCAACGGTACTCGTAGAGCTTCCCAATCTCAAAGAAGTCTTTAAAACGAGCGGTCGTACGAGATTTCGCCTAATTAGGTTACTTTCCTCTCCGAATAGATGGCTCCACCAGTAACAACACAACTAGGTAGTTTTGCTGGCTCTGAGGATTAGTTTGCTTGAAATTCAAACTTCAATATTTATAGACCAAGGAAGTTTGGACACCAAGGAATTTCCAAAACCGAAAATATTCTCAAGATATGCAATATATTTCCAAATTCGGTTTCCATAATTCCTGGAAATGCTTTGTCCAAATATTGACCGAAATCTCATTAGAAAATCTCCAACTAGTAAATGCACATTACTAATTTTTATTTTCTGAAGTTTTGCAAAACTAAAAACCTTAATTAAAAGATTCTCAATTTATTTCGATTTTGCTTTAGCTATTAAGGAATATCTTTGAACAATAAAAGATAAGAGTTACTGCACATGTTCAAAGTATGTCGACATCTTTACTTGGTAAATCCTTTTTCATATTTACCATCTTGGAACCGATTTTCCACACTTCCAAACAAGTTTAAAATTGGTTCATCTGACTTCCAAGAACTATGTGATTGATTATCCTATAAAATCACCAATCATGGGTTTCACGGTTCTACCAAAACAAGTTTCGGTTCTACCTCCATGTGGGTACTAGAATTAGTCACGCTAGTTACCAAAACTTGGTTGACTAGGTACAAGGATCGGTTCCCACATATATATGGTAGCTAACTTGTATTTGTTGCACATGTTCATAGGATCGGTTCCCCAATTACTAAAAACTTGTTGCACTTCTAACAAGGATCGATTCCCCTTTTGTGATCGGTTGCACCTCTTACTAGGATCGGTTCCCCAATGTCTAGAGTTGGTCATACCAATTATAACAAATCGATCATACCATCTCAGGTGATTACTTAAGATCGGTTTCACTAGTAAAAGTCATACCAATACAAAAGTCAGGCCTTGTGAATAGTTTTACCAAGATACATAAACAAGTTATGAGCGGTTATACTAAACACACATATCGGATTCAAAAGATTTGCAATGAATAACAATACCAATAAGCCTAGCGATTTCCCTTTCGATTCATAAAACAAGTTTATGAATTGTACTTCCTTTAAACGAATGTAAAACATTGTTTCCTAGGATGAAATCTTCATCCATACCCATACATAATCACAATACCATTCATATAATTATGTCGATGTCTTATATATGAAGTTCAAAAGATAGACGTTATACTTCGTATTGTATTCCTTAATACTATGTCTAACTAGAGTATAATCATTCACAGCTTCACAGTTATATATGTTTTCAATATGCACGACTTGAAAGATATGTTAGGGAATGAAACAGTTCAAGTCAAATATTACTAACCTCAAGTGGAAGGATGATGTCGTCGTTGTAGCTCCTTACTTCTTCACATTCTTCAAGTCTTCACGTAATACTTGTAATGTCTCATATCCTAATACTTTCAAGCTAACCTATACGAAGTTGACTCTAGTAAATAATCAAGCGACTCTTTAAATGAGTTTTGATTCACTAAAATATGACAACCATACTTGACATACCAAATCTTGGTGGGTCCAACCATGCTATGCTCTAACACAGTATCTCAGGTCCCATAAATCATGAAATTAATTGCCATAATGAGGAAATTTGTAACGACTCTCCCACTAACACTACTCCAGAAATTCAGAGAAGCCAATCATCCTACCACATCACCAAAAAAACTCCCACTATCCAATCGTCCAACCCATAACTCAAAAAATACATCAAACAATCATCATGTATCTGACCTTTCCGGAAATACCACCCTTGCATACTTGATACCCAAGTCCATTACCCTGCCAACCCAAAACTTTGTTTCAACCCAAAATCAATTTGAACTAACCAAATCCCCAATAACTACATAACCACACAACCAAGACCCCTAACTGTTTCTTCCTTGATAAGAAAATGATGAAAAAGAACTGCCAGAACCATTCCTCCTCTATGTGGGTCAATTACTTCAAGATAAATTCTTGAGAGGATCTTCTTTTTGGACTACTACAAAACCCAAAAGTGATATTCAACTCGGTATGCAGTGTTACAACAATTTTTTTTTTTTTTTTTTTTTTTTAAGAATGGATGTTTGTGGATCAATCTTATTATATGGGCGACATGTTTTATTATAGGGGCGGCATTCTAATAGGACAAAAGGGTCATTACATGATCATTCAAGGTGTCCCTTATAAAAAAAATGGAAATGACAAATCAACCCTCATTATTGATAACCTAGTTTAGTGATGATAATCAAGTTTAGTGTTAATGATTAATTTCACTTATATTAACTCAAAATCAAAACAAAATCATATTTTTAGAGTTAAAAAGAAAAAAGTTTAGAGGAGAAGAAAAAGAAAAACTTTTGTGATATTTGTGAAACCCTAGATTTTGATTCACTCAACCAAAATGAGTGATTCCAGTGACCCGGTATACTTCTAAATTAGTTCCCGTTAGATTTTTGTCGCTCAAAATTATCTAAAGTACGTAACAAAATCAAAACTTTTAAATTTTCAGAAGAACTTACGGTTGCAATTTTGCTCGTGACCAACCGTAACTCTTAGTTACGGTTCGTAAGTTATCGAATACCAACCGTAACTGGTTAAATTTGGGAAAGATCCAATTGTAAAACCAGTTACGGTTGGTAATTAAATTTGGACAACAACCGTAACTAAATTACGGTTGGTAACTAATGAATCGGGACCAACCGTAACTACCCTACGGTTGGTGTGTCAACTTAACTTTTGAACAGTAAATCATTATTTGATAAATTCTTAAGACACAGGATTATTTACGGTTGGTATGGTTGTTTGAGTAACAAACGGTAACTCAATTACGGTTGATAAATATGATGCAAATACAAACCGTAACTGAACATATTTCTCAAAACTAAGAACTTGCGGTTGGTATTTGAGTTAAAACCAACCGTAACATCAACCCAATCTACAGTTACGGTTCGTATTTGAGTTATTACCAACCGTAACTCACATGCAACCAGAAATTTCAATTTTCATACAAAACTCTAATTTTTGATACAAAATTAACTTAAGTCCAACACGATAAACTAAACCCTAACTGGGTTTTTCCAAACATTTTTCGAATCGTCGATTAATCGAAGACGATGAAATTTTCAGTTTTAATGGAGGTTACGGTTGATGGAGGAGAAGAGGAGATGAAGAAGATGATGATAGAGGAGAAGAGGAGATGAAAAAAATTGATTTGATTTTGGTTGATTTAAGGTGAAAAGGGTAATCTAGCCAATTTACATCCCTTATAGGACATCCCCTAACCAACTAAAGGGACATTACTATCACGATACCGCTCCTCTAATAAATCATGCCGTCCCCATAATAAGCTTGTTGTGGATTGTTAGGAATAACGCTTAAGAGTTTGATCCTAACTAAGGAAATTCCACCCACTCTAATATGGCCAGTACTCCTTTGGTTACTTCAGTGAAGGATCTTCTTCATGGTGATGTACCCACCTACAATATCAGTTTGGTGTACCATTTGTTTTTGATTCTTATGTTGCATAACAAATCCTCTCAATTCCAATTTATTCATTGAAAACTCAAGACAAACTCATCTCGAGTTTGACTAATCATGTAGTGTTCACAGCTTCCTCATTTCAAAGAATTATGGCTGAAATCAATGGCGAATCCTATTCTCGCAGTGATGATTCCTTCTCCTAGCGTATACTTTGGTCTGTGAATCATCTTTCTCCAAAAATAAAGACTCTCTGGAGATATACCATAATAGAGTTGGTACTTTAAATAAGTTGAATAAAATCATTGATATTATCCTTGTAGATTGACAAATTTGTGTCAGGAAGAAGTATCTGTGGACCACATTTTCTTACATTTTCGATTAATACTTGCTCTTTCACCGTGAAGACTTGCCTCATGGTGATGTCAGTCTGAAGCCTATAATAGCTGGTTAGTTTTTTTTTTTGGTTGCTCTTTTGTTTTCATTCATCCCACTAAAAATAAATAAAAATAATGGTTCTAAGGCCGATTCCCATGCACATGGAATATCAAGTGGTTTTTCACTTTTGCAGCCACTATGAGTATGACAAACTGACAAACATAAGTGGCTAAGTGACAAATATATCATATAGGCATATAGAGTTTCTACCGAGCGATAGAGACTCCATCGCTCGGTAGTCATAACAACGCTCGTCGGTCATCATACCGCCAGTTCTAGTCTTTCCATCGCTCGTTGCTATGAACATCGCTCAGTTATTATTCATCCAACGGTCAGGAATTCCAACCCCTATGAACCTATACAATTGCGATGCGCGCGGGTTGAGTCACCGCTTCACTGTAATCAATAAGGAAATTATTAAGTATATTGCTTTAGTAATGCAAGCGGGCCGGAACATGAGGATGGTGAAACCATAAAAGATATTGAACAAAGGTGTCGGGTGGAGTGGCGCCGCATCAACGAAAAAGACTTCAAATATGAGAGTTGTTTTGAGATTTTAAAAGTGTTTCCCACATATAATCCAATATTTATGTTTTAATTTCTCACTTCTCAACTTAGACTTAAGTATAAGTTTTAATTTTTTTCTTACATTGTTAGTTAAAATTGAAATGTTTCCTTTATTTATCTTCTTCTTTGCCTTCAAATTTGCTTTGCATCTTCCTTTCCTTGCGCTCTTCTTTTCCATTTCTTAGCTGCAGGTTTGAGTTGGTTAATATCCAAAACATGAAGATTTTTTAGCTTTATTTTAGCTGCGTTGACGAATCATGTTGGGTTTGAAATTCTTCCATTTGAGAAATTTAAAGAAAAAATAGATTGAAAAAAAAAGAAATAAAAGAAAAATTTTGGTGTAAATATTTAGTTTGAAAGTTACCTATTTATGGACGAAAAAGAACTAATCGTTGGCGCTAATCATTACGTCGAAACACACCAGTTATAAAGACTTTATCGCTGGCGTGCCATACCAGGTGGTGGGGTAAATAGATTTATTTAACATGGTGCATAGGAATAGACTTAAGGCTGGTTCCTATGGGCATGACAAAGCCATGAGTTTGCCACTTTTTCACCCATTATGGGCATGGAAAATTTTACACTTAGCCAGACAAGTCAAGTTTATACCGGGTGGTCTACACCGAACGGTCTAGTTTAGACCGGTAGCGACTGAGACTCGGCCGCTCGGTGGAAACTAGACCGTCCCCTAGATCTAATCCAACAGACATAAATTCATCCGTCTATAAATACTCAATTCTAATTTCATTTCAACTCACATATTCTTCCTATTTTCTTAGATTTTCCAATTTTTCAAAATATGAACATGGTTCAGTTCATAGAAGAGAAACATGCTGCAAAAAATCAAAGAATTGAACATCAAGCTAACGTGCAAAATGGAATAAGAAGTGCAAGATCTACAACATCAGCGCAAATTTAGTACATTAGAAGATGAATGCATCTGCAGGAATTATGTTTTCTTCACTAATCATCCAACCGTTGATGGGGCATTACATGTCATTCTGTTTTGGGGACACGTTTTACTGAAATTTGAAGAAGAAACAACGAGCCTCAACAATAGTGCTTCGATGGTGTTGAGTGCTTGGTTCTCCATAATTTCTAAGAATATTAACAACTATATTTTTATGATAAGGGAAGCGGCTCGAAACATGAGAAGTGGTGAAACCCTGCTGGACATTGATCAAAAGTGTCGTGCAGAGTGGCTCCGTGACAATTGAAAGGAGTTCCGAATGGAAGTTCGTTATGAAATCTTAACAGTGTTGCCCAAATATAATCTAATTTATATGTTTCAAGTTCTTAATTTTAACCTAAGTAAAAAACTTTTAAAAAAAAAATTATTTATCAAACAAAAGTGAAATTACATTAAACCAAGATTCAAATTAACAATTAACATCTATCAAACTAACGATTTCCAAATATATATTTCCCCATGCCTGTTTAATCCTCCGAAAACTTACTCGTTTGAGTCTGAGATGGTGGTTGAGTAGCATCAGGCGATTCATAACCTTGATATGGAATCGGAGATGGTTGAATTGGATGAGCAGGTGCTTGAGTCAAATCTTCAGCTTCTTCCCAAGGTTGTCCATTATTTATCAACATGATCCAATCATCCTGTGAAATTACCGAAGTTGGAAACGGGTTGATTGCTTTTACCTTTCTGCCTTGTAGCTGAAACATATGTCTTTCTCCATGGTACCAAATGCCATGATCCGTAATAGGACCGTAAAACACAAGTCGCTTAAGGCTTAACTGTAGCATGCTTTGTGTTATTGGTTCATGGTACTCGTCAATAGAAGTATACGACATTGTCCTAATGTTGATACTAGTTCTGCACACTTGTTGCATCCTTTGCATAACAACGACATTTTGACCATCATTAATTTGACCAACCCAATTATCAGCTTTGTACTTGTACACGATTGGAAAAAAATAATGTGTATCGTGAAGCTCAGGTTCGCAGACCTTAAAGCAAGTATACCACCAATACTGAAAAATAACATCGACGAACATTGTTGTGTTAGTACATTCATCACCAGTTTAACAATTAACACCATAATGAATCAAATAACAAAAAGAGATTGTGGTTCTTACTACCAATACGACCCAAATCCATTCAAGCTATTTGTATCCTTACACGAACATTCTTCGAGACTTAGTTCAACTAAAATTGTAGACCCCCAATCATAATTTGGCGCTTTAGTTAAATCATCTAAAGAGTCCAGAAAACCAATAAATGTCACTGAGCTAGCATTGGGGGAAAAAACTTGGCCTAACACCCATAACATAAAAATACGTTCAAGATCGGGATAATCTTCAATCCTGTGTATCCCGTTGGTAGCATAGCGGTTCAAAAAAGCCTTCAACCCAGACACTCTTAATCCATATGTGTGTAATTGTCTGGATATCTTCGCAAGGATTGTTGAACAACTTCAGGGAGGAACCCAAACACTTCGGTTATCTCAGACCACCCACCTCTTAGTTTAGGTAAACCAACTCGCTCGGGATGGTTAGATAAATGCGTAGGTAATACATCAGGTCCAACTAGTTTCCTAACATTTGCGAACTCTTTTTCTTTATCCTGGACCCAGACGATATCACTATCTGCAGTAGATTTTTCTTTGTCTTTTTTTGTTTCTTTTTCCTTGTCTATTTGTTTTGGAACTCATTTTTAAACAAAAAAGGGAAGAAAATTTTTCTTCTCTGGGAAGAAATTTTTTTGTGAATGAAATCTGAAGAAAATGGTGATATTTATATACTGTAAAGCATCGACCGCAGGAGGCCGAGTTTAAATCGCCGTCGGTACAAACTCGACCAGGCGATCGAGTTGAAGTCGCTAGCGGTCGAGACTCGGTCGCTCAGTAGAGACTCGATCGCTTAACACTTTTTTCATAATGGCGCGGCCAGTTCGCCAAGCCAGCTGGCATGGGATAATGGGGGGTTAGCCACCCCATCAGAACCCGCCTAAGAGGTGGTGTATTTTTATACCCCATGGTACATGTAACTAATTATTAAAGACACATCACATTCTATCTAATTCGAGAAATCTGATAAACTTCAAGGTACTCAATGTAATGGGCGCACAACCTTAAAACAATGCACGAGCACAAAATGCATTCAATCCAATGGGCATAGCCTTGAAAAAATGAATGAGCATAAAATGCAGTTGCATTTTTCTAATACTTCATGGAAATATTAATGCATATAGAAGCTAGTAGCTCTCTCTTTGACATGATCGACATGGCCAACCACTAGTACCATATTAATAGTCAAACTAAGTACACGACTAAACACAGAGTTAGGTACGATATTATATTAATGTATAGAAACTTTGCAGTTGCTTTTTATTAAATCTAAGCAAACATTACACACAGATGCTTCTCTCTTGAACATCGCATATGCTACTTTTATTCGCCCTAAAAATGTGTGAAACCCCCCCTTTAGTTAAAGACTTTAGAGTGGTGCCGTGATGGGTGAGCGCCAAATCCTAGAATCAGGTACTTGAGCACTGTCCAGACGCATGTTTTCCATGTTTCATGTGAAGGTGTTTCCTTCTTCACTTCTTTTTCTTTCGCATAGATTGTTTTAATCTTTAAATTTAAAATACTCATTCATTAGAAGGATGAATTATCGGTATAGTCACGTGAAGCGTGATTCTATGGTTGCGCATTCATCATGTGGGACAAATTTTTAAGCAGGAAAAGGGCCAAAGTCCTAAAAATAAAAATGGAACTGTCATAGGGGGTTTTAAGTCATTTTAGAGACTACCCTTGGTGAGGACTGAGGAAACGAAACAGTCGCTTTAACAGGTGCCCCCCAAACAGCTTGGAAACAACGAGAGCGGCGACCCACCAAAGGAAAGACGCAAATTTTGGTTTATTAGTTGGCGTGTTCGGTGGCTTTGGAGTAAAGGCAACGAAAACCACGAAATAAATTAAAATTTAATTTTATCGAGCCAAGAACAATTCAGAGATTTCCTAGTTTTTTTTTCAGAGTTTTTGTGAAAATTTAAAAGAGTACCAATTTTGTTATGACCGGCTGGAAACTACTATGAAAATAAATAAGAAATTACATTAAAGCTCTATTTCGGTAAAAAAGATGTCATTATGGTAAAATTATTGTGTGATAATATATTGATCTAAGCTCATAAACACTAAATTCTTTACCGATTAAAAAAGCGTACTGTTACAAATAATAGTACTTCTTCCGTTCCTTTTTAATAGGCTGGTTTTGTTTTTAGAGAAAATTAAGGAAATTAAAAGAATTAATCATTGAAAGTGGTTCTCATGACACTTGTCAATAAAAGAAGTAAAGTGAAATGGTCCCCATGACACTTGTCAGCAAAAGAAGTATAGTGAACGGATGGAGTAATAAATTTAAATAAAGAAGTAATTATTGTGGAATTTGGAATAACAAAGCATGATATAAACAGAGAGCGCATTGCACTCAAAAAAAGAAAGAACTAGCAAAGAAAAGAATTGCATAAAACGCACAAGCATCCCGAATTTCCCGTAACAGTTGACCAGCTCCAGTTATCCAACACCACAATCTAAACAATCCCCTCCGATGGGCATCCAACTCAAAACTAATTGGCAATGAGTGGAGAGGTCTTAAGGATTATAAACCGCAAGATCTTAAATTGTCAAGATAATGTGGGACTAATAATCTCAACACGCCCCCTCACGTGTAGGCTCGTTGGGTCTAACACGTAGACAATAAATCAGATGACGCGGAGTAAAGGCGCGGTCAAATGACTCGTCGCAAATAGTCTGCTCTGACACCATGTTGGAATACGGGCATCCAACTCAAAACCAATTGGCAATGAATGGAGAGGCCCTAAGGATTATAAACCACATGATCTTAAATTGCCCAGACAATGTGGGACTAATAATCTCAACACACCAGAGCTTTAATATCATCAATGTGGATGTTTATGTGTTTGTACTCCGCTTTGAACTAGTCTTTTATTTCGTTCTAGCCACACTTTTCACCAAAAAAAACTTCATAAAATTGGTTAAAAAGACTAAAATCAACATTTTCTGGGTGAAAAAAGATATCTAGATTTTGATACTGTTTAAATGGACAAAAATTTAAAAATAGTCAGGATGTAAACAGTTTCATCCTACCCGTTTTCAAATACTTTTTCTTATTTTTAATTTACATCAGGATGCATCCAGTTTCATCCTCGCTATTTTTTAAGTTTAAGCCAGGATGAATCCAGTTTCATCCTTGTTATTTTTTTGTGTCCATTTCACACATACTAATTTTTACTCGTCCATTAAAACCATGCTTTAAAAATATTTGGACAAATAATCCATTTTTCGGAAAAACTTCCTTTCCAAGAACTTTTCAAATAACGACGTAATATTATACATTTTGGGTTTTCTAACGTAAGGAGATCATATAAGATATGGCTTCCCCTGTTTACGTACGTGTGTATTTCTCAATTCTTTTTATCATCTTTTGTTCCGTAAGACGGTAAAGGAATGATATTTTCCCCATAGAATAAAATCAAGAATAAAAGCATATCTGATTTGATTTTATTATTAAATTCCACATTACGCCACCAAGGCAACAACAGCAAATGTGGTTGGGTCATCCTCCATTTATATTTGGAAAACACCAAAACCAAAATCTCATAGATTTCCTTATCTCTTGCCTCTGCTTGTAAGGTTCTGGTACGATGGGAAGAGATCAGTGATACATCTAGAAATAGACATAAGAGAGCCCAGCATGTAGCACAAAAACGAAACAAGAAACAAAAATCAAACGAAAAATATGAGCTCTCGGATGCAAATTAAACTCACCAAGTTGTGTGTGAACACGTAAATCACGTAGGCATCTATATGTTCATAAACAATATTCAAACTCTAGGTACCAACTCGTGCTGATAATACAATGGCATTGATTCCTTGGCTCAAAACCTTCGGGTTTATCATAGCCTCATCTAAGAATACTGCGAGTGGCGTTTACGCAAGGGGAGATAAAGAAAACGAAGCATAAAAGTAAAACTCATGAAGCGTTAGACAAAAATAAAGTGCTGAAGTGTAAATGAGACCGGGATTTACGTGGTTCAGTACTAAGGCCTACATCCACGGGGTTGTTGTTTCACTATGTACTTGATGGTTACAAAGATAGTCGAGTGACTTTGTAGTTTACATAGGTCTATCTATTGTAAAGGACTAACTTACACTTACAATCTTTTCTCTCTCTCCTTCCCCAGTTTTCCCGATCCCTTTACTCTTGGTGGAGAGGGGGTATTTATAGGGTTAGAGTGTGGGACCCATCTCTGAAGGCCGTTGGAACCTTATCTTCTTGTGTTTTGTGTCCATCACGCAGGGGTCTTCGTTCGTAACTTCATCACGCAGAGTCATCCTCGTTCGTTCCACGGGTTGATCGACACGTATGCTGCTCAGAGTGTTTAATGCGGGTAGTTGAGGCGCCTGCTCGTGTAAGGCAAGTGTTTTCTGCCTCTGTCGCGTCCATGTCAGTACATCTTCTCTCAATCGTTGATCTTGGCTTCTTTTGGGGATGAGATAAAGTAACTCTTTGGGAGTTATTTGGTGCTCCGCAGTACAGCGTGTTACCGGAACATCCTTTAACTTCTGCCCTTAGATTTGTTCGGGCAAAGATCCAACGTCGGCAGGATGAGCATCTTGGCTGTGGGCACATGTCATCATACTTTGATGACTTTGTCCGCATGCTTTCCACGTATGTTCCTATATACACGTGTTTGATGATGAAATATGTGTACACAATTTTCCCCTTTTCTTCGGGCTTGAGTGTTTAGCGGGAGCATTGAAGAAAATAGTCGTTACATATTCTTCCTCTCTCCTAATAACTTCTCCTAGATACTTGGGCATGTTTCTTTATTCGTGCATTAATTGATCATTTAATGGGCACGTTTCCCATTCCTCTCTTAACTTCCTCCTCTTTCTTTCGAGTATATTAAGGAAAAGAGAAAAATTAATTTCATTCTCTCCGTCTTCATTCCTTGCTCTTCATTCCTTGTTCTTCAGCCCTTAAATTCTCTGTCAGTCTTCATTCTTCAGTCCTTAAATTCTCTCCGCCTTAGCATTAATCACACTTGCCTCCTCTTTATTTCTGATTTGTTCTTTCTACTGCTGTTTTTGCTGGTAAGTTTTTTCTTTTCTTTGTTTCCACTGTTTTACGCTATGTTGATTTGTAAATTTTCTGCTACTGTTGTCCCTTGTTTGTGATGAAGAACTTCTTTTAATGCTTTCATGCTAGTTTGCCCCTGTTCTTCGTCTTAAATCAAGGAGGCCATTGTTTTGCTTGAGCCTTTCAGGGTAGGGATTTAGGGAGTTTCGAGCATGTATGCTAATTTTAGGGTTTCTGCGTTATCGTGTGTGGATTGCTATTTATGTGGTTTTTTTTGATCTTATGATGTCCTTTTGTTTGTTTTTGACTTGTTTAGGATTAATCTTTTCGCATCCATGTCTGACCGTCCGCGGCTTCCTTATCAGACTCCTGGTTCTGGTCTATCGAGATCTCCTCCGCGTAGAGAGTCTCAAGATGATGTTCGTAGAAATCGAGTTTATTCTGGGGCGAAGGCCTCATCTTCTAGGGAAGAGGTTCCTTCGACAAATCCTTCTGGGTCTCGAAAAGTTTTCAATCGCGCGGTGTCTCGTTCTCGTGATGATGTTAGGAGTACGCAGCCACCGACTCGTGCTGTCGCTTTTGATGTTCCTCCTCTACGTTCTGTAGAGCCCGAGCGTCATCTGCCTCCCCCTCCTATAAGTTCTTATAAAGGGAAGAATACCAAAGGTGGTGTTCCGAGGGCTGAGTCTTCAAAAAATCCTTCTTTGAAGAGAAAGGCTTCCGAGGATTTCATTGGTTCATCCGGTCCCGCCGAGGAGGATAAGGTTGCCCCATTGATACGCAGCGTTTCGGTCAGCAAGAAAAAAGTAAAGTTCAAGCATATTGATCTCGAAATATTCAAGGAAAAGCATGAGCTTCAAGCCTTCGAGGTTCGTTTCTATGCCCCTGAGGATGATATTACTTATGAGCTTATCTCAAGGTATGAGTTCGATGAATTTCATTTGTTGACTACGGTTGGAGCGTTCGAAGCTGGTCTTATGCTGCCGTTGTACAAGTCAGGTGATTCCTTCTACTATGATGTGCTTGCTAGTCGTGAAGGCTCTTCCACCAATACTCACAGCCGTTCTGTATCGCAACTATCGGGGAATTATCTCCCTGCACTGAGGGAGTGCTATCTGCGGAGTAAGGGGGAGACGACAATGACTTGTTACGTTCCCAATCCCGCGGAGAAGGAATGGTATACTCCTGAGAATTTCAATAACTCCTTCGGTGATTATGTCAATAGTAGGAACCGTAAGCCGTGGAGTGTTAGCCTTCGGAATCTCGCTGCTCCTCGGGGCGAAATTCGTCTGTTAAATGAGGTCAGCGATGCCAAGCTGAAGTATGTTCCCGGCACGGAAGGGTCTAGTCAGCGGAAACTTTTTCCGGCACGCGAGAGGATCAAGTGCGACCATGAATACGAGTGGCACGCTACCGTTATCGAAGTTGTTGGTCCTTGGGCGTACGGTTGGATTCCTGGTCCACGCGGTTGGCGTCCTACTGAGAGTAGCAGGCCACGTGAATCTCCTCCTGCTCGTTATGGAGATTTCTGTCCCTGGCGTTTAAACTTCTCAGGTATGAATTTTCCTTATGCCCTTGACATCGTTGAGGGAGACGAGGAGGAAGGTTCTGGTGCTATACTTCCACCGAGGAGTGCCTCGACTGCCCAGGTATGCGGTTTCTAGCTGCGCTTTTCCTTCTTTAGAAATTCAACTGTTCGGGGAAAAATAACTCTCTTTGTGGTGTTGGTTCAGGTGTCGAAGAAGAAAAATATTAAGCCGAAGCAGTCTTCTACTATTGTGATGGGTGAGACTGAGGCTCATGAAGAAGTTACCAGTCCGGTGAACGAAGAGTTTGCTGAGGATGAGGAGATTACAGATGGGGAGGAACGTACTGATACTTCCCCTCTCAATGTCTAAAAAGAAGTCCGTGCGGGTCATGATGGTGATGAAGGAAGAAACAACGCCATGGTAGCTGATGGCGGTGTTAATGGTGATATTTCTGTCCCTGCTGGTGATGCCGCGGATACTCTCCCCACCCTTTCTCAAGAGTTTTATTTTGACCGGATGTATTCCACAGGGGAGTTCTTCGACGATGCGCTCGATTTTCCTAAGGACTTCTCTCTACTTTCCCCCAGTGATGATTGGGATGTGCTCGGGGTTGCTGATAACGAAGACGTTGTTGTTCAGGATGGCGGCGCGGAGGAGCATGGTGCGCATGTTGGTGCCGACATTTGTGCTGAAGGGGCCGTATCAGAAAAGGGGAAGTCGGTGATTGATTCGCCTGCCGCGGATCTTCCTCATTCGCCGACATCTGAGGGTGAGGACGACATAATGGATTGGCTCAAGAAAAAGGATCTGCTATTTGTCCCTCATCCCGCCCCGGTTATTACTGGTGAAAAGGATTCTGATGCGTATACCCGTCGTATGATGGAAATGTCTTCCAAGGCGCGGGTATCTGAGGCCTGGGGAAGAGATTTGAGTGTTCCCGAAGCTACCCTTGTGCCTGAGCCTCCTTCTTCCGTTGCGGATATGATGGCCATAGCCGACGGGTATCAATATGGCTTTCCTCAGCAGCGTGTCTTGGAGGTAAATTTTCGTACATATTTCTTCGTGACGATCGAATTCTTCGGTAAAATAATGTTTGTCGTCTTGATGTGTAGATGATGAGGAGTGAGCATTGTAACCACGTGCTGTATCAGTTCTTCAAAGCGAAATCTCTGAAGCTCGAGGCTAAGCTTCGTCACAGAGAAAAGGAATTATCTGCGGCTGAGGTGGAAATTGAAGAGCTGAAGAAAAACCTCAAAGAGAAAGAAAAGCTGGGTGAAGCGGAGGCTGGTCTTCGTTCAGAGCTTGCAGTCGTTCGCGCCGAGTTAGAGCAAACTCGCGGCCAAGTTTCAGATTTCACAGGTTTGGCTCTTTTTCCTCTTTTTCCCTCGCAATGTGTCATAATTCCTTCATTACTTAGGGTGTTCTGTCTGAGTCTCCCCACGCTATCTTCAGTGGGTGGCATCCCCGAGCTGATATAGCTCCGCAATGAAAGGGCACGGCAGAAATCTCGTATCAAAGAGCTTGTTGAGAAAATTAAAAGCGAAGCCAAAAAGTGGGACGCTCGGGCTGAGGTATGGCGCGCAAGGCATGTTCAGATAGTTGATATGCAGAATCTGTATAACCATGACCGTGCTTTATTCAACGGTACACTGTTGTGGACACGTGAGAATTTGCGGGAATCCCGTGAGCGTACTTCCTTGTTGGAGTCTAGGATACAACTTCTGGAAGAGGAATTACAAAAGGCTCGATCTCTCCCTGTTCCAGGAGTTGAGGATAGTGTGCTGTGTCTTGCCAGAGAAAGGGACAATGCCCGTGCCGAAGCCGATGCTCTAAGCAAGGCCCTTGCCGCGTCCCGCGCTGAAGTAGCTCGTCAGGATGAGTCTGAGAGGAATCTTGAAGTGTGTATGTACAGATTGAGCAAGGGGGTATCAGAGATAAACAAAGAGGTCGACCACCTTCGTCACATGGATTCGATGAAGCAGGTAGAATTAGATGCCAGTCAATTTACTCTCACCAACCTTCAACTAGATTATAAGAAATTATCCGCGGAATATGACCATCTTGATGAAGCGCGAGATGCGGTTGTTAATGAGTATGAAGAGGCTTAAGCTTGTGTCGAAGGTATAATTATATTTCAAATCGAGTGTGATTGTGTCTTTACTGTGCTAACTCCCTTGTGTTGTCTTTTTCAGAGCTCGAGGGACAACTCCGCGTTGCAAATGAAAAGCTTAAAGAGGCTCAATCTTCCTTAACGCAGTAGGAAGAACAGACTAATCATTTTAAGAGCTTGGCGGCGTCCCGCGAAGAGGCCGTTGGTGCAGCTTCTAAAGAAGTGAATCATCTGTCTTCATTGTTATCCCAAGCCCAACAGCGGACGACAGTTATTAAGCACAAGGCTCGGTGTCAATTGGCTAAGGAGACAAACAAGATGCTGGAGAAGATTGAGCTTTGCCTTAAGACCGAGCATGGACTTGTGAAAAGCTATCCACGTCGTCCAGTGCCTGCTTCCCTGCCTGGCTCTTCGGGACCCTCGTCTGGTGGGAACGTCCCTTCAACTCTTCGGAGCAATCCTGCTGATGTGGTGGCCTCTTCTAAGTAGAGACCGCAGCATCGTTATCCTTCCGTTGAGATTCCTTGTAAATTTTTGGTGAAAAGAGAATATTTTTGGCGTGTATTCCTTGTAAATTTTGGATGTGTATATTTACAATCCATGGCCTTTTTGTTGCTTTTTGTAACCAACCTTTATGAAATGGATCATTTTTTTGATATACCTGCAATATCAGTTTGTTGTTTTATTTTAGTCATTGTGATGAAAGACTCTAAAAATAAAAGAGGATTTGAAGTGTTTGGGTGCGATACCAAAGGGAGGTACCTTCGTGATCGGCTTGAGACCTGTCACCCCGCTGGCGAACCCTTGGCCAGAGGATTCCCAGACGGTGGGGGCCGAGGAAACGTTCTAGGATATGGGGTTAAAAAATTTACATACACCCATTCCGTCGACCCGTTGCCTTAAGATTGGTTGGGTATCTCTTTCTGCTGGGTGTCTTCCCCCTGGTCTTACACTTATGGACACTGACGGGGGAGCCCTGAGAGATTGTATATTAACTACTTTCCCCAATATTGTCGATAGGTTTAGTTGATATATAGAAAGCTTGTTTGATTGATAGGTTGAGGCCTGCAATTCCTCGTCCAGAGATAGAAACATGTAGAGTGGTCACGCTCCCTTCTTCTTCTGGTACCCTTCACGCAGTTGCAAGGCTGCGTTGCCCCTATGGGAAGTATGGTTTGAGCCACTTAGCATTCCAAGGATGTCGGAGGACTTCGCCTTTCAGATTACGAAGGTAGTAGGAACCGCTTCCCGCAATATCGTGTATTATAAAAGGTCCTCCCCACGTAGGTGCTAACTTTACCCATCTCTTCTCTCGTTGATACTGTGGGATTGTTCTCAACACATACTGCCCCTCTACAAAATTCCGAAGCTTTACCTTTTTGTTGTACTCCCTTGCAAGTCTACGTTGGTAATTTTCCATCTTCTGCAATGCTGCTTCCCTTCTTTCTTCTAGGTCGTCCAATCTCTCTAACATCATGTCTGTTGTGAGATTTTTCTCCCACGCTTCGGTCTTTGTGGTTGGCATGAGTATCTATGTAGGGATGACTGCTTCAGCTCCATAAGTGAGAAGAAACGGGGATTCCCCAGTGGCAGATCTTCGCGTTGTCCTGTATGCCCATAACACATTGTGTAACTGTTCACACCACCGCCCCTTATGTTCGTCTAATTGTTTTTTGAGGATAAGGGCGAGGGTCTTGTTGGTGGCTTCCGCTTGTCCGTTGCTTTGAGGGTATATAGGGGTGGATTTGTTGTTCCTTATTTTGAAAGCATCGAAGAGCATGTCTATGTTTTTCCCCTGTAATTGCTTACCATTATCGGATACGATTTCTGCTGGTATGCCGAACCTGCAGATGATGTTCTGGAATATGAAAGTAAACACATCCACGTCTCTGATCCTATCTAAGGCTTTAGCTTCCACCCATTTATTGAAGTAGTCCGTGGCTACTATCAAAAATCGTCTTTTCCCTGATCCTTCGATGAAAGGCCCGACGATATCTATTCCCCATTTTGCGAATGGCCACGGGCTATCTACAGAATTTAACATTTTTGCTGGCGCGTGTATCTTTTTGGCGAAACGCTGACATTCTTCGCATCGTCGGGACATTCTTGCGGCATCCTGTATCATCGTGGGCCAATAATATCCTTGCGTTTTGGCTTTGTCGGCTAGTGATCTCATACCGCTATGATTCCCTGCGTCCCCATAATGGATGTCATTTAGAATTCGGTGCCCCTCTTTTCGAGATAAGCAACGTAGTAACGGTCCGAGGAAGGATTTCTTGTACAGGACCCCATCCCGAAGATCATATCTTCCTTCTTTGGAGAGTATTTTCCTAGCCTGTTTATGGTACGCGGGTAAACTTCCCTTTTCGAGAAACGCATGGATCACCGTTCTCCAATCATCTTCGTTGCTGAAGTCTTCGTCTTGATTTGCTCTTGACAGGATATCTTCTTCGTCGAAATCGTCATGGATGTCCTCTCCTACCTGGTCTTCGGTATTTTCTTCCACTGTATCTTGATTGGTAGCGAAGGAGAATTGAGGTGTAATCGAAGGCTCGTATACCCTTGTTATTTTAATAGCTTCGATGCTTTCTTCCTTCAGCATGGATGATATATATGCCAGGGCATCTGCGTGCCTGAGATCCCTTCTGCATAAGTGCCGGAACTTGATGTTCGGAATTTGTGACGCCAATGTTTGGACCAAGGCCCTGTAAGCTGAGAGGGTGTCATCGTACACGTTGTACTCGAGCCCTATTTTCCGTATGACAAGCTGTGAATCACTTGTTAGTCTTACGTCGGCTACTCCCATCTCTATTATTATTCGGAGGGCATGTACGACTGCCTCGTATTCGACGATGTTGTTGGTATGCTCTTTGAATTCTAACCTGAGTGCCTGTACAATCCTTTCTCCGGTTGGGGTGGTGATGACAATGCCCATTCCTGCTCCTTCCTTATTTTTGGAACCGTCGACGAAGACTTCCCATTGTATTTGACTCGAGGGTTCGAGGATATCCATTGGATCCTTGCTTTCTTCCTCGGCTTCTGGTATTCCCTTAATCTCATCGTCGTTGTCTAGGGGAAGGTATGCTAAGAAATCCGCCAAAACTTGGGATTTTCGAGAATGTTGAATTTCATGAATGATGTTGAATTGGTCCAGGTGGGTGTTCCACTTGGCTATTCTGCCCACTTTTTCCGCGCTTTTGAGGACTGCTTCCAGTGGTGCTTTGCATGGGACCCGGACGAAGTGAGTTAGGAAGTAGGTTCTCAGCTTTTGAGTAGCCCATACCAATGCTAGGATAAGCTGTTCGATCTTTGTGTAGTTCCTTTCCGCAGAATTGAGGGTCTTACTGACGTAATATATAGGTTGTTCTATCTTCGTATTGGTTTTGACCAACACTGCGCTGACTGCGACTTCGGTTGCTGCTATGTATAATGCCAAAACCTCATCAGGATCCGGCTTCTGCAGGATCGGAATCGAAGCTAGGTGTTCTTTGATTTTTTGGAAGGCTTCTTCGCATTCTGCGGTCCATTCAAACTTGCTCCCTTTTTTGAGAATATTGAAGAAATGTCTGCATTTGTCCGAAGATTGTGCAATAAATCTGCCCAAGGCTGCTATGGACCCATTGAGCTTCTGAACTTCTTTTAAATTCTTTGGGGATGGCATTTCTACTATGGCCTGAATCTTCACTGGGTCTACCTCGATGCCCCTTTTTGTTACCAAATACCCAAGGAATTTCCCTGAGGTGACACCGAAAGTACATTTCTCTGGATTTACTTTCATGCGGTGTTTCCTCATTGCTTCGAAGATGTCTCTCATATCCTTGTGGTGATCTTTCCGCAGCTTGCTTTTGACGAGCATATCGTCAACGTAGACTTCTAAGGTGCTTCCGATCTATGGCCTGAAAATAGCATCGACCATTCTTTGGTATGTTGCCCCTGCGTTTCGAAGTCCGAAAGGCATTCTAGTGTAGCAATAAAGACCATGTGGTGTGTAGAACGCTGTGTGTGGCTGATCCTCTTCTGCCAGGGACACTTGGTTGTAACCAGAATGTCCATCCATGAATGATAGTTCTTCGTATCCTTCTACTGCTTCTACCAGCTGGTCGATGCTTGGCAATGGATAGCTATCCTTTGGACATGCTTTGTTGAGGTTAGTGAAATCGATGCATATCCTAACTCCCCCCATTTTTCTTAGGAACGATGACCATATTGGAGATCCACGTAGGGTATTTGACCTCCTTGATGAAACCTGCGTCTAGTAGTTTTCGAAGTTCTTTTTCCACTGCCTTATGATATTCTGGCGCGACTTTTCTTATTTTCTGTCTGAAAGGTGGCGTGCCTGGTTTGATGCGCAGCTCATGTTGGATTATTTTTGGGTCAATCCCAGGCATATCTCCTAATTTCCAGGCGAATACATCTGCGTATTATTTAAGTAACTTGGTCAGGGAATCTTCTCTCTTTTCGTCCATTATGGTCCCTACTTTGATCATCTTCGGGTTTTCCTCCGTTCCTATGTTGATTTCTTTTACGGGCTCTACTGGCGTGAAAACCGGCTTCGGATCCCCGAGGATTGGGGCGTTCTTTAATTGCTACTTGGTATGTTTATGTCCAGCGTTGGCTGCTGAAGTACTTCTCTCTGTGTTCCGGACATTATCATCTTTGGTCAAATCCCTTCCTGTAGTTTCCTTGAGGAACTGGTCTATAGCCTTTTCTTTCGCAGCTTCTTTATTTTTAAGTCTTCGGGTTTTGTGTTGCTTTTCTTGTTCGTTGTTGATGCGATCCTGAGTGTCTTGGCACTCTCTTGCAGAGACCCGATCTCCCTTGATTTCCATTACTCCCTCAGGTGTAGGGAATCTGAGATATTGGTAGTACGTTGCCGCCACCCCCTTGAGTTTATGTAACCATTTTCGTCCAATGATGGCATTGTAGGGGGACGGGGCGTCCACTACGCTGAACCGTGTTTCTACTTTCATAGGTCCAGCGTCAACCTGCAACACGATGTCTCCCAAGGGCTTCGTGGGTGCTCCATTAAATCCGTAGATGGTGTAATAAGAGGTCATTAGCTGTTCTTCATGGAGCTTCATTCGTTTGAATGCATCATAGAATAGAACGTTCACTGAGCTCCCCCCGTCTATGAGGATCTTTTTAAGGTTACATCCAGCCACGGGTAGTGTGAGGACCAAGGGGTCGTTATGGTCTTCCATATCTTCGTCGATATCTTCAGCATCGAAGATAATAGGTGAGTCCATCCACTCTTCATGTTCGTCCACCTCTATCCCATCAATCTTATACAATTCGCATCGGTCCTCGAACTGCTTCCGTAACCTCTTTCCTATCTGTGCTGTAAGTGAGGGCCCTGCGGTTTCAGAACATGAGATGGTGTTGATTGTGCGGTTCCCTTCTGGAAGTTGGACTGGCTTGGTTCGTTTAGATCTATCCTCTGCGACATCCTTTCGTATGTAATGTTTGAGCTCGCCCGCATCAATCAATTTCTGGATCATTATTTTGAGGTTTTTACACTTTTTGGTCTGGTGCCCGTTGAAACAGTGGTATTCACAGTAATCTTTGGATTTCTCGGTTCTTGGGGGTTGTTTTCCCTTAGACCATGGCCATTCCAGATTTTCCCTTCCTTTGACCTCTCGCAGGATCCGAGCATAGCTAGCATTGAGCTTTGTGTAAACTTGATCTTCGAACTTCCGATCGTCTTTTCGCCTTTCGTCCCTTCGTTCTTTCCTATCTTCGTGGGGTCGTTCCACCGAGCAATTCCTTTTGGTTCCAGTGGTTCGTTCTGCGGAATTTGTACGGTGAGTTCTCTGTGGGTACGCCCTCGGGTTTTCACGCTGGATCTCTTCAAGACGATCGTGTTTTTCAATAATTATTCGAAGATCCCCCTCTGTCTTGGGCACGCTTCCATGAATCTCAACAAAGAGTGGACTCATTCGGTCTAATCCCCACTTGTAGCAGTTGATACTTACCACCGGGTCCACACTTCCTATGGCTTGGCAGACCTTGTGCCATATGTTGGTGTATTCCCTCGTGGTTTCCTTATAGCCGATTGCCAGTGAAAAGAGCTTATCCATTCCAGTATTAACAGCCTTGTTGTACATGTAAGTTCTTAAGAATTTTTCTGCGAGTTGGTCGTAGGAGTGGATGGAGTTTGGCGGCAGATTATCAAACCAAGACAATGTCGATCCCTTCAGACTCGATGGGAAGTATCTACAGAGTATTGCGTCGTTCTGGCTCCATCTAGCCAGTACACGGTTATAATACCGAATGTGTGCTGCGGGATCGCTGGATCCGTCATAGCATTCGAATGTCGGGACAAGGCATTTGAGTGGAATAGGTGTGTTGGCCAGGCGATGAGTTAAGGGTGTGGAGTTAGCCTCTCTCATGACTTCTTCCAACCTTCCTCCGCCTTGTCTACTTTTTAATTGCCTGATCTCTGCCATCATTTCATCACGCAGCTCTTCCATCGCGCGGTGGTGCCCTACGTTCCTCTGCTCGTGATAGCTTGACTCTCCATCGTTATAATCTGGGTCGGATGCGCTACTTCCTCTGGCCGCGTTTCCATTGGCCGCTACGATGACTCTTCGGTCTCGGTTTGGTTCGGGTGCCTTTGAATTTGCTTCATCGAGTTGTTGGCTCGTCTTTGTGCTTAAGGCAATATGGTCTTTTAAATCCTGGTTTTCTCTGGACAACAAAGCCACAGCATCCGCGTAAACCTTTTGGCTTTTCTTCAATTCTTCAAGTTCGGCCATCAATCGGTCTGATTGGTTCGACCCTTGATTGGGAGTCCCAGCTCGTGCTATTACGGCCACCGTGCCGCCTTCTTCTATGGTTTGCACTAAAGGCGGGGGAGGTTCAGCTTCGATTGTTGGCATTCCCAGATCGGGCGGAGTGCCCATCTGCGGTGTTAGAGCCACCTGCGGTGTTAGTGCCACCTGCACAGTTTGATTCAGCTCATTGGTTGATGGCATTCCGAAGGTTGGCGGGTGCGCGGGTTGGTACGTTCTGGATTCATCCACCCTTTCTTTTGGTTGGTGAAATTGATTCGTAGCAAGAGTTTTCACGGCTTCCGTAGTCTTCGGTACTGCCGCTGTCGTATTATATTTTGTTGCCGCTGCTCTGAGGGCCGCGGCTGCAACGGAATTAGCATTCATAGGCGAAGTGATTTCCGCAGTGTCCTGTCTCTGACTGGTCATTTTGGCTTTGTCTCCTTCTGCTTGCTCCGGGTGATGACCGGGGTTGTCCTCGGTGCTTCCTTAGACGTGGCTCTGGATTTTCCTACTTCTTGCATCTTTCTGCACAAGGGAATTTCAAACAGCGGGAAACAGAAATATCCGTGCGGATCGGGTTAGTTTTCGAAAATTCCTAATTCCACGACAGGGAGAAACTGCCCGAGGGCCACGGAGAACTCTTAGGGAAGCCCATTTGATTCAAACATGAGTTAATGTATATGGATTAAATTCTTATTAAAAGTGCGGATTCATTGAAAGTATGAGGAAACGCGAGAAAACCCCTTTTAAAACTGCACGTAAATCCTTTGAAAACTTACGAAAACCCAACGGAAAGATAAGTCCGTACGAGATCTAGAAAAATGTAGATCCGTGGATCTAAGTAATAAATCTTTTAACCAGTAAACGACGATACTGTCGGTAGTACCGAAGACAACGGGTGCGTTTTTGAACATGGCAAAGTTAATAAAAGATAAATACTGTTAAAGATAATGAAGCAGATCAATCTTACGCTAATGCTGCTCAGAGTGTTTAATGCGGGTAGTTGAGGCGCCTGCTCGTGTCAGGCAAGTGTTTTCTGCCTCTGTCGCGTCCATGTCAGTACATCTTCTCTCCATCGTTGATCTTGGCTTCTTTTGGGGATGCGATAAAGTAACTCTTTGGGAGTTATTTGGTGCTCCGCAGTACAGCGTGTTACCGGAACATCCTTTAACTTCTGCCCTTAGATTTGTTCGGGTAAAGATCCAACGTCGGCGGGATGGACATCTTGGCTGTGGGCACATGTCATCATACTTTGATGACTTTGTCCGCATGCTTTTCACGTATGTTCATATATACACGTGTTTGATGATGAAATATGTGTACACATTGTGTCAGGTCCGAACTCGGTGAATATGACAGTACATTGTTCTCTTTTGAAGACTTGCCCTCACTTTTCAAGTTACTTGCTGATCTTCAAACAAGTCGATACTCAATCGCGTAGTTTTGTGTTGCTAAATACTTGCAACTAGTATTTTAACTGCATGATTGGTACAGGGATTATCAAATTACCAGTATCAAGCAAAAACTGCAATTCGTTTTTACCAAGTACCATTTGTAGACTTGGGGCAGCCTTGTAGTGCTCGTGCAAAACTGCGGAAGTTTTTTCCGCTGGGGTGTGAAACCTTCCATTTGTAACCGCACAAAGGTCGTTTAGTTTATTTTTTAATTATTTTGAGCTGGGCCGCAGTCAGTTTATATACTCCGTGCTTCCTGGATGTCTTCGTACTTTGAGCAGTCAAGTAAGATTTGCTGGCCGAAGCTCCACGTGCTCTTACACATTAGTGTCACTGTGTATTTATTTTATTTTATTTTTTCTTGCTAAGTCTAGAACTGGGCCTACAAAATTTCTTTCCGTGTCATTTTTTCACGGTGGAAACTTCAAATGGAAGAAAAATGTTGAGAGAAACCTATTACGACCTCCAAATAGTTGACTATAACTCGAATCGTCAAAATCATTGTTCAGCAGCTCAAGTTTATGGCTTTAGCAACTACACAGTGTACCCCTGTCACTAAGAAAAAAGATACCCACTTCACATCATTTAGAATGATAGTAAGCTGACATCGGCTCCATCATTACTTGCCAGAATGATTTTGAAGCACACGGTCAGGCAGCCACTTGCTCGCTGATACCAACATGCCGTATATTTAAGTGTGAGTGATTACGGTGTTCATCAACGAGCGTGCACCAGAAAACATATCGTTTATCGGTTACCACATAGAAGCATGTATATTGTATTTTTTTTTTCTTCTTTTTTGTACAGTACGCTCTGAATGGAATCACCAAGACATCAATTCAGGCTTCAGCATCCAAATTGTTTCTTTCATGCAAAAGCCCACAACATCGGTAAACCACCAATTTTCTCACGCGAAATCGCATTTTTGCTAAGGGCTTGGCTTCTTAAGTTGACTGTGAAATTGGGTGTGACATTCTTTACAGAGATTTGGAACCAATTCCAATTTTCATTACGCAAAATTAACTTGCGGTTATGGGTGGTTTTAACGCAAAAGATGTCAGAAAGTGTATACTGTGCATAACTCAGACTGTTAGTTTGACAAGCATATTTAGAAATCAAGAATTCCTCCTACGGTAAACTTTATTCTTTGGTTCACATTTCACAACTATTCACCAACTAGCGACATGTTGAGCCGTCGTGTGGAGTTAATATGCAGAGTGAAAAATGTTTGCTCTGTGATGCTGCTAGCGGACCACTTTTTCTTACATTGTCCGTATGCTTATGGAGTTTAAGTTCTTGGCTTTGGGCATAAAAGAACCTCAAAAATCATTGTTTTTGTAACACAGACCATCTTATGGTGCTTCGATGAGGATACTTTTTAAGTTTTAACAATACCAGTGTAAGTCGAGCACTGCATAATTGGGAGCTTCTCCGGCATACCCCCTACAAATATTGCATCAGATTCAGAAGTTCACTAAGCTGTCACCCAATCTTCTATGTTCAGCCCGAAACCACCTACACCAAGAAGATTCATAAGTGGAAAAACAAAAGAAAAGGGAGCATCAGAAATAATGGTTTTCATAGAAAATATGAGGTTATACACTATGCCAATTTAATCAAATCCCGAAAAAGATGGACAAGTTAAGATAAACCTAATACTGATTAATTTACAAATCTTCACAGATTTGAATACTGCTTACTGTTTTGAACCTCCAATGGATGTATGCAACTTCCTATATACACAATTTAAAAAGCTAATCGGTGTGATGGTCTCAGTAGGAAAAGACAACACAGTTCCATGGATGGCGAATCAACTGTACATAGTTGAAGATTACGGTAAAGACACCGTGCAAAAAAGAAGGGCTTGAAAAGTAACACATACTTTATAATGTTTCTCTAATTATTCATGAAATGTTCACCTGCAAAGGCGCTCATAGGCTCCCCTCTTGGTATACAGCTATCATGTCCAGCTGCTCCAGACCTGCTGGCAGTAAAAGCTGACGTCGGACTAAAGCATGTATAAACATGCACACAGTATGCTCTGCAGAGATACTGCATATGCGCAAGGAAAAAAAAAATACTGGTCCAATCAGATGAGTAAATAGAAGAATTTCTCTCTGTACATTAGATATGCATACTAAAACTACTTTAACAAGAACTGCAAGTCCAATAGTATGATTTTGATATCTGTTATAAGTAAGGTGCAAAAGTGAAATCTATCATTTAAAATCCCTCTATTTAAGTGCAAGTATGCCAGCTTGTCATACTAGCACATTTGAAGTCCAGACTTTTTATGAGCAGCATCTTACTCAAGATATCCTTCATTAATTCAGACTGACTATTCAACATACGAATAGAAACAATTGTGGTACATTCAACACATTGAAACAAATGGAAATTAACAACGTTGTATGATAAGAAAATAAAGCTAATATCCAACAGAAGAACTGCATAATAAGAAAGGGCCTTCTCAGTATCTGTTAGGTGTACAAGTGACAGGTGAGAAGTGCGTGTACAAATTTTATACCAGAAAATATTAAAAAATGAAACACACCACCATTGTAGTTTACAATAGGGTACCACCACTTAAATTTAACACGCCAGAAAAAGAAAGAAAAAAACTGGTTAAATTTAAGATAGCTTTAAAGGGAGGTCTTACTGAAGTTGTTCATGTAAGATCCATCTCCTGCAGCTGCAGTGTATCATGATAGCAGTATGTCTGTATTACCACATATATTTGATGCTCTGGAATGTACTTCCCACACACATGGACTTTGTGAACTTAAGAGTAGAGCTTGGCCGCTCGAAGACAAAACCTCTCCCTAACCAGTAACCAAAAGAAGAAGAAAAAAACACACAAAAAACAATAGATATCAGGGATGGGCAGTAACCCCTGTTCAAGGATGCAAAACTCAAAGCCAAACAACAAATAATTTCCCAACATAATAGCATTTATTGTTCACTTGGTAAACCAATCATCGAAATCATAAACTACATAGTCAGACCAGTTGGAACCAATTACTCCATAACAGTGCTCCAGGAGCTGCAAAATTTAATAGTACTTGAACCATAAATAACTTTCCCTCTATATTTTCTCTTCTACCAATAACGACAACCACCACAAAAATAAGAAAAGATAGAAATCTGTAAGAAAAGATAGAAATCTGTAAGAAAAGATAGAAATCCTGTAGTATAAATGAGGACGTAGGGTTTTTAGGGAAGTGTTTTCAGATCGAAATTCTATCAAGTAAACAAGTAAAGCCTAATCAGTATAAATAACAAAAAACACTGTATACAAGTAAACAACCAAATTTCCCAAGTATAAGAATATTTACAGCTCTGTGTACTTTTTTGTGTCTGTTACAAGTTTCAAGTAATCAAATTTTCAACAATAGAAAAACATATTTGGCACCTTAACATACAGTTGGTTTAAAGACATCTTTCTCACCATAAGATTTGTCAGAAGTAATTGAAATGATTATGCAGTTAGGTGCTGCACCTAAAGTTCAAAAATAGACGATAAGATAGAAAAGAGGATATCTTTCACGTGCTCCACAAAACCATCTAGCACATTTATCATGAAAGTGAAGCAATAATTGAACTGTGGACTCTTCTTGCGCTTTAGCAACTATAGAGAACACTAAACAGCGATTGAAAGCATGGATATAGTACTATTACGTTTATAAACATGGCTTAATATTGCTAGAGAACTTCAAGAGAAACCAAGTAAAAAATCAATGGCAAATAAGTTAACTGCAAATCAATGTAGGAAGACATATTGCTCTAAACACACTCCCATTACATGCTATATACCAGAAAGGTGGAAGTGGAACAATATAGTGGAATCTCAGGTAAAAAATACTACTAACACATTCTCATGGTTTTCTTTTTAAGCTTCTTCTGGAAAACATTTCAGTAGACTATTTCCCCGCATAAGTACCAGAGTTCAGTGAAACTAAACTTTCAAAATAAATCTCTTCTGTAATGGAGCTTGTTAAACCTGGAATATTTTGTTCTCTAATACTTGCATGCTTTGGGTCATATAAAACAAGCATACCAGCAAACTTGAATAGGATCTCACCATTCTTAAACGACCATATAAGCCTTGATTGATGCGACCCCAGATATCTCTTGGGGTTGACATAGCCATGAGCAATGATATAATGCTTAGTCCAAGATTCTCCAACTCCATAATCTTGCATTACCCATACTGCATCACCACTAAAAGTCTAAAACTAACACCACCATCAACAAGTACACAAAGGTACCCTTCCAACTCATTCACACTCATAATCAATTGTTTATTCTCCAAAGGTTCCTTTGGCAGTGGCAATGCTTTCAACTTCTCACTGCTCATATCGAACGAGATTATAATCTTGGAAGAGTATCTTTCACGTGTTTCGCCTAACCAACGAAAAGTTCCACCAACAAGTGCACAAATGTCTCTAATAAAGTAAACACATATGGGACGGACTGAATGCTTCTCCATGAATCTGTACCTAGAGTATAAACTTCCACATCATTACTCATTTTCTTTTCGAAATCCAGTGCAGTCACAACTTGTAATCACCAGAGTTACAGTCATAACCAAATGCAAAAACGTTAATACTACGACGATAAATCTCTTCTCTGTATGGAGACTCGGGTACAGTCTTGTATTCTCTCGTGGTTGGGTTCCAAATATAAATGCAAGACTTGTGACCATTCCAAATGCAGACCAAACCATTAGAAGAACCCAGGAATTTAAGACGATAATAAGGTTGGTCTGGGTAATAGATTTCATGTTGAGCAGTATCATTACCAAACTTATTAGTCAACTTTTGTACTGGATAACGAAAGAGAAATCAATTTCGACAACATCATGGGGACGATAATAAATCACAACTTAGAGAGAATTAAGAGACGTTCCTTAACATCATCACAATCTCTCAGTATGAGATTAGGGTTCTCATTCTGGATAGTAAGACTAAGGTGCATTTTGACAAAATCTGAGTTAGATATTAAGGCAAACCAAGATCTGCATACACATTTACGCACTGACAATGATTTCACTGGTACCTTTAGAAGTATTTCTTGGTAAATCTCTTCGGGAACGCTTGACATTGATTCTCCTCCTCCTCCTCCTCCTCCTCCTCCTTTTCTGAATTGCTGGTCCGGCGATATTCGACGATGGTAATTACCGTTGCCTTTCCTGTATTAAGTGATTTGCATGTTTACCAGTTAATATCTTGTATAGATGTCGTCTTCACTCCAATTACCAGAGATTTCTGAGATTTTGTATAAGAGAGATTTTTGGTGGCTCCATTCCAGGCGAGGAAATGGGGAGAACGGGTAAAATGGAGCAATCAAGGTAACAATGACCCAACTAGAAGTAACAGTAATCAAATTGTAATCAAAGTGTCTGAAGTAACCAAGGTGTCTGAAGTAACGGTGGTAATCTGAATTGGTCTTTTAAGTGTCTGTATCGGAATGAATCGGGCTGACTCGGCATTGGAGATGCGGTAACAATTGTAGATGAACTTCTTAATGCAGATCTTGAATGAGTTGTTGCTGTCTTTTCCTTCACTGCTAACTCTAACACAATTAAATCTAAAGCTAAAATAAAACTAAAAGCTAACATATTAACGTAAGGCACCAAAACTAAATTAGGATGAACTGAAATCATATCATCACCACAAACAAGAACTAAAGTTGAATTAAGAACACAAATGATAATGCAATCACAGGCTCCCCAAAATATACTTGACCAAGGCCAATTTGCAGATACAAAAGGAGATCTAAGAAGATTTCGATTTGTTAAACATCTCATCACGCGACAACAAATGGAAGATACGAACAGATTACCTCCAAAAACAGAAGCTAAAGTGGGTCTGCTTTGATTTGGAGGATCTGAAGAAAGAAGTACCACCGGTTTTGCTGCTTGGATTTCATAGACTGGAACCGATGATGCCGACTTGCTCTGGATAGTTCTCAAACAACCCATATATCTTTCTCGTCTTACAGATTTTCTCCCGGTCGGAAACCAGCTCAACTGTTAGACACTTTACTTATGACGTATGACTCAAATTGAATAACTTACAAAATGGGTACAGTTTCTAGATTGAATCGCTGAGGCAATAAGTTATATAATCAAACCCAGGGAAATCTCTTGAGAAATCCTATGGTTCCAAATTTTTTACAGACATTTACATCCTAGATTCAAGGCTGTTTCAAAAGAGCTAGTTTCTGTGGAATAAAGTGTAAGAATTTATCTCGGTGTGTGCAGCATTGCTCTTGTCAAATATCATTAGGCTGGTTTGAAATCAACTTACTCGAATGTGGTGATGAGTCGAAACCGATGAGCTCATGTTCAGCCATGGAAGACAATGTTACTTTGTTCAAATATATCCATCCTTAGAGACGCTCGCATTTCCCTTGAACGGCTGGCACTGGGCAAGCTCCGCACTTGGTGACAACAATAATCTCAATTTGTAATCCATGGCCCCTGCTACCAAAAAATGCAGTACCACCAAATCGGATAACATGCAACTTTTTGATTGGGACCAGTTGCAACTTGCAAGTGTGCTAAAAAATCAAGGCCAATGATACATGAAGTGCAAATTGCGTTTATGTGGGGAGCGGGTCTAGGGGTAGAGTTGGTGGTGCATAAGCATAACTATCTATACACTATTGGCCAGGCTGCCAGGCAATAACCATCCATTTACCAGCGGTTTTTCCGGTTTCCGAATTAAACATGAACTAGTGTAATCTACACCATCATAAGTGAATCCAGTAATGCTCCCAGTTCACAGTTCCCTTAGCAATTTCATCACATCAGCTCCCAAACGCATCACGCCAACAACTACACCTTGTTTGGTTACTCTTGATTCATCTGACTCGTTTGGATCTGAATCATCTGGATCTGAGTGAAATCACCTAGCTCATCTGGATCTGATTCGATATGTTTGTTTTGAGTCAGATCTTACTCACCCGACTCAAAAAACGTGAGTCAGTGGTTTGGTCCCGTGAGTCAGGGGTATTTTGTTACCTGACTCAAATAAATCCGAGTCAAAGGTCGAGTCAGATCTGACTCAAAATACAAAACAAACGATCTGACTGTTGACTCGGCCCGAGTCAGGAGTTGACTCAGATCCAGACGCCAAGTCAGCTGCAAACAAACAAGGTCAGTCTTCTTATGGAGACACCAACAGCAGTCATAGTCTTCAGTGCTAATGGTCCGACTCAGCTCACGAGAATCCTAACCAAGTTTTCAAGAGCTGGTCAGCTGTTTATTCCAAATCACTTGGTGGTGGAGATATTGAAATTGTTCGGGTGGCGGAGAAGGGTTATGAAGGAGAAGCTGTGGGTCTTATACCTTTTACCATTTGGTGGAAAATATGGCGTGAAAAAATTACAAGGTTTTCTGAGATTAGGAAAAGAAATGTTAATCAACTTATTTTTTATGTAAAATGTTAATCAACTTATTATTTATGTAAAATGCACTCTTTTTAATTGGGCATTGCCTACTAAGATTTTTAATGGCTATTCTTTTAGTGCGCTAATTTGTAACTGGGATACTGTGGTTGGAAATTGCTGATTACTTCATTTTTTTTTCTCTTTATAAGTTGTCACCCCCTTATGACCTCTTCCTTTTTAATATAATTTGCACTTTTGTAGTAAAAAAAACACTCGAACTGTTAAACGACTTTTCCTGTTAAGTGAAAATGTTCTCCACGATAACACTACTCCATTTTTTGTTAGGAGGGCGGACGTTTTTTGACTTGTTCCATAACGTGGTACATATAGAACTTTTAGGTTTTTTTTTTCCATTACAGAAAGCTGTAACTCCTAGTGGACGGGTTGGCAGAAATTTTCGGGAATCAAAACAGAAAGAAAAATATTGTATTGTTCAAACTTTCGTAATTATATATTTTGAGTGAAGATACTAATCACTTTGATTTCAAAGTTTTTTTATTTGGCACTCCATATAAATAAAGAGAAACAGAGATTCTTATTCTGTACTAAATCATTTTTTTTTACATTAAGTACTATGGAAAGAAGAGTAATTACAAGAAAGAAGATAAAGATGAAAAGTATATATATATATATATATATGATATAAAGCAGCAGCAGCATCCTCGGATAACAAGAAGAGGAAGAGGATAACTACAAGTCAAAATACAACTGCGAGAAAATGCACTACTGCGAAAAAAAATTGCCCGACAAAAATTGTTCGTGATTTGGATCTGGAAGAGGAAGATTTCAGTTCGGATATGTATAAACTAGATTTGGGCAATAAAGCGACAAAGAGAAGGTTGAAGAAACCTTAAGAGTATCTTTGCGTTATTGCCCAAATATAGTTTATTACCCAACCTTAAGGTTTCTTTAAGCTTCTTCTTGTCAGTTTTACTGCCTGAATCTAGTTTATAACTTTATACGTATCCGAACCGAAATCTTCCTCTTCCAGATCCAAATCATGAACAATTTTTGCCAGGCTACTTTTTTTCGCAGTACTGTTTTTTCTCGCAGTTGTACTTTTACTTGTAGTTATCCTCTTCCTCTTATTGTTATCCGAGGATGACGCCGCTTCATCGTATATATATATTTTTCCTTTTTATCTTCTTTCTTGTACTTACTATTCTTCCCATTGTACTTAATATTAAAAAAAAAAATTAGTGCTGAATAAGAATCTTTGTTTCTCTTTATTTATATGGAGTGTCAAAAAAAAAAACTTTGAAATCAAAGTGATTAGTATCTTCAATCAAAATATATAATTACTAAAGTTTTTTTTTTTTGAAGGAAACAGATGAAAAGTTATATTAATCCTCACTGAAAGTGAGACGTTGCATAATACAATTTGGAGGTTCATTATGATACCACCATCTGTTGATAAAGTTAGAGATTGTTTATTGAACTAAGTCATGTGCAATTGAATTAGCATCTCTAGGAACATCTACAAATATAATTTCACTAAACTCCTTAATGCGATCACGAATAGATAGAACCATTGAGCGAATGCTCCAAGGGATCTCATTCGTATTTCCTGTCACTGCTTTTGGAACCTCAGAGGCATCACCTTCCACTATAATACGAGAAAGTTGTAATCTCTTGGCCAGATGAACACCGAAACCATATGCTTTTGCATCTGCCACTGCTGCCGAAAAGGTATCAAAACAAAAGGAACCACAACCCAGATGATAGCCAAAAGAATCCACCGCAACAGCCGCCACTGCACCTTTCGCGTTGTTATATGTTGCGTCCACATTTATCTTCACAAATGTTGGAGGTGGTGGTTCCCAATGTGCTATAATATTTTGATTGACTTGAATCTCTGAGCAGAAGTTCAAAGCATGATGTAGGTCAAAAGACTTGAAATCTTCCAAAGCTTTATGAATGCAGGAACCAACAGCAGTGTGATTATTATTGAAAACCAATTCATTCCTCGCCTTCCAAATATTCCACATTAAGCAAACACCCAAGTTCAGCATAATCCCTTGATCAGGGTAAGTCAACCAATGACCGATAATGTCCATAACACTTTCACCCTGAACTTCAATCATAATCGGGCTAGTCTGATAAACTTCCGAAGCAAACTGACATTGAAATAATAGATGAAGGATCGACTCTTCAACTGAGTTACATAAGGGGCAAACGTTCTGAATATGAATATTATGTTTGCTGAGATTAGCATACACATCTATTCCTTCATGAAGTACTTTTCCACACGAAATTCTTAATCTTTGGCAGAGATTGGACTTGCTTCCAAAACTTTTTCCAAGGAAATTCTGCCAACGATGAAGTTGTTGGATTATTGTCAGAGAGGAGTTTATAACATGACTTCGTGGTGAACTGTCCTGATGGAGTTTTCAGCCATATTAGTTGATCTTGAATTTCCTCATCTTGCGGGATGTATATCTGAGAAATAATTTCAGCTTGATCCAGCGGGAATAACTCCAACAATAAATCCATGTTCCATATTCTTTGACCCTGGACAAAAAGCTGAGAAACCCACGTCACATGAGTACTTGCATTATGAAGCCTTGATGGTCTGAAACCCGGTAAGTTTGGGATCCAAGGGTCGTTCCAAACATGAATATTATTTCCGCTTCCGATAAACCAGCAGCAGTTGTTGACGAAGATATTCCGAACCGTCATCATATCCTTCCAAGTATTGGAATCCCCTGGCTTTATCTGATAGTCCCAAAAAGAAATATGACGTAGATACTTTGCATGAAACATTTGAACCCAAACAGCTTGTTGGTTAGTCAAGAATCTCCAAACCAGTTTAGTGACGAGGGAGAGATTGACTAGCTCCATATTTCTTATTCCTAGACATGCGTCTTCCTTTCCTTTCATAGCTTTTTCCCATCTGAAAAAATGTTGTTTTTTTGCATGAACTTCATGACCCCACCAGAAAGCTCTTTGAGTTTTCGTCATTTTTGATTAGTAACTCATTTGGGAAGAATGCAAGTGCTCATTGAATAGACCGTAATTGTTGATAGAACACTTTTAGATAATAAAGTTATCCCCACTTGGTTGACAAAAAAACATCTCCATCCAGCGAGTTTGGAATCAAACTTTGAATTCAACGGTTCAAAAGTTTCAATATTACGATCAGATTTCAAAGGATATGTACCCAAATACTTCTCATCTTTATGCATTTCCTTTACACCTAAAGTTTGGATAGTTCTTCCTCTATGAAAAGAATTGCAACCCTTGTTGAAATGAATAGATGACTTCATAAAATTTATAACCTGGCCTGAAAAGGACGAATAAGTATCCAACAGACATTTTAATTGATATACATTTTCCTCTAAATTCTTCCCAAAAAAGAACAAGTCATCTGCAAACATTAAATGACTGATTGTTGGTGCTTGATTGTTTATTTGAAAGCCACTGTAAAGATTTTGAGCTTCAAATTTTGCCATCAAAAGCGATAATCCTTGAGAACAAATAATAAACAAAGAAGGTGAAAGAGGGCAACCTTAACGTAAGCCCCTACCACTCTTAAAATTCCCATAAGGAGCACCATTTAGAAGAATGGAGAACGTTGATGAAGTTACACAATTCACTAACAAACTATGAGAATGCCCATGAATACCCATTTGAT
Source organism: Papaver somniferum (assembly GCF_003573695.1). Classification (NCBI taxonomy): domain Eukaryota; kingdom Viridiplantae; phylum Streptophyta; class Magnoliopsida; order Ranunculales; family Papaveraceae; genus Papaver; species Papaver somniferum. The sequence continues at coordinate 130,933,101 of NC_039362.1, read as the reverse complement.
GTAACATAAAGCTTAAGAAAGACCAAGAAAGCCTATCATACGCCTTAGACATATCCAATTTAAGAGCAAAAAAACCTTGTTTAGATTTAGATTTGTTCATAGAATGAAATATGTCTTTAGCTATAACAACATTATCCGTTATCTGCCTGTTCTTTACAAACGCATTTTGAGACCAAGATATAAATAAATTTAAGAATGGACTAAGTCTGTTAGCCAAAACTTTAGCTACAAACTTATACAACACATTGCACAGGGCGATAGGACGGAAATCCACTGCTGTTGAAGGGTTTTTAACTTTAGGGATTAAGCTAATGTGAGTTTGATTTAACTTACTCGGAATGATGTCGGTAGAGAAGATTTGCTGGATGAACTTGGTAACATCTGCACCAACAATAGTCCAGCACTTCTTATAAAACATGACTGGGTATCCGTCTGGACCGGGTGAACCAAAAGAGTTCATCTTCCTAACAACATTCCATATATCTTCACTAGATGGTATATCCGAGAATGAGTTACTTTCTATCGTATTCAAGCTGAATGAAGATTCTTGAAGATTTGATGGAGATCTGATGTTCACATCTTCTTGAAAAAGATGCCTGAAAATTGAAACTAATTCATCAACAATGTCATATGGATTGGTGAGCCAGATATTAGAAGAATTTTGAAGATGAGTAATATTGTTCTTCTTTCTTCGTTGTTGCGCTGATAGATGGAATTGTTTCGTGTTCTTGTCTCCTGTCTTCAACCACACTTGTTTCATTCTCTGCTCCCAATAAGTTGCATCCATTATGATATATTCATTCAATTGATCAGAAATACGCTTCTATTTTTGTAGAATAGTTGGTGTTGGAATCAAACCCTGAAGATGAAGTAAAGTTTTCTTCAAGTTGTTGATTTTATTCTTAATGCATCCGATTTTAGTTTTACTCCAGCTCTTCAGAAAAGTCCCTAAAGAGAAAAGATTATTTTGCAGGTCTTCAGAAAGATTGATATTCCAAGACTCTAAAACAACCTTAAGAAAATAGGGTTGCGAACACCAATAAGCCTCAAATCTGTATGAAGGAGGCTTTCTTACAATACTTATACAAGTATTAAGAAGGATCGGGGGATGATCGCTTGAAATTCTTGGCATATGAAGAACTCCAGAATTTTGGAAGATAAGACACCAATCAGGAGTTGCTACCACTCTATCTAACCTTTGCCTGATTAGACTTTGAAGTTGTCTACCATTACTCCAAGTATAAGTTGGACCAGAGTATCCTAAATCCATGAGATGATTTGAGTGTATGAATCCGTTAAACTGAGAGATGGTATTATTCATCGATTGGTCGCCTCCATGTTTCTCTCTCAAAGAAGATAACGCATTGAAATCTCCTATGAAGCATTTAGGTCCTTAAACATGTTGAGCATACACCAACAAACTTTGCCAGAATTGTGCACGATTACTTTTGTTTGGTGGACCATAGATGCAAAAGAGATTCCATAGAGGATAGGGACTTGTGGGTTGTATTTGAAGATGGATTAGGTTTTTGGAGTATGAAACAACTTCAGCAGCAATATCATGATGCCATAAGAGAATTAATCCACCATTACGACCTTCAACTGGAACTATACAATGATTGGAGTAACCAACACTACCCCATATCCAACATTTTGCAACTATCAGTTTCGGGGTTGTGCAACGTCAATATCCGTTGCATACCTGAAAATACGTTGGGAGAAATAAGTAATATTGATTAAATGGAATTGATGGAGCAACGTTTGCAAGCGTGTAAGAACGTTGGACATCAATGGAATTAATGCAATATCAGACATTTCCGTGGGCATTTAGTAGTCTTGTTTTTTTAATCTCAGATTTTAGGGATCTCTCGTATATTCTCAAATATTTTCATTTTCGTTTTTTATTTTTTCTCTCTCATTTCAGAGAGTTCTTCCGAGAAAAACCGAGACCTCTTTTCAGTTTTTCTCTCAAAATCAAAACCTTCTCTCAGAATCAAACCCAGAGATTTGTTTAGCTTTCCTAACGAAATCAAAACCTTTATTTCAGTAATCAAAACCCAGAAATTTCGATCTATTTTCTAAAATCTTAAAAAATTCCTAAACCTAGAAAATTAATTTTGTTCCTGAAATCCAAAATCAATCCATCTGATAGTTATTTGCTTTGTTGATTATCATCAGGTATAAACCATTATCTACTAGTACTGTTGTTTAATTTTGACTTTGTTGGTTATTTTTTGATCTATTGTTTGACCTAACTCTGCAAAGTTGGAGTCTTTTCTTCGTGGATTCAATTTCTATTCGATGAATTTCATTGTTTTTTTTTCATTTTTTTTTGTTTCTCAGATTTGAAGCAGTTAAAGAAATGAAGGAGGTTCGTTATCATCTTTCGATCTTCCACTGATAATCCGTGTATTCGTTAATTTATTTGATAATTTGCTTCCTAGACTTTGAGAACGGTATTTGATTTAAGATTAACTTCTGCAATTTGTGGGACTTCTTTGGTTACATAGTAATCAGTCCCAGAATCTCACTAGAAAATTGCCTATTTCCATCATGTCATCATGATCCATAATTCTTTGTTGGCATCGTATAAACTGACTGGATGAACTTATCACCAAAATAACACTTGTCCTTCCACAGATATTAGGCTTAATTTTTTAATGTTCTTGTTCTTATTCTCATGGGGTTGTAGCTCTTAAGCTTATTGTCTTAAGGGTTTGATGATGTTGTTGTCTCTGGAGGGTTTGTATAGTTATGTTGAAGTTATCACTTGGCCAAACAAAATATGCATATATGTTGAGTGCATGTGTTATTTTAGCCATATAATCAATTGTGACTAGTTGTCGTCAGCATGAGAAAGTGTTTTAGACAAGAAAAGGTCTTGTATATGCGAATGGGTGTTACTTGACATTTGTGGGTCTTTAGTTGTTTCTATAAAACTTTGGTTTCTTATCACATGGTTACGCCTTTGTCAGGTGTTGATATAAATACTTGTAAACTGTAAAGACATTTTAGGTGCTAATAAAATGCCTGTAATGACATCGTATCAATTTATTGGTTATGTGTAATATTAATTTTTTAATTTCAACTTCGATTCTGTTGAATTATGGAGCTATACTGATGGTTTTGTTCAAGGGTCAGCTATATTCGGAAACGATGTTACTGTATTGTTGCACGAAAATGATTTCATTGCCGGGGCACAACCAGAACCTGCTGGATGGTTTATATCTAGTTTGATTGGAAATTGCTTTTGCATGGCTGCATATCTATCCTTGCAGGTATTTAGTTTTTTCATAGTACTGGTAAACGATGGTATTGCCTGAAATGTGAAATTTGAATAAACAATAGTACAACTTTCAGGCTCCGCTGCTACTAAAGTATCCGGCCAGCCTATCAGTGGCTGCAAGCTCATACTTCTTTGATGAAATGTTCATGGTTATTGCTAGAATATCTGCCACAGATGGAAATATTGTCTGGACTTTGACGCGATCTAAGTTGGCTGCAGATTTATGTGCTGTAAGTACTTCTCATTAGTTCTATTAAATGTTGATATGTTGGCTAAGTTCAGTTTGTCAGTTTAAAGAATGCCCGGTTATGATTATTAACTGCTTTAAAAGTGCTTATGATTCAATTGACTCACTGAATCCAACTGCCAACTATGATTCGATAAACAAGCCCATATTGTAAATCTGTTTATTGAATAGTATGGATGTAACTGGGAGTACCCCAATTTGATGACTACAGCGAGGTTCTGTCAGTAAGCTTACAAGAACCATGTGATTTCGCGTATTTAGTTTGAAGCTACAGTAAATGAAACTGCAGGTCTTTATTGTTTTCCGTTCTTCTTTGTTTTCTGCTAGGGAATTGTTGCATCTGATGTTAATAGCAACGACATGGTCCAACACTGGTGGCTCTCTTTGCATCTGTTTTTCTATCAACGATTTTCCTAGGAGACGCTATTTACCTTGGAAGGTCCCACCAATACTCAACTCCTTATAATTATTTGAAATAAAATCGCAATTATATTCACGTATAGGCTTAGGCCATTCAAACCTGAGGCTAAATCCAACTTGTCTGATATCCATGTGCAGCGTAATAGGTGGATCTCTAATTATTGTTGGACTGGATACGGTAACTTGAGCATCTTACAGAGAGAGACAAGAAGCAATTGCGTTAATCAGTCATGTGAATTGAGACGTGGAACCTCTTCACCATAGAGATTTACCGTTGAACAAATCTTTGTACTAGAATAATGGTGATAGAGGTAAGAACTTTCAGTATGATGGTAAGGTCATGTTACTTCGTGTCATGTCGAACTTTATATTCTAATGTCAGTGGTTGTCTATAGAATTCCCATGGTTTATGTATCAGAACACATACCAATTGCCATGCTGTGGAAGAAATTCGAGCTATGCTGTAGAAAGGGAAAGAAGTTGCAGTCAAGCGTGAGAGAGCAGTGGCATCGGCCCTACCTCATCAGGTAACTAATGATTTATAAAAACATTTTTCATCATGTCTGAAGTTGTTTCTTATATATGTTTTCTTGGCCTTAAACCAGCTCCTTACAATGCATGACGGTGGGGAGTCCTGTTTTTTCTTTTTTTGTTCGCCAGCCTTCCCGTCGCACAAGGTCACCAAGTCCCTACTAACATAACTACTACCTAAGAAGACCAGGTTTGATTTTAATGCTCTTCCACCATTGCTACTTCTCATTACGACGTATATGTAAACAACTGATGGTATTTTTTTGTATCGAAAACAACTGATGGTATTCTTATGAACTAACTTCCATATTTTGAAATTCAGCAACTTGGATTCGTGACCATGGTTAGTAGTAATCTCTTTTCAGATAAGGGGTTTCCTTGCACCAGTTTGGTACCAGTTCTTGACTTTGATTTTCTATCATTCTTACTGGTGAGAGTTCTCCACTTTTCACTGTTTTTCTATATATCTAGATGATGTTTCAAGCAGGGTGATTGCAGTTCAGTTACTTGTGGAATATTGAAGAGTTGTTGTTCAATTCCATGCTAAACGGCCGGTGTTCCTATCTGATTTGTTTTTGAAAGGTTTGCATTTGCTTCAGATAGATTCAATAATGTTTAAATCAGGTCAAACTTGCATAAATAATGCCAATGAGTAATCCCAGTTAGTTACTAGCAGAGAGACCCACAAGTGCTGCACTTGGGACCTTTCTGTATGCACGCAGCAAAGATATTATTTTGAATTATTTAGCTTTTTTATTTACGTTTTTTTCATTCACTTTTATATACTTGACACACTCAATCGTTCCTCGACAGAATGTTCACCTTAGAGGTCATCCAAGGCCTGGTGACAAGCAGGATGAGGACATCATAATGACCAGCACTGGAGCAGCATTTTGAATATCATGACCATAAAGTGGAAAGCTTATTACGGAAGTACAAGATCTTGTGCAGAGGTATCATTTTGAATATCATACTCCCAATCAAACTCATATTATCAAAACTTATATATGGTAATGATTTTGTAGTCTATATACCACGTGGGGGTAGCACAGTTATGTACTTGTTTTAGATTGTATTGGAGTGAATCTTGGGTGGGTCGTGGTGGATGAAGGATCTAAACATGCTTTAGCTGATTAACCATCTTCCAGGAGATGTTCATGATGGGTCTTCAGCTCTAGTTGGCAGATATTTATCTTCTAGTTTTACTTTTCAGATTTATTATGTCCAGGGTAATCAGTATGAAAACTTGCATAAATCATGCCAATGAGAATCGAAGCAACATCCAATTACACTTGATCAGCCATTCCTATCTGATTTTATTTCTGAATCGATTTTTGTAGTTGATTAACTACACTGAGCTTGCTCGATGCCATCTGAAACTCAAGGATCAAGGTTTGTGTTTATTCTCTGCATCGTGTTTTATACGAGCGTGAACATCATTATTTTCAGTTAGATGTTTTTGTCTTCAAAGCTTAGTAATAATAATTCATAGCTGGTGGTGGTGGGATTGGGAGTGCCCATCTATTACCGGTGGTTATAACAAGCTTGTTTCTCTTTTATACTTATACAGATGTGCTCAGTCGATGATGGCGATACCCAGACATTATGAAAAATGTTTCCATATAAGGTGCGAATAGTAACCCCGGGTTCTGTGTTATCTCTCATTAACACATTGAATTTTACTATTAACCTTAACTTTTACCTCTTTTCAGGCCTTAACTTAAATTTTAGACGAACATTGTTTCGAAGTAAGTTCACTATCGAGATTTTGTTTTTGATTTCATTTGTTCTGAATTGAAGTGTCACATTTTGGTTTCGTCAATAAACTACGAAGCTTCTGCATCAACTTCAGTTGGATTATAATTCTGTCATGTACTCTGCAGGATATTGATTTTAATGCTCTTCCACCATTGGTACTTCTGATTCAACGTATATGTAAACATCTGAAGGTATTCTTATGAACAAATTCATATTTTCAAATTTAGAAGCTTGGATTCGTGACCGTTGTTAGTATTTATTTTTGAATCAACCAAATAATTGTATGGTTCATCTGTTACATGATTCAACTCGAGAAATTCATATAATTCGTATCTTTATTACAAACTGATATATCTTGATGGATTGTGGTGACGAACCATATGTTCATATGAAAATTTTGGGTCTTTTAGTGGATCTACAATGGTATATGAAGGTGCAGAAATTCTGCTGGAATTATCATCGGAATGTATTTTTTTTACCTGTAAATAGGTTTGCAACGTATATAAATGTTGCTGAAATTAATGTAATGCGTTGCCTAAATTAATATACCGTTGCACAAATTGCAAACTAAAACTTTGCTGAACCTGTTGCGCAACATTTATATCAGTTGCACAAATTAATTTGCCCAACGCATTTTGGCGTTCACCCAAATTTGCTACGCCACATTCCCAACGGATATACGCGTTGGTTAAATTCTTTGCAACTCGTATATCCGTCCCAAATCGGCAGTTTTTGGTGTAGTGCAAGTCTTTGAATAATAGGAATAGAAGAAGATTCTGATAACTTTGTTTCTGAGAGAAAAACTAAATTAGGTTTTGCACTTCTTAGGAAAGATTTGAGAGTTTGAATTGTTGGGTCATTCCCTAACCCCCAACAATTCCATGCAAATACTAACATGGACCGTGCGGTCTATTAGGGCTAGCCGCCACCTCCCGTTGATCATCTGAATCCTCCTCGATTCTTGAAGCCATCTCTTGTTGTGTATCTCCAGAATTGTAACATAATCCATCAAGCATTCGTTTAGCGCCTCTCAGATATCTGCTGGAAGTTGATTATGAAACAACGATAGTGCTAGAGCCTCTAGCCATCGATTTCCATTCACGCCTCCTGGAAGTCTTGGATGATTGTCTGGGATTCCATAAAATCCGTCCACAGTTATTATTAAGGGTGCACACGGTACGGTTCGGCTCGGTTCTTGCCGAGGCCGAGTACCTGTACCCCCAGAGGTCGGTACTGAACTTTTGGGACCGGTTCCGGTCCGGGACCGGTACCAGTCGGTACCTTTTCAGCAAAAAACTATCTGGCACTCTGCCTTTTCTTTTACCTGTTTTTTACCTGTTTTTTCTATATAACAAATTCTCATTCAAAGCAGCAACTAATAAGTAGCAATATTACTAACAAACCAAACAAACAATGTCTTGAAAATATGGAAAAAAAAGTAGCAGTAGCCACAGTAAGTCTTGAAAATGAGAAAATATGGAAAAAAACAACTAGCACTGCAGCTAGTGCTGCAGTAGTCTTGAATCTTGATCTTCTACTATTAGCCCCTGCAATACAACAAAAAAGAAAAAGAAATCAATATGAATCAGTACAGGAGAATGAAGAACCAACATGGAGATGAAAGGATACGGCGGAAAGAGAAAGAGAATCTTAGATTGCATGACTTTATGCGTCAGCCCCTGAATATTCACCACCCACGTATATATGCCTCTTTATAATGCTACTCATTTCAAGTGACAGCTAACATTGGTCGATTGAGGTATATACCAGGTAGTTGAAACCTTAAAAATATGATCAATATAATGGGGTTTTAAAGTATAGCCAAGGCAGGAGCAGGAGAAAAGCATGACTCAGATTTCATGGAAGGCAAATATTTATCACAAGCTAAATTATAAGTATGACTTAAGGCAGGAACTCCATATTGCTAGTGTAAACTGAGCAGCCGATGCCACAACCAATGATAACCTCCATATTGCTTAAGATGGCTTATCTAATGATCATGAAAAAAGTGTACATTAGCAGCTTGCCTACTGAATTTATGGCAAGCAAGTTTAGCTAGAGCAGAGCAACACCTCTCCAAAATACCCATTAAAATCTAGTATTAAACAACAAACTACTCTATCAGTCACCTGGAACATCATGTAAACATATGATAAATTCAAGTAAAATGAAATTTCTATACTTACAAAAGCACCACCCAATTTATCAAGCCTTTTCAAATGTTTCTTCGATCCCTTTGCCTAAAATCAAATGAACCAATCAAAAATTTCAAAAGGTTAGAAGATACACCCTATTCAAAACTTTCAAAAACCAGATACAGGTAAATTAATCATGACAGTTCCTCATAAAGAATAAAGTATAAATAAATTCTCTTAGCATAAATAATACTTGATTATCTCCAATTTGCCATTATCAAATTCAGAAACAACAAAATTAATTAAAAAAATTAATCAAATCATTGCAATAAACTACCAAAGATCAACATAACTATTTCAGAAACTCCATCTTCATGTCTTCCAATTCTAACTAGCATCAGTTCTCAGCTAAACCCTAATTCCTCCTTGAATTCAAATCACAGATAACTCAATTAAAATCCACGAACCCTAATTTCTAAATTACGGAAGAACATGATGAACCCTATTTCTCAATCTCACAATTAAGCACAAATTAAATCTCCATATAACCGAATCAACTTCAATACAACAAACCCATATAAGATTCGTCAGTTTTTATTCAGTTTTACTCAAAATAAATTCAAACTACGGGAACCCAAAAATTACCTTTCTATGATTCTTCACCAAAACAACTTCAGAACTTCAGTTCAACCCTAACTCTTTTGTTCTTCATCAAACAACAAAATTAATAAAATCATTGAAATCACTGACTTTTTCTTCTGGATCGAGAGGTGTTGTTCTTGTTCGGTGTTCCGTGTTCACTGATTAATGGAGTTCACTTTCAGACTTCAGAGAATCAGAGACTCAAGAACTATATCAGTCTCTCAGAGGGAAGACCGGAAGAGTCGAAGACGAAGAAGGAAAAGAAAAACGAAAATGAGAAACCCTATCGTTAAGGTAGTATATATATACCCCCCCCCCTTAATCTAACGGCTGTATTTGTTCAGTACCCCTAAATCTAATGGCTACGAATGGTCGGTTCTTTCGGTCGGACGGTACGGGACTTATACAGGACCGTGTACCTGTACCTCATCAGCCTCGATTCCTATTTTATGGACCGGTACCTGTACCCCGTTCCTCGGTTCGGGACAAATATCGGCTCGGTTCCGCCGGTTCCGGGACGGTTCCTCGGTCCAGGTCGGTTCTTGTGCACCCTTAGTTATTATTCTGTGATTTGTTGTTTGCCCTGGTTAAAAATTGATGAAGATTCTCATTAATAGATTTATCAGATACTTGTTCTAAGGATGCTCTTTGTCTTTTTGTAACAAACTGAAAAGATTCTGAAACTTGTAGAGATTGAGCTCTGTTATATTGTAGCTGAGTTGCAGTATTTTGAGTATTAATAGCTACAGATTTCCCTTTAACTAATTCAGAATTCAGTTGTTGCAGGGATGGTAGTGAAGTAGTTATTGGGTAGTTATGTCCACCATGTTGAACAGTTGATGGAGAGACACGTTCTGGAAATTGAATTGGAGAATTAATTCCAAATCCAGTTGGTTGAATAACTGTTGAAGCGGTTTTACCCAAAAAGAACTCATCTGTAGATAACTGCCTCTGCAAGTTAACAAAGTGCATATTGAACGGATCAGTCGATGACGTGTTAGACTTCACCCAAATTGTATCTGATGTGGCATGATGACTCATCATCGTCCCTGCAAACTCCATTGTAGTTGAATTCCTTGAATCTGTGGAATTAATTGTATCTTCTTCACCAATGTCAGAAACCTCAAAATCCGCCATATCAGTGACATAACTTTTCATATTTTCATTAATGGAAAACTTGTACTTTGGAACAATTAAATCAGTGACTTTCTGATGTAATTCAGGCGGGAATTGGCTGTGTATTTTGTCTTTATATTGACGAACTTTCGAACACATCTTCATTAGATGACCGAGAAATCCACAGAAGACACAGAACCTTGGTAAACGTTCGTAACGAATTTCAGCCGTGATTTCCTGAGTTGCTGGTATCGGGAATTAGGGATGGCCATTTGCCCCACCCAAACCCATCCCCGTGGGTACCCGCCCCTATTGGGTAGGGTTTTACCCGTACAAACGGGGTTGGGGTTGGGTATGGGTAATACCCGAAATTAGTGAAGCGGGGATGGGATTCTAGGTCCCCGCCCCGTACGTTCCCATTTAGGATTTTATATTTTTATTAATTATTTATATTATATTTAAACTAAAATATTATATTATATTATATTATAAAAGAAAAGGTAAAAGTATAAGATATCATTAATTAATTATATTATATTATATTTAAACTAAAAAATTATATTATATTATATTATAAAAGAAAAGGTAAAAGTATAAGATATCATTAATTAATTATATTATATTATATTTAAACTAAAAAATTATATTATATTATATTATAAAAGAAAAGGTAAAAGTATAACATATAATTAATTATTTATATTATATTTAAACTAAGAAATTATATTATATTATAAGAAAGATACTTGATAAGAAATAATTAAGAACTAAAATGAGTGATGCTCGTTTATAGACCAATTTGTTTTTCTTTGTTTGTTTTACGATGAATTTATGAGTTTGAAATTTTAAATTATTATTATTATTATTGGTTGAACTTAGGTATTGATTATTAAATTAACTCATCATATTTGAGCTTAATGTTATGGGTAACCCGTAAAAAAACCGCCCCGTACGGGTATTTCCCATACCTGCCCCGTCCCAGATCAAGCGGGTAATGGGGAGGGTGTGGGATTTTTTTTTGAACGGGGCAGTGACTGGGATACAAGATCCCCGCCCCATGACCATCCCTATCGGGAATGATATTGTATCCCTCAGAAGTTTTTTAACATCAACTGGAATACGAACTCTAGCATACTTTCCCCGATTCCTTGCATCTTTTGAAGTAATGGTTCTTTGACTGCCTGCAAACACTAATAATTGTTGAATAAAATTTCTATTTAAGTAGTTTACAGGCAAACCATGAAGTTGAGCCCAAAATTCCACATTATCAAATAGATATTGGTGTGGAAGTTTGTTTGGTAAGCATCTCTCCAGAGCCAATAAGTCATCACGAATAACCCAAGGTGAAGATTCCGTTATGAACTCAGAATCAGTATGAGATTCAAATTTGATAAGAAAATTTTCTGCAGTAAACTCTGAAACATAAAATTTCTGACTGAATGATTTCCAAGTTTTATGTAACAGATCTCTGACACCAGCAATTTTAAAGGTTCTTGGGGAAATTATCATGAGCACCAGACAGTTTTGGTAGTCCTTTGATACGTTTGGAAGTTGTGAATCTATACGTATGGTTTTGGATGGATTATCTTGATTGAGTAGGTTTGCGGATTGATTAATCATATCCTTTTCTGGGCATGATTGAATTTGTTTATGATTTGTGTGAAGTGCCATTTAGAACAATGATACAATATAGTTAACTGAGATTGCCAGAGGCTTGAAGGATGAAAGAATTTGAAAACCCAAAAATTTAAGGAAATCTTCGTTTAACGACGAAGAAACCCAAAACTTTTAGTTCTCAGGGATGGGTTTCTGAGTTAAGAAATATAAAGAGATAATCTAGAAAATGTTGGAGTTTAAATTCGATCTTTATTGTTCTTTCGAAGGAATTGGTTGAGAGAAAATTAGGTTGCAGAGAGGAGAGAGAAAATTAGTTTTCAAAAAATTTTGGAGAAGGGATTCATCTCTGCAATACTAGTAACTCATTTAGGTTTTCATCTCTGCAATATTAGTAACTCATTTAGGTTTTCATCGTTTCATATAATTACTAAAGATTGAACAATATAATATTTTCTTTTCTGTTTTGATCCGAAAATTTCTGCCATTATCTACCCGTCCACTAGGGTTACATCTTTCTGTAACGGTAAATAAAAAACCTAAAAATTCTATATGTACTAAGTTTTGGAACGAGTCAAAAACCGTCCGCCCTCCTAACAAAAAATGTAATAGTGTTATCTTGGAAAACATTTTCACTTAACAGGAAAAGTCGTTTAACAGTTCGAATGTTTTTTTTTTACTACAACATCGTTTGCTTATTATTATCGTAAATAACAGTCGACTCAAAACTTATTTCCTAAAAGCGTATGATTTTCACAATATATATTTTTTTTGAACGACTATAATCTTCTCCGCATAACTCTATAAATATAGTACTATCTTTAATCAATCAACCTTAGCTACATATCATTCCACTCATCCCTCTCTTTCAAAACCCTAATAATAATATATTAGTTTCTTTCATGTATTCACTTCTCAACTCGATCACATCACACAGAAAATCACATTCCCCCAAGAAAATGGTTGTAATACCAGTAGAAGAAGAAATTGGAGATGTTAATTAAGCGGCAGTAGTAGCAAAACAGTTTAATGATGTTCATAATCAACTTTGCAGGGTACATCGTCATATATTGTTATGCAGTTGTTCATATATTTTATATGTATTTATATATAATCAAATCTATTTTCTCATTTGCATAACTTCTTAATTATGAAAAACGGTGATGATTCGTTTTGAATCCAATTATGTTGTTAGTGGTCTCCTTGGTTTTCTTGTCTTGTTTTGTTTTGTTCTTGTTGGACAAACGATGATTACTTGAGAAATAACATATATCTATGAAACTTTGTAAAAGTGCTGACAATCATATGTTCACATGAAAGGTAGACTGACATAATTCTTATGATTCACCTCATGAAATAATAACATGTACCATCCTTGTACTAGAATGATCCTAAACTCTATTTACTTGCATTTCCAAACACCGAAGTAACTATCTTAATGAAATAGACGTAATAACCTGGAAAATCCGCAAAGGCATCCTCAATTAGATGGTAAGTAGTATCCTCTATTTCTGCTGCAGAATAGTGGAATCTCACCTCATAATTCAAATGACTCAAGACTAATTATTAGGTCTTCAACATATACAAGTCCCAAATTAAGAACAATATTGACATTTATTTGAGTACTCCGTTTGTGTTCATTTTATTTTGTTTTTTCTGAAAATTCTATATATTTAGGTAAAATCCTTTAAATGTAAAAAAATATTTAAAATTTAAAAAGTTATTTTTCAAAAAATCTTTTAGGAATTTTTTTACTTTTAAGAATATGCGTATGTAAGCTTTGATCATGTAGGAGTTGTTTTATTAGAAGGAAAATGGTCGTGGCATGACTACTCACGCGCAGTACAATAAGTACACACGGAATATTGAAATATTACATGAGTATTCAAAACATACATATCTTAAAATAAAATAATCGCTCATTATATGGCCAGTTACATCTAGTTGTATATATGATAACCCCAAGCATGTTGATATTATGTTGTCGTTGCTTTTAAGTTGTGTTATTACTCCCAGCCTTTGGAGCATGGAGTTTCAGTATGTTTGCTCAATTGGAATCTCTTGTTTCAGAGTTTTCCTATTTTTCGCTAATTGATTAACATAGGTTTCGAACTCGGTCTAGTCAGATATCATCTAATATTAAAATGTTATATTGGTGCAGCCACGTCTTGTGGAGGATGAAGAAATCCATTATGAGGAAGTTGTAATGGCAGATGCTGAGGTGGATCACGACGATGCTGTGGACTTCGAGGTAACTGATTTTTGGTGACTTTGGTTTCATTTCTAGCTTACCCCAGCTGGTTTGGGACTAAAGGCTTGATATTGTCGTTATTGCAGTATGAAGGACGTATGAAGGACATTCTATAGTGCAACATGTACCTGAAGATGATGATGTTGTTGTCCTGCAGGTAACTGATTATTAGTAACTTCTGCATGGGTTTCATTTCTTGCCTTCTCCTATTTGCGTGGGACTAAAAATCTTGGTTGTTTTTGCAGCATGTACCTGTAGCTGCAGAAAACAATGCTATAGTCCTACATGCACAACTCGAGGCTCCTATATTGCACCGTCTAATTTTTATCGTCTTGGAATATAGTCAATTAACTACTTATCGCACCATGACACCAACAAAGGTAATAAAAATTTGTTATCTTTTTGTCTGCAGAGACGACTTGCACTATACCAGAACTTCTATAAGATAAAATTAGACAACACGCCTTAGTCAATCATCCTCTGTACAATTTCACTGCTTATTATCATCTCTCTTGGCTGATACATGTGAACTACCTCATACTAATTGATTGCATTTTACATTTAGCCTGGATTTGTTTCATGCCTTGCATCAAAAACTACTTTTTTTTTATCCTCTAGGGTCTATTTCAAGTTCCATTTCTCCATTATGCCAATTCAAAGACAGTGACATGAAATATTCATAGTTTTCCTAATTGTCTTATGACAATTCCTTAAAGAAACATGGATAAGATAGTTTTACATGTTTTTTATACTATTTTGTTTAAATAAAACTACTACCAATTTATTAAAATCGTGTTACACGTAACATTGATTCGGTCTTAACCAGTGATGTTACAACACAGGTTATTTCTAGTACTAATATATATATATATATATATATATATATATATATATATATATATATTGGATTATTCTTAAGTTTTGAAACTCTAAGAAGTTTTTTTTATTATTATATTTTAATTTTTATTAATTCTTTTCGGGATCTTTAGGTGTTGTTTTTATCAAAAGAGTAAGAGTGATGTAAAAATTTATTTGTTAAGTGTTATTACCATTGTGGGGTGTGTGCGCGCGCGCGCGCGCGTGTGTGTGTGTGGGGGGGTGGGGGGGGTAAATCATACTATATGCTTACTGACATCATACCATATCTTTTAACCACTGAATAACGTGAAAACATTAGGTACATGATCGAATAAAATAAAAATTATTATTATTTTATTTTATTTCTTCCTTTAATATTTTTCATTCAAAAATAGGGGAAGAAAGGAAATAAGATTTGATTTCACTCACTCGCATTAGATATTTAAACAAATTATAAAGACTGTCAAACACAAAATTGGATTCATAAAACCAACACATAATAGATCATAAGAACAACTCTTGCATTAGATAAATATGATTATTATAAGCGATAACATATACTTACCGCAAGAGCAATTTAATGAAACAGAAGAGGTTCTTTCTTAATCATTTGAAACGTGTAATGAAAATTCACCTTCACATAAGCATCCTCATTGCCATCTAAAACGTATAATGATCTTATTAAACATTCTGATACTTTTGGGTTTTTTCATGTTTCGTAAGAGATACTTTTGGTTTGACTAATTTCAAGTATTTTCTTCACGAATGGTGTGATGGATTTGGTTTAGGTTTCATATTCTACTTTTGAACACTTTTTTCATATTAATTGGGCATGTGTACTTCTAAAAGGAATTGTTAAGATATGCGATTTGGTGTGATCATTCTTGTTGTATGAAGTGTTTATTATCAACGAAGAAATCTAAAGAAAGATAGAGATTTTTTATTGTAAATTTTAGTTTAGGAAAAGAAAATAAAAGGAAAACAACAGAGTGAATCATTTACCAAGTAAATAAATATCCAATAAGGAAAAAGAAAGCGCAAAAAAAGGATAAAAGAGGAGTGAATTCTAGACTCTAGTCATCAATACATACCTCTCTATTCTTTACTTCTCATTTTTTTTTAAAAACATACCTAAACCAATCAATCACTCCATTCGTGAAGAAAATAATTTAAATTAGTCAAACCAAAAGTATCTCAAACTGCGATGACTAATGACTTTTCAGCATCCCCTTATAAGTTTGATACCCACACATTCCAAAATTCATGTTTTTTTTTCTTGGTTTTTCTTATAATATTTGCTAGAAGTATGCTTCATTGAGGAGTCCATGTTGTACGTGAAGTGAATCATCATTGTTATGGTCGGTTGAGTGAATGTATGAATTTACATTTACAAGACTTTAATATTATTATAACTGATCTATTCAGGCCTAAGATGGTCAAAAAGATTATATTGGTAGGATTGTAGAGTTTTTCGAAACGAACAAGAAAGAGCCATACATTGCTGTGAAATGGTTCTTCCGAGCTGAGGATATTGTAAGTTATGTTAGGAATACCTATTAGATTAGGAGTTGTTGGTTTCAAAGGAGAGTGGGAATTTTTATATTGTATCATTTTATGCACACGGTTTCAGCATTACCAAATGGTAGAGTCAGCTAAACACAAACACATTCTTAGGTCATGCAGTATACCCTAATTATAGGTTTCAAAACATAAACAAATTAAGGACACATATCCTCTCATTTGTCATTTTAGGTTGTCATTCTACAAAGTTCTCTTTGCAAAGATAAACTCTTTTATTGTTTTTCCGATGGAAAATGGTGATGACATCAACAACAACTCTTATGAAAAAGAGCCAAAACATTTAGAAGAAAACAATAGACAATTTCATGTAGTTATTAATGATTGTTGTTTAATTAGTTCACTGGATCGATCAAATGCGAGTGAAACCTATAACTTTCAAGGATTCCTTCCCAGTTGTATTTTTTTATTTTCTGAATAAAGACTAGACACTCAATCCAAAAATGTCTCTAAAATAACTTACAATATCCCCAGCTCGGAAGAACCATTTCACAGCAATGGATGGCTCTTTCTTGTTCGTTTCGAAAAACACTACATTCCTACCAATATAATCTTTCTTACCATCTTCGGATTGAAATAAGTCAGTTATAATAACAATAAAGCCTTATAAATGTAAACTCATACATTCACTCAACCGATCATGTGCCTAATATTTTCACGTTATTTAGTAGTTAAAAGATACAGTATGATGTCAATAAGCATAGGGATTTAAATAGTGATAAAACGAAAAAATATGAGTAAGGGTAAGTCAAATAAAATCCAATGAGTGTGCACATAATATTTTAATTTTATTCCTTGATTTATTCTTAATACTCCATCTTTTTTCTTATTGGTCCTATACTTCGTCTTTGCCAGTCTTAAAATAGCGATAAGCTTCGATTTATAGTGGTAAAAATCATTTTTAATATGACAAATCTAAAATCTTCAACGATAATCATTTAATAAGAAACAAATATTTTTAATATCTTTTCTGTTTATCTTCTTAAGAAAAATAATTGGCAGCAAAGTTAGGCTTTTAATAAAGTTTCTTCTGCATCTTCATTTCTTATTCGATTTTATATCCAATTATAAAGTTATCCTTTTTAAATCTTTTTAAATGTCTCGAAAAATAACATAATCACCAAATATATCATTTTTACATACTAAATAATTTTATAGTAAACATTTAAAAAAAGTAAATTCATATATTATTTAAGTCTCCTTAATATCTTCTTTTTTAAAGTGGCGGACGGAAGGAACAATTATATAATGAGAAGACCAAATTCTAGCACGCGTTGGGACTTGTGCAAATGCCATTTTCTTTTCATGTAATACACCTATACGAGTTCTCCATAAGAATGGTTGTGCATGTGTGGGAATTCTTAATCTGGATGGTCACGACTTGCAAGTTTTGATCTTTAAAAACGGAGGATCACGGTACCATATTAGCTACAAGGCTCATACGCATCCATACCTATCTAACTGGGATACTTGGCACTTCTCTTCATGAATGAAGTGGAGAGAGATTAGGGGTTGGCGGAGAGGGCTTAGGTTCTAAGAGTATTCAGATCAGGCGTGGAGGCAGTTTGCACCCGCTTTGTATTCTATTCTATAGTTTTTGTTTACAAAAAAAACTCTTAGTTAAAGTTTTTAGTTCATGTTTTATGGCACATGGAGATTATTTTTTCCTTATTTTTTTCCCCTTCTGATCATCGTTCCGCCATGCACAACCTTATGCTACGGTTCAGAAGTGTATTATTCATTCTCAAGCATATATTTTTTATGATCTTACCAGTTACCACTATAACTCAAATGATACATTTAAATAAAGCAGGCAAACTATATTTGAAGAGATGAAACAACGACGTACCTATTTCACTCGCTGTCCCTTTTGGGATCAAACTACACAGAAGTAAAGAAACTTATACCTGATCGCGGCTCGAGATGATTCTCCACCCTCCACCGGAGCTCGAGATGATACCACAACAGCACCGCAGCACCAATTTTCTTTTCGAAGCTTTGTCTATCTATGCTAAAAGCTATTAATCGCCTCTTCCTTAAGTTTTTCCTTTTAGCGAAACCCTATTTTTTTTATTTTATACCGTCTGAGTGTCATAATTCAGATTACATTCCCGGTAAGATCACAACAAACAATGCCAGAACCCATCTTAAAATCTTTGAAAGAACCATCCACAAACATTATGTGATCCACATCAGCTATAGGGATTTTAACATAACTACAAACAGGATAACTACTAGAACTATAACCACAGTTGGGAGAAATATAAGAGTTAATCATTCTACTAATGTCCATAAGAGTGTGATTCAAAACAAAATGGACATTCTTGAATACGACATCGCATCTCAATTTCCAGATGCACCGCATCACCACAGAAGCAATACTAGGCCAGGAAACATTGAAGGGAGAAGCACCCAATTTAGTGTCATGCCAAAAGATGAAGAGATCATCTAACCATTCAACATCAACAGAAATAAGATGAAGAAGAGAAAGCCCAGACCAAATGGAAATAGCCACCGGACAGTTAATGAAAAGGTGCATAACAATTTCTTCATGCAAATGACAAATGATGCGGATAGTTAATGAAAAGGTGCATAACAATTTCTTCATGCAAATGACAAATAATGTTGGAGAGATTCGAACACAAGCATACTAGGTGTTAGCACAAGCTATCAACCATCCTTCCTTCCTATCGATATTCCGTCTGAGTGTCATTCGGGGACGGAGCTAGAAATCTGTTTATGGGGAGCAAAATATTTTTAGGGGTAGAAATTTGCTTAAATGGGCTTACAACTCCAATTTCTCTAAGAATTTAGGCTTGAAAGTGAGCTGGGCTGGGTGTGCAATTACACACCCTTGCTTCCGGCTGCCTCTGCCACTGGTGTCATTGTCATCCACTGATTCCACTCTAGCTATTCATTAAGCACTTGTTGAATAAGTCAGTGAAGCTATTCCAAAGAACATTCCTTCAGATGATATTTTTTATTTTTGGTTTATAGTTGCCAATGAAGAGGAGAAAGGGACAATTGAACCAGACGACATGCATATATAAGTGGACTTTGAATACAAGACTTTTAAGAAAACCATATATTTTCTCTCAGATGAATTGTTCTGATTTATGAGAACGTGAGTTTAAGTTGACTGCGAAATGAAGTAGAACATTCGCCACAGACATTTGGGCCCAATGGTGTCTCAGTCCCTATTTCAACTCCGGAAGGGTGAAATTCAGCTTGCAATTCTGGGTGAATTTAGCACAAAAAAGATGTTATATATTGAAGATAACTTTTGAGCTACACTCTTCGGTCCACATTTCATAACTCCTGACATGTTACCCACCGTGGAGTTAATATGCAGAGTGAAGGTTGTTTGCTCTCTATACTTACAAAAATTGGATTTCAAGGCATCTCATATCTCTCGGGTCACTCTTACGGACACTTTAATTATCTTTGGTTTTTGTTACTCTTAAGGCTATCAGTGTAAGTCAAGCACTGCATAACTGAGAGCTTGTTCTGCATATTTGGTGCTAGATCAGTCCCTTCCTAGTTTGCCCCATTTCTACAGGGTACTTGCCTAAAACTCAAAGCTCAAAAAACGCGTTGTAAGCACGGTAATTCGACCAAATTCAGCAAAATATACATTGCCACTTTAGCGGTTCATAACCATAAAACTTTGGATACAGTGAAACAAAGATATTATAAGAACGTCCTATTCCATTCCATTGTAGCATGTAGTTGTAGACACTATGCATGAACAAACATTGAGAACTATACAAGTAGGTCCAAAATAAAGACGAATACAGCGGTACCTAAATATAATATCTTATCTCCTTATCCATTAAAATAACACCAAACAGTCATTCAAAGTTCCTTTTTTTTTTTTTTTTTTTTGAAAAAGTTGTTGTACATAAACCCACCACTAGCATGATTAAATTTCAAATTTCACCCAACAAACATCATTTTTCGGGGTCACCTGAATGAGCTAATTCGCCATTTGCCAAGCTTTTTCCCACTTGCTTATGTATAAAGAAGAAGAAAAGAGAGGGGTGTTCTCTTTAAGCTGTTGAACTAAACATAACTTGCCAATGATGCTAACCAATGCACACTTTTTGTCCCACCACCACACTCCGAAACATCCCATATTCCAGGGGCCACAAAGTGGAACGCATCTCTTTCAGTGACATTAAAGTGGTCTTGCTTTGCAAGTAGCTCCACAGTCTCTTTCTCACTGTCATTCATTTTAGTATGAACACAAATTTTGTTTGTTTTGCTCCTTAAACTCTTGATTTGATCATTTCGTAACAGACTTCTTTGGGACAGTTGCAACTTGCAACATTTGGATTGCACACCTAATTCCAATACTCATCGGCTTTAAGTGAACTCAATGATATCTTTCTAAGTTATTCTAGTTTATTATTTACAGTGCAAGATACGCCACTCTGGGTTCGGAAGTCCGAACCTCGCTTCTCATAGCAAGATAACCGGATCAACTTTTGAACACTTTACTTACGCCGTAACTTTTAAAGCGGGTGAATTTTCTGGACAGAATCATTGCGGCAACAATTCTAGATGAACCGTGGGAAATCCGCTGCCAAGTTTTTCAAGATTTTTGAGGACATTTACATTCTAGATTCAAGGTTGTCCTAGAAAAGTTTCTGCCGAAAAAAAAAATGTAAGAATTTAGCTCGGTACGTGCAGTGCAACATAACTTTTGTAAGAATCTACTATCATCCGGATGTGGCCAAGGCCACCAAAGACATTCCAGGTTCAAAATTCTGACGTAAATGCTACTATATACTCTAATTAATATGACAGTGGAAGTCACACTCTTGCTTGCACAAATTATACTCCAGTCACACTCTTGAACAGATTATAAATGCTGCATCTCCACTCTTCTCCGTTTACGGAATCTTAACTAAGCATATATATTCAACTTAAAGAACTCCAATCCAAATCCAATACCCCAATCGAGCTAAGTGTTACAAAGTTTCAACTGCCATATTAAGTTGTTTACCAACAAATATTTCCTCATTGAGAAGCTCTCCAACAGCCCATCTTGAATGACTGAGATGCCAATTGCCTATTTTGAGCTGCTGGCCTGCTGTCACCTTCCTCAGTATTGCAGCAGGCAAGATGCCTTCTCAAATGATATGCACTACCTAACGGTAACTTGGAGTAGAAATGGTAAATAATGAATCGCATCAAATAAAAAAGTACCTATGGGAAACAACCCACATGAGTGAGGCAAATTCACATACGATTTTCGGATTTGCTTTGATATGTATGGAGTAGAAATGGCATGTGATATAGACACTCTACTTGCCATCTAGGAGGATAATAATCTTGAATTCTGTCATCTATTGCCTACTAAAATCAAAATTTGAGTGACA
Source organism: Papaver somniferum (assembly GCF_003573695.1). Lineage (NCBI taxonomy): Eukaryota > Viridiplantae > Streptophyta > Magnoliopsida > Ranunculales > Papaveraceae > Papaver > Papaver somniferum. Next base: position 130,911,281 of record NC_039362.1, on the reverse strand, counting down.
CCCAATCTGCTCGAGTTATTATTGCTGCTGGAAGAGATAAGAGTAGATAAGGTTATGGATCAACAATGAAAGACATATCTTCATTCACCTGTAGGCCTCACAGTGGGTCCCACCTAATTGAACTTTTCCCCGTAACAACTCGATTGAATTTGCTTTTGAAAAAAGCAGAGTTGTCATCTTCATTCGTATCTTTTTGCCCCAAGGGTACATGGCCAGCCCCAAATGAACCTAGAAGGTCACATTTTGTCCTACTATTTGAAATACTGACATATTTGACAGTGGCTGTAAAAATATTGTTCAGTTACTACTTACTACCACCAGAAGGACCCGGTTATTGGAAATACTGTTGGTGGTCCAGATAGTGGCTCAAGCATAACCTAGCAGAAAACAACAAGCAGTATCCGAGTCAAAAGCGCAGTGGGTAGAGTAAACTAATGGTGGATAGCATTCTAGACCGAGTTCAACCCCTGGTGGTAAAAGCCAATCCCAAAAAGTTCCCAAAATGTGGGGAAGTATTAGTCTATGACTTTTAATGCCAACTGAGAACCACATCCTCAGCTAAATAGTAAATTCTCCACCAAAACAAATGGAGGTTTCTCTCGGTGGGTGGCACGAAACAAGAAACTCAATGTTAAAATAAAGAGAGGATCCATGGACACTCTTGGATAAGGTCGGACATTCTCGGGGCGTCATTTTTTCCGCAAAACCTAAATGATAATGAATTTAAGTCTAATATTTTGATGGTATATTCTTCTTATACGACTCTACATTCCTGCAAAAAATGAGCACAATTCGAGATGTATAAAACCACCATATACCCCTTTGAATATCAGTCGTTCAAAATTACAGATTGAAATAAAGATCGGTTGATGGTCAGGTTTGCCATCTCGAATTGCATTCATTTTTGGTAGGGATATAAAGTCTTATAATAAGAACATATCATCAATATATTAGACTTAAATTCATTGTCGTTTGAGTTTGCCGGAGAAAATGACGCAATTTTTATTCGACCTTACCCATCTAAGAATGTCCATGGATCCTCACTCAATGTGAATATATGAGTAACTGTCACAATATAAGCGTAATCCACAACATTGGCAGGATACACTGCCACTGCGAGGCTGCCACCTATAAACATGTGTCTTTACAGAATGCTTGACATACTCCGGAAATTTATGTCATGGTAAACAATTTTTTTTTTTTTTGAGCAATGAGGAAATTTCATTAAAACAAGAGAATATTACAGAGATACCAGAGAACCGTAACACTCTCAACCGACTCTACTCTAATGGTAAACAATTCAGTCTTCCACTTTGCCACTAAAGATGGCAAACACCAACCTACTTATTTAAAATCTCTTTTTAAAAATCAATTAGTACACAGGGATAAAAATTACACAAAGTTTTTTGTTGGCATCCTAACAACAAGCTGGACTCCAACATCCTTTTAAATAACGATGCCTAATTTATGGTAAACAGTTTTTAATAAAAAAAGGATTTAACAAGCCAGCGAGTCATTTGTTTTATTATTCTTTTTATTGTCAAGGGCCTAAAATAGACTAAGAGTCTGCCTCAACAATTGGCAGTAGCCAAATTGGAGGTTTTTAGACCAGAACATCGAACAAGAGTCAACCTTAGCCCAAAATGTCAAGGAATGAGCAACAGTGTACCTAGATTAAAAAGAAAAATACAAGCTGCAAGGCTAGAACTAAAAAGAGAGATATCTCTAAACAGAGCATCCGTCCGTTAGTTTCTTTCAAAATTTCATGTTATTAATCGGCAACCAAATATTGAGCATCGCTTTTTCACAATAACATGAGTGAGTTGTAGATCCGCTAGCTGCCTTCTTCATGACTGCAAAAATAACTTTGGTTTCTGCTTATTCCGGAAAATAAGCTTCAAAAGTCGTAGCAGCAAAAAAAAAGGTTTATTAACAGAGAACGTTTCACACAGCCTGCACCATTAGCAAAAGAGAAGGAATCAAAAGCACCATCACTATTGCATTTGATCCAACCAGGAGGAGGAGGCATCCATTTTACAACACCAATGATATCAATGACAGGTGAGTGAGAGGGTGTTAGAGCACCGCTCGGTTGAACCCATAAATTTTGCTATCTGACGCTTGTTGTCAATGTTAGTTGAACAAAACTATATCTTGATTTCTAGTCTACTAAGTCAAGTCTCGGACTAGGTATAAAAGGGGAGTTGAGTATCAGATATCACCCACGAAGACATTTCGATAACTTCATCAACAAGGTATGTGAACTGAACCATTCTATTTACTCACGTGCATCACCATTCGATCTAAATGAGACTATGTCGTATGAGTTTTAGTAGATTTATTGCAAAGAAGAAATTTCTAGTCAAGATTGTCTTTTTAAACATCTCGAAATATGATTCACACATTGGATGTTCAAAGGTCCTTAAAAATACTAGTTCGAAATAATTTATTGTTCAGGAAATAATTTTGTGGATCATTTGAAAATTTCCCAAGCAATGATTTTATTATTTGAGAATGTTTTAAACATCAAAGAGAGAAATTCAAAACTTCTGTAATTTCGGCTAAGGGTAGATTGGTGAACCATCTCGCGAACCCTAGATATTTTAGTTCTGAAATACAGGAAAGTTGGCAAACCAGTTCGCAAACCTTAAGTTCAAAATAGGGAAGTTCACCTACCGGGTTCACGAATCGTGGTGATATAAAATTGGTGAAGAGGCTAACGGTTGGCGAACCCAGTCCGCGAGCTGTAGTCATCTGAGTTCACGAGCCGCAAACGGTTGGCAAACTAAACTGCCTTACGGTTCACGGACTGTTTCACCAACTGTCCACATTAACAGTAGCCTGCCATATAATTTCCATATTTTATGTTGTGATGCTAGCCATGACTCAGATACTAATGAAGCAGGTTCTGGTCTCATATTAATTGATTTGACAGGGTCTTTTGAAGGATGTAAGCTCATCAAAAGAGTAGCTAGATCATCTAAAGAAGCAGAATGCATTGCCATACTAGAAGGAATCAAATGGATGGAAAACAAGGGAATTAGCACATCCTGCATTCGCAGTGATGCAAAGAGTGCAATCGCTTATACGAATAATAATAATCACTAACTGTGTTGGTTTAAAAACTGTTTTAGATGATTGCTAGTTTCTTTTGAACAATTTTTCTTTCTCAAGAGTATATTACGTTAATAGAATTTTTATATCTATAGATGATAAAACAGCAAAACATTGTAGGAGAAATAATGTAATGGGTGAATGGACATGTGTAAAAACTGACTTTCTCATAGATCTATAATCTCTATTCTGATTTGAAATCTTTTATCTTAGCAAAAAAAAATTGTTTAGCATTGTTATGGCTCTCATAAACACCTCTAAGACATCATTGATCACTAAAACACTTGTGCATGCGGATCATGATTAAATTCTTAAATGTTCAAAATGAGCATCAAATTGTTTAACAGTTCACAAGGCATATTTGCCAAAACGGTCATCATACATGGTTCTGTAACCGGACAATAGTATATATTCTTCTGTGTAAGTTCCAGAAGAACTTCTTACATGCTTATTTGAAACCCTAGTTAGAGTCTCATCTAAACAGAGAAAGTGTTGCTTGTATCTCAAGTTACTTAGCTTGAATTCTAAGCAACCCTCAGTCTTGAACATCTATAAATAGAGATGCTCTTTCAACTGGGAAAAATCAATCTCTGATTATTTGTGTCATAGTTGACAGCTAAAGTCGTCCTTATTGACCTACGTTTCCTCTGAGAAATATAATTAGGTTTACAACCTAAAGACTTCACTTGCGGATTCGTGAAGCCAGTCCGACTATCTTTACCTTGATAGCTAGTGTATCTTGATCTTGTTTTTTTGTGATTGTGGTTCTTATAATCTCTTTTAGGCAAGACAGATATAAATCATAAAGTTTTCTTTGTCTCGGACTTTGTGACTCCTCAAAATCGATATCTGAAAAGTATTCTGAATTGATTAGCTCAAGATTTTTCTTGAGAGGTGCTTAATAATCCAGGCTTCTCAGCTAACTGAGCGCAAGTCTTCCGGATTTGTGAGGTTTTCTAGCTTTGTCTAGTGCAAACAGATTTCCAATATTTGATCTTTGATCTAAAGGGAAATAAAATAGGCTTATCTGTTAGAGGAAGATTTGTATCAAAAGTATTCACTTAGGTTTTAAAAGACGTCAGCTAAGGGAGTCAATTGCATAGAGCCTTGCGAGGTTCAAGAGACGTAATGAGCGCGATTGTAACTGAATCGCTTGGAGAGTAGATTCGATCTCAACTACATTCCAGTCCAAAATCTTATAGTATTCTAGTGTCTGTAGCGGCTTAATACAGTTTGGTGTTCAAATCTGGACGAGGTTCAATGGTTTTTCTGTTATTGTGGTTTCCTCGCTAACAAAATTCTTGTGTCTGTGTGCGCGCGCGCGGGAGTGCGCTTTTTACTTTTCCGCATCTTTTGATTGTTAAAAGTAATACACATGCTCATACTCCTATCAAAACGAAAAATTTGGTGGTGTACCTGGTATCGTCTCCTTTTAGAGGTAGTAGCAAGTCTAAAAATAATAATAACTCTGCATCTAGCGATAATAGCTTCAGGTAATTTCCTTTTCCTTTTTTTTTTTTTTTTTTGCTAAAGAAAAGGTTATCCATACTACTCCAGATAAATCACATAATGGAAGCAACAAATTTCTTAGGTTCATCAGACAAGGCCGAAACAGTATTAACAAACAAATGGCAAAACCAATCATGTAAAGAGGAATTAACAAAGCTATTAGTAGGCAGGCACAAAGGAGATGAATGCCAAACAGAGGCAGCAAAATGGCAAAGCACCAATGGATGCATGATAAATTCATTAGAAGATAAACGCCTAGGACATAGAACTGTTTCTATAGGCATTCTCGATTGGAAAACAGTTCTACCAGGTAAAGCATTTCTGATGGCTTTCCAGATAAAATCTACATAAGGCTCTAAGTTTTCAAATACACTTTCAAAGGTTGTTCCGTGGGGAAGGTATATGACCTTTGAAACTCAAGTAGCATCTGCTATTCTTTGAAAGCTCCATAAGCCCTCATTTCAGGCAGGGACGGGCCTAACAAGGAGCTAGGTGAGGCTATACCCCATCCCTGTTTTCCATTTAACTTGTTTTTTGTATGCAAATTATTTTGGATTTTGGAATTAAGCCACCATTGCCTAAGGTAATTTCTTGTCTTTGAAGAGTTTAGCCCATGATATAAGAGTATTATACTCAAAACAAAAAAAATTCTTCCTCTCAACATACTTGTCTTTCGTTTCTCTTCCATTACCATTATCTATAAGTTTATTGCTTGTTTGCCTCCAATTTCATTCGTTTCAATGTTTATTTCCCTATCTATTTAGTATTCTATGGGCTTTAAACAAAAAAAAAACTAGTATTCTACGAGACAATCATTCTTACCTCATAATGAGTTTCTTGTCAAAAAATTGCCGAGACGTTCGGTCGCCTTGCCAATCAACAATATTCTAGCCCTACCCTAAACAAAATTTTGGGTTTGTCCCTAATTTCAGGAATACATAACTAGCTTAAGGGAATGATGATATTCTTCTCTACAAAAGCATTATCAAAATGAGTGTTTAACCTGAACATATAATCTAGAGTCAAACCGGTAAAATAAGAAACTTTCAAACAGAAATTTTGTACAAAAAAACTAAGTGTGACCAAATTTGGTATAACAATTGTGGACCATCAAAATCTTACCGTTGAGCTGTTTTGGGGTCCCACTCAAGTTTTAAAAAATCATATAGTGGAGGGAGGTGGACTATTTGGTTCACTAGTGTTGGTCCACCCCAAACACTGCGAGATTTTGTGATAGGAGAATTAGATTTAGCAGATACCAGGACTGAGACCCAATTGTCGTACCAAGTCTTAACGAAGCAAGCCGAGTCATTTGATACGCTACTCTAAAAATTTAATTAACCAAACTAGTCAAATTTAGAACTGTGTGTTCCACTAGGCAGGCTGCGGCACTCACACTCTTCCTTCTATGTTAGTCCCTATTCGGCTATTCGCTTGAAAAACAAGGTGTAAAAAATATAAATCCATCTCTATGTTAGTCCAAAGCAGTACAATATATTCGATTTTTTTTTATGTTCACAGTTCTCGCCCTAGGCCGGCTGTCAGTATTCCCTAACAGTCTGGAACAATAGTACAACTGTTAGCCTGGTTGTCAATGTCATCACTATGAGTCATGAGACTCATGACCATTGCAGATGCAATAATTTTTTTCTAATTTTTTAAATTCACAAAAAAGAATGAAAAATAAAAACAATTACTACTATATTGTGTTAACCCCACTGTCCCCTCCTACCTTGGGTTTTAATCTTCTTCTATAACAAATCTCTAGATTCTCTACTACCACTTGCACAAAATATCATCTTTCGTTTGCCTTGTTCCGCAAATTTGAAAAAATTCCAATTCCAATCTTTAAAGTCAATTCAACTTCATCTACTTCAACCCTTGCAAAAGATGGACCTTGACTTTTTTCCCAGTTGTCTTGCATCATGCTATTAGGAATGTTCACCTACAAGCTTGCTTATTTCAAGATTCTCCGTTGATTTTTCGTGCCAATTACTCGCATTTGAATATTTCCAAATGCCCTTAAATGGCTCAAAACTTGAATATTTCAAAATGTCCTTAAATAGGGAAATGGCCTCTTTTTTCCTTAAATCACTGCAAGATACTTGGTGTGAGTGTAAATGGCAATTATTCAACCACAACTTCAGCTTTTAATATTTCACGATCCTCAGTAATAAAGTCCTTGCCTCGAAATTTCTGCATGATATATATTCGCTGTAATGGTTCCCTCTACTAGAACCATGGGGGAGCATTATATGAGTCCTTTAATGTCCTGATCAGTGAATTATTTTTAGTTCAATTTGTATTTTAAGTTAAATTGTCCCCAGTTTTCTTATTAGTCCATAATAATGTTCCAAATCTCAAGGTAACTTCTTGTAAGTAACCTTCCCCGTGAGTCAAAATGCCACCCAAATGACACCTGCACAAAACCAAACCAACAAAACACGTAAATTAGAAAAGAAAACAAAAATACAGAAAAAACAAATGAAAATAATAACTTTACCTCAAAATACGGGACCAAAGTATACGGATACGATACACGATACACGGGCAACCATACGACGGAACACGACAACACAGTGAACACCATACGACGGAACACGGCAATACGACGGAGTCCCAAATTTGGGAATCAATCACAGAAAACAGTCCGGAAAACCTAAATCCAACCAGTCCAATTTAAACAGATGAGAAATCTGTGTAATGTTATGATGATGATGGTTCAGATTTTCAAAATTTTAAATGTCCGATGAAAAAAAATAAATTTTAAAGGATTCTAAGAGTTGTATCTCTTTTAATAACCCATTCATTTGATATTTTATATACAAGGAAGGAACTACTGTAAAGCTTCTTCTACTCCTTGTTTTTTTGGGGATTTTTTTCATTATGATCTTCAATCACAAAACACCGATTCATCCTTCTGATTTCTTCTTCCTGTTCTTCTTCAGCTCTGATGATCAGCAACCTTTTGAAGACCTAACTATGTATAATTTCTCTCACAATCCCTACACATCCTTCAATTTTCCCGACGAATGTGCCAGATTTGATGACATCCGCCGTAGAAACACTAGGGAAACAGAAACGATTTTTGATTGAGATTTGGAGAATATATATTTTTAAAACAAACCTTTTGTAAACCAGGAAAACTCGACTCAGATGTCATCAACAGCTTTAGACATGATTGAAAGCCTGCTCTGCCTAGGTTGAAATGACGCTCTTCTTCTCTGTTGATGTGATGATGGACGAATCAAAGCAGCTAAAGCACGTTTAACCAAATCACCTTCAACAGTACCAATCCTCACAAGCGAATTAGTCATAGCTGATCTTCTAGCATTCAATCGATTTGACGGAAACGAAACTGATGACGAACTATGACTATTCTTATGTAAACTACAACGAAATGAACCTGGATGAGTTGTTGGCGAACACATACACGTCCTCTTTGTTGACGACGGAACGTTTAATCGATTACTTGTTGTTTTCACCACCTGATCACGAGTGGAAGCTGTAATTGATCGACTCGGTGAAATCGGACGATCCGCCATTGAGAAACGAACAGATGGAGATCCTTGTACAGATCCATATAAATTCACACGAGTTGGTGAAGCTGATCTCTGGAAAAAACTACTAGATCGAGATGTGAAACTCGAACTAGACGATGCGAAACCAGACGAAAAGCTTGAATTAACCGATGACGAATTCGTAAACGATGAACCATAACATCTTCCTGAAGATGATATTGAGCTTTCAAATCCGTTTTTTACTCCACTATTGGATCTACTTCTGGAAGACGCCATTACTGTTTCAGAATTGAATGAATTTTCTAGAAAGTAAAATTGGGGAAAAAAAGTAGAGAGAGAAAAAAAAACTGAAAAAGAGAGAGAGGAGGGAGGAGATTCCTCAGTATAGGAGGCTCCGGTATTGATTTTGGCAAACCTTCCTTAGCTCAAAGCCAGTATTTATAGAATAAGAGAAAATCAAACGGGAATTATAACGCCGTTAGGGTTTTTTTTCTTGACTATGGTTAGGTGGTTGGTTAAGAGCGGTTAGTGTTGGATAGGCCAATAATATAAACTCTATGGGCTGGGAAAGAAAACCAATGGGATTTACTTTGTCTTTTATTTTGGGCTGGTTTGGGGGCTAACAAAAGTCTGCCACGTATGGGGTCTACAAAAGGCAACTGGTAAATTTTTGGACAAAGATGCCCACGGTAGTTTGGTGTTTTTACGTGAGATGTCGCTGTATTGTTCTGGATGATGGTTACAGTTTTTTTCATTTTTCTGTATGGGTTTGAAATGTTTACGATCAATTAGTGCTGCACATGTAGGTGGGACATAATGCATATAATTTGGCAATTTTATAACCGAATCTGTATATGAATTTGTTGAATTGGCTTTCTCCATATGCCACGTCTGGCTGGGATCTGACATTAGGCTTATATTCTAGTAAAGGTTGTGTTAGATTTGCTACACGCAGCGCAGGTGGTGGAAGGATTTGTCCGATGCGTGGAACGGGGATGAGGATGAGTTTTTTTCTTTCTTTACCCCGCCGGACTCACTAGTGAGGTAATTCCCGAGAAGAATTGGAGAGTTACCATGGCAAACAAGAGCGCGCTCAATGTTGTTGAGGAATCACGGTTTTGCATTGTGGGAGTATAAACAGAATAGTTCACCGGCATCAACTTTTATTTTCTTTCTGCTAGGTAGAACATTTTGTTGGTAGCACAACGGACCCACTTCATAATTGAAACTGATTATATACTGTTATGGGAATCATTGACGCTGGAGTCATATTTTTTTTTTTTTTTTTTTTTTTAAAAGCATAAAATTTGTTAAATTATTAGCTAAGTCTCGAAATATCAAAAATGTATAATGGAAGTCTATAGCTATACGACTTTTATCTCAAATAGGAGATAGAGTAGGTAGACTTTTTAGTGATAGATGAGTTCAAGTCTTCACATACCTTTTGTTAATGAAGTTCCACAAGCTCCCCTTAGTAGTTTTTCGTCTTAAATCGATGAAAGCCGAAAGTCTAATGCCCAACTACACCTACTATCCGAATCCGAGATTTAGCTATAAGTAGACTAGAAATCAATACTTATAGTTTTGGATTAAACTTGACAAACAAGCTTGAGATAGCAATGCTTGCAAGTTCGACCGAGCAGTGCTCTAACAATCTCCCCCTTTGTCAATTTTAGTGACAAAACTATCAATACATATGGATTACAAAATAAATAAACTTTGCAGCTTCTCATCCAAATGCTTGATTTCCTTGGTCCTTCAACATTGCTCGAAATCTTCGTCACTTCCTGTTAGAGCGTTGCTCGGTCGAACTCGCATGCGTTGCTATCTCAAGCATGTGTTGTCAATGTTAGTGATCAAAACTACAAGTCTTAATTTCTAGCCTACGTAGCTAAAGGTCTCAGACTAGGATAGAAAGTGTAGTTGAGCTCAAGACTCCATGGCAATCATCATACAAGACGAAGGACTACTCAAGGAACTGGTGGATCTTCATCGACTAAAAGGTATGTGGAGACTTGAACTTATCTGTCACTCAAAAGTCTATCTACTCTATCTCCTATTCTTGAGACAAAAGTCGTGTTGATATATAGACTTTCACTATACACATTTGTTATTTCGAGCCGAGTGTAACTCGCCTATCTATTTCTTGAAATATGTGTTGGTAAGCTTTCGCTTTAGTCAAATTCATCTTTACCTAGTGACGAATGTCATGTTGTGTTTCAATCACTTTGGAAATTGCTCTGACAAAAAATGGTCTGTGAATAACGGCTATATGTCGTCCTCTAAGAATGTTTCAATGATTGAAATGAGAGTTTTGATTACATAACCATTGGTAGGATATAAGCATTGTTGTGGAAACACATATATGTATAAGTCCTTATTCCTTGAACCAAAGTTTGTGAACTCTATTGATCAAGAGAAACGGAATGTGGAGTGAGCCAAGTCCGCGAACTGGCGGAAGTTCTCGACCCGAGAATTTCTACTGGAATTTGTGAACTCCTTCCGTGAGCTTAAGACCGCGAACCCAGTCCGCGAACTTGAGCAGGTTATATCTAAAATTGGTTGTTCTTGAACTCATGGTTATATAAACTAAGGAATGCTTTTGCAAACCGTGGCTATAAAGTTCATGAACCGATTCGAGTGAATCAAACCGTTTTTGCTTCGATTGTGTCTTGTGTAGTTACATAAGATCTAAGCAATTGAACAACTCTCTAACTAGTTCATTTGAGTCATTTGAACTAGTTATGGTGAAGAAGAATATGGTGGATATGAAAGTAATCATATGGCTAACCATTTGGTTAACTATTGTTGAACCAACAAATGTTAATGTTTGGAAACGGCTACATAAACCCAAAATTGGACATTTCATTTGTGTGTAACAAGCTAAGTTTTCGATCCAACGGTTGAGAAATATTAGCTTGAATCTAATCAGGTTTTCATCTAACGGTGAATATTGAATGCTTTGTTACCAAGCTAACATTGATTGCAAACCCTGGTTTGAAAGACTATATAAAGGAGAACCCTAGCAACTGGGAAACCTAATCCCCACACCTTATGTGTGATACTAGTTGCATAGCTAGAGTCGATTCTCCTTTAACCTTTGGTTTATTCTTCTAAAACCAGGTTAACGACTTAAAGACTTCATTGAGATTGTGAATCCAGGACGATACTACTTTTCTTGTAGTTGTGTGATCCGATCTTGCATCTTCTATCGTTACGAGTACAATTTTAGTAATTGGCTCGAGATTTATATCTCCGATAGGCAAGATAGAAAAGTAATCACAAACACTTCATCTCATCGTTTGTGATTCCACAATATCTTTTTTCGCTGCGTTGATTAGGATTATTGTGAGGTGATTGATAATACTAGGATGTTCTTCGGGAGTATAAGTCCGGTTTATCAATTAGTTCACGTTCACCTTGATATATCAACAGACGGAACAAAACTCGTAGGTATATTCGTGGGAGACGGATTTATCTATTACCGTAGACTTTTCTGTGTGATACAGATTTGTTTATTAAAGTCTTCGACTTTGGGTCGTAGCAACTCTTAGTTGTGGGTGAGATCAGCTAAGGGAATCAAGTACGTAGCATCCTGCTGGGATCAGAGACGTAGGAGCATAATTGTACCTTGGATCAGTGTGAGATTGATTGGGGTTCAACTACAGTCCAGACCGAAGTTAATTTGGAGTAGGCTAGTGTTTGTAGCGGCTTAATACAGTGTGTGTCCAATCTGGACTAGGTCCCGGGGTTTTTCTGCATTTGCGGTTTCCTCGTTAACAAAATTCTGGTGTTTGTGTTATTTCTTTTCCGCATTATATTTTGTTATATAATTGAAATATCACAGGTTGTGCGTTGTTCAATCAATTAGAATATCCGACCTTTTGGTTGTTGATTTAAATTGATTAACACTTGGATATTGGTCTTTGGTACCATCCAAGTTATCTCTCTAGTATTTGATAAACACTCGCAGATTTCTATTTGCTTGAGTATATATCAAATCGAGAGATTGAGATATAAACTCTTTGATATACTTTTTATCTAGATTGAGTCTGACTGTCTAGTTGATTCTCTAGAAAGTATATCGGAGTTTTTCCATACAGATTGCTAAGAGAAATATTGGGTGTGGTTGTTATACCCCCACTTTTTCACTTCCAAGTACTCCGGTGATTCTGAACATGTTCAACTTAGCATCATAGTTGTTGAAGATCCGTAGCTATAACAATATATAAAAACAAAATATTTTCGTATTGTTATACAGTGTCATAGTATTATTACACAGCATCAAAGTCCAATGGTATCACAACTTTGACAATAATACGATGGCGATATGTATCACTCCCCCTTAGTCAATACTTCATCTCATATGAAAACCACTCCTCCTTACATAATGATCCGTAAACCATATGTATTTGTAGTGTGAACTACACATTAATTCTCCCCGACCCTTTTTGTCAATATAAATTGGCAAAGGTACGAAAACTAGTGGGATCATAATGAAATTCTCATAGAGATTCTTCATGACCAAAAGAAAACATATCAACTTTGTTTAGATGTAATCATATAGTCGAAACTAAATGTATTCATCAAGGAGTTCATAGAGATACAAGAAAACTCCTACAATATTCCACAGCCGCACTCCCTACAGATATTTGGCAATTAAGCACAAGTTCAAAAAGAACTCTCCCCCATAAAATGTCATTCCCGAAAAAACAACAAGAGCGACCTTACTTTTGCATGAAAAGAAGGATTTTTTTGGACATTAACAAATTACATGAGTTGGTATCCAGAAAACTCAATTAAATTAACCACAAGTGAACCTATGATTAATTTAATCGGAAATGCTCAACATAAGACAACTTACGGAGCCGCACAGTACTTTCATATAGAAGTGGATCAGGGAAAGATTAATACTGCAGAATATTCAAAGATCATTATATTTTTATCAATATTTGCATAATGATATCATATACGTAATCTTTGTAATCAAAAGTTCATCCTATCTTCCATCAATATTTGCATAATGACACAGTAGGCTTAACTTTTGACTAATATGGGACAATCATAGTTCACGAACGCAAAGACACATATCCCATAATAATTTTTGCAATATATAAAACCAATAAAGATTAATACTGCAAAATAATCTTCCAAATAAACTTTAGAACTTAAATAAATAAATCTAAAAACATTGCAAGATGAAAATCGTTGGCAATAGCTATGTGTACTCACAATAATTGCTATTCCGAACCCTAGTTATACTTCTTAAAACACAATAATAAATTCTCATAAGAAGTTTCCTAGACATTAAGAAATGACAAGAGAGAGAATTTAATCATCATCTTCATCATCGGAATCCATCCAAGATGCTTGAACTTTTTCCATTTCTTCCTCGATTTCGGGAAACTTTGTAGCAATCACAATTATTTGTTTTTACACACATTTTACCTTTGCATTGATCTTACGCACATCCTTGTGAATTTGTTGAAGAAGACCCAAGGTGGTAGGATCACAAGAACCGTCAAGGGAATCACATCTTTGTCTTTTGCAAGCATTCTCCTTCTTACGTTTAAAAGTACAAGAACGAACAAGTTTAGGAGTTCCAAGAGAGTTGCCAATGGTAGCATGGAATGTGCATGAAAAATTTGCTCGATTAAGCAAGGAAAGCTAACTTCTTGTTGGATGACATCATCGAGACCATTTGAAGAATGGCAAATCCACAAATATCAAGACAAGGAGTACCAAATTCAAGGAAATAGACCAACTCCGCAAACTCACGACTCCACCAAGAATTCTCAATTGTGGAGGGACAAAGATTATAAATACCAAGTTTTTCGAAAGACATCAAGGCAAGACTAAGATAATTAGTAGGAAATTTTCCTTCAATCCAATCAACACTTTTCATATGATGGTATTTCTTTCCTTGGTCTTGGAAGATGAAAGTTACCTAATGGAATTTTGGTAACCCTTGAAATCAAATATCTATCAACAAGAATCCTTTTTCTATTTATCATGGTCTTGAATTCCATGTCATTAAGATCAACATCATGGATGTTGGCATAGAAGATTCCTGTAAGGGTGTCAAATCCTTCACCAAAACCATTAAAGATGTTTCCAAATCCAATTAACCAAATCCAATTTCTTTTCTAGAATGAAACCATTAGAAGAAATTCTCTCAAAGGTATTACTACTAGAATCATTAACAAATCTAATTCTAATAGAATCTTGGTCCTTGGGTATGATCATGCTAGAAGAATCATGAAATTTTGACATCTTATTAGAATCCTTATCATCATGATTAATTTTCCCCATGAAATTTTGACATCTTCTTAGAACCCTTATTGATCTCCACAAGATTAATGGAGTAAACTCGTGAACCCTAGAAAACCCTTGCTCGCGAACTCGGACAAAAGGAAGAAGATGAGGAGCACTCGTACGCGGACATGAACTCTTAAAGACCCATTGATGGGCTTGGACCTGTTCAAGAACCGCGACCCACGAAAAGAAGGTAGTATTTCCAAAAACATTCACCAGCCACGGTTTGCATACTGTCAGGAAATTCAACATAACGCAGTAAAAGGATAGTAGTAGAACTACATCACTTTATTTACCCTCTAGTGGACAAGTTACATCTGTCAAACAAGTTTTTCTTCAAGGAAAAAATAAATTTCAAAAAATAAAGCTAACCCATAATACAAAGACACAAAACAAATCAGACCGTTACTTGCCCCATTTCCAAGATATATACAAATAGGGTGAAGCCAATTTTGTTACCAGAAGGCAAGATGAGCAGAGGAATACTCATGCATATTTTCCGGTCGATATTTGTGAATTTTTCCAGAAGTATAATCATAGTAATGATGATATTCAGGGTTATTTGAAATTTTCGACTCCTTTTTCCTATGATTAAAGGAAGGATTCCAATGGCTGGAGCTTGCAACACCACAAGTAGAAAACCTTTTATCGTTTTTGACTGAGTTGTTTCTAAAACTCAACCGTGTGTCACGAACGACAAAATTAGAATTTTGACCAGCACGATCCTTTTCCTTAATCAAGACAAGTCGTTCCAGAGATTTAAAAACTTTTTCAAAAGCCATAAATAGATCTTTAGTTAATTGATCCATCTTGATAGAATTCCTCGAAAAGATTAATAAGGAGTCTAGTGAGGTTCCATATCCTTGAGCTTTTAATCACATGTTTCCTGCAACGAACCCTTTTAAAGGAATCTTTAATTTTTCCTTTAGATTGTCTTTCATCATCTAGGATTTCCAAGGTCTTATATGATGTGAGATTATCTTGAGAGATCACAACTCTAGGCAAGAATAAACTCTAAACAATCTTTGAAGATTTATGGTATGTGCCACAGATGCCCAAAACAAGTTTCCCAATGAGATTTCCCATAAGGACAGTATTCGGGAACAATCAAACAAAAACTTATTAGGTTTATCGTGTTTGCCTGCTCTGATACCAATTGAAAAAGCGGGGGTCTAACAACCTCACCCAATATTTCGTTTAGGCAATCTGTATAGACTAACACCAATATAATTCTGAGAGCACCAACTAATAAAGCAATCTCAATCAAGAAATATATCCAAGAGTTACATCTCTGTTCCTTAATGTAATCAGCAAATCAAACAGATAGAAATCCGTGAGCTTGATTATTATAAAAAACAACTTGGACGGTATCAAAGACCAATATCCAAGTGTCAATCAATTCAATCAACAACCAATGGTTGGATTATCTAATTGATTGAACTATGCACAACCTGCGATATTTCAATTATATAAACAAATATAATGCGGAAAAGAAATAACACAGACACCAGAAATTTTGTTAACGAGGAAACCGCAAATGCAGAAAAACCCCGGGACCTAATCCAGATTTGAACACAACACTGTATTAATCCAGCACAGACACTAGCCTACTCCAAGTTAACTTCAGACTAGAATGTAGTTGAGCCCTAACCAATCTCACACTGATCAAGGTACAGTCGCGTTCCTTACGCCTCTGAATCCCAGCAGGACGCTGCGCACTTGATTCCCTTAGCTGATCTCACCCACAACTAAGAGTTTCTATGACCCAAAGTCGAAGACTTGATAAACCAATCTGTCTCACACGGAAATACCTATGAGTTTTGTTCCGTCTTTTGATAAATCAAGGTGTACAGGAACCAATTGATACACCGGTCATATATTCCCGAAGAACAACCTAGTAATATCAATCACCTCATAATAATATTAATCGTATGGTAGCGAAACAAGATATTGTGGAATCACAAACGATGAGACGAGGATGTTTGTGACTACTTTTTTATCTTGCCTATCAGAGATGAAATCTCGAGAAAATCTTAGAGAAGTTAGTACCCAATACGATAGAAAACAGCAGGATCAGAACACGCAACTACAGAGAAAATAGTTAGATCTGGCTTCACAATCCCAATGGAGTCTTCAAGTCGTTAGCCTACAGGGTTTTGGAAAAAACCTAAGGTTAAAGGATAATCGACTCTAGTCGCAACTAGTATCACACAAGAGGTGTGGGGATTAGATTTCCCAGTTGTTAGAGTCCTCCCTTATATAGTATTCAAATTAGGGTTTGCAATCAATGCTACCTTGGTAACAAAGCATTCAATATTCGCCGTTAGATGAAAACCTGATTAGACTCAAGCTAATATCTTTCAACCGTTAGATCGAACTTATCTTGTTACAGACAAATGAAAAGTGACTTCATTAAGATATGAGTAATCGTACCTAAACATGTGCACCTTGTTGGCTCAACAATAGTTAACCGAAGTTAGCCATATGAACCCTTTTGTATCAACCTTATTCATCTTAACCATAACTAGTTCAAATGACTCAAATGAAACTAGTTCTAGAGTTGTTCAATTGTTTATATTCTGATATAAGTATACAAGATACAATTGAAACAAAATCGATTTTTATTAACTTGAATCAATTCATGAACATTATAGCCACGGTTTGCAAAAAAATTGCATTCCTTAATATATACATGTATTAGTTCATAAACAAACCGATTTTAGAACATAACTTACTCAAGTATGCAAACGGGTACGCATAACTTAGTGTCCGGAATAAGTTTTGGTTCGCCAGTATGCGAATGCATACTCATACCTCCAAACTCAGTTGAATTTCCGGACATGAACTTTACGCCAGTACGCATACGGGTATGGATACTAAGTTCCCGAACTTTCATTAATCAACCAGTACGCATACGGGTATGCATCCTATGGTTCACGGACTTGGAATAACATGCAACAGTTTAGCATACAAGTACACATACTGGGATATATCCAATCATGGTTAATTTTTCTAAACTCCCATTTCAATCATTGGAACATACTTAGAAGACGACAATATCTGTCTCACACAAACTATTAGCTTCAAAGCGATTTTCAAGTGATCGAATGATCACTACGAAACATTTCGAATCTACATCAAATGACTGTCTCACACAAATCATGTAAAATGTTACCAGACGATTTTCACATGATCATGTTTTAACTTTCGTCAATAATATAAGATGAACTTTGGTTAAAGAGAAAGCTTACCAACACATATTTCGAGAACTATGTAAGCGAGTTAAACTCAGCTCAAAATATCAAATGTGTATAATCAAAGTCTATATAGCTATACGAATTTTGTCTCAAATAAGAGATATAGTAGATAGACTTTTGAGTGATAGATGAGTTCAAGTCTTCACATACCTTTTGTTGATGAAGTTCCACAACCTCCCCTTAGTAGTTCCTCGTCTTCAATCAATGAACGACGTGAATTCTAATGCTCAACTATAGTTATTATCCTAATCCGAGACTTAGCTATAAGTAGACTAGAAATCAAGACTTATAGTTTTTGCAACTAAACTTGACAAACAAGCTTGAGATAGCAACGCTTACGATTTCGATTGAGCAGTGCTCTAACACCAGCAAATATGAGTATTACCAAAAAAGACTCAATACCCCTTGTAGACCTCCTATCATCATGACTACCTACCCAATCAACATTAGTAAATCCTTAAAGAGCAGTAAATCCTTTGCTGAAAAATACACCATGGCTTGTCCCTTTAACATATCTGAGAATTCTTTTAGCTGCACTGAAGTGAGCAGTAGTTGGAGCATGCATAAATTGACATATTTGATTGACCACAAAATTTATTTTTGTCCTAGTCCAAGTAAGATGTTGTAGAGAGACAACAAGAGATATGTATGCAGTAAGATCATGAAGAAGGTCACCATCTGAAATAACGACCTTGAAATTTGCAGGACTAGGAGAAATGCAAGGTTTGATGCCAACAAGATTGGCTTATCTGAAATAGATCTATGAAATTTACAGATTGTGGAATAAACAAGCATGTAGAAGACCTTTTGACCTTCAGACCTAAAAAGAAGTAAAGATTATTCAAATCCTCAAAATGAAATTGACTGGTCGAACGTGTTATAAGAGCATTACTGTGAGAAGAATCATTTCATGTAATGATGATGTCATCAACATAGACAAGGTGAATGTTAATTTGTACCCAAGCTTCTGGACAAACAATGAGGAATCATCTAATGAAGCTTTGAAGTCAAGAGCAACAAAAACATCTACCAGTTTTTCATACCAATCCCTTGGAGCCTATTTCATCCATACAAGAATTTTTTGAGCTTGCAAAAATAGCCAGGCTTAGATGGATCAACAAAACCAGGAGGCTAAGTCATGAAACCGTTTCCTTGAGATCTCCATGAAGGAAGGCATTTATCATGTCAAGTTGCTTGAGTTTCCAATCAAAATTTACTGCAATAGGCGGAACCTATCTAATAGCATCTAGTTTCAGAACTGGACTAACGGTGTCAGTATAATCAAGACCCTCAAGTTTATGAAATCCCATAGCTACAGAGCCTAGCTTTATATCTCTTAATGGAACCATCAGGATTGTATTTAACTTTGAAGACCCACTTGCACCCTGACAAGATTCTGAGAAGGATCGGGTGGTACAAGAGTAAATGCATATTGGCATCCTTAAATGTTGTATACACATTATGCATTATAGTCTTCCGGATGTAGGTGTTGATGGTGCTATAGTGGAAAGATATGCAGCAAACAATAAATGTTTAGTAGCAAAAAGAACTTTAGGCTTATAAATATGATTCTTGGACCTTGTAGTTATAAAATGATAATTGAGTTGAGTAGAAGGAATAAGTGATGATGAAGAGAGAGAGATACTATAAGTTAAGGACTCAATGTGAGTGATCGGAGGGATGTGATTAATAGGGTCAAGAATAGCAAAAATCATATCAAAACCAAAATCAGACGCAGGCACAAAAGATTTTACAAGGGTGGAATAAAAACTTTCATGAAATGCAGCATGTCTTGGGACTATAGTTTTGCCAGTGGAAGGGTTGTAACATTGGTAACCCTTTTGAGCGGCATTATATCCAAGAAAGACACATTGAGCACTTTAGGAATAATTTTGTTAGCAACATATGGTCTAATCCATGGAAAACAAAGACAACCAAAGCACTTGAGAAAAGAGTAATCAGGAGGTTTATGAAATAGTTTCTCAAAAGGTGAAATGAAGTGAATAGTTTTTGTGGGAAGTCTGGTTAGCATTATATAAATATTCAACCAAAAAGATATAGGTAAAGAGGATTGGATCAAAAAGGTTCTAGTTACATCTAAAATGTGTATGTGTTTAGATTCAGCTACACCATTATGTTTAGGTGCATATGGACAGGTTAGTTAATGAGAGATGCCAAAAGAAGATAAAAAAGGATTTTATTTCATGGTTGAAAAATTTACCCCTTCATCAGTTCTAATGGTTTTGATAGCACAGGACAAAAGGTTTTCGGTATAAGATTTGAAATTCATGAAAGTAGTATTAAAACCAGATTTAGTTGTCAAGGAGAACACCCAACAAAACTTGGAGAAATCATCAATAATATTGACATAAAATCTATATCAAGATACAGAAGTTTATGGAGCTGGACCCCATACATCCATGTGAAGAAGTTGTAAGGGTAAAGTAGACACAGATATAGGCACACTAACGGGAAATTTATGAGATTTGCCTAATTAACAAGCAATACACAGCAATGGCTTTGACAGTACATTGTCAAGCTTTATTGACTTACAAAGTTTATTAAAAGACTCATACGATAGATGATCCCATACTTCAAATGAAACTTTAATACAGGACAAGACAGTGACATGGGTTGGGGTAGAGTGACTTGTAAAATGATATAACTCATTCTCACTAGGTCCCTGAAAAATGATCCTCCATGAGTTGAGATTCTTGACACTGAAATGAGTTGAGGAAAAATTTAGAGACCAATGATTATCTTTAGCAAATTTGTGAACAGAAATAAGATTATAAGGGGCTTTGGGAAGATGAAGAATATTATGAAGATAGAAAGTATGATTTGGAGTAAGAATAGAAGTGGAACCATGACTGAGAATGGACATACCTTCACCACCAACTGTGGCTATGTTTTCAGTACCAACATAATGAGTAAAAGTAAATGCATCAAAATTAGTAGCATCTGCAGCAAAGTGTTGATTGGCACCAGATCCCACAAACCAAGGATATTCACCAAAAATATCAGCTGAAATGAACATTGACTGAAGGTTCCTTGGATGCTTTCTTCCTAAATAAGAAAATTTCATTTTGTTCCAACATTCATCAGCATAATGTCTATACTTGTAACATATTTGACGAGGTGATCTGTCATTAGAAAAAAGATGTGCAGGAGGTCTTGTGGAATTTGGAAATAGTAAGATGCTTGAACCTCTACCATGTTGAGAAAAAGTGTTGAAACCTCTACCAACAGAAGTAGAAAAATTAGATCCTTTACCAGAATAACCAAAACTACCTCCTACTTTAGAAAAATTAGGATTATATCCTCATCCACCTATTATACCAAGATATCTAAAATTATTCATTTGAGCAGCAAAAGCTCTATGTTACTAGATTCAACAAGAAGAGATTTATTCCTCTGATTGACCACTGTTTCTTCACCAATTAAAAGGTTATGTAGATAAATGCTAGAAACGGGTGAATTTCTTGTTCTCATAGCAGTTTCAAAAGGAATATAACCCGAGTTTAAAGCAGATAAGGTAATAACAACAATTCATTTTCAGACATTAACAGCTAATTGATCAGATAGATTCTTGATCTCATTAATAATAAGAGGAACATAATTTTTACCTTGTTTAATCGACAAAAGCTTGGTACGTAACTTAATCGAGTGAGTAAACAAAGAACGAGCAAATTTTTTCATTGATGCTTCTCCAAAGTTGATAAGAAGAAGGAGATCTTGTAAAGTAGGAGATCATGTATTCAGAAATTGTTGATAAAATCCACGTTATAATAGTTGAATCTTCGTCGATCCAATCAAGATACAACGGATTTTCGATTTCATTTGCTTGATTTCTAACATTGGCATCAATAAATTTCATCAATTTGTATTTTCAAATAACAATAATCATGAGAGATTTCCATATAAGGATACTATCTTCTTTCAATTTACAGAAAAAAAGTTCGTTAGATGATTGATAGGAATCTTTGAGATTGAATTAGATATTGGATTTCCGATTTACCATTGAATAAGATTTCAGAAGTAAGTTCTTGAATTATTATAAAAAAAGAAAAATTTAAGGTTTGATGATCATAATGCTCTGATACCCTAAAGATACGGTTCAGGCAAATGAGAGTTTTTCACATTAAAGAAAACACAATAACATGAGACAATATTTTATACTCCGTTGAGTTTAACAGAAGAATAAGATAATCTAACGGGAGTGATCAACGTCCAGTTTAGGAGACCAATATCATAGACACACACCTGTTACACGACTATTGTAACTGAAAACGACGTCTAACAAACTGTGTGTACACATATTGTAATCTTTTGATTAATCCCTTTCCAGTTACGGAAGAGGAAATGTAGGTAGACGCTTCGCGGTTCGGCACATATGATGGAGGTTGTTCATTTTATTTGAAATATTTTGTTGTTGTTCGAAAGTTCATACCAACTAATTAGAGATGATTATCGCATGTTGAGGCGCTTCATTCATATCATCTGAGAAGGATGGTTACTGCCTATGGAGACATTTCATACCATTGACAAATAAATGATTACTAAATGCACTGGCATCAGAGTTTGGTCCTTACATACAGAGTAATATGAGTTTGTCAAGAAATTCACGTGACAAGGATGGTAGCTTGCATCCAGCTGTCCTGGCATTAGAGTTTGGGCCTCACAGACAAAGTATTATGAGTTTGCTAAGAAACACGTCTGGGATGGTGGATTGCATCCATCTTCTCTGGCATTAGAGTTTGTTCCTCACAGTAAAACGATGAAATTGTGACGGATTTGATGACTCTTGGTATGAGAATCATGCTTGTCTGCTTATAAAGAAGTTTGGGAGAAACTGAAAGACGGTCGCTCCGAAGAAAAAATAAAATTTTCAGTGAAAGTTGGTAACATTGGTTTCTTGAGTGGCGTATCAGAAAATCAGAACTTGCCAGGCGGGTCCTATAAGCGAAAATTTTTCTGGTTCTTCAAACTCGGTTTCCTCTAAGAAACATATTTAGGTTTACGACTTAAAGACTCCACTTAGGGATTCATGAAGTCGGGTCCGACAATCTTTTCCTTGATAGTTCGTGTCTCTTGATCTTGTTCATTCTGTTATCGAAGTTTTAGTAATTGATGTGGTTTTTATGTTGTTGTAAAAGTGGTAGTAAAGTTGTCGTTCACTCAGACTTGTGAAGATTTGTTTTAGACTTAAATTAAAATAAAAACTCAAGATGAAGTTGTTATCAAGATTATAAAAAGCACCGAGGCTCAGGATTCCACCATTGACCAATTAAGTGATTTAATCTAATCAATATTCATGCAATTCTTTGCGTTTAAAGTGATTCTAATATATTGCCTCTAGTATATTTTTGAAGTAACAATTGTATACATCAAGCATGAAACATCAAAAGTCTTAAACTAAGCATGCTCCATCAAAACGGATCACAATCATTCAATAAAAATCAATTTTTCAATATTAGTTCCATGCAAATAATCATAAAAGAAATTGCAAGAATTAATTAAAATACAAATATACCACTTTTCATGGAACAATGGCTTCCTCCGTCGCCTCGGCTAAGGGGTTTAGCTCTTCATGGTGAAAACACGCTCCAAAGATATAAACATGGCTCAAAAGGTGTTTTATTGAAGAAAAATAGTATTACAACGAATCTGTAACAGATATAATTGCTACAGAGTCAACTGTTACATAAATTGTTGCAAACTGAAGATAATTGTTATTAAAGGACTGTTACAGGATTCTGAATTTAAGACCCTACGAAACGACTGTCCTTTACAGCCTTATGTTCTTCAGCTTAGTCTTCTTCCTGCTGCTGCTGCAATTTCTCCTTCAGCCTGATTCTTAGCTCTGCAGCGTACCCCCCAAAGTCTCGACTCCTTCCTTGACCTCCCAACTGGCTATATATACACACCAGGCTAAAAAAATCTTCAAAATATGTTTTTTCTTCTTTTATCGGAAGTCTCGGACTTTTCTTTCCCTTTTTCTTCCCTTTCAACGCGTCTTCTGTCTTTCCAAAACTTCCCAAATACCCTATAGAGATTAATACGAATCTAACAGAATATATGGTTCATTACTGCACGAAACTTCGAAGAATACAACCAACAGAGTACGAGTTAACCTGTATTCCCCGTTTAATCGAAATATACGTAGAAACATTCTTTCTTTCCAAACAAACTCTCTTACCAACCCTGTTTCGATGTACCGTATCATTCCAAAACCAAACTGTATACAACTAATGAGAAAATATCGTTTAAATCAAGACCAGATAATTCCGCTGCTAATAAAAATTCCGAGAACTCTCCACATGCCCTGTTTTGCTTCGGACCATTATCCAATCCAATTCGGTCCATTTAATAAACTATACCAACATTGTTTGGCCCAATCCAATCCATTCCAACACAACTCAGCCATTGAATCTCTCTCTAGCACACCCTAAAATCGAGCCTTAATCTATTCTTTTCTGCCAAAACTTTCCCGCCAAATTTGAGGATTTGAATTGTTGAAGATGACCTCCCCTTATTCAGACCATGAGTGTGAATAACAGGTGGGGTGTAAATATCAATTAGGGTACCCCTTAGTAATCGAGTACCCCTTATCCAAACTGGGGGTCCGAATAGCACGTGTCCTTCTGAGGCGCCTTTTGCAACTTTTCGAGCCGATTTTTCCAAAAAAATTTATTGGCCAAAAATACCTACACATACATAAAACACCATAATAAGTACAAAAATGAGCCCTAACAATATATAGAATTGAGACAAATCGGACACAAAAATGTGTCCATCAAATACCCCCAAACCTATTATTTGCTAGTCCTCGAGCAAATCAAATATAGAAAAATAAAATCCTAACTCACTGACGCAGGCATCGTCGATTGCATTTAGCGTATGCAATAAGCCTTTAAACCCCTAGGTGGCCCTAGTGGCCGAGTTATAGTCTCGGGAGGGCTTACAAGCGATATACCCACAAAACCTTTACTCCGGACCTTAGCTATCTACGCAGAACCTTGGAAGGCACTAAAGAAACTCCTTGGTTGGCATACTTATTGACTACAGGAGGAAGTACCCTGATGCGAAATTCCAATTGCTGTACACGAGTTTGCACTCAAGCATACTAAAATTCATATATAAGTGACAGAGCTCTACTCAGATAGTCGCACTATGGACATCAATATCCGGAGTCAAAACTAATCACATGGATAGATCAAGAAGATGTATATAGAGAAAAACATAGATGGTTTTGATGTTTACTAAGTGAACGGCGTTTCCCATATCTGTCTGAAGGCCTCCGCCAAAATGAACCTATCCTAATGGATTGAGGTACTAGTCTGACTAATATCAACACAACTGGCATATACAAGGGAACCAGTGGTCGATAACCTAACTCTAGGTCAACACAACTGGCATATACAAGGGTACCAGTGGTCGACTTTATTGAATTTATTCCTTTTGGTCAAATGGTCTGGTCTCAATTTCTTTCTTTCCTTTTTTTTTTTTTTTTTTTTTTTTGGTATCTCAATCACTCTAATTCACCCTAGCATTGGTAACAACTTGAATCGTGAGCCCCACCTAATCACTTAGAGAAACATAGTTTAAAAAAAACAACATCAAAGAAGTGAAAAGGACTCAACGAGATATGGTGAAACTATCATGTTATTCTAACAACTGATCTGTGCTTTTATGAATAGACTCTTTAGATGTTGCCATCTAATCAGATTGGTTCCTCAACTCCTACAACCAAAATGCTTCCATCCACTTAGATTAGTTAGTGCGATCCTTAATACATAAATTTCTAGGCTCTGGAGTTTATTAATGCAACTAAAAAGTTTTCCCATACCCCCAAACTTAAATCTAACATTGTCCTCAATGTTCTAAAGATGAAATTAAAAGCATGAACAAGGAGAAACTGTTACCATTGAAGCAAAAGAGTTAAGGAAAGATATTACCGTGTTGCATGAGATTGGGTTACCTCCCAAGAAGTGCTAAGTTTAAAGTCTTCAGCCAGACATCAAGTTTCATAAAATGGCTAGTTACCTTTCAAATCATATATCAGTAGTCGAAATAACTGTGGGTCATCAAAACCAAATAAAACTGCCACTAATATGAAACAACTGCACAGGATCAGAAAAAATAACATAAGGAGCACAACCTCATTGAAAGTTTCTTGCAAGACAACTGGATTTATTTGGGGCGCCCAATTGGGCTTCATATGAGTGTCTTGAAAAACAGATTCATCCGAAAACGGGACTTTAATATCTGGATTTCCTCCTGAACAGTATCAGGAGGATCAGGGTTGAGGAGTCTGAATAGACTCAAGTGATACCTCATATGCACTAGGATCGAGTCCCAAGTTAGGGACTTCTACTAGGGACAATTGACGATCACTACCCCCAAACTTAGAATTTTGGGTGTCTCTAGATAGACTAGTCACAATATTCCTAATTTCTAGACCATCAGGTTTCTGAAAAAGGTCAATTGCTTTCTCTGAGTTATAATCAGGTGGTTCATCCTCTAAATTCTTTTGAGGTATACTAGCTGTAGGACTTATATGTTTCATATCCTGTATGGTCAACCCTAGAGTTTCCTTATTGTCTTGAAGCACGATTTCTGGCCTGCTGTCCTGATCGGATGCTATAATCACAGGCAAAGTCTTAGATGGCCCTAAGAATGCATTTAGGGTCCAACTTAGGAGGCTCTTCTAAACAAGGGATTAAGGTAGACTCAAAAGCTAGTAATGGTTCGAACCTAGCTTTCCATTTATCAGTATCTAACATAGGAATAGAATCCAACATAGCATTCACTTGTTCAATGTTGCTATCTTCGTCGAAATCCATGTTAAAGTGGGCTAGACAACTCTCTAATGGATCTTCCGATATGAGGTTTGGTAATGACTCCTGAATTAAGGTTCCTATCATGTTCACCTCTTCAATGCACGTGTCATCTAGCTCAGAATGTAGCTTATTGACATTAAAAATATTCAACTCAATAGTCATATTACCAAAAGATA
Source organism: Papaver somniferum (assembly GCF_003573695.1). Classification (NCBI taxonomy): domain Eukaryota; kingdom Viridiplantae; phylum Streptophyta; class Magnoliopsida; order Ranunculales; family Papaveraceae; genus Papaver; species Papaver somniferum. The sequence goes on along the minus strand of NC_039362.1, from coordinate 130,884,546 downwards.
GATTCATAATACCATTTCGACAATTTATGATCGCATTAGACGTAGCTAAAAATGGGCGACCTAAAATCACATGTATATGGTTCTCTGGGTCAGGGACAGGTTGGGTATCTAAGACCACGAAATCCACAGGATAAATAAACTTGTCGACCTCAATAAGAACATCTTCTATCACACCAAGAGGAATCTTGACAGACCTATCAGCTAACTGCAATGTTATCTTGGTAGGTTTCAATTCACCGAGCCCTAGCTTTAAGTACACATGGTATGAGAGTAAGTTCACACTGGCTCCTAAGTCAAGTAAATCTTTGTGTACCCTGTGTTTTACTATCATACAATCAATAGTAGGCGCACATGGGTCTTTATATTTAGGAGTTGTGGGGTTATGATGATCGAACTTACATGACTAGCTAAAAAGGATTTTTTAGGGACACTAAGCTTTCGCTTTCGCGTACACATATCCTTAAGAAACTTGGCATAAGCTGGAAGTTGCCTAATTGCTTCTAGTAACGGAAGGTTTATGGTAACTTTCATTAAAACCTCCATTATGTCATTAAAGTTGGATTCACTCTTTGTTGGTACTAATAGCTGTGGAAATTGGGCTCTAGGCATAAAATAGGGCCTCTCAGGAACCGAATTGACATCATCAGAAACTTTATCAGTCTCCTCAGCTATGGTTGGTCCTGAGGGGTGAACTACAGTATGCTCACTATCGGGCATGGTTACCTGATTGTCTACTACTCTACCACTCCTAAGGGTTCTAACAGCATTCAACTGATGTGATGATTTTGTACCTACTTCATGAAATCCTCTAGGATTTGGATTAGTCTGACTAGGGAACCTTCCGTTATCTCTCTCACTTAAGGTCTTAGCTATTTGACCGACTTGAAGTTCTAACTTAGCAAGAGTTTGAGAATTAGTTTGAAAGTTCTGCTTGGTTTCCTGTTGAAAACTAACTTGGCTCTTTACTAACGTGTCCTGGATCTGTGCTAACATATCCTGGCTCTTTCTTAATATACTAAGAAATTCCTCTAAGCTCGTTATTCTATTCTCTGAAGAATTCTGAAACTGACCTGAAGAGTTCTTATCTGAACCAAAACCTGGGGGAGCATTAGAATTACTAAACTGACCTTGACTCTGGCCCTTATACCACGAAAGGTTCAGATGGTTTCTCCAACCAGGATTATAGGTTTCTGAATATGGGTCAAATTTCTGACGGTTATCAAATCTAGTGTTATTATAGAGAGCATTGGCTTGCTCTTCATTATTCTGGCCTTCCCAAAAAATCTCTAATCTGCCAATAGTGTGACCCACTTCTAAAGCTTCTAACCTTTTCGCTATAGCAGCAATTTTGGCATCTGATTCAAAGTTTCCTTCTACCCTATTATTGTTTCCTCTGCCTAGAAGAACTGTTTTCTGGGGTCCCCTATTACTTTCCCATTGTTGGGTCTTTTCGGCGATTTCATGCAAATATGTCATCGCATCATCAACTGTTTGGTTTTCAAACCCACATGTACACATAGATTCTACTGTGGTTGTAGTGGGATAATCTAAACCCTCATAAAGGATCTGAACTAACCTAACCTTTTCTAAACCATGACGAGGACATTGGGCTAATAAATCATTGAACCTTTCCAAATACCTATACAAGGATTCTCCATCCTGTTGAGAAAATGTGTAGATTTGCGTCCTAATAGACGATGTTTTGTGCCTATGGAAAAACTTGTTCAAAAAGGCAGATGTAAGTTGTTCATATGTTTCAATTGACCCGGAAGCCAAACAATATAGCCACGATTTGGCTTTATCTTTCAAGAAAAAAGGGAAGAACCTGAGTTTCAAAGCATCATCATCAAGGTTTCTAATTTTTAGGGTACTACAAATTTCCTCAAAGTCCCTAACATGGAAATATGGGTTTTCATTTTCTTTCCCTAAAAATATTGGGAGCAACTGTAAGGTTCCAGGCTTAAGTTCATAATTTCCTTCAGTTTCAGATAACCTGATACACGAGGGACGAGTAGTCCTAGTAGAGTTCAACAAAGCTTTCAAAGTTTCCATTTCTGGCACTATTGGAATATCAGGGATTTTCTCCTCAAACGGACGTTCAAAAACGGAATCTTCAAGAATCGGGCTTTCTAAATTGAGGTAATCGAGACGCTTAGAACTACTAGGTTTCTCTTTAACAAATCTACCTAGGGCGTCTCTTTTACGTTCATGCATGCAAAAGAATAAGGCGGGGAATTCTATGCAATCACAAAACAAGGCTGACTCAACCAAATCAAACCTATTTATTTCTAGCAAACAAAAAGCATGATGGATCCACTTAGATTGTTTCTAGACCAGCTTCTATTCTTTCGAAAAGGAACTCGTTACAATCTGAGCAAATCCCTCTGGAATCAATCCGAGTCAAAGTAAGTTGAATAGAGGAGAGGGAAGCTCGGTGGAGCTTTGATACCCAAGGCCTCACCGGTATTACAAGGCGGCGCAATCACGCATTCAACTCACAGAAACCATCATGAACTTCGAAGTATGCTCAAAAGAGTAACCAATATTTTTCGAACGACTTTCCTATTAAGCTCGTTACCCTATAGGTCTCGTTCTAGTCAAAATTTTAGGCTTAGGTTCGCGTTTGGTTTCGTTTTCCTAAGGCGGGCAAGAAGAGAACGGTGATGAAATCCGAACCCTTATCTTGTATGGCCAGTCCTTTCCCTTTACTAGGAAATTAAAGCAGCCGTTTTCAAGTCCTCAACATATATGCAACCGAAGGAATACAGTAAACCCGCTGACAGGAGATTCGCGGGTGTTTAGAATCTTACCTCCCGTTCCAGACGGGGGATGAATCGGTTGTAGTCGACTCGGGCCACGACTCCTATGTCATGTACGAACCCGAGGGGCCGAGGCGATATCGTAATCGCCATCCTTCTCTGCACACAGTTTATATTTAAACTACCCTTCAGTAGGGTTTAAAATAATGTCCCAAAGTTTAAAGTCCAAAGTGTCCAAAAAGAAAAGAAAAATTACAAAAATTAAAAATAAACCCTAATACAGTTTTTTTCTAAAAAAGGAAAAAATAAAAAAAATCCTAAAAATTAAAGAAAAATAAAATTGTCTTCTTTTCAGTTCTTTTTGCTTTGTCTCTTGTTTCAATCCCCAAGGTCTTTAGTCTCCAATTTATTTTTGATTCAAAACCTGCAATAAATAGACAAATACCCAAAAACGTAAAATAGAACAAGAAGAATAAAACTAAAAACAAAAACAAAACCTAAAATAAATCTAAAACCTTAACCTAAACTCAAATCCCCGTCGGCGGCGCCAAAACTTGATGTGGTTTTTTATGTTGTTGTAAAAGTGGTAGTAAAGTTGTCGTTCACTCAGACTTGTGAAGATGTGTTTTGGACTTAAATTAAAATAAAAACTCAAGATGAAGTTGTTATCAAGATTATAAAAAGCACCGAGGCTCAGGATTCCACCATTGACCAATTAAGTGATTTAATCTAATCAATATTCATGCAATTCTTTGCGTTTAAAGTGATTCTAATATATTGCCTCTAGTAGATTTTTGAAGTAACAATTGTATACATCAAGCATGAAACATCAAAAGTCTTAAACTAAGCATGCTCCATCAAAACGGATCACAATCATTCAATAAAAATCAATTTTTCAATATTAGTTCCATGCAAATAATCATAAAAGAAATTGCAAGAATTAATTAAAATACAAATATACCACTTTTCATGGAACAATGGCTTCCTCCGTCGCCTCGGCTAAGGGGTTTAGCTCTTCATGGTAAAAACACGCTCCAAAGATATAAACATGGCTCAAAAGGTGTTTTATTGAAGAAAAATAGTATTACAACGAATCTGTAACAGATATAATTGCTACAGAGTCAACTGTTACATAAATTGTTGCAAACTGAAGATAATTGTTATTAAAGGACTGTTACAGGATTCTGAATTTAAGACCCTACGAAACGACTGTCCTTTACAGCCTTATGTTCTTCAGCTTAGTCTTCTTCCTGCTGCTGCTGCAATTTCTCCTTCAGCCTGATTCTTAGCTCTGCAGCGTACCCCCCAAAGTCTCGACTCCTTCCTTGACCTCCCAACTGGCTATATATACACACCAGGCTAAAAAAATCTTCAAAATATGTTTTTTCTTCTTTTATTGGAAGTCTCGGACTTTTCTTTCCCTTTTTCTTCCCTTTCAACGCGTCTTCTGTCTTTCCAAAACTTCCCAAATACCCTATAGAGATTAATACGAATCTAACAGAATATATGGTTCATTACTGCACGAAACTTCGAAGAATACAACCAACAAAGTACGAGTTAACATGTATTCCCCGTTTAATCGAAATATACGTAGAAACATTCTTTCTTTCCAAACAAACTCTCTTACCAACCCTGTTTCGATGTACCGTATCATTCCAAAACCAAACTGTAGACAACTAATGAGAAAATATCGTTTAAATCAAGACCAGATAATTCCGCTGCTAAGAAAAATTCCGAGAACTCTCCACATGCCCTGTTTTGCTTCGGACCATTATCCAATCCAATTCGGTCCATTTGATAAACTATACCAACATTGTTTGGCCCAATCCAATCCATTCCAACATAACTCAGCCATTTAATCTCTCTCTAGCACGCCCGAAAATCGAGCCTTAACCTGTTCTTTGTTGCCAAAACTTTCCCGCCAAATTTGAGGATTTGAATTGTTGAAGATTTCCTCCCCTTATCCAGACCAGGAGTGCGAATGACAGGTGAGGTGTAAATAGCAATTAGGGTACCCCTTAGTAATCGAGGTACCCCTTATCCAAACTGGGGGTCCGAATAACACGTGTCCTTCTGAGGCGCCTTTTGCAACTTTTCGAGCCGATTTTTCCAAAAATGTTTATTGGCCAAAAATACCTACACATACATAAAACACCATAATAAGTACAAAAATGAGCCATAACAATATATAGAATTGAGACGAATCGGACACAAAAATGGGTCCATCAGTAATCTCTTTCAGGAATGATATATTATAGATAGAAATCGTAATGTTTTCTCCGTCTCAGATTTTGTGATTCCTCAAGATATATATTTGAAAAACTATTGTTAAGTGATTAGTTTTAAGGTTGTTCTTGAGAGGCAGTTTATAATCCAGGCTTCTCAGCTAACTGAGTGGAAGTGCTTCGGATTTGTGAGGTTTGATAGCTTTGTCTATTGAAAAACTTTTCTTAAGTGATTACTTTTAAGGTTGGTCTTGAAGGAGGTTAATAATCCAGGCTTCTCAGCTAACCGAATGGAAATGTTCCGGATATGTGAGAGTTGCTAGCTTTTTCTATTGCAAACAGATTTCCAAGCCTTGATCTATTGATAATTAATATAAGGGAAATCAAATAGGTTTATCTGTTAGAGGCAAATTGATATCAAAAGTCTTCGCTTAGGCTGAAGCAACTCATAGGATGTAAATTATGTCAGTTAAAGGAATCCATTGCATAGAGCCTTGCGAGGTTCAAGAGACGTAAGGATCACGTGCGCAACTGAATTGCTTGGAGGGTCAATTCAGTCCTAACTACATTCCAGTCAGAAGTCTGATAGTAAGCTAGTGTTTGTAGCGGCTTAATACAGTTCGGTATTCAAATCTGGACAAGGTCCCGAGGTTTTAATGTTGGTGCAGTTTTCCTCATTAACAAAACTTCTGGCGTCTTGCATGTTTTCTGCATTATATTATTTTATATTTATAGTAGGAATAACACAAGTAGTACATAATCAATTCTAGTAGATAAGTCCATATTAATTGTGATCTATTACGAGACTCATTTTTGTAGAATTTGTATCATGAAAGATAGATAACAAGTTTCATACTTGGCAAAATTTGAATTCAATTATATGGATACGACTAGATTGATCTTGGATATTGCTTTTGAGACTAGTCTATCCAGAAGTCCTGAAGAAGAAGAAAGTATGACGATCTTTTGTAAGCTATAAATTGGATAAAGAGAACCCGAAGTATGCATTAATAGTGATTCAAAGAATACAGTTGGCTATTTGAAGAATAAAAATTACCTGATTAGCTGGTTCAGTAGTACATCTTAGATGATTGTCTTTCTGTTCGGAACCCTTTAATTTTGCTTATGTTAAGTATGTTAGTATGAGTTTTAACTCATTAATTAACTAATGATGATAAACGAGCCAAACATTGTAGAAGACACAATACCAATGCGATTGATTGAATATCAATCTGAAACCTTCCGATATATGTAACTCCTTTTCCATATTAATAATTTCTATTTCCTAGCAAACAAAAAAAAATATATTACTAGACAAAAACTTATACATTCCTATAATCAACCTTAAAATGTCAAAAGAATTATCATTTTCATAAATTACTTATTCGATTGTTGTACATCTTATCCTAAATTGGGTGATGTGTAATTATGTTCTCCGGTCTCGTTATTTTAACATATACCAAACCAAACAATAGTACAAAATCGACAATCAACATTTGATGTAAATTTACTCAAAAATAGGTAGATTCATAATCCATGTAAAAATTTTAAACAAAATGTTGTTTGCGTATGTGAAGTTTTGTACTCTCATTTCTATTTACTCTCTCACTTAAACTAGTTTTAGGTTAAATTTAAATATGGTATAATAAGTTAGCTCTGATTTCTAAAATGGTATTGTCCATTGTATAAATTATTTCATGTTTAAAGAGATTCGATTGTTTGAGTGATGGGTCTGAAATATGAACTATATAGTATCCATGGACATCAGTTCATGCAGAAATGGGCTCAGATAAAGCAATGACAGCAGTTCATGCAGAAACAAAAGCAATGTTAAAAGCTACTTCTTGGTTGTATCAATTGTCACAGATTTCAAAGGAATTGCTGACTTCATTAACAAGAAATGTAAGGAAATATCTTGGGAAGCTGAAAACACAATTAAAGAAGTTGAGGCGATTCTGGTTTCACTTCCACAAGCTAAGGTAAGATATATTAGCAGAAAATACAATTCGACAGAGGATACAATATCTAAGGAAGCTAGAATCAAGAGTCTTCAGCATTTATCTTTGCACATTTGGGAAAAAAAATAGTAAATCAAGTATATTATCTAGTGCCTTTGATAAAGATGACATTGTAAATTTATTGTACTATATTACTTGATTTATGAATTTTAACCTTTACATTAAAAAAAAAAAGTCTTCATGGACAATCTTTTATGGGCACTATCTTACAACATTAAGCCTAATTTTTCTTTAGAGTCCAAACAATAATAAATTTGGAATTAATATTTTGATGATATGTTTCTCTTTTTAAATTCCACGTTTCTACAAAAAAAATAAATAAATAACACAATTATAAGTTTGTTTTTTGTCCCCGAAAAATAAAAAAATGTCTCTATCTTTCAATACAGAGGGATCAAGAAGATTGGTTGCAATAAAGCTTGGATGATTGGTTGATTCCTAACCGGTCGAATCCCATTATTGTTAATCAAAAAAGAGAGTAAAAATCAAAATTAATTACGATTATAGTTGAAAATTGAAAATCAAATAAAATAAAGATGGATTCTCTTTAACATTATGGTTAACTTTTCTGATCTAATACCACTAACCTCTTGGATTAATATAAACAATGTGTTTTTAGTATCAAAAAGAAAATAAGATATAAACAATGTGCTTTGGTGTCTTAATCATGGACTGTAACCAACACACATCATGTTTAGATGTTCCCTGTGAATTTGTTAACATAACATGTACATTAACTTTATTATAAACTGAAGTATTTTTAACCAGATTGGAATATTTTCATTAGTATTTGGTGGACAAACCAACAGAAGCATAGGGGAGGCATGTGGCCAAGGAATACTATTTTCTCCATTTGGCTATTATGAGTTGCATAAACCTCTACTGGAAACAACCTGATAAACATGTGACTTACTATTTTTTATGCATCATTCCCAAAAGCAGTGGTACCATGATTTTTTTTTCATGGGGTTCAAGTAGATATCTGCAAGTTCTTTAGATTACAGTATTATACTAGTGAATTAAAAACAATTATTGGAAAACTAATTGAGAGGAATTTGTGGATCATCTTGTATTATTGAATGAAAAACAAAGAAAATTTTTTCTCAATGCATTTTGGATATAACGGAAATCCACAAAAACGAAGTTTTTTTTTTATTGCCAAGCTCGAGCACAACAGAGATTCGAGTGTTACTATTCTCTGTTAACAGTGGTTCTATATGAACTGACCCAAAAACAACCCAAAAACAATTAACGGTTTAAAAAAAAACACGATGGTGCCTTTTCTTTTCAGTTTCATTAAATATGATCAACTATGGTTCACTCATGCGAGTGAAGTTCGCCACTTATGTTCAAAATGGCGCAACCAGGCCTGTTACCTTTTGTTCGTTTTGGTCGAGAGATGCAAGGCAACATAAACTATGATGCTTTTCAAATTTGCGCACTTAAGCACTTTACAGTAAAATAATAGGCATCGGACCATCCTAATCCTATTATTTTAAAGAGATATTACTTAACCGATAATATAATAATTTATTATTTTATAAATATAATAATAATATACTAGTTTAAAGAATAATGTTTAATTTTTTTGAATTTGAATTTGAAGAATTGTGGTTTGATATAAAGTACCTACGATGTGTAACCATTGACTAAACTGATAGAAGTTACTAGATGATGAGCCATTGGAAATAGTAGAAACATTAATACTATAGTAGATACAATGCATTACAAATCCTGAGAAAATTTAATGTCTATGAAAATTGTTTTTTATTTTTCTTATGAAATTATTATTCTATATAATATTTGGGAACTATTAATGTTTAAGGGGAACTTTGAAATGTATTATATTATAATTTTGTCGAAATTATTATTTTAGCACTAAAAATCCGAGTCGGGACTGGAAAATTTTATTATTTTAGCGAGACTATTATATTATCGAGTATTATATTAAATCTTTTTTACTATTCAACAACTACAAATTTGGTGAGGAAAAAGCTGACTGTTTTTAGGACCAAAGTCTAAGATTCGTATCTAACATAAACAGAAAATACACGAGCTTTACCGACTTTAAGGAAGAGTTCTAACATCAATGGGATATGACAGTGGCGGAGCCAAATAAGAGGTAAGTTCTAACTCCTCATTCCCACTAGCCAATTTTTTTTCTTCTTTTTTAGTAGAAAAAGAACTTAATTATCATTAAGAAAATAGTTTGACATAAAAATTATATGTTCAGATTGGCTATTGTACGAACATTGTTGCTAACCCTGAGCTTAATTGTCTCAGCATATTTCTTTTTTGCTCACTCCTACTTAAAATATCCTAACTTTGCCTCTGGTATGTTGGATTTTGTAGAGCTGAAGGCTAGTAGAAGTGGTGGTGGTGGGACATTTTATAACGGTAGATGCAGAGTAGTTGCTTCAAGAAGAAAGAAATAAAATGTGTAGCAGTTGCATTCAGGTAGCTACCACAACGACACAACTATTTTGGAAGATGCTTATGTTATTGTTGTGGGATCCACTTGATGCTGTCATATGTCCAAGTCAGCTGTCATTTTGATACCCTTTGAACCCTGAAAATGAAAGTATATCATGGAAGAAAAAATTAAAAGAAAAAAGAAAGTAACTAGAAAAAGGTTTCCAAGTCTTATTAAGACAAAAATTAAGGCTAAGTATCATAATTGATGATTTCGCTACGCTATATCTTAATTTTAGCGAAATTTAATTATGTTGGTTTTTCATATCGCTCTAAAGTAGCGATATCCCTTAGCTAATCTAAAAAGTTGATCAGATTTGATGAGATTTATAGCGTAGAGAAATCATACGGAGACTGGGTATCCGTTTTCCTTTTCACTTTATGGAAATTCAGTTTCCGTTTAATACTCAACGGATAGTCAGTATGCGTTTCTGGTTTTCACTATTTTACGCTAATATTTCTCTTTTGCACTTTTTTCTTTTTACTTTCACTTGTTTTTTTACTACATGGATACTCAGTATCCGTTTGGTACTAATTATATGAAAATTGAGTTTATGTGTAGTATAACTAAGGGATGGCATGATGTCATAGTGAGGTTGTCTTTAGACCCATTTCCCTTAGCCTTAAATAAGCTATAGCTAAGGGAAATCCCTCACCATAGTGCTTGGCCTAAACAAGTTTTATGAAATTCAAATGAAATAACTGAAAAAAGTAAATAGAAAAATAGTTTGACTTTTACTTTTGGATTTGATATTGTCATTCTGAGGTTTCGAGAGGAAACAAAAAAATATGCTTCAAAATTTTAGGATCCTTTTTATGGTTGAAAACTTTTTAGGTTTTATGGCTTTCGTTGTTGGTTATCGAGATATTGTGTTATTCAATCTTGAAACGATTTTTTTCCATAATTGGTATTGCTAATACTATCAGAACTAATCTCCTTTGCAGAGACGATACCTTGTTCGAAATATCAAGGGATTTCTCTTTCTCAATTGTCATCTGAAGATGAATATCTCAGAGGTGTCAATGAATGTAAGAGCAATCTAATTTGGCGTTTATTCCTTCTTAAAGGTTCTCCTCCGATGAAGATTAAAGATATAAGAAAAAAAAATCAGCTTACAGTATAGCCTTCCAATATATACTAGCTAATGTCTTCTTTTGGGAAAAGTATTTTTTTAATTTTGTTTCAATTTAGTTGATGTCGTTATGGTGATTCATTTTATTGGTTCAACTTTTTTTTAAATATGATATAATGCACTTACAACGCAGGACTAAGGATTTCAGTCTCGATTATTAAAGGCAAACTCTAGTGCAAGTGTGGGCTCATATATACAGTGATCGCTTGGAAGTTTGACGTAAGAGACAACCCTATTCGAGATTGCAAGTGTTGTAGAACGCCATTAAAGATGGATGACAATAACTAATCGAGCATATATGGTCAATTTTTAAGAGTCTTGTAGAAATTGATCTTACGGAGAAGCTCAATGATGAAATTTTAGTTGAGAGGGATGGCATTCATGGCCTATTTTACATATATACGAAAGACTTCCTTCACTTATTATAAACCGATTGGATACAAAAGTTTGGCAAAGTGCAAGAGGCGTCATGGAGTTGTGAGGATTGAAGTTGCTGAAAAACAACAGAATTCACATAATTAGATGTAGGAGCAGATAAAGAATTTTTTATATAATATGTGGCAAAACATGCCTCAACTATCTTGAAGGATACAGTGTCATGATATTCCATGGCACAAGCTGTGAGTAACCTAACCGACACAAATGTTGTAATTAAAGATCGTGCAGTAGATCTCATCTCATTAGTTCTTGGTGAATTAGTGAATAGTATGTTATCTCCAGTGCATTCTCTTAGAAACACAGGAGATAACGTCAAGGTAAGTAATGACGAACTTGAATTTGTAGAGGAAATATCTATGCAAGCTGCTAACCAAGCTATAGAGGAAATTGCAACAAATTTTTTCAATGAAAGCCCAACTGTTCCCGTTAGTCCTGATAACAATATTATCAAGGATGAAAGTCATGTTTCTTTGATAGGGAATCGCTTGGCAGATTTATATGAGGACGAAGGTGAGATTTATTTTCAAAGAACAAGAAACATACAACAGATCTCTCTCAGAAGTTAGTCACGACAGCTAGTGCTGATAAATCATGTATATAGTTGAAATTGATTATGGTGACTCTCCAACAATTTTATCATCGCCGGTATTGGAGAACATGGTGGTAAAAGATGCTCTTTCTCCCTTATTATATGGTTTTCAGCTTGTTTTGCCTTGTTTAAAAAAAAATACGAAATCACAATATGAGATTTACTTGAAATCTCCTGAAAATAATTTTATGATGAAACTCCGTAGATGGGATTGTTGATATAATTTCTCATTTATCCAATTCGTTTTATCTGTTTATTATTTTTTGTTTTTATATTAATGAATTTTTTAGCTTAAGATGGTCATTGGCCTGTGTAGGTTATCAAAGGAATATGCTCTCGGGAGTTCTCTATTATATATAAAATTTCAAGAATGACACGTGGTGTCAGTATAATCGTCTTGATTTTTGTTGAACTCACATAGCGTTTTTGGAAATTCATATTTGTTCGCTTAATCCCGTCGAATCTCAAATTTCACTTACGGTAAAATGATTTGGGTTCTTGATCAGAATGTTAATATTACCGTGCAAACAAGTTTATTATATGTCAAAATGATTTATGATTCGTGAGAAGAAAGAACATTATTGTTTCCCGGCTATTGGAATTATTTCTTTAATTGCCAAGATTTGAATTTGAATGATTGAATGTGAAAATAAGGTGATGCGGATTGTGTTTGAAAGAACCTTATTAAACTTTTCATAAGGTAGAATTCAAACAAGGGTATTTTAATCCTTTCAGTCTCCAAAAGATAGGGAAATAAAAGCCTTTCGAATCGAAATGAGGATGGCTTTCTTATGGTATAATGTAAAATTTAATTTAGAAAACCGTATTTAAGGTGAATAATAATTAAAAAAAAGTCCCGCAACACATAGTTTCACTTCCAAAATCAATATAAGAGGGTATACAATCACGTTTTCTCAACCATTAGAAAACGAAAATATTTTTTTACATAGTATATGATTTTGGTATGTGTTTTCAAGATTTTAGAGTTCTTTTTTCTTTCTTTTAACCAATGGGTGACTAGACTCGAGATTTAAATCCAAGAATCCCAAGACAATCTGCAAGGTCAATTTAGGAATAGTGTTTGATCATGCAAAATAGTCTTTCATATATGAAATGTTGCTTAGAATAGGCTTCATAATTCAGTAGTGGAATTGGCCTCGGGAAGAGAGGCCTTCTCGCGCTCTTTTTCTTATTTGTTTTAGAAAAGCTAAATCCCATGTTTGAAAAGGAACCTGCCTTGGGCATGTTGAGAGGATATTTTTCATAACTGCCAACGGTATTACGGTCACTCATATGCAATTTGCAGATGATACTTTAATTTTCATAAAGAATCACATTCATCTTTTGAAAAACATTCTTATTTGTTATTAATATCTTTCTGGTTTCCCCAACTATTTTTCTAATTGTTGGGTCTTTGGTGTTGGTGACGTTGAAAATAGTGATGAAATAGCTGATTTTTTTTGGTTGCCCCAGTGAATTTCTGTTTTTCATTTGTCTTGTAATGTCATTGGGTGACAATTTAAAATCAGCTAGTAAATGAGATAAGAACATCAAATATTGCAAGAACAAGTTGACAAATTAGAAAAAAGGGTTTCCTCTCCAAGGTTGGTGAGCTCATCTTGATCAAAAATGTAATTCTTAGCCTTTCACTCTATTATTTGTCTCATTTTATGGTACCAAAATCTTTTGCTAAGAAGATTGAAAAATAATCAGAAGTTTCCTTTATGATGATTGTATGATGCGGGAAAGAAAGACCACTAAGTTAAACTTTATAAGGTTTACAAATCTCTCATTTGAACAAAGCAATGCCAATGAAATGACGGTGGAGGTTTGGATAGGAAAAAAAGTTTCTCTATAACATAATATAATTATTAATTAATATGTTATATATATGATTTGGGTTTGAAAACATACCGCCAAAGATGGTTTATGATACTTGTATGTGACGAAATATTTACTCGGTTGGAAATGATTTCTTCAATAATGTGCATTTCGAGGTTGGAAATGGTGAAACAGATCAATTGTGTGAAATGATTTCTTCCTAATCTTTACCAATTATCCACTCTTAAAGGTGCTTTTGTAAATCGATATTGTTCAAACCACTATTTCTGCTTACTTTCTGGATGGGTGGATTTTCATAAATGGTTTTATGATGTTGAAATTGGGGAATTCTCCTTTGTATTACTTATTCTTCGAAATTATTTTATTGATGAGTTGGAGAAAGATGTTAAATTGTTCCGAATTCGATAAACGATAACTCAAAGCTCTTTTACGCGGCTTCTTCTTATGAGCTTGAAATTGGAGTCACAAATGTGGATTCATACGCAAAGAAAAAAAATAGTAATCAAAATAACCAAATAAGGTGGGGTCCTTCTCATGGCATGTTTCTTTGGGATGCCTTTCTACTTCAGATAATTTGCAAGAAGGGAGAAGTGCATCCGTGACCAGCCTTAAGAATCCGCAGACTAACATTTGCAAGCTTTGTGATCAGGCTGCCGAAGATGCAAACCATTTGTTACTGTCTTGTCATTTCACGTTTGAGTTTTGACAGATATTTTTTACATATGCTAATTTTTTGGACCCAACACACTCGGCTATAATGAAGGTGATGAAAAATCGTAAGACAGCCCACGCTTCTTCTCAAGCTAAGGAAATATAGGATAGGTTATTTGCGAGCATCACTTCTTTGGAGAGGATATAACTCTCGTACTCTTGTTGAGTTACCATCAACGAGATAATTCAGAGTCTCAGACCATTCACTAACTTTGTTAGAGCACTGCTCGGTCGAACTCGCAAGTGTTGCTATCTCAAACTTGTTGTCAAGTTTAGTTGCCAAAACTATAAGTTTTGATTTCTAGTCTACTTATAGCTAAGTCTCGGATTAGGATAGAAAGTGTAGTTGAGCATTAGACTTCACGTCGTTCATCGATTGAAGACGAATAACTACTAAGGGGAGCTTGTGGAACTTTATCAACAAAAGGTATGTGGAAACTTGAACTCATCTATTACTCAAAAGTTTATCTACTCTATCTCCTATTTGAGAAAAAAGTCGTATAGCTATATAGACGTCAATTATACACATTTGATATTTCGAGCTGAGTTTAACTCGCTTACATATTTCTCAAAACATGTGTTGGTAAGCTTTCGTTTAAACAAGTTCATCTTATATTCTTGACGAAAGTCAAAAGATGATCATGTGAAAATCGTCTTGTAACATCTTACATGATTTGTGTGAGACAGTCATTTGATGTAGACTCGGAATGTTTCGTATTGATCATTCTATCACTTGAAAATTGCTTTGAAACTAATAGTTTGTGTGAGACAACTATTGCCGTCTTCTAAGAATGTTTCAATGATTGAAATGGGAGTTTAAAATACTTAATCATAATTATATTTAAGCACAGTATGTGTACTTGCATATGTGTTGGTCCAAGACCGGAATATGGTATGCATACCCGTATGCGTACTGGCGAGCTCAGGTAAAGTCCGGGGCTAGAGTATGCGTACCTGTACGCGTACTGGCAAAGTCAGTTGAGGTACGGGTACTATAGTATGCGTAGTTGTACGCATACTGGAATCAACTGAAGTTTGGAAGTATACGACAGTATGCGTACCCGTTTGCATACTGGCGAACACAGTCCAAGTCCGGCTACTTAGGTATGCATACCCGTTTGCATACTTGAGTGGGTTATGTTCTAAAATCGGTTTGTTCATGAACTAATACATTTATATATTAAGGAATGTAATCTTTTGCAAACCGTGGCTATGATGTTCATGAATTGATTCGAGTGAATCAAAATCGATTTTGCTTCAATTGTGTCTTGTATACTTCTATGTGAATATAAACAATTGAACAACTACAGAACTAGTTTCATTTGAGTCATTTGAACTAGTTATGGTTAAGATGAATAAATTTGATATGAAAGTGTTCATATGAATAACTTCGGTTAACTATTGTTGAGCCAACAAAGGTGCACACGTTTAGGTACGGTTACTCATATCTAAATGAAGTCACTTTTCATATGTGTGTAACAAGATAAGTTCGATCTAACGGTTGGAAGATATTAGCTTGAGTCTAATCAGGTTTTCATCTAACGGTGAATATTGAATGCTTTGTTACCAAGGTAACATTGATTGCAAACTCTGATTTGAAGACTATATAAGGGAGAACTCTAACAACTGGGAAACCTAATCCCCACACCTCTTGTGTGATACTAGTTGCGACTAGAGTCGATTCTCCTTTAACCTTAAGTTTTTCTAGAACCCTGTGGGTTAACGACTTGAAGACTTCATTGGGATTGTGAAGCCAGACCCAACTATTTTCTTTGTAGTTGCGTGTTCTGATCTTGTTGTTTTCTATCATGATTGGGTACTATCTTCTCCAAGATTTGCTCGAGATTTAATCTCCGATAGGCAAGATAAAAAGTAGTCACAAACATCTTCGTCTCATCGTTTGTGATTCCACAATATCTTGTTTCGCTACCATACGATTAAGATTATTGTGAGGTGATTGATATTTCTAGGCTGTTCTTCGGGAATATAAGCCCGATATATCAATTGGTTCATGTTCACCTTGATTTATCAAAAGATGGCATAAAACTCATAGGTATATCTGTGGGAGACAAATTTATGTATACAATAGACTTTTCCGTGTGAGACAGATTGGTTTATCAAGTCTTCGACTTTGGGTCGTAACAACTCTTAGTTGTGGGTGAGATCAGCTAAAGGAATAAAGTGTGCATATTCCTGCTGGGATTCAGAGGCGCAAGGAATGCTACTGTACCTTGATCAGTGTGAGATTGGTTAGGGCTCAACTACATTCCAGTCCGAAGTTAACTTGGAGTAGGCTAGTGTCTGTAGCGGCTTAATATAGTGTAGTGTTCAAATCTGGACTAAGTCCCGGGATTTTTATGCATTTTTGGTTTCCTCGTTAACAAAATTTCTGGTATATGTGTTATTTCTTTTCCGCATTATATTTGTTTATATAATTGAAATATCACAGGTTGTGCGTAAGTTCAATCAATTATAAATCCAACCTTTGATTGTTGATTAAATTGATTGACACTTGGATATTGGTTTTTGATACCGTCCAAGTTACTTCTTATATTCAACTGGGCTCGTAAATTCCTATTTGTTTGATTGCGGATTGAATTGAGAAATAGAGATACAACTCTTTGATATACTTTTCTTAAGATTGAGTCTGAATGACTAGTTGATTTCTTAAAAGTATATTGGAGTTAGTCCATACAGATTGCTAAGCGGAATATTGGGTGTGTTTGTTAGACCCCCGCTTTTTCAATTGGTATCAGAGCAGGCAAACACGTTTAAGACCCTCACAAGTCTGTGTTTGTAGCGATCTGACTCTATGGACATATGTGTTATCTCTGTAAACATACACCAGTCTTCGATGACTCGAATTACTTATGGTGGAAAATTTTTATGCGTTCCTTTCTTCAAGTGCGTGATTTTCAATCATGGGTTTATGTTGTTAATGGCTATTTCCTCCGGTTGTTACAATCGGCGATGTAATTGTTCCAAAGGATATCGATGATTATGATGATGTCGAGATTCTTGCTGCAAAGCAAAATTCCGACGGATTGAATGCAATCATTCATGCCATTATCCTAGATCTTCAGCACCATGTGACTACGTGCACTCGGTCTAAATATGTGTGGGATATCTTAGAAACCGTATTTGAAGGGAATACCTGTGAAAAAGAAGCTAGGCTTCAAAACCTAAATTCTGATTGGGAAAACCTTCGTATGGCAGATGAAGATTCATTTGATGAGTTTAATCACAAAGTGTCGGAAATTGTTAATGCATCTTTTGCGTTGGGTAAGATTATTCCTGAAAAGGACATTATTATGAAAATTCTCTGATCATTGCCATCTAGATACGATTCTAAGAAACATGCTGTCGTAGAAGGAAATAACCTTGATGCGCTTTCCAGAAATACTCTCGTTGGGAAGTTAAAGATCTTTGATACATGAGCATATATCCAAATCTGAAAAGGATATTGCTTTCAAAGCACAAAACAACACTAAATTACTTGATAAAAGTAAAAGTGTTGGCATCATTGAAGATGTTCCTTCTGAGACTGATTCATCAGATGAAGATCTTGACAATTCAGTCTCTTTGATCACAAGACAGTTTAGAGATCTTATTTTGAAGAGAAGTAAACGGTTCTCTAAAGATAAACCTAGGTCATCAGTTAAAACTCATAATCGTGTTCCTCCTAAAAACAGAGATACTGATGATACTGATGACGAGGATATGCCACAGTGCTTCAAGTGTTAAGGTTTTGGTCATTTTGAAAATGAGTGTCTGAATCGTAGAAAATACACTGGAAACAAAGGTCTTGCTGCAACTCTTGATGAAATGTCTGATCACTAAGATTCAAATGAAGACGAAAAATCAAGTGTTGCACTCCTCTGTGAAAATAGTGATTTTCATAATTGTAGGAATACGTACATCAACCTCGATATTCTTCTGGGAGAAACTTCAACCACTTTGGAGGATAAAATGGATTTCTCATTGTCTACTGGAAATTCTGTTTCTAACTTTTCAGGTTCTATCGTTTGCCTAACATCCTATACAACTATGACGTCAGAACCATTCTCCATATTGACATGTTCTTATTGTACTCTCAAGGGTCATGAACTCTCCAAGTTTTTCAAGTACAAACATAAGATAAAATATGTCAACAAACTTCAACGAAGTGCAAATCGATTAGCAAACAAGCTCAAACTTGTTCAGAAGTCGTCTGAGGTATGTAATCTCATCTCTTCTCCAAAGAAGTTAATTTCCAAAGAGAAAATGAGGCCACTAGAGAAAAGAATACAGTCTAAACAGTCTATGAAATAGGGTTCTAAGAATTCCATTCTAGAAGGTTATGGTGGAAAAATTATTGTTCACCCCAGCACAACTTAAATGTGTTGGCTATGTATCTTGTCTCATGTGCCTGGTTCAAAAGAGACAGGAGTTTGCACACTTCAGGCTTTAGGAAAAGAGAAAAGATTTTTTTTTTTTTTGTTTTTTTTTTTGGTTATGTTTTCACTGTTTTGGAATTATTCCATCCTTTCATATCTAATTGATATTGAAAGGGATTTACTCTGTTTGATCAATAAAAGAGGGTTAAAATCGACAAATTTACCTTCTTTAGGGTTGTGAACTGTGCATACGTGAATCCTTTTAGTGTATAAATGTTCTGTAACCTTACATTCCTTTTTCCTTCTCTGAAAACTCTTTTTATCACAAGATTGCTTGTTGAGTCTGATTTGTGAATTCCTCTCACAATCTCATACTGGTATGGAGAATCCAAGCATTATGTCTTCTGGTAGAACATATGTTAATATGATTATTAAGCCATCAATCATGAAGGAAAAAGATAAATCTCTTGTACCTTCAACTTTGAAAAGAAAAAGGAGGAATGTGAGGAAACCGAGAACTGTTCCTTCTAATCTACAGAAGTTTTCTGGAGTTCTTGAAGAGTTAGAGGAAACAAGAAAGAAGATTCGGCAAATAAAGGATATTGTCTTGAGGACTCTCGAAATTCAGAAGGCCCTGGTTCGGCATCAGTCGAGAAGGTTTGTTGGAATTGAATCCTTTCTTCATGAACCTTATGTTCCTATGACTGTTGACGACAAGGAGTTCGGGGACGATAAAGAATTTTTTAGAGGCCTTAATGTCTAGGAAACTTCTTATGAGAATTTATTCTTGTGTTTTAAGAAGGATAACTAGGGTTTGGAATAACAATTATTGTAAGTACACATAGATATTGCCAACAATTTTCATCTTGCAATGTTTTTATATTTATTTATTTAAATTCTAAAGTTTATTTGGAAGATGATTTTGCAGTATTAATCTTTATGGTTTTATATATTACAACTTGTTATGGGATATGTGTGTTTGCGTCCGTGAACTATGATTGTCCCATATATGACAAAAGTTAAGCCCATTATGTCATTATGCAATTATTGATAAAGATAGGATAAACTTTTGTTTGCAAAGATTAAGTCTATTAAGTATCTTTATGCAAATATTGATGAAAAATATAATGAATCTTTGAATATTCCGCAGTTTTGGTCTTTCCCTGATCCACTTGTATGTGAAAGTATTGTGTGGCTCCATAAGTTATCTTATGTTGAGCATTTCCGATTAAATTAATTATGTGTTCTCTTGTGGTTAATTTAATTGAGTATTTTGGATACAAATTCATGTTTCATGTGATTTGTTAATGTCCAAAGAAATCCTTCTTTTCTTGTGAAAGTAAGGCCTCTCTTATTGTTTTTTAGCGAATGACATTTTATGGGGGAGAGTTCTTAATTGAACTTGTGCTTAATTGCCAAATCTTTATGGGGAGTGCGGCTATGGAATATTGTAGGAGTTTTCTTGTATCTTTATAAACTCCTTGATGAGTACACCAGTTTCGACTATGTGAAATCATCGAAACAAAGTTGATATGTTCTCTTTTGGCCATGAAGTATCTCTATGGAAATTTCATTATGATCCCACTAGTTTTCGTACCTTTTACAATTTTTATTGACAAAAAGAGGGAGAATTAATATGTAGTTCACACTACAAATACATATGGTTTACGAATCATTATGTAAAGGGGAGTGGTTTTCATGTGATATGAAGTATTGACTAAGGGGGAGTGATACATATCACCACAATATTGTTGTCAAAGTTGTGATACAATTGGACGTTGCTGTGTAATAATACTATGACACTGTATAACAATGATTGAGAGCTATTGTTTTCTAATTGTTATAGCCACGGATCTTCAACAACTATGATGCTGAGTTGAACACATTCAGAATCACTGGAATACTTGGAAGTGATGAAGATTTCGAGTAATGTTGAAGAACCAAGGAAATCAAGCATTTGGATTGAGGGCTAAAATGTTTATTTATTTTATATTTCATATGTATTGATAGTTTTTTCACTAAAATTGACAATGGGGGAGATTGTTAGAGCACTGCTCGGTCGAAATAGTAAGCGTTGATATCTCAAGCTTGTTGTCAAGTTTAGTTACCAAAACTATAAGTCTTGATTTCTAGTATATTTATAACCAAGTCTCGGATTAGAATAAAAAGTTTAGTTGAGCATTAGACTTCACAACGTTCATCGATTGAAGACGAAGAACTACTAAGGGAGCTTGTGGAACTTCATCAACAAAAGGTATGTGAAGACTTGAACTCATCTATCACTCAAAAGTATATCTACTCTATCTCCTATTTGAGACAAAAGTCGTATAGCTATATAGACTTTTATTATACACATTTGATATTTCGAGCTGAGTTTAATTCACTTACATATTTCTCGAAATATGTGTTGGTAAGATTTCGTTTTAACCAAGTTCATCTTATATTCTTGACGAAAGTCAAAAGATGATTATGTGAAAATCTCCTTGTAACATCTTACATGATTAGTGTGAGACAGTCATTTGATGTAGACTCAGAATGTTTCTTATTGATCATTCGATCATTTGAAAATTGCTTTGAAGCTAATAGTTTGTGTGAGACAGCTATTATCGTCTTCCAAGAATGTTTCAATGATTGAAATGGGAATTTAGAACACTTAACCATAATTGGATTTAAGCACAGTATGCGTAATTGCATATGTGTTGGTCCAAGACTAGAATACGGTGTGCATACCCGTATGAGTACTGGCGAAGTTAGGTAAAGTCCGGGAGCTAGAGTATGCGTACCTGTACGCGTACTGGCGAAGTCATTGAGGTCTGGGTACTATAGTATGCGTACCCGTACGAGTACTGGAATCAACTGAAGTTTGGAAGTGTACGAAAGTATGCGTACACGTTTGCATATTGGCGAACATAGTCTAAGTCCGGCTACTTAGGTATGCGTACCCGTTTGCATACTTGAGTGAGTTATGTTTTATAATCGGTTTGTTCATGAACTAATACATCATGTATCATGGAATGCAATCTTTTGCAAACCGTGGCTATGATGTTCATGAATTGATTCGAGTGAATCAAAATAGATTTTGCTTCAATTGTGTCTTTTATCTTCTGTGAGAATATAAACAGTTGAACAACTCCAGAACTAGTTTCATTTGAGTCATTTGAACTAGTTATGGTTAAGATGAATAAGGCTGATACGAAAGGGTTCATATGGCGAACTTCGGTTAACTATTGTTGAGCCAACAATGGTGCACATGTTTAGGTACGATCACTCATATCTAAATGAAGTCGCTTTTCATTTGTGTGTAACAAGCTAAGTTCGATCTAACGGTTGAAAGATATTAGATTGAGTCTAATCAGGTTTTCATCTAACAGTGAATATTGAATGCTTTGTTACCAAGGTAACATTGATTGCAAACCCTGATTTGAAGACTGTATTAGGGAGAAATTTAGCAACTGGGAAACCTAATCCCGACACCTTCTGTGTGATATTAGTTGCGACTAGATTCAATTATCCTTTAACCTTAGGTTTTTCTAAAACCCTGTAGGTTAACGACTTGAAGACTTCATTGGGATTGTGAAGCCATACCCCAACTATTTTCGCTGTAGTTGCGCGTTCTGATCTTGCTGTTTTCTATCGTGATTGAGTACTATCTTCTCTAAGATTTGCTCGAGATTTAATCTCCGATAGGCAAGATAAAAAGTAGTCACAAACATCTTCGTCTCATCGTTTGTGATTCCACAATATCTTGTTTCGTTACCATACGATTGAGATTATTGTGAGGTGATTGATATTTCTAGGTTGTTCTTCGGGAATATATGCCCGATATATCAATTGGTTCCTGTTCACTTTGATTTATCAAAAGACGACACAAAACTCATAGGTATATCTGTGGGAGACAAATTTATATATACAATAGACTTTTCCGTGTGAGACAGATTGGTTTATCAAGTCTTCGACTTTGGGTCGTAACAACTCTTAGTTGTGGGTGAGATCAGCTAAACCAATCAAGTGCGCAGATTCCTGCTGGGATTCAGAGGCGTAAGGAACACTAATGTACCTTGATCATTGTGAGAATCGTTAGGGCTCAACTACATTCCAGTCCGAAGTTAACTTGGAGTAGGCTAGTGTCTGTAGCGGCTTAATATAGTGTAGTGTTCAAATCTGGACTAGGTCCCGGGGTTTTTATGCATTTGTGGTTTCCTCGTTAACAAAATTTCTGGTGTATGTGTTATTTCTTTTCTGCATTATATTTGTTTATATAATTGAAATATCACAGGTTGTGCGTAAGTTTAATCAATTGTGAATCCAACCTTTGGTTGTTGATTAAATTGATTGACACTTGGATATTGGTTTTTGATACCGTCCAAGTTGTTTCTTATATTCAATCGGGCTCGTAAATTCCTATTTGTTTGATTGTGGATTGAATTGAAATAGAGATATAACTCTTTAATATACTTTTCTTAAGATTGAGTCTAACTGTCTAGTTGATTCTCTTAAAAGTATATTGGAGTTAGTCCATACAGATTGCTAAGCGAAATATTGGGTGTGGTTGTTAGACCCCGTTTTTTCAGACTTCATACCACCCTTCAATACATGGTGTCATAATTCAAGATGGCATCACTAACTTGAGTCACGATCTTCATTAATTATTTTTACTAAATGGAACAATAAATTTGTTAATCCTTCTTGATTTTTTTTTTTTTGAAGCATTTGTTGATTTCCTTCGTTAGCTTTACATCATTTTATTTTTTTTATTTGTTGATTCCTTTATTTTAGGTTGTAAATTTGTAAATTTATTTTTACAATACAAACCAATCGTTTTCGAGCGAATAATAAACAAATTTCTCTAAGGAGCAAGGAGAGTGTATCTGTGTACGAGTGAAGCTCGGCACTTATGCTTGGGGCCAAGCCTTTTTTGCATTTTTGCTTTTTTTCTTTTGGCCTATAGAGAGGGCCACTGATAGGCACAACACAACATATATTATGATGCTTTTTCATCACTAAATTCAACTTACAAAAACCGAAGTCTTAAATTTGCAACTAATACGTAAACATAAAATACACCAACTTTACCGACTATTATTAAGTTCTAAAGCTCAGGGTCAGGATCAGATACTGGTAGAAATGGTGACCATGTCTCATTTTATAACGATAGATGAAGAGTAGTTGGCTAGTTGCTTACAGTCGGGTACCTCAACGGCGCAACTACTTTGGAAAAGTGCTTATGTTATTGCGTGCGGGGTCCATTTAGTGCCGTCCTTTGTATTGGACAACAAGTTAGCTGTTGTCATTTTGATACTCTTGACAATGAATTTTTTTCGAGTCTTATTTAAAACGAAAGCTAAATAACGTTTTCACACTCTTTGGCGGTTAAAAGACGGGGCTCAGCAACGGAAGCTGGATTAAAAATCTAGGTGGGCTAAATCAAATATATTAGACTAAAAATCAAATTTTAGGGTGGGCTAATTTTTTTCCTCACAAAATTTGCTTTGAAAAAATGAAAAATGGGTTGTATTTAGAATATTGGGGGTGCCACCCCAATTCCGTCACTGACGAGGCTAAATATTTTTTTTTTTTGATAACAAAGGAATTTATTAATTAAGCAGTTCTCGGCACTGCAAGCCTGAGTAGCAAAGAATTAATCCAAGGAGAATAATCTCTATATGCTTCTAGTAAGAGTTTGTTCCTCCTGACAAATATGGAAAAATAGCAAAGATGGGGCTCAATATAATTATACAAATATGTATGGAAAGGAAAGAAAAAGACTAGTAATTTATGTACAATATGGGACTTCAAAAATAGCGTGTTGCCTCGCGACTGTTCTCATTTGTGGTCAAGACACATCATGTATTTAGCAAAGAAATTACTACTACCTCCATTTCAGAAAAATAGGTTAGTTTCATGTACAAATTACACATAAAATCAGTCTTTTGAAACGGAGGGAGTAGTTGCTCAAAATATACAACTCCTTCTGGTCTTGTACGGACAACTTTGCTTAACTCACTATTACTCCTTGGCTCCTTGCGTTGCGTATATTGGTTGTTGCCTGCCTTGTTATTTGTTTAGCATTTGTACGTCACGTAACGGTGATCATAAATTGGTCCCTAAACTACACTGGTGGTCCCTAAACTATATCCAAACTCCTTAAATTAGAGTGGATTTTAGCAATTACAGGTTCGAACCCCTACCTCCACAGTGGGAGGGAACATGCCAACCACCAGACCCTTTGGTGATTGGCAATCGGTAATCAAATCTAGTGTCTCGACTTTTGCATCTCATTTACAGAAATTACAATGTCTTATGTGCCGACCTAAAAGAATCAGTTGGGACGCTCAACTTACAAGTCGCTTTCTTATGTCTTTTAATTTTTCTTCTTCTTACCAAAAACCTAAATTGGGGTTTTGAGTTCTTCGGCTGGGTTTGTTTATTTCTTTACTTTTCCTTATTTGGTGTTGGCTTTTTTTTTTTTTTTTTTTTCTTTCTTCCTCTGGTGGAGATGTCATTTTTCCATTAGAGGAATTAGATATATCAAGACCAAAAAATAAAATATTTACTTCGTCCACAAAGAAAATTTACACACGTTAGTTTATTCATTGTAAAAGTCGAGATACTAGATGCAGGGTTTAGAAAAGAAAATGAATTTGGCTAGAGTTCGTTTATCCGGTTTCTAATGACTATAAAACCTGATTGGGAGTGCAAAATGCATATTTCGTACTGTTGGCATTAGGCTGTTCCATGTCCGTAAAAGTGTAGTCCATGTAGTTAATACTGTGTACTAGGTATAGGAATTTGCAAACCAACTCCCACAAGCTTAGGACCTAATCAATCTTTTCTAATCCAGCTTTTAGTAATCTAGTGATTATCCAATAGATGGGAGATGGAATTTTAGCATGCTACGCATTGTATTTAATGAAAAAGCCTTGTGTCCCGATACGTAACGCAGGGTGTCTCGATGCGTAGCACAGGATTCTCACTAATTAACGGATTAAATAATAACTAAGAGAGAATATTAATCAGTAAGCTACATACATGTAGCTAGTAGGACTTGAGAGTGATTGACGACTTAAGGAACAACCAATGTAGTCAATATGGAGAATATTAATCAGTAAGCTACATACATGTAGCTAGTAGGACTTGAGAGTGATTGACGACTTAAGGAACAACCAATGTAGTCGATATCGGCCGTATCGGCCGATATATCGGGGATATTTCGGATATCGGCCCAGAATGATACGATAAGAAATATATCGGGGATACGATATTCGCCCGATAATATCGGCCGTATCGGTCGATACGAAATTTTCCTACATTTCCTGATATGAGACGGTATTGGTCGTTTTTTGTAAAGTTTAAGGGTAATATTGGTGAAGAAAGTCTTCCGGGTGGTAGTAGAGGTGCATGTAGCTCTCAAAACAAGTCTACTAAAGTTACTCTTTTGTTTTTTTGATAAAATTGATGTTATCTATTATATTTTATCCGAAAATGTATGGAGAAATGTTTAATATAAAATTATAATCTCTAAATCTAGAACCGATATTTCAACGATAATATCCCCGATATAAAATCGTACCAGTATATCGGTCCCGACCGAGATGAACCGATATCCGATATTAACTACATTGGGAACAACTAAAGAAAAGGCGGGTATTAGGTTAGTGGGGTGTATCCATCTTGTTCTAATCCTAAATGAGTTGGAAAGATTAGTGTTTCATCACTTTCATGTCACGGTGAAGTGTATCCTCTTCATCCCAATTTCAACTTCTTCGTCATCATCATTATTATTTTTTTATTTTTTATTTTAAATTTTTATAAAAGAGAAAAAACATTACCGATTTGAGCAAAGCATACACAGATTTGGTGCCTCCCAAGTTTGTGGACTTCGGCTCTTGCTACCCATTAAAGCTAATTGCCTAAGATCTGGGAAGTTATTGGACTGAAAGTCCTTACATATGACTCTTTCAAAAGTACTTAATAAAGACATCAGGTGATCAACATTAGAATTTGTCTTCCAAGAAGCTTGAAAATTCTGCACTTCAAAATAGACGTCCACTCTAGAGCATCTTGAACAGCTAAGCAATCTTCTTCTTCTATGCTCTGAGTTCTAACTCCCCTTGTTTTCCTTCCAATTGTATCTCCTGTTGGACCTGTAATAGCGACAATTAATCCAGTTAGACCCGTAGTAATATTATAACTGGATAAAAAAACAAAAAAAATATTCCGACTGAAATTATTTTCAGTGTAGCTAACAGTTCTAATAACATGGCAAAGTTGGCTCCTAGGTGTAAAACTCTGAATTAAGTTCAGTTGTTTCATCACTTGAGTTGCCGTGGTTTTGGGATTTGGTATCATATCTTGGAAAGCCAGATATGATGTGGCTTTCCAAATGAACAACACAATGTAGCACAAATGTTTTCCCAAGGTCCCCAACCCAAAGGGGTAAGCTTGCTAATTGTGTTCACTTATTATTGTAATTGATCTCCTTTGTTAA
Organism: Papaver somniferum; assembly: GCF_003573695.1. Classification (NCBI taxonomy): domain Eukaryota; kingdom Viridiplantae; phylum Streptophyta; class Magnoliopsida; order Ranunculales; family Papaveraceae; genus Papaver; species Papaver somniferum. The sequence goes on along the minus strand of NC_039362.1, from coordinate 130,857,495 downwards.
GCTTGCTACTTATTGGCATCCATTTCTAATTTAATCTTATATGTCCACATCCTCTAATTACAGTACAAGAGATTCTTGATTAGATTTGGCTTTTAAAATAGGCATGCTGGTGAGGTGTCTTCACTTCATTATAAGCCATCGACTTAATTCATCAAAAAAAAAAAAAAAACTTTTACACCATGCGAAGACACAATATCATCGGAACACTTCAAAATCACTGGGAATGAGTAAGCATGAAGTTTTTGTCCAGTTAATTATGGGTTTGGGAACACTTCTTGCATTTGTTCTCTTCCTACAAGAGTCTTGTCTCTTAGTACCCAAGTGATAATCTGTTCATGTGAGATACCAATCTATTTTGTTTGGCCATGTTATCTATATAGTTTGTGGATTTCAAACTATCAGATTATAGGAGTCAGCAGTCTCCCTTGTCTAGTGTTGTAAAGGTATAGTGATGAAACTGTCAAGTAGTTTCTCTACAACATGGTGTTTAATTGAACAAAAAAGTACTTGTAATTAATTTTGTCTACTAAAAATTTGTACTATGGACATTTAAAAGATAACTTACGGCATCGATGGATTAAGAGTTATTTTGTAAAAGGGTCGAAACTTTATAACCTAATTAGGATTTGGACCCTAAAACATGTAGTTAATGCATTAAAGTCGTAGACTAATTGAAGACCGTCAAGTCAATAGTTAGGTGACTTTTTGACTTAAGTCAAGCTAACACCGTTTGAATCGAGTGAACGCCCTTCCGACCCTTTTGCAACTCCTGTGTATAAACAGACGACCCTAATGCAAAAACTAGGATAAGGAAAATCTCAACATTTCTTTTTCTTGCATCTCGTTCCTTGCTCCACCACAACCTCCACTGTAACCATCAACAATCATGCATATTTAAACTAACATCTTTACAAACACGAGTTCAGTCTCACAATTCTAGGAGGTGTTGCAGTTACAAAAATTACACCAATCATATACATTCCTTGTTCATAAGCACAAATCTCGTCATCCACCCGTTCAGCAAGAATAATCATATGCAACGAGTGATGGTGAAAAGTATGTAGGATCTGACACAAACAAGATTTTACAAACGTTGTCAAAAGCAAACCTTTGAAGAATACCATAAAGATCAAGAATTAAGTTTTGCTCTACTGTAGCTCAAAATGGGAACTGATAATCCAAAATGCTTGATTTTGGTGGGATATTTTCAATAATATCAATAAGTTAATCAATCGTTTGTTTTATAAAATGGTCGGACCTTTTTACCCGGCAGTTTCTTATATAAAACGGCTAGACTTGATTTGAATTCAAAAAAATTTGAATTTTAACGGAAGCGTTCTTTCACAAAGGCCACCATTGATAATGATTGGAAGTATCAGTTGGTGATGAACATGGATCTTGAAAAGATGTAAATACTCTTTAAATAGTGGTGATTGTTTTCCTTTCAATCAATCTGAAACAACATCAAATTCTCTTTCTCTCTAAGCATCTTCAGAATCAATTACATTGTGTTCTTGGTTGGGTCAAGGGAGTACAACCTTTGAATCCAACAACGTTGTCACGGCTTCATTGTATCCTGAAAGCAATATTTCGCTGACTTATTGTACTCGCCAATTATTTGGGAAATGTTGAAATAATTGCTGAAAAGAATAGCAAGGCCTTGAAGCTCCAGTGATACAACATTCTTTTGTGTTATATGAATTCATCCTCTGAGTACCCATTTTCCAACAGTTTTTCAGCAATTATCTCTTCGATAATGGAGGGTGAATCTTCAAACGCAACTGCTCCATCCTTGCAAGTAATGAACCAGACTCTGAATCTCTTGGAACATTTTGATGGTGAGAATTTTACCCGCTGGCAAGATACCGTGAAATTTTTCCTGATCACCATCAAGTTATGGTATATCCTTGAAGATGGATTAGAGGAAATTCCTTCCCAAAAGACGATGACACTGCTGAATTAAGGGCCAGATGTAAGAAGCGTCAGGAAGATGATTTTATGTGTTGTGATCGTATTTTGAATTCCCTGGAAACTAATGTTTACAATGCCCATCGAAGTATTGCGTCTGCAAAGGAATTATGGACTAAGCTTCACAACAAATACTATGTCACTTTTATTGATAATTATACTAGCTATGCTTATACTTACTTGATGAAATCTAAGGACGATGTCTTTGACATATTTAAAATATACAAAGCAGAAGTAGAGACACAATTATGACAGAAAATTAAGATTTTACGTTCTGATCGTGGTGGTGAGCATTTTTCTAATGAATTTAAAATCTTTTGTCAAGAACATTAATTCATCAATTTACTGCATCTTATGCACCTCAAAAAAATGTTGTTGCTGAAAGAAAAAATAGAACTTTGGTAGAGATGGTTAATGCTATGCTTATTAATTCTAATTTTCCTAATTCTTTGTGGGGTGAAGGTAAATAATGTTGAACCTGAATTTATAGAGGAAATAACTATGCAAGTTGCTAACCAAGCTACCGAGAAAATTAGTTTTAGCCATCCGATTAATCTTTTTGTAACCGTTAGATGGAATAAAAATATGTTTGCACATGTTTTTTAAACGCACTTGCTAACGGTGATTTAACACCGTTATGTAAATTTTGATTACAAAGGTAACATGCTATTTGGTCCATGGCTTGACCTGACGGTCAATGATGGATCTAGGTACCAACATTCGATACCAAACCTAGATATTGGTCACTTGCTGGGTATCAACAGTTAAATAACCCAAAAAACAACAACAAAAACCGAAGTCTTAAATTTGCAACTAATACACGTAAACGTAAAATACACCAATTTCACCGACTATTATTAAGTTCTAAAGCTCAAGGTCAGAATCAGATACGGGTAGAAATGGTGACCGTGTCCCATTTTATAACGGTAGATGCAGAATAGTTGCTTACAGTCGGGGCACCACAACGGCGCAACTACTTTGGAAAATGCTTTTGTTAATGCCCGTGGGATCCACTTAGTGCCGTCCTTTGTATTGGACAACAAGTTAGCTGTTGTCATTTTGATATTCTTGACAATGAAAGTTTTCCGAGTCTTATTTAGAACGAAAGCTAAATAATGCTTTCACACTCTTTGGCGGTTAAATGACGGGGCTCAATATAAATTTCCATAAACATGTATGGAAATCAGACGTAAAGACTAGTGATGTACGTAGAATGTATGGGACTTTAAAAATAGCGCGTGTCATCCTGACTGTTTTCATTTATGGTTAAGCCACGTCTGTTCAAAGTATATAATTCTTGCTGGCCTTTTATGGCCAATTTTGGTTAACTCACTATTATAGCCTCCTTTTTGCACTTTTTGGCTCGCATGTTGCGTCATCGCGATTGTTTTCACGTGTGATTAAGCCCCATCTGCTCAAAGTATGTAACTATTCCGGGCCTTTTACGGCCAACTTTGGCCAACTCACCACTATTATAGCCTCTTTTGTGTTTCCTTGGCTTCTTGCGTATATCGGTTGTTGCCAGCCTTGTTATTTGTTTAGCATTTATACGCCACGGAACGGTGATCACAATTTGGCAACGAAATCTAATATCTCGACTTTTGCATCTCATTTACAGAAATTACAATGTCTTATGTGCCGACCTAAATGAATCAGTTGGCCCATTCAACTGACAAGTTGCATTTATTCTCGGAGAAAAGAACTTACAAGTCGCATTCTTATGTCTTAATCATTTGTTTTTTTTTCTTACCAAAAACCTTAATTCGGGTTTTGAGTTCTTTCTCTCTCTTCCACCAGTTGAGATGTTGTTTCTCCATTAGAGAACTTAGATACATACATCAACCAAAAAGAAAGTATCTACTACAATAAAGTATCCACTTACATACATCAACCAAGTGGTCTGATGATTGACATGCTCCCTCCCACTGCGAAGACAGGAGTCCGAACCTTATGATTGTTGAAATCCACTCCAATTTAAGGAGTTTACATGTAGTTTAGGGACCACTAATTTAGGACATCAAAAAATAATAATAAAAAAAAAAATTATCCGTTATAATATTAACGTGCGTGATTTCGGAAAGAAAAAAATAGCCGAAGTGCATTTTATTATAATTGCTCAACTACAATTTCTAAAGATTCTTGAAAGAGTGATCCTACAACTACCACTTTTAGCGCCAGGTAATATCTTATGAGGGAATCTGATGGCCGATAGAGAAGTTGTCTGTATCTTGCAGGAAATCACCCGAGATTTTCCTCGTTATCTAGCGTTTTCGAGTTTCAAGCACAAAATTTCTTCACAAACCTAGTAAAAAATTACTCAAAACCTGCATAGACAAGCGGAAGATTTTATTGATAGGTTCCATGACATTTAATTGGGATCTACTATTCACAAAAGGGACTTGTCAATTTTTTTGATTTTTAAGTTGTTTTTTCACACAATTCTACCAGAGCCACTATTTCAAACACGATAATTTTTTAGTATTATGTGTGTATTTTCGTGTGAGGTTTCCCTGAAATTTCAGCTTCTTTACCATTCATCACGTGCATGAGTGTGTTTTCAACTAAGCTCAAGGATTTTGGGTACCAAAAATCCGTATGTTCGTAAATCTGTTTTAGTCCGCTGAGTTGACTACAATTTTGTTCTCCCGTTAACAATTTCTTTAAAAAGAAAAGAATGGGTGAAAATGAATAGTGAGTTTCAGCTACTACAGTTGGATTTGTAAAAAGCAAAGGAAGATAGAAGGAAAATAATGGAAGAGAGAACGAATAAAGCCCATTAAAAACGCAAGCCTGAATGCAAAAGTACGAGATGTGCATTTTGCACTCCCAATCAGGTTTTCTAGTCACTAGAGCAATTGCAGTGGTGCGATCATAACCAAAGACCAAAAACCAAAAAAAACTGACCAAATTTAAATTTAGTTCGTGATACTACACTAGTGTGGAAGAGTAAATTTGGTCGCTTTAGAAAAAGTAGGATCATATTATATGCCCGTCCCATCACCAGGATCACATTATATGCCCGTCCCATCACAGGATCATATTATATGCGTGCCCCATCACCAGGATCACATTATATGCACGCCTCATCAATATGATCACATTATATACCGCCCCGGTGACAAACGAACATTATACGTTCGCTCGATTATATATAATTTTGGTCTTGGTCCCAGATCAAATATAGTCTGGAATTTAGTTTTGGTCCGGATTTTAGTCTTTACTCCGTCCCGCCGTGTCTCATCTCTGGACCATAATTACAGGTTTGATTGTCCAATGTGGTTGCTCTTAAAAACCGCATTAAAGAAATGTAGCCAAATTCGTTTTACTTTTTGGCATTAGGATGTTCCATGTCCGTAAAAGTGTAGTCCATCTCCCCCCCTTTAATGAGAGCAACAGATTCTTAAGCTTCACTCTTTATAGGCGTCAGATTTCCTGTGGTATAAATTCAACTATCATATCCGAGCTCATTTCGAAAAATATTCCCGTGTGAACTATTCAGGTTAGCCGTCAGATATCATTCGTTTTTATATCTCATCCGTTAGATTGGAAAGGGCATTTGTTAGATATGCCAATTATTTGAAATCATAAACATGTATAGGGACATTAACATAGAACTCCGTACTCCATCGTTTTTCCTACAATTCTCGCTTTTCTAAATCGTCTTCACGGTTGGCTGACCTGAAATTGGACGACGTGCATTGTACGTGCACTCTCCTTGTATAGTTAATACAGTGTACTACTACTAGGTATAGGAATTTGCAAACCAACTCCCACAAGCTTAGGACCTAATTAATCTTTTCTAATCCAACTTTTAGTAAACTACCATAGATGGGAGATGGAATTTTAGCATGCGACGCATTGTATTTAATGAAAAAGCCTTGTGTCCCGATACGTAACGCAGTGTGTCTCGATGCGTAGCACAGGATTCTCACTAATTAGGGATTAAAGACACTGACGGACCTACAGCTGGGCTAAAGGGGGCTTTAGCCCGGATAGTCCTTCTAGTCCACAAGCTAAAAAAAAAAGTTCTACTCCATCAAGGTTTCTAGTCCGGGCCTTACAAAAAAATTTAGCCTTCCTGAGTCCGTCCTTGATTAAAGAGAAACTAAGAGAGAATATTAATCAGTAAGCTACATACATGTAGCTAGTAGGAGACATGTTTGGCAAGGTTTGAGAGTGATTGACAACTTAAGGAACAACTAAAGAAAATGCGGGTATTAGGTTAGTAGGGTGTATCCATCTTATATTCTAATCCTAAATGAGTTGGAAAGATTAGTGTTTCATGTCACGGTGAAGTGTATCCTCCTCCTCCTCTTCATCCCCATTTCAACTTCTTCATCATTGTGTTTGCTTATTAATGTTACTAATTATTGGCATCCAATTGTAATTTAATCCTTTGTGTCTACATCCTCTAATTACAGTACAAGAGATTTTTAGTTAGGTTTGGCTTTTAAAATAGGTTACTGAGGTGTCTCCACTTAGGCTGAAGCCATCGTACTTAACTCATCAAAAAAATAAAAAGAAAACTTTTACACCATGCGAGAAGACACAGTCATTGGAACACTTCAAGATCACTGGGAATGAGTAAGCATGAACTTTTTTTGTCCAGTTAATTATGGGTTTGGCGACACCTCTTGCATTATTCTCTTCCTACAAGAGCCTTGTCTCTTAGTATCCAAGTGATAATCTGTTCATGTGAGACACCAATCTATTGTGTTTGGCCATGTTATATCTATATAAGGTTGTGGATTTCAAACAATCAGATTATAGGAGTCAGCAGAGTCTCCCTTGAATGCTTCAAAAAAAAAAAGAAAGAGTCTCCCTTGTTTCGTGAACTAGTGTTTTAAAGGTCTAGTGATGAAATTGTCAAGTAAATTTCTCTATAAAATGGTTTAATTGAACAAAATTACTCCTTGTAATTTTGTGTACTAAAAATTTGTACATGAATTGCATGGACACTTAAAATACAACTTACCATATTGTTGGATTAACCAGAACATGACTCACTGTTATACATATCTATATCCATGGACCATTGTTACTTAAACTCCATATTTAAATGGGTTTATGAGCCATAATTAAATGATCAAGTGTATTAGGTAGTTCACGTCAATGACTATAAATATTAGTTAGCAAAATGCTTGGTAGTTGGATTATTTTCATCTCTAATTGTTGGTAACAAGTTTATGAGAATGGTTAGGAGGTTTCATGCTCCCTCTCTTATAATAGTCTAAATATTTTAAATGAATGATATTAGGAGTAGTCTAAGGATCGTTATTCCGAGGAATAAAAAATAAGTTCTTTGGTAACAAACCCAACACATACATCTTATTAGGAGTAGCATGATCAGAAAATATTTAGATGTATCATGCATTATTTGGATACATGGCAACCACACACTACATCTTCGCACTGCTAAGGTCGGTTTCTATGGGCATAGCAAAGCTGCATTTTTGCCATTTTTGCACCCATTATGAACATGGCAAAGTGATAAACAGGCCTGACTAAGTGGTAAAATTCCCACTTAATCAGGCCAGGTGAAATTTCCATCGAGTGGTCGAGACTAGATCGCTTGGTCAAGACTACACCATTCGGTGTAGTTTAGACAGTTAGCGGCTTAGACTCAGCCGCTCGGTGGAAACAAAACCATCCACTAGATCTAATCCAACGGAAATAAATTCATCCGTCTATAAATACTCAATTATAATTTCATTTCAACTCACACCTTCTTCCTATTTTCTTAGATTTTCCACACTCAAAATATGAACATGGCTCAGTTCATAGAAGAGCAACATGATGCCAAAAATCAAAGAGTTGAACTTCGAGCTAATGTGCAAAATGAAATAAGAAGAGCACGACGTGCAAGATCTACACTTCAGCGCAAACTTAGTACGTTAGAAGATGAATGCATTTGCAGAAATTATGTTTTCTTCACTAATCATCCAACTTTTGATGGCGCATTACGGGCCATTCCGTTTTGGGGACGCGTTTTACTGAAATTTGAAGAAGAAACAACGAATATCAACAGTCATGATTCGATGATGTTGAGTGATAGGTTCTCCATTATTTCTAAGAATGTTAACAAGTATATTGGTATGATAAGGGAAGAGGCTCTAAACATGAGAACTGGTGAAACCCTGCTGGAGATTGATCAAATGTGTCGTGCAAAGTGGCTTCGTGACAATGGAAAGGAGTTCTGATATCGAAGTTGTTATGAAATCTTAAAAGTGTTACCCAAATTTAATCTAATTTATATGTTTTGAGTTCTCAATTTTAACTTACATAGAAAACTTCAAAAGAAGATTACTATTTATCAAAAAAAAAGTGCAATTACCTTAACAATTCAAACAACGATTAACATTTATCTATCAAACTAACGATTACCAAATATATATTCCCCTAAGTCTGTTCGGTTAAATAAATGCGTAGGTAATACACTAGATCCAACTTGTTGCCTAACATTTGCGAACGTTTTTTCTTTATCCTGGACCCATACGATATCACTATTTGCAACAGATTTTCCTTTATCTTTCGTGTTTCTTTGTCTATTTGTTTCGGAACTACTCATTCTTAAGCAGAAAATCGCTTTGGTTTGCTCTCTAGAGAAGAAAAGATTATTATTATTATTATTATTTTTTTCTTTTTTTTTTGTGAATGAAAATTGAAGGGAATGGTGGTATTTATACACGGTAGAGCACCGACCGCAGGAGGTCGAATTTAAATTGCTAAAGGTGCAAACTAGATCGGGCGATCGATTTGAAGCCGCTGACAGTATAGTCTCGGCCGCTCGATTGAGACTCGACCGCTTAACCTTTATCCCATAATGGTGCGGCCAGTTTGTCAGGCCAGCTGGCATGACAAATGGATGGGTTAGCCACCCCTATAGAAACCGGCCTAATAAATACAAATAGCTTCTCATTTGCTTTCTATCTCCCTCGTATAAAAAGACATGATTTATAAGAGGGACACCTGCTAAATAAAAGGGGATATCACTATTAGCAGGGTGATACCAATTCAGGGATCCAACGGTCTGGATCTGTTAATATTTATTTGTCCTATATGGATTGTTATCACCCCAAATAATACCGATATCTCCTTGTAAATCGTGTAAAAAGAAGCCCATCATGCATGTTTATCTTAGTGGAGTCTAGTTATATCCACACACAAAAAAAAATGACAATTTTTTTTGCACATTCCCTAGCTCAATCTGCTTCCCCCACCTTATGTCGCATTATTGGAATCTCTCTCCCCTCCTTGTATTACACCTCTCTCCTGTGCAAATAGTAACTCAGCTCGTGTTTTCTTTTTGCTTTTTGTATCCTTTGTATGAAAATAAACAGACTTTTTATTTTTGGTGAAGGATTTTACCATCACTTCTGCATTAGCGAAGTAGTTTCTCAGATTATTTATGTAACCAGTAGACAGTAGTTATATGAAACTTTATTAGCAACACGGTAGCCATATGACCACAATGCCTGTTCTCTTTGATCTCATCAAGAACTTAACTAAATTTGATGATTTTTTCATTTCTGATCAGCACCGAACTGTTTATAGTTGATGGACGATGCACTAGCTGTATATATATGCAAGATTGCAACTGAAGTCCAGCACTTATGCTAAAAACGGCGGCCAGGCCTGTTAAAATTTCGTTGTTTTCTTTTGGCCTAAAAAGGACCACCGAAAGCCGCATCACATCATAAATTATGATGGTTTTGGTATTTTCCCTCATAAACGCCAAACTTTACACTAAATTCAACTAAATTTGACGAAGAGAAACGGCAGTTATTTAGACTCAAGTCTTAGATTTGCATCTAATTTACGCAGCAAAAGATACACCACCTGACCGACTTTTAATGTTTCTTACATCAGTGATCACTGGAATATGGCGGTGGTGGAGCCAAGTAATTAAGAACTAAGTTTCCAACCGCTCCCGCTTACCAATTGACCCTGAAATTTCTATTAGCTTTCTTTTTTCTTCTTAATAGGCTTCTCTTGTTCCAAGTTATTTATGAAGATGACCCTCCTACAAAGTAGATTTTTCTTGCGCCTCCTATTAAATATTTACGCCTTTCATCATCCACCACGTGTACAGAAAGAGACACGTGGAAGGCATGCAAACACAAGATATCAAAACATGATAGCAAGCATCTCATCAGAAGATGCCATCGGTCAGCAGATTTGACGGTCAGGGACAGAGGATCACAGAGGTATGATGGTTCAGAGGAGCACCAGATAATACCCCTTGGGTGTTATCACACCCAATACCGAGGAAGATCCCAGATCAACGGCCGAGAGGAAGTTTGTCTGACACAGATGTGACCAGACAAAGAGACACTTGTCTGACACGAGCAGACACCCATCTACCCGCATTAAATACCAAAGAGATATACACGTGTCAATCGGCTCGTGGAAGAGGCGAGGAAAATCCTTCGTATTCAAGCTCAGGCCGCAGCATATGCCGAAGACCTCTGCGTAATAGGCACAAAGCACAAGAAGATAAGATTACAACGACGCCTCAGAAATGGGACCCACGTTCCAACCCTATAAATACCCCTTTCCATTAAGAGAGAAGGGGTCGACCAATTTAGAGCAATTATAGGAGAATAGAGGAGAAAGAAATAGGAAGAGTAAGTAATCCCCCTACTTCCGCAGACCTATGTATACTCTAAAGTCATTCGACTATCTTTGTAACCATTCAATACATAGTGAAATACCAGCCCCGTGGATGTAGGCCTTAGTGCCGAACCACGTAAATCTGTCTTATTTACATTTCAACACCTTACATTCAGCGTTAAACTTCATATGCTTTACATTTATACTTGATTCTTGGTTTATTCCTTTATACGAACATTATTTATGATAATATTCGACTAGACAATGACAAGCCCGAAGGCTTCGATTCGATGAATCGATATAATCATCCCCTTTACGCATACGACGTACAATTCTAGAATTAGGATGTGTGCGAATATTGTTTGTGAACACGTGGATGGCTTCGTGATTTATGTGTTCACAATCTGGCGCTAGAAACAGGGACTTTGTCCCAGTAAAAGATTTATCTTATCCTGTGATTTCACCTTAAACGCGCATTATGGTTGTGCCCTATTCTGGGTTCAGCGTGCTTTCAAAATCTTTTTTATTCTGGGTTCAACGTGCTTTCAAAACCTTTTTTATTCTGGGTTCAGCGTGCTTTCAAAACCTTTTTTATTATGGGTTCATGGTCTTCATTTTCACAAACACCATTTCAAAGTAGACAAATCCACGGCTATCTATCACAGATTTGCACGTAAGGCGTTTTTCTTTTAAAACTAAGACTTAATAATCCAGATTCATGAGTTCTCGCGACGGATCTTCCTTTTCAATAGTTTTCTTTTTCAAAAGTAGTCTGAAAACAAGGTCCATGATTGTTTATTAGAGGATTTGTATTGCAAAAACTAGACCGATGGAGTTTTTACATTTTTCTTTTATTAAGGCCCTTGGGCAGCTCATTTCCTTCTATTCCAATAATCTTGCGGATACGAATGGCACTAACCCGATCCTCGTGGATATCTTTGATTATCTTTATTTATTCCCCTATGCAGAAAAAATTAAAAATGGAAAAGATACTAGAGGCAGGAAAAACCAAAGCCTCATCAAAGGAGACACCGAGGATTACCCCGGTCATGACCCGAAGCAAGCAGAAAGGAGACAAAGCTAAAACAGCTACTCAGAGGCAGGATGCTGCGGAAATTACCTCACCTATGAACACTAACTCCATTGCAGCCGCGGCTCTCAAAGCAACAGCCACAAAGAACAACGCAACTGTTGCGGCCCTCCAGGCTACAGAAGCTAACAAGACTTTGGTTTCAAACCAAATCCATCAACAAAAGAAGGGGTGGCAGAATCTATGACACATCAGCCCGCACATCCACCAGTCTTCGGAATGCCGTCAACCAACGGTCAGAATCAAACCATACCAGTGGTTTTAGTACCGCGGGTGGAAGCTCAACCGAGGGGACCAAACTTGGAGATACCAACAATTGAAGCTGATCCTCGGCCACCCTTAATACACACAGTAGACGAAGGGGGAACTATGGCCGTAGGGGTACAAGCCGGAACTCCCAATCAGGGATCAAACCAGTCCCACCGACTGATGGTAGAGCTCGAAGAATTGAAAAAGAGCCAGCAGGTCTACGCAGATGCCGTAGCTCTTCTGGCCAGGGAGAACCAAGACTTGAAAGATAGGATTGCCCAAAGCACGAAGACTAGCCAACAACTGGACGAAGCAAATTCTAAAGCACCAGAGCCTAATCGAGACCGAAGAATCATCCTAGCAAACGCCAGGGGAAGCAGTGCATCCGATCCGGAATATGCCGCCGAAGACTTAGACTATTATGACAGTGAAGTTCGAAGAAAGAAACGCTCAACTGAGCATGAGAACGTGGGATATTACCGCGCAATGGAGGAGCTGCGTGATGAGATGATGGCTGAGATCAGGCAGTTAAAAGCCAGACAAGGCGGAGGAAGGCTTGAAGAGGTGATGAAAGAAGCTAACTCCACGCCCCTAACTCATCGCCTGGCAAATACCCCCATTCCGTTAAAGTGCCCTGTCCCAACTTTTGAATGCTATGACGGATCCAGTGATCCCGCGGCACATATCCGGTATTATAATCGTATCTTAGCCCGATGGAGTCAAAACGACGCCGTCCTCTGTAGATATTTCCCATCAAGTCTGAAGGGATCGGCTTTGTCTTGGTTTGACAACCTGCCACCTGATTCCATCAACTCCTACGATCAACTCGCAGAGAAATTCTTGAGAACCTACATGTACAACAAAGCTGTCAACACCGGAATGGATAAACTTTTTTCTCTGGCAATTGGTTACAAGGAGAACACGAGGGAATACACCAACAGATGGCACAAGATCTGCCAAGCCATAGGGAGTGTGGATCCCGTAGTAAGCATCAACTGCTACAAGTGGGGATTAGACCGAATGAGTCCACTATTTGTTGAGATCCACGGAAGCGTACCTAAGACAGGAGATCTTCGAATAATTATTGAGAAGTACGCTCGTCTTGAAGAAATCCAGCGTGAGAACCCGAGGGCACAAACGCAGAGGTCTCACCGTACCAATTCCGCAGAACAAACCAGCGGGGCCAAAAGAAATAGCTCAGTGGAACGCCTCACGAAGATAGGAAGGAACGAAGAGATGAACGACGAAAAGACGATCGAAAATTCGAAGATCAGGTTTACACGAAGCTCAATGCTAGCTACGCTCGGATCTTGCGAGAGATCAAAGGAAGGGAAAATTTGGAGTGGCCGTGGTCTAAGGGAAAACACCCCCAAGACCGAGAAGTCTAAAGATTACTGTGAGTATCATTGCTTCAATGGACACCAGACCGAGAAATGCAAAAACCTCAAAATAATGATCCAAAAATTGATTGATGCTGGCGAACTCAAGCAATACATACGAAAGGAGTCACCGAGGACAGATCCAAACGAACCAAGCAAGTCCAACTTCCAGAGGGAAACCGCACAATCAACACCATCTCGTGTTCCGAAGCCGCAGGGCCCTCACTTACAGCAGATAGGAAAGAGGCTACGAAGCAATTCGAAGACCACTGCGAATTATATAAGATTGATGGCGTAGAGGTGGACGAGCACGAAGAGTGGATGGACGCACCTATCATCTTCGATACTGAAGATATCGAAGAAGATATGGAAGACCATAACGATCCCTTGGTCCTCACACTACCAGTGGCCGGATGTAACCTCAAAAAGATCCTCATCGACGGGGGAAGCTCAGTGAACGTTCTATTCTACGACGCCTTCAAACGGATGAAGCTCCATGATGAACAGCTAATGACCTCTTATTACACCATCTACGGGTTCAACGGAGCGCCCACAAAGCCATTGGGAGACATCGTGTTGCAGGTGAACGCCGGGCCCATGAAAGTAGAAACACGATTCAGCGTGGTGACGCCCCATCCCCCTATAACGCCATTATTGGACGAAAGTGGGTACATAAACTCAAGGGAGTGGCAGCAACTTACTACCAATATCTCAGGTTCCCTACACCCGAGGGAGTGATGGAAATCAAGGGAGATCGGGTCTCTGCAAAAGAGTGCCACCACTCAGGATCGTATCAACAACGAACAGGAAGAGCAGCGAAAAACCCGAAGGATCAAAAATAAAGAAGCTGCGAAAGAAAAGGCCATAGACCTGTTCCTCAAGGAAACCACAGGAAGGGCTTGACAAAGGATGATAATGTCCTTAACACAGAGGCAAGTACTTCAGCAGCCAACGAAGGACAGAAACATACCAAATAGCAATTAAAGAACGTCCCAGTCCTTGGGGACCCGAAGCCGGTGTTCACACCAGTGGAGCCCGTAAAAGAAATCAACATAGGAACGGAAGAAAACCCGAAGATGATCAAAGTAGGGACCATAATGGACGAAAAAGAGAAGATTCCTTAACCAAATTACTTAAAGAATACGCGGATGTATTCGCCTGGAAGTTAGGAGACATGCCGGGGATTGATCCGAAAATAATCCAACACGAGCTGCGCATCAAACCAGGCACGCCACCTTTCAGGCAGAAAATAAGAAAAGTTGCACCAGAGTATCATAAGGCAGTAGTAGAAAAAGAACTTCGGAAACTACTAGAAGCAGGCTTCATCAAGGAAGTCAAATACCCTACATGGATCTCCAACATGGTCGTCGTTCCTAAGAAAAATGGAGGGGTTAGGATATGCATCGACTTTACTAACCTCAACAAGGCATGTCCAAAGACAGCTATCCCCTGCCGAGCATAGATCAACTGGTTGAAGCAGTGGAAGGTACGAAGAGCTGTCATTCATGGACGGATATTCTGGTTACAACCAAGTAGCCCTGGCAGAAGAAGATCAACTACACACAGCATTCTACACCCCGCATGGCCTTTATTGCTACACTAGAATGCCCTTTGGACTTCGAAACGCAGGGGCAACGTACCAAAGAATGGTCGATGCTATCTTCAGGCCATGGATTGGTAGTACCCTAGAAGTCTACGTTGATGACATGCTCGTCAAAAGTAGGCTGCGCAAAGATCACCACCAGGACCTGAGAGATATTTTCGAAGCAATGAGGAAACATCACATGAAAGTAAATCCAGAAAAATGCACTTCGGTGTCACCTCAGGGAAATTCCTCGGATATCTGGTAACAAAAAGGGGTATTGAGGTAGACCCCGCGAAGATTCAGGCCATAGTGGAAATGCCATCTCCGAAGAATTTAAAAGAAGTGCAAAAGCTCAATGGGTCCTTAGCAGCCTTGGGCAGATTTATTGCCCGATCCTCGGACAAATGCAAACATTTTTTCAATATTCTCAAAAAAGGGAGTAAGTTTGAATGGACCGCAGAATGCGAAGAAGCCTTCCAAAGAATCAAGGAACACCTGGCTTCAATTCCCCTGCAGAAGCCTGATCCTGATGAGGTTTTGGCATTGTACATAGCAGCGACAGAAGACGCAGTTAGCGCAGTGTTGGTCAAAACCAATACGAAGATAGAACAACCTATCTATTATGTCAGCAAGACCCTCAATTCTGCGGAAAGGAATTACACGAAGATCGAACAACTCATCCTGGCATTAGTATGGGCTACTCAAAAGCTGAGAACCTATTTCCTAACTCACTTCATCCGCGTCCCATGCAAAGCACCACTGGAAGCAGTCCTCAAAAGCGCGGGAAAAGTAGGTAGAATAGCCAAGTGGAACACCCACCTGGACCAATTCAACATCATTCATGAAATTCAACATTCCCAAAAATCCCAAGTTTTGGCGGATTTCTTAGCAGACCTCCCCTGGACAACGATGAAGAGATTAGGGGAATACCAGAAGCCGACGAGGAAAGCAAGGATCCAGTTGATGTCCTCGAACCCGCGAGTCAAAGACAATGGGAAGTCTTCGTTGATGGTTCCAAAAATAAGGAAGGGGCAGGAATAGGCATTGTCATCACCACCCCAACTGGAGAAAGGATCGTACAGGCACTCAGGTTAGAATTCAAAGAGCATACTAACAACATCGTCGAATACGAGGCAGTCGTACATGCCCTCCGCTTAATAATAGAGATGGGGGTAACTGATGTAAGACTGACAAGTGATTCGCAGCTTGTCATACGGCAAATAGGGCTCGAATACAATGTGTACGACACCCTCTCAGCTTACATGGCCTTGGTCCAAACATTGGCATCACAAATTCCGAACATCAAGTTCCGGCACTTATGCAGAAGGGATCTCAGGCACGCGGATGCCCTAGCATATATATCATCCATGCTGAAGGACAAGAGTATCGAAGCTATCAAAATAACAAGGGTATACGAGCCTTCGATTGCATCACAATTTTCCTTTGCTACAAATCAAGATACAGTGGAAGAAAATATCGAAGATCAGGTGGGAGAAGACATCCGTGACGATTTTGACGAAGAAGATATCCTGTCAAGAGCAAATCAAGACGAAGATTTCAACAACGAAGATGATTGGAGAATGATGATCCATGCGTTTCTCAAGGATGGAACCTTACCCGCGGATCACAAACAAACCAGGAAAATACTCTCCAAAGTAGGAAGATATGATCT
The DNA here is from genome assembly GCF_003573695.1 of Papaver somniferum. NCBI lineage: Eukaryota > Viridiplantae > Streptophyta > Magnoliopsida > Ranunculales > Papaveraceae > Papaver > Papaver somniferum. The sequence continues at coordinate 130,840,939 of NC_039362.1, read as the reverse complement.
TCGGGATGGGATCCTGTACAAGAAATCTTTCCTCGGACCGTTACTACGTTGCTTATCCAGGAAAGAGGGGCATCGAATTCTAAACGACATCCATTATGGTGACGCAGGGAATCATAGCGGCATGAGATCACTAGCCGACAAAGCAAAAATGCAAGGATATTACTGGCCCACAATGATACAAGATGCTGCAAGAATGTCCCGACGATGTGAAGAATGTCAGCGTTTCGCCAAAAAGATACACGCACCAGCAACAACGTTGAATTCTGTGGATAGTCCGTGGCCATTTGCAAAATGGGGCATAGATATCGTTGGGCCTTTCATCGAAGGATCAGGGAAAAGACGATTTTTGATAGTATCCACGGACTACTTCAGTAAATGGGTGGAAGCCAAAGCCTTAGCCAGGATCAGAGACGTGGACGTGTTTACTTTCATATTCCAAAACATTATTTGCAGGTTCGGCATACCAGCGGAAATCGTGTCCGATAATGGTAAACAATTACAGGGGAAAAACATAGACATGCTCTTCGACACTTTCAAAATAAGGAAAAACAAGTCCACCCCCATATACCCTCAAAGCAACGGACAAGCGGAAGCTACTAACAAGACCCTCGCCCTTATCCTCAAAAAGCAATTAGACGAACACAAGGGGCGATGGTGTGAACAGCTACACAATGTATTATGGGCATACAGGACAACACGAAGATCTGCCACTGGGGAGTCCCCATTTCTCCTCACTTATGGAGCTGAAGCAGTCATCCCAACGAGATCCTCATGCCAACCACAAAGACCGAAGCATGGGAGAAAAATCTCACAACAGACATGATGTTAGAGAGACTGGACGACCTGGAAGGAAGGAGGGAAGCAGCATTGCAAAAGATGGAAAATTATCAACGGAGACTAGCGAGAGAGTACAACAAAAAGGTTAAGCTTCGAAATTTTGTAGAAGGGAGTATGTGCTAAGAACAATCCCGCAGTATCAACGAGAGAAGAAATGGGGAAAGTTAGCACCTACATGGGGAGGACCTTTTATAATACACGACATTGCGGGAAACGGTTCCTACTATCTTCGCAATCTGAAAGGCGAGGTCCTCCGGCACCCTTGGAATGCTAAATGGCTCAAACCGTACTACCCATAGGAGCAGCGCAGCTTTGCATCTGCGTGAAGAATACCAGAAGAAGAAGGCAGCGTAACCGCTTTACATGTTTCTATCTCTGGACGAGAGAGTAGCAGGCCTCAACCTATCAATCAAACTTTTTGGGAAATCTTCAAGCAAACGAAATGGTCAAAAGGCCCGCTGGATGAACGCATGTACATTACATAATAAATTAACAATATTGGGGAAAGTAGTTAATCTACAATCTCTCAGGGCTCCCCTATCAGTGTCTATGAGTGTAAGACCAGGGGGAAGGCACCCAGCAGAAAGAGATACCCAACCAATTTTAAGGCAGCGGGTCGACGGAATGGGTGCATGTAAATATTTCAAATAAGCATTCCATATCCTAGAACGCTGCCTCGGCCCCCACCGTTTGGGAATCCTCTGGCCCAGGATTCGCCAGCGGGGTGACAGGTCTCAAGACGATCACGAAGGTATTTACCTTCGGTGTCGCACCCAAACACTCTCAACTTTTTACAAAGCAAGTTATTTCTAGTTTAACACTTCACAATACTTAAAATAAAATGAATTGATAACGCAGGTATGCCAAAAGGATGATCCATTTCATAAAGAGTTGATTACAAGATTCAGCAAATAAGATAAAGCAGGAAACACATCAAAAAATGATCCGAAATTATATAATCAACAAGGATCAACTTTCTATGACTAATAAAAGAAATCTACTTGGACGATACAGCTCCATCAACAGGGTTGTCTCTGCGAGATGAAGGTACGCTACCACCTGAAGAGGCCCAGAAGAACCAGGCAAGGGCGCGGGAAGGGGACGACGCGGATAATTCTTGACAAGACCATGTTCGACTTTAAGATCAAGTTCAATCTTATCTAGGACTTTGTTGGTCTCTTCAGCCAACTGACATCGAGCTTTATAAGTGATAACAGCGGTCCGCTGGTTGGCCTGAGACAGCAATGCAGATAGGCGTTCCGCCTCTTTGGAGGCAATCTCCGCTGCTTCCTCACGAGACGCGGCCAACCCTTTGAAATAGTTGGCTTGTCCTTCCTGCTGCACTAAGGCAGATTGAGTTTTTTAAGCTCATCATTTGCTGCGTGAAGCTGTCCCTCGAGTGCTGAAAACAAGAAATACCAAGGGGTTAAAACGAAGAAATAACAGAATCACACTCGATAAAACGAGGTTATACCTTCGACATTAGCCGAAGCCTCTTCATACTCATTGACAACTGCGTCCCGAGCCTCATCAAGAAAGTCATATTCGTGGATAGTTTCTTATAATCCGTTTGAAGGTTCGTAAGAGCAAATTGACTCGCGTCTAAGTCTACCTGCTTCATTGAATCCAAGTGACGAAGATGGTTGACTTCGTCATTCATCTCCCCCATCCTTTTATGGAGTCGATACACATTCACTTCAAGATCTCTTTCAGACTCCACTTGGCGAGCAACATCAGCTCGAGACGCTGCTAGGGCTTTACTAAGAGCACCAACCTCGCCCTAGCATTATCTCTTTCCTCGGAAAGACGCATACTATCCCTAACCCCGGGGCCTAAGAAAAACGAGCCTGTTGTAACTCTCCTTCCAAAAAGCGCACTCTAGCCTCTAAGTCCGAAGCATGTTCTCGAGCATCACGCAGGTTGTCACGCGTCCATAGCAGCGTACCATTAAACAGACAACGGTCATGATTGTACTTATTTTGCATATCAACCATCAGTGTTCGCTTTTCACGCCACTCAGCTGTTAAGGCGTTGTGCTCATCAGCACGAGCATTCCACTTTACGGCTTCGCTTTTCAACTTACCCACCAACTCTGCAATACGGGATTTCTGTCGTTCCCTTTCTTTCCGAAGCCATATCAGCTCGGGGACTCCACCCACTGAAGATAGGGTGGGGAGACTCAGACAGAACACCAAAATACAATAGGGAATCACGAGGAGTGAAAGATCCGTAAAATACGAACCTGTGAAGGACGACATTTCTACGAGTCTGCTCCAATTCGTTGCGGACTATAGCAAGTTCTGAACGAAGACTCTCCTCAGCGTTACCCAGCTGTTCTTTTTCCTTCAGACGACCCCTCAGTTCATTTATTTCCATTCAGCCGCAGACAGTTCCTCTTCTCTATGACGAAGCTTGGCCTCCAACTTTAAAGACTTTGCTTTAAGAATTGGTATAGAACATGGTTACAATGTTCGCTCCTCATCATCTATGTCACAAACAACAAATTATTATACCAAGGGATCAGATATCACGAAGAATACAATGTTCGGATATCATGAAGAAAAAAGTACAAGGATTTACCTCTAAGACACGCTGCTGGGGAAAACCGTATTGGTACCCATCAGCTATGGCCATCATATCAGCAACAGAGGAGGGAGGGTCAACCACTAGGTTAGCTTCCGAAGCTCTCAGATTCTTCTCCCACATCTCAGCAACGCGGGCTTCAGAAGACAATTGCATCATCCGACGAGTATAAGCGTCGAATTCTTCTCACCAGTGACCACTGGGGCAGGGTTAGGGACGAACATCAGGTTCTTCTTCTTAAGCCAAGCCAAAATGGCATCTTCACCTTCAGGCATTAGCGAGTAAGGGAAATCCTCTGAAGGAGACCAACCGCAGACTTCCCTTGGCGGTTATCTCCTCACCCGCGCAAGTCTCGACATTACCACCTCAGCATGACCACCTGCGTTCTCAGCTTGCTGATCAGTGGTACCTTCTTTGCCAATTCCCAAGCACATCCCAATCATCATTTGGGGAAAGCAATGAGAAGTCTTCGGCAAGACCCATGGCACATTTCACATCAAAGGATTCCCCCGCGGAATATATCCTACCAAAGAAAATTCAGGGGAAATAACGGGCAGAGTACCCACACCAACAATATCATCGCCAACAGGGGCAGATCCACCCCGCCAGTACCACCAACGGTAATATTACCCTCAGACTCACCATCACCACACCACCGCGGCAACTTCTTCTTCACCATTACCACCTTCGTCATCAGGGTGAGAAGTGTCGGTACGCTCTTCTCCATCGGACATTTCTTCATCCTCACCATACCCTTCGTTTACGGGACTCGTAACCTCCTCATAAACCTCAGCCTCACCGGTAACCGCAGTAGAAGATTGTTTGGGTCCAAGTTTCTTCTTCTTCGACACCTACAAACCAGTATACATCCCACAAAGGCTCATTTTTTCCCTCACTTCAAAAATGAAAATTATTTCAAGCAAGAAAAAAGGGGAAAATAGAATAGAGAATATAAGAAGAAACTATACCTTGGCAGCAACAGCACTCTTCGTTGGATGGATAGCACCAGAACCCTCCTCCTCATCTCCATCAACGACATCAAGAGCATAAGGAAAATTCATGCCCTCGAAATTCGGACGCCAAGGACAGAAATCTCCATAACGAGCAGGAGGAGTTTCACGAGGCTTGCTATTTTCAGAAGGACGCCAACCGCGTGGACCCGGAATCCATCCATAATCCCAAGGACCAACTACCTCAATAACAGTAGCATGCCATTCATAATCATGGTCACGCTTAATCCTTTCACGAGCAGGAAAGAGTTTCCGTTTAGCAGATCCCTCAGTACCAGGAACATACTTCAGCTTGGCATCACTCACCTCACTCAAAAGAAGAATTTCACCACGGGAGCAGCAATATTACGAAGATTAACACTCCACGGCTTACGGTTTCTGCTGTTGACATAATCCCCAAAAAAGCTGTTAAAATTCTGAGGAGTGTACCACTCTCTCTCAGCAGGATTTGGAACATAGCAAGTCATCATAGTCTCTCCCTTGCTTCGCAAGTAACATTCCTTCAGTGAACGAAGATAATTCCCAGATAGTTGTGACACGGAACGATTATGAGTGTTCGTGGAAGAGCCTTCGCGACTAGCCAACACGTCATAATAAAAGGAGTCACCCGACTTATATAGGGGCAACATGAGACCCGCCTCGAAGTCTCCAACCATAGTCAACAGATGAAACTCGTCAAACTGATACTTAGCAAGGAGCTCGGACAGTTTCTTCTTCATCTGCGGAATCAGAAGTAGGACTCAATTCCGAAACTTTCATTTTAGAAGGAATATTTTTAGACGGATCAGCTCTCGACATAGTACCCTTGGATTACTTCCCTTTGAAAGAAACCGCGGGAGGAGGCGACAAATATTTATGCGGAGGCACTGAAGAAGGAGCCATTGAACGAAGGGGCGGAACATCCACTATTTCAGTACGAGGAGGAGGAGCCCGCGTACTCCTAGAGTCATCACGAGGAGGAGCCTGCGTACTCCTAGAATCTTCACGAGGACGAGAAGGGGCACGGTTAACAACATACCTAGATCCAGAAAGACCCTTCGGCACATCCCCTTTCTTAGTAGGCACAACCTTCACACCGGAGGAAGATGAAACCCTCTGACCCCGGGGATCCGATTCCGAAGACTTGTAAGGACCTTCCCCAAGTGGAGATCTGTCAGAATATCGACGCGGAGGGGATCTTGGCAGACTAGACGGCGGGGTTTGGTAAGGAGCCCGCGGACGATCAGACATGTTTACAAAGAAACACAAAAACAGTTTAGAGAAGAATACGAGGAGATCACTAAAGATCAAAAAACCCATAATTGATGGTTCATCCGGATAAACATTAAAAACCCGAAGAACTAAAAAATACTCCATCCAACTCCAGGGATAATACTTAGATACAGACTCACAGACGTTGTAACAAAGAACAGGGGCAAGCATATATGCTTCGACATGTATGTTCTTCATCACAAAATCAAGAATACAAAAGCAGGAGACAAACGGGTAGATACATAGATAAATCAATGATGAACAACTAATGAAAAACCCCATACCTGTATAGAAGAGGACGACAAGCACCAACCAAAGTCGAAGAAAGGAGGATCGGAGATATCAAAAGATACAGGGGCAACAACAATCGAGAGCGAAAGAAACAGAAAATTGAATGTTGTCATCTTCCTCACAAGAATGATGATAATAAATGACTAAAGAACAAGAATAGAAAACAAGAAGAGGATGAACACTGACAAGAAGAGGATAAAAGTTTTTTTTTTCACATTCTCTTTCCTATTTATGAAGCTAGAGAAGACAATAACTGCTCCTCGTACCAAGGAGCAGTTACGGGGAAAGTTGATGCAAAGTGGGAAACGTGTAGGATGACCTTTCTTCTTCAAAATTGCAAAATACGCCCAAGTCAGAAGAAGAGGGGCAAATTGTATGTACACCTTTCATCATCCACCACGTGTACAGAAAGAGACACGTGGAAGGCATGCAAAACAAGATATCAAAACATGATAGCAAGCATCTCATCAGAAGATGCCACCGGTCAGCAGATCTGACGGTCAGGGACAGAGGATCACAGAGGTATGATGGCTCAGAGGAGCACCAGATAATACCCCTTGGGTGTTATCACACCCAATCCCGAGGAAGATCCCAGATCAACGGCCGAGAGTAAGTTTGGCTGACACAGATGTGACCATACAAAGAGACACTTGTCTGACACGAGCAGACACCCATCTACCCGCATTAAATACCAAAGAGATATACACGTGTCAATCGGCTCGTGGAAGGGCGAGGATAATCCTTCGTATTCAAGCTCAGGCCGCAGCATATGCCGAAGACCTCTGCGTAATAGTCCCAAAGCATAAGAAGATAAGATTACAACGACGCCTCAGAAATGGGACCCACGTTCCAACCCTATAAATACCCCTCTCCACTAAGAGAGAAGGGGTTGACCAATTTAGAGCAATTATAGGAGAATAGAGGAGAGAGAAATAGGAAGAGTAAGTAATCTCCCTACTTCCGCAGATCTCCCTACTTCCGCAGACCTATGTATACTCTAAATTCATTCGACTATCTTTGTAACCATTCAATACATAGTGAAACACCAGCCCCGTGGATGTAGGTCTTAGTGCCGAACCACGTAAATCTGTCTTATTTACATTTCAACACCTTACATTCAGCGTTAAACTTCATATTATTTACATTTATACTTGATTCTTGGTTTGCTCCTTTATACGAACATTATTTATGATAATATTCGACTAGACAATGACAAGCCCGAAGGCTTCGAGTCGATGAATCGATATAATCATCCCCTTTACGCATACAACGTACAATTCTAGAATTAGGATGTGTGCGAATATTGTTTGTGAACACGTGGATGGCTTCGTGATTTATGTGTTCACAATATCCTAGTTTAGTCTCACGTTTGGTTATTTGGATGTTGTAGTGTTGAAGAGACTAGTAGAAGTGGTGGCGACAGCGGTGGCCCATCTTATAACGGTAGATGCATAGTAATTGCCCGAGGGAAAAAGGAAAAAGCATAACAGTTGTCTTCCGTTGGCTACCTCCGCGGGACAACTACTTTGGAATATGCTTATGTTGTTGTTGCGGGATCCACTTGATGCCGTCCTAATGAACAACAAAGATGTTATTTTGAGTGGAAGGGCTAAAAACACTCTGTTCACTGCCAAATCAAATGAAAGACGGGTGAAGGAATAAGTTCTTAACGGTGGGAAAGAATGTTTTAGATAAAGAGTATTACATTAACTAGTTGGAATCCTAACAAGCTATGCTCCAACAACGTACTACTACATTAATTGAAAAAATTGTCGTGCTAACCTACCAGCGAGTCTCATGGGTAACCTAACCAAGGGAGCCGAAGCGGATGGGGCTGAGATTGTGTCACAAGAAAGGCAAGCTAACTCTACCTTCCATGTTAATTCTTGCAATATTACGTCATTTGGGGCTAAAATTTTAAAAGAGCCATCTTTAAAAAGTTTTATATGTTTAGAAAATTGAACCAATATTTTGGAGGCTAATTATCAACCTCTCAACGAGATTTCTTTTCAAGCGTCTGAAGATCAGCCTCTTCTTAATCTCGACCGCAGAACACTTTTCTAAGTGAAAAAGTGTAGGAAAGAGTTTGGATGAATAAGTGAGTATTCTCATTGTAATAGCACCTAATTTGATCCAACTTATTCATTTTGAACGAAAACTCTCAAACTCATAGTCGTTGCTCTAAGAACAAAAACTAAACCATTCTTCTACACTCTAATGGTCATAGACGTGAGTAGGAAATCAAAACAAGCCTAAAAGATGGCCCGTTTGATTTTTAATGAAACCACAATGGTTTGAAGATATATATGATACAATGATTTTTTTTTTATTATTGATCATAAATATTTTTTTGTATTCATTGAGATAAAATATTGTTTCTCTGACACTTCAACAAACTGTTGAAGCTCATAACTTCAATAGTGTGATTCAAAATAAAATTCAAAATATACGGCATGGAACTTAGAGTTACTCTGGTCAGATATATTGTTAGTAACATGACTTATACATACTTGAAACCATAATTTAACAACAAACAAAAACCTTAATAATTAGAATTAAAATCGATTTTAAGGAGTTATTAAAACATTGAATACATTATCACTATACCCATATTTACTTGTTAAACAATTTTGGTATAAACGCATTTATACTTTCCCAAGTCGACCGAGTTTACTCACCATTATTTTCCCATGGTGCAAGTCGGTTTGGCAGAGAGGACAAGTAGCGAGGAACTCGACCAGGGGGGGTGGGGGGATCTTGGGTACTTAAGAATCATGATAATGTAAATTATATATGATGGTAGTTCCATGTCTGCGTTCAGGTAAAATTTATTGGAAGGGAATTTTAGTCATCAGGTTGAAGAAAGTTCCATGAGAAAGTATTTGAGAACAAGCATAATACTGTTCATAGAGCTCTACAGATTGCACTATTCTCGTTCAATCCATATGATTATCCATTTGTTTCTAGTGAAACTGAGGTTGCTGATAACATCATTCATGTCTCAAATTAGGAAGATAAAAGATGGAAACACCCCAAATGCCTTACATAAAAAGTAATAGGACGCGACCTGGAAAAATAGCACCTATGCATGTACAATTATTGCAAGGGATCATAATAATGTTTTTGGGGAGCTGGTACTCGTATTGGCAAGTCTGACATTCCTATAGTTGCAGAAGTTGATGGGTTTTATTTGACAACTGAATTAGCAGTTTGGTTAGACCTTAAGGAGATAATCATTGAAGGAGACTGCCAAGAAGTTATAAGATGTCTCACACGAGCAACGACAAGACCACCTTAGAGAATATGGAAGATAAGAGATGATATTAATATTGCGTCTCATTCGCTAGCTGGTTATACACTTTCTCACAAAGTCTAAGATAAGTGAAAAAGCGGGGGTCTAACAACGACACCCAATATTTCGTTAGGCAATCTGTATGGACTAACTCCAATATAATTCCAAGAGAATCAACTAGACAGTCAGACTCAATCAAGGAAAATATATCCAAGAGTGATATCTCTGTTTCTCAATGTAATCAGCAAATTAAACAGATAGAAATTTGCGAGCCTGATTATTATGAGAAACAATTTGAACGGTACCAAAGACCAATGTTCAAGTGTCAATCAATTTAAATCAACAACCAAAGGTTGGATTTACCAATTGATTTAATTACGTACAACCTATGATATTTCAATTACATATACAAATATAATGCGGAAAAGAAATAACACAAACACCATAAGTTTTGTTAACGAGGAAACTACAAGTGTAGAAAAACCCCGAGACCTAGTCAAGATTTGAACACCATACTGCATTAAGCCGCTACAGACTCTAGCCTACTACAAGGTAACTTCGTACTGGAACGTAGTTGAGCCTAACCAATCTCACACTGATTAAAGTAAAGTCGTGTTCCTTACGCCTCTGAATCCCAGCAGGACTCTACGCACTTGATTCCCTTAGCTGATCTCACCCACAACTAAGAGTTTCTACGACCCAAAGTCGAAGACTTGATAAACAAATCTGTCTCACAAAGAAAAGTCTATTCTTATAGATAAATCTGTCTCCCACAGAAATACCTACGAAGTTTGTTCCATCTTTTGTTAGTCAAGGTGAACAGGAACCAATTGATAATCCGGTCTTATATTCCCGAAGAACATCCTAGAAATATCAATCACCACACAATAGCTTAACTATATGTTAGTAGAGCAAGTTACTGTGGAATCACAAAGAATGAGACGAAGAGGTTTGTGATTACTTTTTATATCTTACATATCAGAGATAAATCTCGAGAAAATCTTAGAGAATATAGTATTCAATACGATAGAACAAGTAAGATCAGAACATGCAACTACAGTTGGGTCTGGCCTCAGAATCCCAATGAAGTCTTTAAGTCGTTAACCTATAATGGGTTGAAAAACCTAGGTTAAAGGAGAATCGACTCTAGTCGCAACTAGTATCACACATGAGGTGTGAGGATTAGGTTTCCCAGTTGCTAGACTTCTCCCTTATATAGTCTTAAAATCAGGGTTTGATAACTTTGTAACAAAGCAATCAATATTCACCGATAGATAAAACCTAATTTAAGATTCAAGCTAATATCTTTCCACCGTTAGATGGTTTTAGCTTGTTACACAAAAATGAAATACACTTTCATTTAGATATGGGTAACCATACCTAAACGTGTATATTGAGTTGGCTCAATAACAGTTAACCGAAGTTATCCATATGAACACTTTTGTGTGAACCATGTTCATCTTAACACTTCTAGATCAAATGACAATCAAATGAATCTAATTGTGTTACTCATAGAGTTGTTCAATTGTTTATATTCTCATAGAAGTATACAAGATATAATTGAAATAAAATCTGATTGTTTTCAATCATTGAAACATTCTTAGAAGAAATAAAAAGCTTTCTCACACAAACTATTAGCTTATAAGAAATTTTCAAGTGATCGAATGATCAATACGAAATATTCTGAGTCTACATCAAATGACTGTCTCACACAATCATGTAAGATGTTACCGGGTGATTTTCACATGATCATCTTTTGACTTTCGCCAAGAATTATGATGAATGTAGTTAAAGAAAAAATCTTTCCAACACATATTTCGAGAAAGATATAAGCGAGTTAAACTCAACAAGAAATATCAAATGTGTATAATGTAAAGTCTATATAGCTATACGACTTTTTCTCAATAGGAGTTAGAATATAATAGACTTCTGAGTGATAGATGAGATCAAGGCTCCACATACCTTTTGTTGATTAAGTTCCACAAGATCCCCTTAGTAGTTCTCCGTCTTCAATCGATGAACGCCGTGAAGTCTAAAGCTCAACTAAACATTCTATCATAATCCGAGACATAACTATAAGTAGACTAGAAATCAAGACTTATAGTTTTGACAACTAAACTTGACAAACAAGATTGAGATATGAGGTAACCTATGCCAAATCTCCTTAGCTTGAGAATAGAGATGACAAGTTTCCAATTTTTCAAAACCTCCAATTGACTGCAAAGAGCCAATAAAATGAACATCGGTAAAGAAGTGTGTCCAAACCTCAACTGCAAATGAACAAGTTAAAAGAAAATTTACATTTCTATTTTGAAACATATTTTGTTTTTGAGTTTTCACCTAAAAATATTCTGTTACACATAGCGTGTAAAACACTTATTCACTTCCTCTCTATTACATTTGTGTTAGAAGACACAATCTCGTAGTATAACGCGCCAAATTGCGCAACACTGAAGTTGTAGCCTGGAATCCCGACGATGTAGCGCCAATATGGCAGAGACAAGAAAGGTTACTTAACACATGCGATACTCTGCGATAGTGTTGCAAATCCTTATTCAGAGTTACCCCAGCTCAAGGAAGGAATAAATGATGAAATGCAAGTCATGGAATGACTTTGGCATCGTCCCAAGCATTCGCCAAGCTTGGAAAATGCATATGCAACAATGGTGTTGCCAAATGCTCCATTGATGATTATTGCTCGCCAAAAAGAATGAAAGTGATGCATATGAAGTATGAAGTTGAACTAATCAAGTCAAGACTCAATTGGCATGATATTTGGGTGTTGGAATCCAAATTAGCTAAGTGCATGATCGGGACTGTTGATGGTGGTTTTTAGTATATGGCGAAAACTTAAAAGTCTATCTACCTGATTCTGCATCAACACTAGTAGTAGACCTTGATATGTCTATATTCCGCAAGGAATTTGAAGAATATATCAAAATCTTGGGTACTTAAGAATCATGATAATGTAAATTGTATCTGATGGTAGTTCCATGTTTGCGTTCAGGTAAAATTTATTGGAAGGGAATTTTAGTCATCAGGTTAATGTGGATTGGAACAGAGTTCCATGAGAAAGTGTTTTAGAACAAGCATAATAATGTTCATAGAGCTCTACACATTGCATTATTCTCGTTCAATCCATATGATTATCCATTTGTTTCTAGTGAAACTGAGGTTGCTGATAACATCATTCATGTCTCAAATTAGGAAGATAAAAGCTGGAAAACACCCCAAATGCCTTACATAAAAAGTAATAGGATGCGACCTGGAAAAATAGCACCTCTGCATGTACAATTATTGCAAGGGATCATAATAATGTTTTTGGGGGGCTGGTACTCATATTGGCAAGTCTGACATTCCTATAGTTGCAGAAGCTAATGGGTTTTATTTGACAACTGAATTAGCAGTTTGGTTAGACCTTAAGGAGATAATCATTAAAGGAGACTGTCAAGAAGTTATAAGATGTCTCACACGAGCAACGACAAGACCACCTTAGAGAATATGGAAGATAAGAGATGATACTAACATTGCATCTCATTCGCTAGCTGGTTATGCTTTTTCTCACAAAGTCTAAGATACGTGAAAAAGCGGGGATCTAACAACCACACCCAATATCTCGTTAGGCAATCTGTATGGACTAACTCCAATATAATTCCAAGAGAATCAACTAGACAATCCGACTCAATCAAGGAAAATATATCCAAGAGTGATATCTCTGTTTCTCAATGTAATCAGCAAATTAAAAAGATAGAAATCTGCGAGCCTAATTATTATGAGAAACAACTTGAACGGTACCAAATACCAATTTTCAAGTGTCAATCAATTTCAATCAAGAACCAAAGGTTGGATTTACCAATTGATTGAACTGCGTACAACCTATGATATTTCAATTACATATACAAATATAATGCGAAAAAAACACAAACACCAGAAGTTTAGTTAACGAGGAAACTACAAGTGTAGAAAAACCCAGGGACCTAGTCCAGATTTGAACACTATACTGTCTTAAGCCGCTACAGACTCTAGCCTACTACAAGTTAACTTCGTACTGGAACGTAGTTGAGCCCTAACCAATCTCACACTAATTAAGGTATAGTCGCGTTCCTTACGCTTTTGAATCCTAGCAGAACTCTATGCACTTGATTCCCTTAGATGATCTCTCCCACAACTAAGAGTTTCTACGACCCAAAGTCGAAGACTTGATAAACAAATCTGTCTCCCAAAGAAAAGTCTATTCTTATAGACAAATATGTCTCCCATAGAAATACCTACGAAGTTTGTTCCGTCTTTTGATAAGTCAAGGTGAACAAGAACCAATTGATAATCCAGTCTTATATTCCCGAAGAACATCCGAGAAATATCAATCAACTCGAAATAGCCTAACTATATGGTAGTAGAACAAGTTATTGTGGAATCACAAAGAATGAGACGAAGAGCTTTGTGATTACTTTTTATATCTTACATATCAGAGATAAATCTCGAGAAAATATTAGAGAATATAGTATTCGATATGATAGAACAAGTAAGATCAGAACACACAACTACAGTTGGGTCTGGCTTCAGAATCCCAATGAAGTCTCTAAGTCGTTAACCTATAATAGGTTTAGGGAAAACCTAGGTTAATGGAGAATCGACTCTAGTCGCAACTAGTATCACACATGAGGTGTGAGGATTAGGTTTCCCAGTTTCTAGACTTCTCCCTTATATAGTCTTAAAATCAGGGTTTGATAACTTTGTAACAAAGCAATCAATATTCACCGTTAGATGAAACCTGATTTAAGATTCAAGCTAATATCTTTCTGCCGTTAGATGGTTTTAGCTTGTTACACAAAAATGAAATATAATTTCATTTAGATATGGGTAACCGTACCTAAACATGTATATTGAGTTGGCTCAATAACAGTTAACCAAAGTTAGCCATATGAACACTTTTGTGTGAACCATGTTCATCTTAACAATTCTAGATCAAATGAAAATCAAATGAATCTAATTGTGTTACTCATAAAGTTGTTCAATTGTTTATATTCTCATAAAAGTATACAAGACACAATTAAAATAAAATCGGATTGATTCAGACGAATCAGTTAATGAACATTTTAGCCACGATTTGCAAAGATTTCATTCCTTATTTTATAAATGTATTTGTTCATGAGTATGAAAACATACTTCATAAGTTTGCAAACAGGTACGCAAACTTAAGTTCCAGACTTTGGTCATGTCCGACAGCTCGCAAACGGGTGCGCATACTGTCGTTCCGGACCGAACTCATGTGAATAAGTTTGCAAACGGGTACAAAAACTTAGTTCCCGGACTTTGACAGTTAAAATCATTCGCATATGGGTATGCATACTTGGTTTCCGAACCTGAATCATTCTTACAACAGTTTGCACACGGGTATGCATACTGTGCTATATACAAACAATGGTTTATTGTTCTAAACTCCCATTTCAATCATTGAAACATTGTTAGAAGACAAAAATAGCTTTCTCACACAAACTATTAGCTTATAAGCAATTTTCAAGTGATCGAATAATCAATACGAAATATTCTGAGTTTACATCAAATGACTGTCTCACACAAATCATGTAAGATGTTACCAGGTGATTTTCACATGATCATCTTTTGACTTTCGTCAAGAATAATGATGAACGTAGTTAAAGAAAAAAGCTTTCCAACACATATTTAGAGAAAGATATAAGCGAGTTAAACTCAGTTAGAAATATCAAATGTGTATAATGTAAAGTCTATATAGCTATACGACTTTGTCTCAATAGGAGATAAAATAGAATAGACTTCTGGGTGATAGATGAGTTCAAGTCTCCACATACCTTTTGTTGATTAAGTTCCACAAGATCCCCTTAGTAGTTCTCCGTCTTCAATCGATGAACGCCGTGAAGTCTAAATCTCAACTAAACATTCTATCCTAATCCGTGACATAACTATAAGTAGACTAGAAATCAAGACTTATAGTTTTGACAACTAAACTTGACAAACAAGATTGAGATATGAGGTAACCTATGCCAAATCTCCTTAGCTTGATAAGAGAGATGACAACTTTCTAATTTTTCAAAACCTCCAATCGACTGCAAAGAGCCAATAAAATGAGCATTGGTAAAGAAGTGTTTCCAAACCTCAACTGCAAATGAACAAGTTAGAAGAAAATTTACATTTCTATTTTGACACATATTTTTTTTGAGTTTTCACCAAAAAATATTCTGTTACACATATCGTGTAAAACACTCATTCACTTCCTCTCTATTACATTTGTGTTAGAAGACACAATCTCGTAGTATAATGCGCCAAATTGCGCAACACTGAAGTTGTATCCTGGAAGCCCGACGATGTAGCGCCAATATGGCAGAGAAAAGAAAGGTTACTTAGCACATGCGATACTATGCGATAGTGTTGCAAATCCTTATTCAGAGTTAGCCCAACTCAAGGAAGGAATAAATGATGAAATGCAAGTCATGGAATGACTTTGGAATCGTCCCAAGCATTGGCCAAGGCTTGGAAAATGCATATGCAACAATGGTGTTGCCAAATGCGCCATTGATGATTATTGCTCGCCAAAAAGAATGAAAGTGATGCACATGAAGTATGAAGTTGAACTAAGCAAGTGAAGACTCAATTGGCATGATATTTGGGTGTTGGCATCCAAATGAGCTAAGTGCATGATCGGGACTGTTGATGGTGGTTTTTAGTATATGACGAAAACTGTAAAAGTCTATCTACCTGACCCGGCATCAAAAGTAGTAGTAGACCTTGATATGTCTATATTCCACAAGGAATTTGAAGAATATATCAAAATCTGATGAGTGCCTATGTCTCTCTTCATATTATTTTTAAACTCAAGCTCCTAGATGAATTGTTCACTAGTATAGAGCCTCATGAGTATATAAGCTCCTAAATGCATTACTAACTAGTGTCGGAGCCTTCCGAATATTTATTCTATGCTATGTTCCCCGGCCGAACCCTTAATATTGGTATGACGTGAAAATTTGTGTTCACTCGCAGCTGAGTAGCACGAATATCCCGAAGTATCAAGATTAAGGTCTTCATGAAAGTACTCAGTCTGAAGACGCGCTAACTGCTCTCTGAGGATAAAGTTAAAGAATTTTGTGTCAAACACACATAATTTATTAAATTTGTTCAATTTTGTGATAACTCACAAGATTCAAATTTTGGCCTAACTAATTTGTAAAAATTAGGTTTTTTGCGCCCTGCTCAATATCTCGAACCCTATTGGTCGAGACCAAACCTAGGTAAGATAGGAAATTAATCCGTCATGGACTAGTAGGAGCAAAACCCTACCAAAAATCAGAAAACGAGAAGTAAAGAGGAGCTGCGGCAAGTAGGAGCAGCATCAAGAGGAGGCGTGGCCGCGCCACTTGGCCGGCCGATATGCCTCAACAGGCGCCACCTATGGCCGGTCGGCCACGCTTCATGTTGCTGCTCACCGGTCCCCCTTCCCATCGACCAATCGGATCGCTCTAAACCCGCCACACGCACTTTGAAATAAAGTTCGTCGATACGCCTAATTCCTTAAGGAATCTAATCTAGACTGCCCATGTCAGTCTCAAAAACGATCACGGCCGTACGATTTGGCCACTCGATTTCTCAAGCTTAGTCGCTCCCTAACACGACCGGACAAGCATCACTATACACACCGGCGGGCCCACTAATGCCTTGGCCAATCGAAATCCTTCCAACTCGTAAGCGGAGCCACCAAACGTTTACCCGAAGAAAGTTGGCCGCGCGATTTATAAAACCCTAATTTATGTTAGCGCAGCATATTGCTGCCGCAAAATCATCTCGGCCGTCCAACTTCGCCAGATGAATTGGCCGGCCTAACTCCTATTTAGGTGGCCAACAAGATGTGGTCGTGATCAACGACCACTCCCCTTCCATAAGACGCGATCGTCCAAGCCACGGCCTCCCCATATGGATCCCAAACGGTCGTCCAGAAGGGGCTGGTCGAGCCGCTTACATGAATTTTAAGGCAACCATTAACTGCCGCAAATTATCTCGGCCGTCCAACTTCGCCAGCCGAATTGACCGGCCTAGATTAAATCTTAGGCGACCAATAAGATGTCACCATACTCGCCAGCTATCACTCTCCTGTAGAGACCGTCCGTCCTGCCTTTGGCGCTCGTGAATGGCTCCTGGCAGCTTCCTAAAAATGGATGGTCTTGCTCCTTTTAAGACGTTAAGCTCTGCGACTGATTTAAGCGAGCTTTATACAATGATGCTTTACATGCATCTATTATTTTGAGTTGCTTGCTTAAAAGCGATGCTTTACATGCATCGAATGCATACGATATTTTACGAGTATCGGCTTCACAAATAACTTAGTTATTTAACCTAATAGCGCCACATGCTATTCTTTGCGGCAAGTCTCACGACTTGGCTCGTCACACATGACTACCCGCCACCTAGCTTGTGCGTGATTGGTCAGAATAATTAGGCAAGACCCAGCAACTTGCTACATATTTTCTATAAAATACTCGACACATCAAACGTGTCACAAACTAGGGGATGCTCATCAGGGTATTGGTCTGGAGGTTTACAACAAGCGGCGTGCAACACACCCACTTTGAGAAAGTGTCAGGATAGGCGGACAACTAGTGCCAGTAGAGAAGGAGTGGGTGTAAATTGACTCGTCTTCCTTCATAGTAAGACGTGGTTTTCTACACGACCCCACTTCTCCATCACTCAACTACCCCCACTTCCTATGAGATCAGGGTGCGTGCAACTATGACTGATATAAATAGGTTTCGACCTATTTTGACCAAAGACAGAGTTTTGGTTAACAACACAATATCCAGAAAAACACCGAGAACTGATAGCTTACATTCTGCAAGCCAGTTCAATATTCTGATACAAGTCATAAAATAGCTACACCTTCAGAGTTAACCATTCTGATCTCAACACCTTCTTCGCTTCCCTCCCTAAGATCAATACTTCTCATTCACTTTGTGACTGAAGCAAGACTGGAACGGCCATTTCTTGGTTTAGTCCAGGATTGTACAGATTGATCTCTCGAATCTAAAGTACTCCCGTACAGTGCATTTGTTTAGGGTGTAGATTCGTTTCTCGGAGACACACCCAAACTTACCATTTCCAGCAGAATCTGTTTTTACCCCAAAAAAAGGAAAAATGAAGCGCAACCATTGCTGAATACTTGGCAGAAGTGCCAGTTGAATGAAGAACAACCATTGTCGGATACTTGGCATAGACCAAGAGTGAGTAAAGCACAATGATTGTCGAACATTGGCACGGGCCAAAGTTAGTGCAACATAATAATTGTCGGATTTGAGTTCAAGTTGTCAGTTACGAGTGTGTGTGCATTACACGCTTGCCAAAGTGAAAGAGCAAGTTAGAGACGGTTATAAAGTGGCTTTATAACCGAGTTTGGCATCGCCTAACTGTTCGGGACAAGTGTGGCTCCATTCTGCCAGCCAGCACTAAAGTTAGCAGTTAAAAAGGAACTGTGGCGCTTAGGGAACTGCCTATGGACAGATGGATGTTCATAGGGCGAGCAACAGAGTTGCATACAGATTGGCCCTGGTTCTTAGCATTATAAATAGCCAGAGAACCTTTGCAAATGCAAGTCTTTAAGTGTTGAGGAACCACATTGAATTAGGGAGAGTTATTGTGTTAGGCTTAGAGAATAAGCTTGTAAGTCCATTGGTTGGACTGATTTTGTATTGTTCCCCTTAAGCTAATAAAAGTGAGTTTGTTGGATCATATGTTTGCCTTAGTATTCTTTTGATTCGAAACTATTCCCCTAATTATGTGAAGTATAAACATGGCATAAACCCCTTTGTAGTATGAGATACATTGCTGGTAGAGAAAATATAAGTTAAGTCTTCTGTTGTGTAACTCAGTGAAGTTGGCTGTTTGCATAGGTGCAAACTTATAAGGCTGAAATACAAGTGGGTGATAAGAGATCACTGAACCACTGTATTGCCAGGTCATAGTAGCGTGAAAAAATTCTTGGAGCATTTGCAGGTGTGACAAGTCGGGTGTCAGAGCACAATTGCTCTGTTTTGGCTTTGTTTTTGGAAGATTTTCTCTGTTTTGCTCGAGTTTAGTTGTTGAAATTGTTAGATCATACGATGGATACCTTAACTGATAGGGTAGCGGACTTGGAAGACAGGATTGGTGATGAGGTGAGCCATCCTAATGATGTCAATTATGATGCTACGACAATGGATCACATTCAAGCATTAGACGTTTATGTTGCTGATATGATTGTGGCAAGACAGAATGCAACTAAGAAACATGCTGATTTGGAAGACCAAATCGCTGTTGTTAAGACCATGTTCACAGATTCCTTTAAAGAGCTAACTGATGAGTTAGGCGTCTTAAGGAGAATAGTGAATACGATTGGTTCGGATCAAGATATTGTGGGTGGTAGTGGCAATGACTTTACGAAGATTAAAGTCCCAGAACCTAACGCGTTTTCTAGCGTAAAAGATGCGAAGGCATTGAAGAATTTCATGTGGGACATGGACCAATACTTCAAGGCCGCCAGAACCCCGGAAGAGCAAAAGGTCACTCTCGTTAGCATGTACCTGGAAGGTGATGCGAAATTGTGGTGGAGGACTAGAACTGATGATGACATTACTGCTGGTCGTCCATGCATTGTGACATGGGATGTCATGAAAGAAGAATTGAAGGTTTAATTCTTACCAAGCAATGCTGCTTGGCTAGCCAGAGAGAACTTTCGTAAGCTGCTGCATACCGGTATACCACGGGAATACGTCAAAGATTTGTCGTCTCTGATGATAGATATTCACAACATGTAGGAAGATAAGTTGTTTAACTTTACATCTGGTTTGCAAGCATGGGATCATGCGAAGTAAGAAGGCAGGGTGCCAAAGACATACCTTCGACCATTGCAGTCATGGACAACTTTGCTGATTTTAGGTCAGTCAATACCTCAACCGATGCTAATAGGAAGGGAAAGGATAAGAAAGGCCAGAAGAAGAAGGATGATGGAAGTAGGAAAATTTCTGAGGCTAAGGAAAAGAACTATCAAATGGATGATAGTCAGGCCGTGAAGAACAAAGTTGGTGGTCGTTTCCTATGCAAGGGTCCTCACCTTGCGCGTGATTGTCCTAAGAGAGAAAAATTGTTCGTAATAGTCACTGAGGGCAGTGGCGAGAAATAAGAAATTGATGAAGTAGAACATGTTAATCCAATTCAACTATGCAACATAGTAGCACAAAATGAAGCAACACAGCATGGTCTGAGTGGCGCTGCCCCAGTCTATGTGAAGGTTTGCATTCACAATAATCGACTTTGGGGCATGGCCGATACAGGTGCTTCGCACACTGTTATGAGCTTGTCGATGGCAGAGTACTTGGGTTTGGAAGTATATCAAGCTGATCACTGCATGAAGACGGTGAATGATGTAGCCAAACCAATCAAGGGGATGGCTGTGGCGAATGTTGAAATTGGAGAGTGACGTGGTCAAGTCAGTATAATGGCGATGCATCTTAATGATTCTGAGATGATCCTTGGTAAAAACTTTTTCAAGACAGCAGAGGCAACAATGATGCCTCACTTTGGCGGTATTTTCATAAGGAATGTCATTCTGTATGACATGAAGCGTGATAAAGGTAGGACAAGTGAGTTTGCGCCTGTAAAGTCGTTTGAAGAAAGTTTAGCTGAGATTCATGAGGAATTCAGATATCTTATAGATCTTAGCATCCCTTTCTCGTCGTGACTGATAAAAGTATGAAGCAGGGGCCTTATATTGATGTTTGCAAGTGCCTGAACCTGCAAGATTGATGAAGTATGGAGGCTTTGGCACATATCTGTTTGCTGTTTATGTTTGAAGTTTAAGTTGGGTGTTGCTGATCTTGTGGTCTTAAATGATAGCAGACTTTTGTTGGTGTATTTGCTTTGGTTGTTAGTTTTGCTTTCAGTAAGGCCGTGTGTTGGCCAGTGGTGTAAATGGGAAGGAGTCCCTAAGTTTCTTATGTAAGGCTAGTGTAATGAATGAAGGTGGTGTTTAAGCAAAAACCTTGTCTCTTGTTGCTTAATGTAAAGCTAGTTCATTGGGGAAGCACTACAAGTATACTTAGCCAAAGTATACAATAAGAAACGTTGAAAGAAAGGCCAAGCAAGAAGTGAAGTTGGTGGCATAGGCGAGTTTGCTGTTGGGAGTGTTACGTAGAAGTGCGACACTATTTGACAGCGATAGCATGGAGTGCCAGAGAAAGAATGAAGATGTAAGTCCATCAAGCATATGAGTTAAGAGTAACTCATAGTTAGGAAGAACATGATGTTGTTTTTCCGCTACATTACAATGTAGCAGTTTGAAAGATCAAGTGAGGCCTTGTTAGTTTCAAAGACGCGTGAAAAGGAGCCTTGTCCAAAGTGACGGTGGGATGTCCCAGGTTTCCTAATTCGTGGCTAATGTCATGCATTTCAGTCGAATTTGCATAAGATAATTGCAAAGTCATTGAAGAACACTTAGTCTACCGTAAGGCCTGTTGAATTGCAAGAGTGCAATGTAAGTCGGAATTGGTTGCAGTAAGCTAAGTTATGCATATCAGGATGATATGTTTGGTGTTTGGCGAGTACACTTAGGCACAGAATGGCTTGAAGGAAAAATTTGTGTGCTGATGCAAGAGGCATAGCAACAGATTGCAACAACTTTTGGTGTTGAGATGTGAATGAAGTAGAATTGAAGCACAGTCGAAGATGCGACAGTGAAGCTGGAATTCATAGGTAGGGGTGTACAATGGGTCGGGCAGGCCAGCCCAAGCCCAATTGTAGCACAGGCCGGGCCATACAGGCTCGTAGTCCTTACTACCCATTAAGTTTAACAGGACAGGCCGGACCGGGTAGTAGCAAAAATTTAGTGTCCATGGCCCGTCTATACCCGTGAAATAATACATGCCATATCAAGTCGGGTCGGGCAGGCCTCGGGCCCAAGAGATAGTTCACAAACTAAAAAAGAATATAGTTTAGTTTTTTTTTGGCTTGATGATTGATGATACATCTCTAACTCGTTCGTATGATAGTTCAAGCAATTCATATTCATTACTGTGAAGTATAAGTCCAAATTTTCTTCAACCTCAATAATTTGTCCAAACTTGAAATTTAATTCCTAGTGAAATCCATCACACCGCTAGAAAACTTTATTTCATGTTATCGGACAGTCGAGTCGGGTAAATAAACAGGCTACCGGGCAGGCAAACAGTCCGGGCTCCGATTTTTGAACAAATACCCAGTTCCACCCACTTATAATTATCGGGCAGGCCGGGTAAGCCCATGACAGGCTGTCGGGCGCCCATGGGCTCCTTCGGACCCGGGCGGTACACAACAGACCTCAGGCTTCCGGGCATTTTGTACACCCCTATTCATAGGCTTAATGGCAACGCAAACAAACTAAGTGGCGGCGTAAAGTACTACGCAGAAGAGCTTTGGCAAGGTTGGAGGCCAAACAAAGTTGCTGATATCTGAGAGTGGCTCAAATGCGTACAATGCCAAGAAAGTTCAGCGGATCCTGAACTGATGTTGCATTCAACGAGGACGTTGAATGGATTAGGTGGGGGAGGTCTATAACATGCCTCAACAGTGGCGCACAATCATTGCGCAACACTGAAGTTGTAGCCTGGCAGATGAAGCTGCACAGTCCGACGATGTAGCGGCAACACGGATGAGACAAGAAAGGCTACTTAGCACATGTGATACTATGCGACAGTGTTGCAAATCCTTATTCAGAGTTAGCCCAACTCAAGTAAGGAATAAAGGATGAAATGCAAGTCATGAAATGACTTTGGCATTGTCCCAAGCATTGATCAAGGCTTGGACAATGCATATGCAACAATGGTGTTTCCAAATGTGTCATTGATGATTTTTTCTCGCCAAAAAGAATGCAAGTGATGCATATGAAGTATGAAGTTGAACTAAGCAAGTCAAGACTCAATTGGCATGATATTTGGGTGTTGGCATCCAAATGAGCTAAGTGGATGATCGGGATGAATGAAGCGCAACCATTGCTGAATACTTGGCAGAAGTGCCAGTTGAATGAAGCGCAACCATTGCCGGATACTTGGCATAGGCCAAGAGTGAGTAAAGAACAATCATTGTAGATCATTGGCATGGGCCAAAGTTAGTGCAGCGTAATGATTGTCGGATTTGAGTTCAAGATGTATGTTACGAGTATGTGTGCATCACACACATGCCAAAGTGAAAGAGCAAGTTAGGACAGCTATAAAGTGGCTTTATAACCGAGTTTGGCATAGCCTAACCGTTCGGGACAAGTGTGGTGCCATTCTGCAAGCCAACACTAAAGTTAGCAGTTAAAAAGGAACTGTGGGGGTTAGAGAACTGCCTATGGACAGATGGTTGTTCATAGGGCGTGCAACAGAGTTGCACACAGATTGACCCTGGTTCTTGGCATTATAAATATCCAGAGAACCTTTGTAAATGCAAGCTTTTAAATGTTGAGGAATCACATTGCAGTAGAGAGAGTTTTGTTGTTAGGCTTAGAAAATAAGCTTGTAAGTCCGTTGGTTGGACTGATTTTGTATTGTTCCCCTTAACCTAATAAAAGTGAGTTTGTTGGATTATATGTTTGACTTAGCATTCTGTTGATTAGAAACTACTCCCCCAATTATGTGAAGCATAAATATGGCTTGGATTATTTGCAGATGTGACACGTAGCCCTTACTGTCCACAACTGTGGAACAATGCGATGTAGATTCAGGCTCAACAAAAACCGACCTAAGCATCTACAACTCTATAATTTCATTGATTTTCTCTTCTCGCTTTTTTTATTGGCGCACCCAAAAAATTAGTGCAAGTCCGATAATAGATGCTAGATTGCTAACTATACTAGATTTGTGCCCGTGCTACGCACCGGGCATTTTTTTTTCTCTTAACTTGGTGTGAGCGGGGTTTCGCCCTTCATAGCGATGCATATTCGATTTGGTGTCTGCGGGGTTTTGCCTCGCCCTGCGGCAATGTATTTTTAATTTTGTGTAGCGAGGCGAATACATTAAATAGGTGGAGAAAAGATAAGAAATATATATTCGATGATATTTATGTTTTTCCTTTTATTTTCGGGAAAAATATGTTGGTTTATTTTTCTTTTTTGTATATATTAAGTTCGGAAAAAAAGAATGCTAAAATGAAAGTATATTATTATAAACAAAAACGACCTGAAAGGCAAGAATATTAAGATGTTGCAGCAGTTCATGCTAAGCTGGACACATCAGTTATCTTATAAAACTATCCGAGCATATAATCTCCAAAGATTAATAGAATAACAAAGAAGGTAAAATGTCCAAACAGTAGCAAGTGTGCTAGGAAATGTTTGTTTACACCCGTCCACGACATCCTATGCAAGAAATATTTGTACCACTGAATCCAGCGAGCTGCATGGTTTACGACCCATGTACGGCATTCTACCCAGCACATAAATTGATCATATATCAATCAATAGTACAAACACAATGTTGACTTTGTCTTATGATAAGTCAAAGGACGGATGAGATTAGCCGGTTGAGTCGAAGGACGGATGAGATTGTTAACATTGTGCATTGTCTTATTCTTAACATTGTGCATAGTTTCATTGGCAAGATGCGCAATACGCTGCAATACTGACTTAAAATCCATCTTACCAATGAGATTGTTTGAGATCCAGAGTGGCCCAAGATGTTAAAGAACCTTGCAGCGACACCTCCCAAATTAAAGATAATGAAGCACTGGACGAAACTTTATAGCCAACGAACAATTTTATCAAGCAATGTTGAACACTTTCCTCCACATGACAAAATCCAATCAAGCATGATATTAATATTACTTGGAAAACTTGGCAATCGATCATGATGAACACTTTCCTTTCCTGAGGACAGCAGCACCAAAAGTGTTTCCAAAGTCGCGAGCAAACTTGGCAACGGATTTCATACAATCTTCAACCAACTAAAGCATTGACTAAATATTACTGCTCCTAGTTGTTGGATGTTGCCAGTCCAAAAGCATAGCAACCTTAGGAGCTTCAAGTTCCAAAATACAAAAAGACAAACTACCAACCAAATATTATTTTTTCCGCTGTGATATACCAGCTTCGGCACAACTAACTAACTAACGATAGCCTCATCCAGCATGTTTATTCCTTCACGTCTATCTATTATCGGAATAACACAAAATGATATCTTTTAATTATTCTAGAGGAAGATCCCTCACACTTCTATTATTACACTATCTCACACATTGAACGTCATTTTTACAAATAAAAACCAAACGGTAACGGATTTAAAACTAATATTTTTGAGGATACGGTTCTCTTATCAAGTTTTACATGCCTACCAAAAAGGAGCACATTCCGAAATATAAAACCTCACAATCTACCGGTCTTAATTTCGATGGCCAGAAATCCGTTGATTTTCAATGGCTCATATTCAAAGTAGTAGATGGTGGTGTTATACGTGTCGGAATACGCTCATTTTTGGTAGGCATGTAGAATTTAGTAAGAGGAACATATCCTCAAAATGTGAGATTCAAAACCTTTACGGTTTGGTTTTTATTCGCAAAAATGATGTCCAACGTGTGACATAGTGTGATAATAAAAGTCTAAAGGGATCCCTCCTTATTATTCGATAGTAGAATTTTCCTGGGGGTGCTTATTCAAATTAGTCTTTATGTGACGGATGGAGGATAAAAAAAAAGTGAATGAAGTCATGATCAATGGGCGCATAGGAAGTACAATGAATTACCCTGTTTGAAATGATGGCAATAGGTAGACCTGTCTTCTATCCAAAATCTCTGTTATATCAGTTGAGCTTGGCCGCTAAGTGTTTGCTGTTGTTGGAGCAACTTGAGGTCCAAATTGGGTGAGGACTGAAAGATAAAAACAAATCCGACGTAGAACTTAGGCATGCTGCTGCAAGTCTTTGTAGCAATCCGAGATCATGCATGGTTTTCGATAGGGGAATAGCTGATATTTTTATCTTTTCTAAATACTTTCTACCATGGATACATTCTGGAATGATAGGAGTGAAGATACATCGAACGATGGCTGAGGAAGTTTTTCTTACAATCACACACGATTCTTTCGTAGTAGAAATCCAAAGCTATGTTTGTTTTGTACACATGGTTGAGGCTTCTTATATAGACGTGCACAAAATTCAGATTTTGCCCGTATTAGGAAATCTAGTTAACTTAGGTATATCTTTTAAACAGGGTATGTCCCGACTATTCACGGAATAAACAAAAACAGTCAAAACAAGAAACTGATGGGAACCAATTATATATTGCCAAGTGTTCTCATCAAAACGCTCGTTTCACAAAACGCAAAAAAAACCTATTTCGACCAATAGGAAATAAGGGTTTCCTCACCGTTTAATGTGAGAGCTTTATTTGTCTAGGCCTTTAAGTCTTCAAAACTACTGACAAAACCCCTAGGTGAACAAACTAGTGATAAGAAAAAACAGGTCATATTATTTCTACCAAATAAAAACCGTTTCAAATAAAACTAGGACAAAAACCCCAAGTCAAATAATAATGAGTAAATTTAGTTTTTGTTACTTTAAAAAAAGCCAAACATGCCCTTTTGACCTTTTCTTCTTCTTCTTCTTCTCTGATTTCTTTTTTCTTCTTTCTTCCGTCTCCTTCTCCCACCACCATCATCATCAGCAGCAACAATGGATCTCTACGAACACCAACAATAATTTTATTCTCCCCCGACACACCACTACACGTCTGTATCTCACCACTACCACCACCCTCCTCCGCCTCCTTCAATTCCTTCACCACCAACACCATTTCCACCACCGTAAACATCACCATCCCCAACTCCTCTTCACGTCACATCAACCATAATCAAAACCCTAACCATAGTTTCATTTTAAAAATCAGAAGGAAACACATGTGGATCTGGTGATGTTTTGATGATTCTGTAAGATCGGATGAAGAAATTGGTGAAATTAGGGTTGTAACTGTAATTACAATTGAAGAACAAGAAGAACATATATGGGTTGGTGACGAATTGATTCTGCTACTGATGAGTACAATTGAAGCAGGAGAAAATTGAAGTTGAAATTGAGTCCGATCTTGAGAGAGGATGGAAGGAACTATTGAGTTCTGAACCGAGAAATTCAAGGGATTGAGAAGATGTTTCTGTTGCTGTGGATATCAGAGAAGAAATCAGAAAATGAAAAGGAGAAAATGGGTTTGTTAAAGATGAGTATTCGATTCGAAGAGTTTGTGAAGATTTAGAAGATAGGTTTAACTTGGATTTGATTTCCAGTTGAACAAGGGAAGTTTTGGTTCGATTCAGAGAAGATGGGGTCATATTAGGTTTTCCTTGAACTGAGATTTGAAACTGGAAATGCTGCAATTGAGAAGAATTGTAGATGGGTTTGATTTGTTTATGTTGTTGCTTTTGAGAACAATACATGGAGATAGCATCGGCGACAGTAAGCTGAAGATAATGTTGCTAATGATGGCGGAGACTGAAGCTAGAAACTGAGATGGAGTGATGGTTATGAGCTACAAGGAATAGAAGGTTTGCAAATTGTGTAACTGATGCTGAACTGAAGTAGCAGAATGAATGAAGTCACAGATGAACTGGAGTTACTGATGGAACTGCAAGAAGGAGGAGTTGTGCTTTGAAAGGCCTGAACCTAGATGTATGTTAGGATAGGTAAAAATTACAGGATCTAATGGGTTTTGAACTGCAAAGAGAACTGCAGCTGAAATGAACCAGTGATGTTACAGAGATGATGGCTGGGCATATAACAAGAATTGGCAGATGATGGTGGTGTTGAATCTGTGACTGAGGTGGGGCAGTTGTGAAGTTGCAGGGACAGCTCAAGGAGGAGATGTTATGCTTGCATTTAACTGGATATGTTCGATGCTCAAGTGCAGGCAGTTGGAGTTGCTGCTACAGGTGGTTGAATTGAAACTGAAGTTGTTGCTGATGGAGTTTGAAATGGAGGTAGCGCTACATTAGACGAGAAGTCGAACTAAATTAAAGAAGTGTGGTTGCAGAATGGATGTAATGGAAGTTAGTATGTGCAGAATTTGGAGGCCGGGATAGTCTGTCATGTTGTTGTTGTTTAGAAGGGATTGCGAGATAGAAAGAAGTGCAGGCCTGAAGTTCAATTGCAGTTTCTGGTGGAGAGTTTAATGGAAGCATCGCAGGTGGTTTTGTTTGTGGCAGGAGATGTAAAGTTGCAAGAATTGAACTACATGACCTGGCTGCAGTTGCAATGGAACTGGAGTTGGTGACTGTTGCAGAAGCTACAACTATGGAGTAATGGTTTCAGTCAGTTGAGTTAAATGAAGCTGTAATGAGTGGAACTTGTGTGTTTGCAGTGAAGCCAAGGATGAGATTGAAGTGAATCTGTAGTTGCAGGTGCAATGAAGTGCTGCAATACAATGAGGAATTTCCTGTAAACCTAGATGGAAAGATGTACCAGGTGAAGCTGAGTAATGGGTCTTGAGACATAACTGGTGGTATTACTGTTGAAGCGCAGAAAAAGGTCTGAATTGCAGATGATAGACTGGAAGGGAAGTATGGTTTGAGCTTCAAGGGTTGGATGCAGTTAGCTGGAGAAGTTGTGCAATATATAGTGGATGCAATGTATCGAGATGTAATAGATTCTTGAATTGAACAAGATGCAGATGGGAGATGCCGCTATTGCCGAGAGAAAAAGAAGTTGCAAGAACTGAAATGGTTTCATCGTATAATTTTGGATTGGATTATAGAGAAAAATGATGGCTAGAATTGAAATGGGAAGCAATTGCAGGTGGTGAATTGGATTGTGGAGTTGAGTAGAGTCAGCTAGGAGATGTTGCTGCCGCTTCTTTCAGATTGGAAGTGTGCAAGTGTAGCTGCTGGTATTGTTGATATGGTTATTGCAGTGATGGGTTTGATATGGTTATTGCAGTGACAGGGTCTTGTGACGTGTTTCACTTGATGCTGCTAGTAAGCTCCGGCTGCAACTGAAGTTAATATTATAGAGAAGGTGGTACTGGTGTTGGCTTTGAGTTGGTTCTCTATGAGAATGGTTTGAGCTGATGCTTGAGAATGGTTTTTAAGTAAAATTGCAGGTTGAGAGTGTAGAGAAGAACTGAGATGCCTATGTTGGTGGTGATTATGAACTGCAGCTGGTGATAATCAGAATCCATGGAGGAACTGGTGTTGCTCTGGTTGAATTAATATGGATATTGCAGGTCCAGTTGAAGAGCAAACTGAGCCTGAGATGGAGCATTTGTGGTGTTCAGGTATGAGCTTGAACTGAAATGGAAGGCAGTAATGCAGTGGGTATGGGATTTGAAGTGAATTTGTAGTTGCAGGTGCAATGAAGTGCTGCAATACAATGAGGAATTGCCTGTAAACCTAGATGGAAAGATATACCAGGTGAAGCTGAATAATGGGTCTTGAGACATAACTGGTGGTATTGCTGTTGAATCGCAGAAACCAATTATGGTTTCATCTTATTTATGATGAAACCAAAATCGGTTTCATCGTATTTCAACAATGTATTTCTATCCATGAAGATGTATAATACCTCTTAAAAAATTTCTTGCAGGTGATTTCTCACGAAACCAAGATGAAACCAAAATTGGTTTCATCGTATTTATGATGAAACCAAAATTGGTTTCATCGTATTTTTGGGAGGTGGTGGTGGTGGGCGGTCGTGGTGCTGGTTTTGGTCGGCGGTGGTCGACAGTGGTGGTTCTGGATGGTAGGGTGGATGGTATTGGTGGTGCAATTACGTAGTATCAGTGGTGGTGGTGGTGGTGGTGGTGGTCGGAGATGGTGGCGGTGGTGGTCGACAATGGTGGTGCTGGATGACAGTGGTGGTGCAATTGCGCAGTATCGGTGGCGGAGCGGTGGTGGTCGGTGGCGGAGCGGTGGTGGTCAGTGGCGGCGGTGGTGGCGGCGGTGGCGGTCGGTGGTGGCGGCGGCGGAGCGGTGGTGGTCGGTGGCGGCGGAGCGGTGGTGGTCGGTGGTGGCAGCAACGGTAGTGGTCAGTGGCGGCGGCGGAGGTGGTGGTCGGAGGTGGCGGCGGTGGGCGGTGGCGGCGGTGGCGGAAGGTGGCGTTGGCGGTGGTCGAAGGTGGTGGCGGTGGCGGCGGTGGTCGGAAGTGGTGGCGGTGGTTATCGGTGGCGGCGGTGCTTATTGGTGGTTGTTTATTTCTTGTTGGGGGTGACAATATAATAAGAATTAAAGTGTGGTTGATTTTTGTTTTTGTTGGGGTGATTTAAACTAGAAGGTAATATAGACAATTTATATTAAATGGGGTTTTTGTGAACAATTTGTTTTGTTGGAGTTTTTATATATGGATAGTGACATCTTTGAGATTATAACTCACGGACCGTGCTTATGTTATTGCATGTGGGATCCACTTTGCCGTCCAACTCCTATGTATTGGACAACAAGTTAGCTTCCGTTTTGGCGTTCTCGAGTCTTGACACTTGACCACGAAGTGCAAGTCTTATTAAAAACAAAGGCACAACAAACTTTTAAGACTGTTTGGTTGGTGGTCATAGACGTGGCTCGATATGTAAGAGAGCAGGAAATCAAAGGAAGGGGACATATCTTAATTGTTTTAGTCTTCCGCGACACTAGTATATTTAGTGAAAAAATCACTTTTCACTCCGGAGGAATATGTAACTCTTGCGGGTGTCTGATGGCCAATTTGATTTCATATTACTTTCCGTTCATTTGGGCAACTCCTTGCGCATATTGGTAGCCTACCTTTTTATTTGTTTAGCGTTTATACGTCACTAAATCTAGTATCTCCATTTTTGCATCTCATTTGTAGTGTCTTATGTGCCGACCTCGATGGATCAGTTGGCCCATTCAAGTCCCATTTTTATTTTATGTCTTTAAGTTGAATTCCTTAATTTGGGGTTTGAGTTCTTTCGCTAGATTAGTGTTTCTCTTTACTTTTCCTTTTTACGGTGATGGCTTCACTTTCGTTTTCTTTTTCGGTTCAAATGTCATTTTCCCTTTAGTGATATAAGGTTGGCACATAAAAAAATTAGAAAAAATCTAGTTATTTTTTTAATAGAAAAAGAACAATAGTTTAGTACTTGTGAACTTGTGAAAAGAAGTAAATATTGGAAATTGGTGTCTTCTAAAGTCTCGTTATAAGTTGTGTTGTTCTAGTTCGCGCCCAGGTTTACAAGAATGGGCAACTTTAAACTTAAGTGTTTGGTCTAGGTAGACCGCGCCTATATACAGGGCCGCAATCTTGTTCACACGTCGGTTTTGTAGTTGCAGGAAATCCTGCACTACATCCCTCATATGATTTCATTATTACTCAACTCATTTTTAGGTTTACACTCTTAATTTTATTGATCAATCTTAAATGTTCTTACAAGAAAAGATAAAGGAATCAAGAATGATCTCTGCTCTAGACTTTCTCTCTCCTATTTACTTGTTTCTTCTCAAAAAGATCCCTCCCCTTCTTCTTTACAACTTGAACGACTATTTATAGGGAAATACATAGTGGATGACAGCTAACCTGTCCTTTATTTTCGGGTATGGTCTGCGACATTCTCGCAACCTTACAAATGTTAATTTCGCAAGCTCTCTAATTTTCGCAGGACTATCACATATTTCTCGTGATTCTAGCAGACATCGTTTATCGTATCATTTCTGAAATTTTTCTGCGACGTTGTTGTGTTGTGTTGTTGATAATTTCGCTGAGACATTATCGTTGCGAGATTCTGATCCTATATATTGCCTCTTCTCATATCTTCTCTGCAAAGTAGAGAATGATGTGAGAAATGCTGCAGCTGTTCATCTCTTCATATTCTGCATTTATCACACGTATTCTTTCTTCCATCTATTTATTGACACGTCTTCTGTAACCGCTGCTTTTCAATCGCTCACGTCTTTTCGTCTTAATGATGTTTATTTCTTCGAGTAAAAAAAATCTCCTTTATATACTCTTCTTACTCTTCTTTCCACTTTCTTTTTTACTTTCTCTTCTCTTTTTATTCTCTCATCTCTGCAACTGTGTTATTCTTCTGCAAGTTCTGCTACTGTAATTTCCCCCCCTTCAATATTCTTACTTTTCATTCATTCCCATACTCTATATTCAAATATGCCTCCAAGTGGTCATAGACATGAGAAGAATTTAAAAGATGTCCAAAAAGATCTTGCTGAGAAAGGTTTCACACTCACTACCATTCCTGGTGAAAGTGTCAAGTCAATTCTTTCTGTCAAACTTTTCTCTGATCAATATTGTGATGATCAATCAATCATAATTTCGCTAGATCAGATTCTCGTAGGTCTCCACATTCCTCTTTATGACCCAGATATTCCTCTATTCTATGAAATTCTCGCTCACTCGGGATTTTCGCGAGCTATCTTGCAACTGAGTGGGGACTGCATCCGTTTGATGCTAGAGTTCGCTAACCGTGGTGCTGGTAAAGGATCTCTGTATTCCAAAGAACTTAGGGGATCCTAAATTCGCAGACCTAGAGATAATTGCTGAGAAATACACAGTAGCGAGTTTCTTTGAGAACTATGAACTGATTTCCATGAAGAAAGAGAATACTCGCTGGGGTATTCGCTTAAAAAGGAAAGATAATATTGATGAAGCTAAAATTCTCATGCAAGACATTGACTGACATTCTGGTAAGAACACAACTCCTCGCCAATCCAAAGATGATAAATGGTGTGTTTTTCCTTTAATGCTAAAAGGACCTTACATTGCTGGGTCAAATGTTCTTCCTGCGAATCTCGCTGCTTATCAACCTTGGGTTTTCTCTTGGCCCGAGAAGGAGAAAGAGGTATGTTTCTTCCCGTTTAGCTCACTTTATATTTCTTTATTTGTCTTTATTATTTTGTTCGCTAACTCTTGCGAAATTCTGCAGATCCAAAAACTAAAAGATAGTTATAACAGGACTGGGAAAGCTAGTACTATGTTAGCTCTTCGCTCATACACAGATGAGGTAAGAAATTTTCTCTTATGATTTTAAACTGTATACTGGTGCTTCCATTTCTTAGTTCTATTTGTGTGTGAAGATTATTGCTGAAATAGAAGAGCCTGCTGATGTTGCGAAGACTGGTGATAAAGCTAAAGGTGCTCTTCGCAGAGAAAAATCAACTGCTCCTCCTTCAAAGAAAAGGAAAGTCCGTTCTTCTTCTCCTTCAAATATTCCTCCTCATGAAAATTCTGAAAGTGACAAGGATGATGAGGACAATGATGATCTTGCCGCAAGTGAAGATTTTCCACCTGAATCTTCTATGGCTAAGCTCTCTGGCCTCTTTTGATTCTCTGCAAGGAATGGAGATATCCAATTCGCTAACACTGCAAGGCTCTCGCTACAATTTTGCGATGTCCCTTTGCTGGATGGTGATAGTTCTCTTCGTGGAGTTTCTAGATCAGTGACTCCCGACTTCTTGCATTCCCTCAATAGTCTGGTATATTTTTATCCTTTTATTCTTCATTGTCATAACTCAAAATTTCTTTCTATATTAATATTTTTATATTTTCTCGCAGGCTGGAAAAGCTTCTTTCGCTGTTGCCTCGGATCTAGAGAGGAGACGCGAAAATCTTGAAAAGAAGAATCTTCAATTTCGCACAAAGAATGAAGAATTGGAAGCTGAAGTTAAAGGTCTTCGCGAGAAAAATAGACAACTAGAAATTGATTCTTCTTCGTATAAGAACAAAATCTCTAGTCTTCAGCAAGCTAATAATCAGCTTTACGGTATGTTACTTTTCTCTTTTCCCTTTCATTCATCATTGTTGTTTTATCTTATTTAAATGATCCTTTTTGCAGACATTTATGGTCTTTCTGATGAAGCTACCCTTCTTCGTTCATTTCCTAATGCCTTGGATAATGATACCCTTCTTGAGCGTCTTAACAATTCCTTAAATAGTTTCTCAAATGATAGAATTTCATCTCTTTCTCTAAATGAGCTTAGATCTAAATTTCGCCTCTTAGAAATTGACCATAGATCTAGTTTAGGCTTAGCCAACCGATTTAAGCGTCTTTTCTTGATTCTAAAGAGAAAACCAATGAGTTAAGAACCAAAATTAGCGGTCTCATAGATGATAAGGATCGCATCTCTGATCAAGGTGCTAAGGCTTTGGCGAAATTCCAAGAGACTCTTCTTGAAGTTCAACTTGAACGAGATGAAGCTAACCGCAAGAACATCGAACTCTGCGAAAGGGAAAATCAAATTCGTTCTCGTCTTCTTATAAGTAATGAGGATGAATTTGTTTATGCTGTGAAAATCTTAGATGATGCTAGAAAAGGTTTAGGTGTAAATGTTAGTCTCCAAGTTGAGCATACAACCTTGATTAGAGATATGATTTCTGACAGAGAAGGTTACTAACTGCTCTTCTTTACTAATCTTTTGCTTCTTATGAATTTTCATCAAGTTAATAATTGATTGTCTTTTGCTCACAGATTCTGAAAGTAGATATTGTGAAAAGATTGAGGAATTCGAAGCTGAAAAGGAGGAACTCGCAAAGAATCTTTCTTCTCGCAACGACAAGTATTCTACATTAAAGAATCAAATCAAGATCACTGTTGCGAATTTTAAGAATGATGCCATGCATTTTCGCAATCAAACTATCCAAATGGTTTGTGGCGATCATAATATCCCACATTCTGATTATCCTTGTCTCTTGGAAGAGATCCCACAGAATACTCCCAGTCTGATTATCTCTGATAGCGAAGCTGATGATGAAGAATCTGATGGTGATGAAGGTTCTGATGGTGATGAAGATTCTGACGCAGACGAAGAAGGGAACAAGTCTGATGAAGATAATGAAGGATCAACTAAAAAGTAGTCTTTGTTTCTTTCTTTGATTCTCTTTAATACTTGTACATTTATTCATTCTTTCTGTATATTTGTGTTTCTTTCGTTTTGACCTGCATTCATTAAAACAATTCTTCCTTGCAATACAGTTAATCAATATAATCATTAATTTTTGAATCTTTCAGTAAATTTATCATATGGAGACAAATAACATTTTCTAATTTCATTCATTCCCATACTTGCCTCTGTTATTTGTATCCAAATGAGAGATTTTATAAATTTTTCTTATTTTATGCCTCAATTTCGCAGTTAATTATGTATAATTTTGCTATCTTATGCGAAGTGAATTTTGATTCTTTTCAAAATTTCATTCCTGTGTGGTCTTATTTTGCCTTCCTAATTAAAGGTCTTATTATGCCACCTCTTGTCATTGCGACAAAATCGCAGGACGTCCTTGCATTTTCATGCAAAAACCCATTGATTTTGCCTTAACTTTTTCTTTTGTATTGTGGCCTCTTCAGGAATGTTGCGACAGTATGACATGCCTAAATATTCTTGCGAAAATAAAGCCCCATGACATTGCCGTCTTGCGACGAAATCGCAGGACGTCTTCGCACTTTCATGCGAAAACCCATTTATCTCGTCTTATCTTTTTCTTTTGTATTATTGCCTCTTCAGGATTGTTGCACAAATATGACAAGCCTTAATACCCTTGCGAATAAAAAGCCTCATGACATTTGCGTCTTAAGACACTTATCATCTCCCTAATGGAGGGTGCCTCCCTTATCTCCCCCCTGGTTGCCCCTTTAAGGATGCGTACTTCTACCATACAAGGTTAGCTCCTCCCATCCAGTCTTAACAATAACCAGTTATTTTCTCAGCCTCTTATCCCTTTTACCTATAGGGTTTATGGTTACGAGACTGCACCCTAAGTGGGGTTTTCTTCAGGCCGAGTGCAGTATAAGCCAAGACTTGTCAAGAATGGCAAAGTACGCTTCAAATGTTCCTGGCACTCTTGACTCAACCGTGTACCTCGGCGCCTTGATTAAATCTGCACTCCTTGGTAGACTCCTTATTACCTTAGTCGCCCAACCTAAGTCATATGCTTAAGCTGAGAATCCAAGGTGCCTCTCCCGGATGGGCTTTATTGACCCCAAATCTCCATGACTCAGGTTCCTGTGGCGGTGTAGCCTTTCCCTGAGCCATGCAACAGGTGCCCCCTTATATGACGTACTTTAGGTCTTACATTTGCCTCTTGCGAAATTGTATTCGCGAACTAGGGTGTACGCCATAAAGGTTCGCCTCTTTCTCTTTTGTCATTTTTCTCTGATTATCTTCTGTAAAATTCATTATCTCCGCGAGAGTCTCGTATATCATCATATTGTATTTGCATTTCGCAATCTCAATTTTATCATTCAATGAAATGTATTCTTGAGAATTTTACTTATTGTGAGAGTTTCGCAACAACTTAATCATTCATACATTTCTTGTTTTTATTACCTTTTCCATCCTCTGCTTCTTTATTATTTTCTACTACTGCTTCCTTGATAGTGGTATGTTCATCATTTTTATTCTGAGCTAGCATTAGTTATGCAACATCTCTTCTTCTTTTCTTTCGATTGCATCCACCATCAACCTCTCACTTCTCTGTGTATCTTTGATTTTGTGTCGCCAGTTTTCCTTCTTGTTTTCTCTTCCTTCGCAAGATTCTATCTCTGTTTCGTAACATCTCTTTCCTTCAACCCAATCTCCCATTATGATTCCTACACCACCGGGGTGAGGGAATTTGATGCACTGGTGGAAAGTTGAAGCTACACCTAGAATCCCATGTAGCCAAGGTCGACCAATTAACGCATTGTAGGGTGATTCTACATCAACGACACATAATAAGATTTCGGAAGATATTACCTTCAATGGAATTCGCATAGTAACCTCCCCTTTAGGCTTGTTAGCAGTACCATTAAAACCATATATCTTATATGTTGATGGTATAAGATCATCATCTCTTCCTCCCATAGTTTTATAAGTATGATAAAATAAGATGTTCACAAAGCTTCCATTATCGATTAGAATTCTATTAAATCTTCAGCTTCATCATCCTCATCTTCTTTCGGTTTTGGATTAATTTCTAATTTTACTACCAATGGATTATCATGCACCTCTTCACCTTCGGGAATCTCTTCTGCGGTAAAAGAAATAATTTGTTTCTGCCATTCCTCTAGTGGCGATATTTTTGCAATATTCATAATTTCTCTTCCATCGTTATCTCTTGTGAACACTCTACTCAAAACATTATCATGAAAATCTTCAATTTTCTTATATGAATGTACGATAGAGTGACAAAATAGATTTTTTGCTTTTGCACCAACTTCTATGAAGAATGTTTCATTCTTTTTCATCGTGTTCAATTTGTGATGCTCTGTGGTGGTGCCAATGGTTGAGATTGTGGGTGCCCTACCAAAAAGTGGTTTAGTTTTTCTTAATTTATCATTCTTAAAATAATTCTTTTTACATTTCTGCAATCATTTGTCAGTGTGTAGCTCTTGAGCTTGTTTTCCTACTCCTGGTAGGTCTTTTATCTATTATTAACCTTGGCCGATCAAAAGAAAAAAAAAGATTTACAAGAATGGGTGGTTAGAGACCTTGCTTACCGATGCCAAATCAGGTTTTCTAGTCATTAGAAACCGCATAAATGAAATCTAGCCAGATTCGTTTTCTTTTGTGGCATTAGGTCGTTGCTGTTCCAACTACCATGTCTGTAAAAGTGGAGTCCATATAGTTAATATAGCGTACTAGGTGTAGTAATTTGCAAGCCAACTCCCATAAGCGTAGGACCTAATTACTCTTTTTATAAAACCAACTTTTAATAATCTAGTCCTTATCTATGAGATTAGAAATTGAAGAAGGACGAGGGGTAGAATATTAGCGTACTACCCATGCATCTAATGAAAACCTTTTGTCATGGTACGTAACATAATATGTCTCGGTACGTTGTACAGGGTCCTCAAGCATGAGATGTTGAAATTATTAGTCTCACATGGTCTGAGAAATCTAAGATCCTGCGGTTTATAATAATCCTTAGAGACACTAAACTCATTGCCAATTGGTATTGAGTTGGATGTTCATATTTTAACATGGTATCAAAGAAGGTTATTTGTGACGGGTCATTTGATCGCGTCTTTACTACACGTCATCTGATTTAATTGTTGTCTACGTGTTAGACCAAACGAGGCTACACGTGAGGGGGCGTGTTGAGATTATTAGTCCCACATGGTCAGGGCAATCTAAGATCCTGCGGTTTATAATGATCCTTAGGGCCACTCCACTTATTGTAAATTGGTTTTTGAGTTGGATGCCCATATTCTAACACGAGACACAAAGAGAACAAGAAAGAGTGTGTGTGTTTTCTCACTGCATCCCAAGGCACTGCTTCATTACGTGGGTCGGTCTTCAACGGAGCTTGAAAACTAAGTTTAAGATTCTCTCGTGGGATATGGACGTCGATCCGATATGAAGCTTTTGTAATCTCATGCTTGAGGATGACTATCACATATTCTTTAATTGCATCGATCCGGTATGTAGCTTTTGCAATCTCATGCTTGAGGATGATTATCACATATTCTTTAATTGCAGTTATTCCGCCTATATTCGGAGGTACCTTCTCAGAACTTTGGGTCTTATTGATGCTATTTTCCGGGACTGGGACATGCAGGTTAATTGGTGTGTGAATAACTTCAAAGGCACAGGTTCTGTATACGCTATTAAAAGACTCATTTCAATGGTTTCATCTATCATGTGTGGAGTGAAAGAAATATGAGGAATTTTACGCAGACCAGCCTGCCTGCTGAGCTTATAATTGTTTATGGGTGAAAACTGTTTCTGCTGGTTTTGGTAAATTTGGAGAAACGCATCTAAACTCTAAACAAATGCACTGCACGGGAGTACTTTAGATTCGAGAGATCAATCTGTACAATTTTGGCCTAAACCAAGAAATGGTCGTTCCAGACTTGCTTCGGTCACAAAGTGAAGGAGATGGGGTTGATCTTAGGGAGGGAAGTGAAGAAGGTGTTGAGATTATGAAGGTGTTGGCTGTTTATGACTTGTATCAGAATGTTGAATTGGCTTGCATAATGTAAGCTATCAGTTCTTGGTGTTTTCTGGATACTGATGACAACACTTGGTTTTTTCTGTGTTGTTTGAAAATAGGTTGAAGAACCTATTTATACAAGTCATTTGAGCGCAATTCTCATATTGTAGGAAGTGGAGGAAGTTGAGTGATGGAGTAGTGGGGTCGTGTAGGTGATTGTCACACGATCACGCCTTTGCCCACTTCCCTCATCATCGTTAACCGTCCATGCCTCCTAACACGTTCTCGTAATGGGCGCGTTGCACGCCGCACGCTGTAAACCGCCAGACCAATACCCCAGTAAGTATCCCCCAGTTTGTGATATGTTTGATGTCTCGAATGAGTGGGTCGATTTGTGGGACCCGCCGCAAGAAATAGCATACGGTGCTATTAGGCTAAATAACTAAGTTATTTAAGGATTTGATATTCGTGAAATATCGTGCATGCTCGATGCATGTAATGCATCGTTTTAAAGATTGATCGACTAAGTTGCGGATTAAGCGTCTTAAAATGACAGCGCGTCCAACCATCTTCGAGTGATCGTTTAGAGGCCGCGTAGGCGGGCCATCATTTTGTCGATCACTCCTTGTGACAGAGTGGCGGACGGTAATCATTGAGGCGCTTCATTGATCTCCTAACTTTTAATCCAAGCCGTCCGACCAAGCTGGCAAAGTTGGACGGACCAGATGATTTACGACACATATTTGTTGCCGTTGATGGATTTTAGGGTTTTAAGAGATGCGCAACATCCCCTCTTTGGCTTGATCGAATCCAAGCATGGGCGCTAATTTTGGTGGGACCGACCAGGCATGCGTGGAGACGGCCTGCCGGCGTGCATGCCTACACCTCTCAGTCCCATAAAGATTCGATCTAGGACACTCAATTTGACCGGCAAAGATGAGTGGTCGTGATCGATTTGCAACATAAATACATTGCCGCAAAGGTTTAAAAGCTGTGTGGCATGCCACCTTTGGGCGTACGTTTCAAGGCGTCGGGCCCTAGTCTGCATAGGCCGGCTGGTCACACGCAAAGGTGGGCCCACGGTGATCACGTTGACATCCTTGGGACCTCTTGAGTCTATATCTACACCCTCCGTTTAGGCTGGCGAAGATGGATGGTCACGATCGAACTACACCATATGTGCATTGCCGCAAACCCTAATTAGGGTTTTGAATCAGTCACGTACGCGTGAATTTTGCAAAACGGTTTGGCACGCCGTGATCCTCCTTTGGAGAGACCGATCACGTGGGGCCCATGTTGGGCTGACGGTGAACGTATGTGCACCTTCCTGATGGTCCTAAATGCGATCTAAGCCATCCAAATAGGCTGGCTAAGTTGGATGGTTGTGCTCGATTTTAAGACACTAGTGCAATTCCGCAACCCTTAGAAACATCACGCCTGTCATGGTTTGAGCAATCGTTTCATTGCTCCATGACCTCGTCGTGAGAAAACCGATCGGGTGAAGGATAAGTGGGCTCTCCAGCGTGTGCGTTAGCACTTCCCTAATCATTGATGGGATGATCTAATCCGTCCAACCAGGCTGGTGAAGTTGGACGGTTGTGATGGTTTTAAGACTACCCTGAACAGTCTATGCTCGTTGAGCTTCTCCCAAAACACCGCGGCCACTCAACTTTGGGTTGGCGTTTGATGGCGCTGGGGGAGTATGGTGATTGTTCGACCGGGTAGGGCATAAGTGGTCCCGCCGGGGGTCATCACAACAATTGCCAATTTTTTCCAGGGCTTGGCTAGGCTTGTTAAATTGCGCGGCCAACTTGCGTGGCCGTGATCGTTTCTGAGACTGATATGGACAGTCCAGATTTCCCTTAAGGAAATTAAGCATGCTCGATCGGCTAACCAAAGCGCGTCGATGCGAGACTCTCTTTAAAGAGTGATGTTGCATGTACGGGTATTTCATGCACATCTCAAAATTGGCACTTGGAGAATTCATGTTACTCTGCTGAGAGTGAACACTCAGTCGTCATTTCATGCTAATAATGAGAGTTCGGCTGAGAACAACAAAGGAAATACTAGGCAAATCATGCATTAATTAATAATGCTAAAAAATTCACAGAATATTTGGGATTTCTGTTGCACGCACCATTCTGGGTGAATTTTGTGTATTTATTGAGTTGCTTCGAATAAATAAAGTGAAGAGGTACTCATCACTTATCAAAAGGCTTTACCCTTTGCAGGATATCAGCGCATTAAATTTGATTTTACAATTTTATCCCTGAACTAAAATCCACCATCAACAATAATATACAAAATTACTGAAGATGTTCGGCTACGTACGACCTCCTATAAGATTTATATGCCTGATTGCAACGGAACGCGTTTACTGGCAGATAGATTGTCGTTCACTGCTGAGTTTTACCTTCCAACCCGTGATTATAATTTTGAATGATGTTGTAGTAATGAGGTTCAAACTCTCGGACTTGTGAAGATTAAATTTAAAGATTTAATAAAATCATATACAAAAATATTAACAAAGTGGGCGAGAGGTATGAGAAAACAACCAAGACACTGATTCCACTATTACACATGAATTAATGATGGTAAAGAATCCAAAACTCTAATTATCTTTTAAGTCCTTTATATCTTAACTCACTAATAATCAAGCAAATTCTCAAACATCAATTGTATCCCTTAAGCATAGATTATCTAAACAAAGCATAATCTATCTAATTGAATCACAACTGATTAGGAAATTACGCAAACAATTTAAAACTCTGCAAAAGCAGTGATTGAGTGAATTATAATTAAATATTAGAGAAAATAAAATAGTTACCAATTATTCATGCGTAAATAGCTTCCTCATTGCCTTGGTTGTGGGAGAATTAGCCGCTCATCATGTTGGAAACACGCTCAAAAATCATTATTATTGCTCAAAGAGTGTTTACAAATGATGAAAAGGGAGAAATAATTGAAAACCGGGTTTGTAACAATTATATTTGTTACAAACCAGAGAACTACGACCCTCGGCAAATAAGACTGTCCTGCGACAGTAACAAATAAGACTGTTACTGTAACAAATAAGACTGTCGGGCGAAAGTCGCTGAAACTGTAGCAAAATAAGTCTGCTCTGTGTGGGTCATATTTTCTTCGTGTTCTTGGTGCAGCAGCAGAAAAAGCAGAAACCGAGTTTGGAAAAACTCGAATTTCTTCTTCTCTGGCTCTCCTCAGCCTCCCAGACTCTCGACACCCTCTCTAGGACTCCCAGGGAATCTATTTAAAGAAAAAACATGCGTTGAATATCCTCCATTAATCCCAAATAATCTTCTTTTACTCGGGATATTTTCTTTCTTTTTTTATCAATGATTCTGATTTTTACACATCTGCAGCTGGATTAAATTCCTTATAAATCTTCTTCACGTTCCAAAGTGTTGATTAAGGCTTCCAAACACGTGCAGTACACGTTTAGATTCACCACAACTCGTGTAAGCTCATGTTTTTCCTCCAACTCCCTGTTTGGATTAAACCAAGTTATCCAGACAAATTTGATCGAAACAAACACCCATACTAGCTTTGTTAGGACATATCACAACTACCCATTAAGTTTCAGCCCTTTAGTCTACCCAGAACTCCTTCAAGAATCGATCGAAAGTTACACAGTTGAGAATAAAATTTTCCCGCCAAAACGATTTTTTGAAATGTTGAAGATGGTGTCCCCCTAACCAAACTAGGGGTGCGAATAGAAGGTGCCCAACTGAGGTGCCCCTTATCCAAATTGAGGGTGCCTTTAGTACTTTTCTCCGGGAGTCCAAATAGCACTTTTTGAGCAACTTTTTCCACACAAGTGTATTTCTCCAAAAACACCTACAAACACACAAAGTATCAAAATTAGTACTAACAATAGAGACATTGAGTACAATTTAGACACAAAAATGTGTCTATAAACCCATCAATATGTTAGTTGGAAAAAACTAGAAGTGGGAGATGTGATTGTTAACACAGATGGCTCTTTGTGTGAGGAAGGTGATAGTTATGGTGCCATTATTAGGGATGAGCATGGTACTGCTCTTACTGCTGCAATTGGAAGTTCTGGTCCTGCCACTGTTACTTTGCACGAGTTACAAGGAATTGAGTGTGGTCTCATTCTTGTTCATCGACATGGGTTACACACGGTCTGATTCACTGACAGCCTTAAGCTACCTAAAGGAAGATGGCAGGAAACCTCCTTGGACTTGTCACCATGTGTGCATGGGAGTCCATTAAAAGGCTCATTGCTCAGTTTGATAAGTGTTGTCCTTCTCATACCTATAAAGAAGCTAATGGTGCAGCTGACAAGCTCGCCGGTTACAAACCTACTGGTAGTTTCTTCGAAATCCATCGAAGCTTATTCCCAGAAGATTTGAAGATAAACATTATAGAGGATGCCATGGGGAAGGTCAACTATAGATAAAAGTTGTTTGTAGGTGTGGTTTTTCATAGGTTTCAGTTGTTGGTTCTTGTTGCTTTTAGTTTTGTTTTTGTTTTTTTCTCTGCTTGTTTTTCTTTTTCCTTATTGGTTGAGATCTTTTTTACCTCTTTTCTTTCCAAAAAGGAAAAAAAAAAAAACTAAGAGAGAATATCACTCTTATTCTAGAAGGAGACATGTTTGGAAAAGTCTACTAAGACTTGAGAGTGATTTACAACTTAAATAACAACTAAAGGAAAGACGGGTATTAGGTTAGTGCGAATGACTTAGTGCGAATCGTTGTAACTCATGCTCCGCAAATCTTAAAATTCTTCTCTATCTTTGCAATTACTCTTTACGATTCCATTCATAACTGTTTATTATCATTAGTAGACATCATAGATTAACATGGTTGCCATTTTATTCTCTGTCTAGATCCTGGTTCAGTGCAGAAGAGTTGCTGGGAATTGGAGCGGTTTTTCCTTGTTTCTATGCAATTAAATTATTCTGCTGCCATGGATTCACTATTGGTTCTCCTGATGCACGCGTTGATTACTTTATTACTGTTTGATTATGGTGTATTGATCACGGTTTTAATAGTTGTCAGTTTGGGCCTTCAACCAACACTGTTTAGGGTTACGAGTTATTATAGCTGCCGCCCAATTAAAGAGAGGACATTCTTTAATGACTGTAAGAAACCTTTCAACAGGTGTTTAACATTCACAGAGTGGAAGAGAGGAAACGAATTTTCTA
This sequence comes from Papaver somniferum, assembly GCF_003573695.1. NCBI lineage: Eukaryota > Viridiplantae > Streptophyta > Magnoliopsida > Ranunculales > Papaveraceae > Papaver > Papaver somniferum. Next base: position 130,796,635 of record NC_039362.1, on the reverse strand, counting down.
TATGGTTCCTCCTCCTCGTTATTTTCTCCACAAGTTTATTCTGCTCTGTTGTTGTCTTTACTATGAACTCTCAGCTTGTGCAAGTTCAAAACAAAATGGCTTCTATATCGATAGCAGACAGATTGAGATCATTGAAAGAACCAATTATCTCAGCAGAAGATTTACATCAAGGAGCAATACAGTTCAAACACTGCTTTCTGGGAAAAGTTTATTCATATAAAGCCTTCTCAGTTAGTGACTTGGACAAAGAGCTGAAGATTTTGTGGCCGAAAAGTAAATACATTTACATAAAAAAAGAAGAAGATGAATCTTTTCTAGTAAAGTTCCAAACACAAGATGAATATGATGTCGTTCTAATGTTAAGGCCCTGGTTTCTAGATGGGGATTTGTTTGTTCTTGTTCCATGGAATCCTGAAATACCAAAAAGTCTAGTGGATCTGACAAAGCATCTATTCTGGTTAAGGCTTTATAACATGCAACTGGGTTTTGCAACTGTTAACATTGTGTATAGTTTAGCTACAGCAATGGGAGAAGTAAAAGAATTGGACCCGCCTGATTGTGTTCTTCCTAAATAAAAGATACAGAGAGTCTCAGTTGTGATTGATGTTCGTAATCCACTTCGTAGAGGTTTTTGGGTGACGAATGTTGTTGGTGAGGAAGTATGGATTAGGTTGTATTATGAAAAACAACCTTTTAATCTCTGTGATTTTTGTTACACCATAGATCATAATGAAGCAGATTGTTCTACAATTGTGGCGTATCTTCTTCAACAGCAGAGGGGTCATCTTTTCTCTACTTATATCTATGATCCTCCATCATGGACAAACCCAGATGTGAGAAAGACTAAATCTGCAAAACAACGAGCACTGGAGGCTAATCAAAAGGCTAAAGGGATAAATAATGAGGACAAAAGTACAAATTTGGATCAGCAGATTGTGGTGACTGAATCTGATTGCATGCATGGAATCCAGCAGAATCCAGTTCATTTTATTATGGAAGTTTCAAAGGACTCGGTAAATCTGAAAGAACAACATAAAGACAAAATGGTCAGAGACATTCCTCTCTCGTCTATTCCCTCTGAGACTGAAGATGGAGGTAATGCTCAAGGTATGTTACAGACACATGCATTAGAAAATTTGCATGATTCAGTGGGCCAAAGACAGGAAAAAAGAATCAGAATTGAAGAAGGTGGTCCTAGCAATTTCAATGTCATGCAACATAATAATGCTAATAATCTAGAAAGCGGGGACCTTTTAGGTAATATGTCTGAGACATATGTGGAGAATCAACTGAGAGAATTTAATATGTCAATGGGTCAAAAAAGTGGTTACGGGTCGAATATGGAGCTTCTTAAAGCTTATATTGCTCTAGGTGCTTTTGATTTTACTACAGATGACCTTAATGCTTCTATTTTAGACCCAGATGCAGCTAACTTAGATCAATCTTTTAAGGAGCCACTGAAGGAACTCATGCATCATGTGGAGGATAACCTAGAAAGTTTCAATCACAATGGTCATAATTTAGATGGTTCTGGATATGAATGTGTGAGTCTTGATGATCATACACCATCCACTAATTCTCACACTTCCTTCCATGGCACTGTATCTAAGCAAAAACAATCCAAGAGACACAAAGCAACTTCTTCCAGCACTGATGCACATGTACTTATACATTATCCTTTTATTCAGCACAATTATATTGTGCTTTCATATTATACTTTCAATCTACATATTCAGTTTTCAATTTTCTTTTATTTTAAATTGCATCATTATTATTTACACATCATCATGAAGATTTTATCATGGAATGTACAAGGACTAGCTTCCAAAGAAACGAGAGATTTCATAGCTTACATCATCCAACAAAATAATCCTGATATTGTCTTCCTAATGGAAACTAAGGTCTTTGAAGCTAGAGCTAAATTGTGAATGCAATCCTACGTCTATCCTAATCTATTTTTTGTAAGCTCCATAGGACTATCTGGTGGATTAGTGTTGATGTGGAAATATGGCTTCCCTGTGATTTAGTAAGTAGTAATAATAACATGATTCATCTTTTAGTCACTTCAGATGCATCTAAGCAAGAATGGCTTCTTTCTTGTATTTATGGATCAACTCATTATGAGATGAAACAACATCAGTGGGAGTTTACTAGAGAGTTGGGTGATAATGTTATAGGAGATTTGAACATTCATCTGAATAAGTAACATGCTTCAACTAGTACTAATTCCTTGGATAATTGGGTGTGTAATGTTGTAGACAGTGTGGGATTAATGAACATGGGCTATGTGGGTACAAAACATACTTGGTCTAACAAAACTAATGGAAAAGGATACAAAAGAGCAAGGATAGATTATGCTCTACACAACTCAAGTTGGGTCAGAGATTATCCTAATTCAAAAGTGTTGCATCTTCCATTTTTAGGGTCTGACCATTATCCTTTATTATTAATAACTGATAGTTTTGTGCCAAGACAAAGTAAAGGTTGGAAGTTTTTTAGATGTTGGTTACAAGATTCCACATGTGCTGATTTAATCTTAAACACGTGGACTTCTACACCAACAAACATGGATCTCAATGCTAAGTTAGGAACAATGAGAAGGAAATTATCAAAATGGAATAAACATCATTTTGGTAGTGTTCATTATAATGTTCAGCACTTACTTGTTCTCTTTCTCAGCTACAAGCAAAACTGTTTAGTGATACTATTTCGGAAGAAATAAGTGATACTATTCGAGAACTTGAGTACTGGAAAAGGATTGAAGAAGATTTTTGGAATCAAAAATCAAGAGATCATTGGGTCCAAGATATGGATAATAACACGCGTTCTTTTCATACTAGAGCAAATAGAAGAAGGGCACAGAACCACATTATTGCTTTGAAAGATGTCAATGGACACTGGTGTTACTCTATGGAGAGCCTTGAAAAGCTTCTTACATCACATTTTCAATCTATAGCAACTTCTACCAATCCATAATTCCAGCAGGACTCTTTTGATTTAATTAGGCCAATAATTACAACTGAGGAAAACCAATCCTTGATCTCTGCTCCATCAGCGGATGAAATTTATGAAGCTTTAAATACCATACCTAGTTGGAATTCCCCGGGGCCTGATGGGTTCCCTGCCGGATTCTTTCAAACTCAATGGTCTATAGTTGGAAAGGATATTATTCATTTAGTGCAACAATTTTTCCTCACTAAATATCTACCACCCCACCTTAACCAAACCACTACATGTTCGATACCTAAAACCCATCACCCTTCAACTCCAAGTGATTACATGCCAATTGGGCTTTGTAATATAACCTATAAAATAATCTCTAAGTTACTAGTACTTAGAATAAAACCACTAATGGATAAGATCATCTCCCCTACTCAGGCAGCTTTTGTTTCTAAAAGATATATAAATGACAATATTGTTGTGGCTCATGAATTGATTCACTCAATGAAGAAATCACAGAAAAAACAAGGTCTAGTATCCCTCAAGCTAGACATGTCAAAGACATTTGATCGAATTGAATGGCCTTTTGTTGATAGGATGTTAGCTTCTTTGGGTTTCTATGAAGAATGGAGGATAATAGTACAACAGTGTATTTCAACTACATCTATCTCAGTCCGACTCAATGGTAATCTATGTAATCCCTGTATACCTACTAGATGACTTCGACAGGGTGATCCACTGTCCCCATATTTATTCATAATATCCATGGAATACTTCACAAGATCCCTAATGCATGCTGAGTCTATAGGCTTAATAAAAGGTATTCAAGCAACTAATAAATCCATAACTATTAATCATCTGCTTTTTGCGGATGATTGTATGCTATTATTCCATGCCTCTGATAAAGGAATTCAACACATAAAAGAGATCCTTCACAAGTTCAGTCTGTTGTCATGAGAAATCATCAACTTCAGTAAATCATCAGCATTTATTGCATGAGATATAACCCCTGAACACAAACAAGGAATCTTAAATAATCTGGGAGTTAAACAACTGATAAATGCAGACAAATATCTGGGTCTTCCAATTCTTTTGGAGAATTCTAAAACTAAATCTTTTGCTTCAGTAAAAGACTCTTATCAGCACAGACTTCAAGGCTGGTGTTCTAAAACATTAAATTTGGCGGCAAGAACTACACTTATACGATCAGTATTATATGTTATTCCAGCTTATTATATGAGTAATTTCAAACTACTAAAGACTCTTATTACTAAACTTGAATTAATTCAGAGGAAATTTTGGTGGGGCCGTAAAAAAAATAGGGGTTATAATCCAATTGCTTGGAATTCACTCTGCTTACCGAAGGAAGAAGGAGGGTTATCTTTTAGAAATCTAGAGTTATATAACAAAGCTCTTATGATCAAGTTAGGATAGAGACTGTGTACCGAAGAGGATAAGCCTTGGACTCGACTCATGAAGGCCAAGTACTCTCCTTTTTGTAGCTTTCTTCATCTTCAACAAAATCATAATAATAGCTATTGGATCTGGAAAGGCTTAGAGGAGGGTCTCATTTATGTAAGACAATTCCATATGTGGGATGTGAGATGTGGTACAAAAACCTTGGTGTGGTATGATAAATGGGTGAGAGGGTTACATACACCCCCTTCCTAAATCAAACTTCTTAGAACCTATTAGAATAGTTTATGTATCAGATCTAATGCTACAAGAGCCAAGAAGATGGAATGACCAACTAATACGTAGAGTTTTCCCAGAGGAAACAAAAGAACTAATACTTAAGATGCCACTAGTTCAGCAAGGTACATACAAATTAATATGGGAGCCGAGTAGAACAGGTGAGTTCACTGTCAAGTCAACCTATAAAGAATTACTAAGACAGTCAAGAAACTTGAATGCTCAAAGAAGCTCTGGAATTCCTACCCAATTGTGGAAAATCTTATGGAAAACAAAGGTTCCGCACAAGATTAAAATACTTATTTGGAAGTGCTTAAGAGATATTGTGACGACAAAAGATAAATTACATAGGGTAAACCACAATGTAAACCCAATATGCTCCAGATGCTCTCAACATGCAGAAACCATAGATCATCTCCTACTTCATTGCGATTACTCAAGATCGGTATGGTTCAGAATAGATGTTAATATTTCTAGTTTACAACACAACAGTATTCCCTTTAAAGGTTGGTTAAGCTCTTGCTTACTTAAAGCAGACAGTAAAGACTCCACTTGGGCTTCCATGATCTTGATAATTGCCTGGTTCATCTAGAAAAATAGATGTATCACAGAGTTTGAAAATAAAATATCAAACTTGCAGTCGACAATTCACTCTATAAAGCATATGGTTAATCAGTGTACAACAGAAAAGTTACCTAATAAAGAGCCAATGGTGGTATGCTGGTCTCCACCGGTGGGTGATATTATTAAAATTAATATGGATGCATCACTGGATATCAATAACTCTCATATTGGCATTGGTTTAATCATGCGCAATTCTACAGGAAACTGTGAAGGCATCAGAGGGAGGATCGTTAATGGAGGAATAGATCCAGAGCAGGCCGAGTATCTAGCCTTTAAAGAAGCAATCAACTGGGCTAGAGAAGCAAAGCTGACAAAGGTGGTGTTTGAAGGTGACTGTGTCAATCTAATCAACTCTGTGAAGTCTGTCAAATCTTCAGTCCACTGGACGAATGACAACATTGTATATGAAATAAGGCAGCTTTTATCTTGTTTTTTTTTGGACAGATGTTATATATGTTAAGCGGCAGGCAAACAATACATCACATGTAATTGCTAACAAAGCTAGAACTAGCAAAACTTCTTTTGATTATCATTGTCAAATTCCTGATGTTTTCATAAGGGAAATCAGGGAAGACAAATGTAAGGCCAGTCTATGCTAGTTGTAGATCTTTTTTCTAATATAAGTATCTTTGCATCCAAAAAAAGAAAAAGTTAGTGCGGCGTATCACTCTTATTCTAATCCTAAATGAGTCGGAAAGATAGTGTTTCATGTCATTGTGAAGTGTATCCTCCCTTTCTTCTCCATTTCTATGATTTTATGCCCTCCCATTTCATCTTCTTCATCATTGTGTAATGCATATATTGTTCTTTTTAATGTTTTATATCCACATCCTTCAATTACAATTTACAAGAGATTCTCTGCCAGATTTGGCTTTTAAAATTAAAATAGGCTTGTGAGGTGTGTCCACTTGGCTTAAAGCCATCGAAAGAAAAAAAAACTTTAGCGCCAAGCGAGAAGACAATGTACAATATCGTTGGTACACTTCAAAATCACTGGGAATGAGCAAGTATTTATGGATGGGAAAATATCGTTTGGTCATTTTTTAGATGGTCCCAAGTCAATTTGGTTTTTTGGGAAAACATTTTTACTGTTTGGTGCATAATTATTTATAAATATTAAATGGACAAAAATATCCTTCCGTGTTAATTTCTACTTATTTTCTTTGTAGCAGTTTATTCTTCAAAATGAACTCCTGTTAATTTCTACTTATTTTTCTAGAAATCACCTATATAAACCAGAGTTCATTCCAGAAAATGAACTCCATATAAAAACCTAAAAAAACAGAGTTCATTCCAGAAATGAACTCCATATAAAAACCTAAAAAAACCAGAGTTCATTCCAGAAATGAACTCCATATAAAAACTAAAAAAACAGAGTTCATTCCAGAAATGAACTCCATATAAAAACCTAAAAAAACAGAGTTCATTCCAGAAATGAACTCCATATAAAAACCTAAAAAAACAGGAGTTCAAGAAAATGAACTCCATATAAAGACCTAAAAAAACAGAGTTCATTCCAGCAATGAACTCCATATAAAAACCTAAAAAAACCAGTGTTCATTCCAGAAATGAACTCTATATAAAAACCTAAAAAAACAGTTCTAGAAATGAACTCCATATAAACACCTAAAAAAACAGAGTTCATTCTAGAAATGAACTCCATATAAAAACCTAAAAAAACAGAGTTCATTCCAGAAATGAACTCCATATAAAAAATCTAAAAAAACAGAGTTCATTTATGGAATGAACTGCAACATCATCATTTTCATCATCTTCGTCGTCTTCAACAGCATCAGAAATAAATGTTTCGTCATCTTCAACAACAACAACAGCAATGAACTTCATCAAAATTCATCGTTGTCATTCATCTTCAACAACAACAACAACAAAAACGACGAAAAAACACACAAATCTTCATCTTCTTCATCATCTTCATCGATTTCAACAGCAGCAGCAACATCGATCGTCATCAAACAGCAGCAACAACATCAAATCGTCTTCGTTTCAATCTTCATCTTCTTTGACAGTAGCAGAAAAAGTTAAAATCAAATCTCGAAATCAATCTTTGTAAATCTTTGTAATCAAATCAATTTTTGAATTCATCTTTGTAATCTCTGTAAATTAACCGACGACATCATTATAAATTAATCTTCGAATCTCTGTAAAACAATTGCAACAGCAAAAGAAAGAAAAAAAAATCCTAAAAAAAATTGTTGTAGCAGGGAGAAAAAGATAGAGACCGAGAGGAGAGAAAAAGTGGATCTGAGAAATGATTTCTTCTCTCTTACCTTTTGACTATATATGGTCCTAATCTAAAATGGTATTTCTACCACTATAAGATGACAATTACATCATCTATGACGTCAGCCTAGGATCAAACCATAATTTCTAGGACCGAACTATAATATATTTTTCCAAAAAGGACCAAACAGACAGTTGACTAAATTAACTAGACCAAACTCTCTCTAATAATATATTATTTTTAGGACCTTATGGTATCTCCGATCTTATCTGCTTAATTATGTGTTTGAGGACACTTCTTGCAATATCCTCTTCGTAGGACAGCGTTGTCTCTTAGTACGCAAGTAACAAAACAGTGTTGTATTTTGTGGGAATGGCCAATCTATTATGAATGTTTATCTTTTCTGCAAATTGTTCCTGCCCAGAACCAACTGCGTGTTAAGATCAGAATTTATTGTAAATTCACAAATTCGACCAAAACGAGAGGAAAGTTCTTGTATTTTTGGTGTACACTCGCACAAACTAGTGATGAAACCGACCTTATACTTTCTCTACTACATGAATTATATGCCATTAAGTGACGGATTATGCACCAGTATAAGATAATCAAAGTTAGGAAGCCGCTAAACGTAACGTAATATTAAAGCCAGCGTCATAATATAAAAAAATATTATCGACATGGTAATGACACTAAAGACGACTTACCATATTGTTGGATTAGTCAGCAGAATATGACTAATGGTTATACATAGCTGTATGTATCCATAGTTAATCTCCATATTAAATGGGTTTTATCAACGATAATTAATTCATCAAGTGTATTAGGTAGTTCACATCACGTCATTGACTATAAATATCAATTACAAAATGCCTAGTTGGTTTTCATTTATAATCTTTCTTTGGCGACAAGTTTAATACATATAACATACTTGATTAGATTACGAATATGACCACCACATAACGATTAATAAAATTTGACGCAGTCATGCATATTTGGATGCTCGGCAACCATAAATTTTATTTTGGCACTTTGAGAATCTAAGAGTCTCTATGGTCAAAAGGTAAAGTAGAATTTCCTCACTCAGAGGGGACAGCCACGTTATGAATGGCTTTTTTGGCAGTCGAATGTGAATAATCTGTACACTTGGAAACGATAGCCGAGTACTTCATTTTCTCTTCAAAAAAAAAATCTTCCGTTCTGGAAAATCTCGTTTCTTGAAAAATGTTAATTTTACTTTTTCGATTTGATCTATTTTTAGGTCAAAATGAAAAAGTGAGAATAACACTTTTCCAAGAACGGAGGAAATAATTCATTTTGTCAAAAATGATTTATAGGACTGTCTGGCGATCATAGACGCGGCACGATATAAGTTCCATAGAAGCGAGCGAGAGAGAGTCATAGAGTAGGAAATCAAAGGAAGGGCTCCAGATCCCCTTAATTCTCCTACATTAATATGAGGCCTAAGAAATGGAGCGTGGAGTCGCCGCAATTGTTTTAGTTTCCTGCGACACTAGTGTGCTTAGTGAAATATTCATTTTTCACTCGGAATATATGACTCCTTCGGGTCTTTGATGGCCAAACTGATTTCATATTACTTTTCGCTTCATTTGGGCAAATTCGGTTCCGTACGCATATTGCATCTCTTTTATCGTGTCTTATGTGCCGACCTTAAAGGATCAGTTGGCCCGTTCAACTTACAAGTTTCATTTTTATGTCTTAGTCATTTGTTATTTTCTTTTTTTTTCTTTTTTTTTTGAAAAGAAGAAGTTTCATTATTAATTTTGTTAGTTTCTTATTCTAATTGGATTCCTTAATTTGGGGTTTTAGTCCTTTCTGTGGATTAGTCTTTCTTTTTTACTTTTCCATTTTTTACGGTGATGGCTTCACTTTTGTTTCTCTTTTTCGGTTCAAGTGTCGTCTTATCTTTGGTGAAACAGGATAGGCAGCTAAAAATAAATAAATCTTGTTCTTTCTCATATATAAAAAAACAACAATAACTGTTCATTTGTTGTGAACTAGTTTAAAAAACACGAAATGGACTACATAGCCAAAAGGGAACCTTTTCTGGGCCATATGGACAGGTAGTAATTAGGCATGGGTCAAATGACCAGAAGAATCTTTTAATGTGGAGAGACCTTACTACCCTTTTGTAACCGTTCGTCCAGCACGTTCTCCTTCTCTTCATCAAAACCATCGCACTCTTTAACAAAAATCAGAACAACCAACTCTCGTCTTCATCTTCTCAAAAAACTCTTTGAGTTTCCAAACACAAAACTCTGTGAGTTTTCAAACCACCGACGTTTATATTCATCGTCACCAGAAAATACCAAATCGATTTCCTCCACCGTATACTAACAATCATCACTAACAGAAATCAGTTTCATCAACCGGTTCAGCACCATCAACTCTACCAGAAATTGGTTTCATCCACCATCTGTTAAACACCATCAACACTACAAGAGGAGTTTCTGAGAATTAGGGTTTCAAGCATTTCAGTGTATTGGAAGAGTTAGGGTTTCAATCGATCCACAGAATGTCTCCTAGAACTCGTAAGTTTTCAAACCCTAACTCTGTTTTGTTCTTAATTTCAGAATTGCATGATTAAATTGTTGAATTGGTTGTTATTATTTTCATTTCAGTAGATTAATGTGTTGAATTGCTTGTTTTATTTTCATTTCAATTAGTATCTTTTGGCTATGAAACTGGTTTGTATCTGGTTATTTAAGTATTTCCACTGTGAAATTGGTTGAAGTGAAATTGGGTCATCTGGTTATCCAAATTGTTTCAGCAGGTTTAACCAGAATGGAACTGGTTTCATCCAGTGTTAATCTGCAGTGTATATTTTTTCAGCAGATTAAAACTGGATGAAACCAGTTTAGTTCAGGTTTGAAGATACATCCTATATTGAATATAAGACTATTAGCATGATAGTATTGTATGTTGTGAATTTTGATAATAAATTATATCATGATTTAATTTGGTTGTTGTATGAAAATATATGTTATGGATTGAATCTGGTTATGTTTTGGATGGATTGCATGAAATTGGTTTTGCATTTGGTTACGAAGTGATGCTCAGCAGGTGTTTGAAACTGGTTTTCATTAAACTTTAAGTTAGGATGTAACTGATCTGTTGGTGGTATTAAATTTAATGATTATGGGACTAATAACATCATACTGTAATGGTGTATTTAGGATGTAGACTAATTTCAGATGATGGATTAAATCTGTATAGTTAGGATGTAGACAATATAAGTTGATTCATTTTGGAAAAACTAAACTAAACATCTCAGTTTAAGTTAGGATGTAACTGAGGTAAACACGATGAAACTGAACTAATCGTTGGTCTTAATTTGGTGTTAGGAAGTGTTTGATGGTTTGCATATTTTGGTGGTCTTAATTTGGTGTGATTATGGGACTAATAACAGCGTAAACTCCTTTTCTTTGCCTTCTTCAGACCATGTTAACATGTATAATATATAGGATGTAAGTGGGTTTCATCTGATACCTGCAGAAACTTGGTTTCATCTAACTATTATATATAGGATGTAACTGGGTTTCATCTGATACCTGCAGAAAATGATTTTCATCTAGCATTAAAGATGGGATGTAATTGAGTTTCATCCACAGATTTAAAATATGACTTAACTGGTTTCATCCAAATTGTTGCAGGAAGCAGTAGCAAGGAGAGTAAGAAGAGTGCCGGTGCTGAAAGAAAATCCAAGAAAAAGCATGATGTGAGCGTGAGTGGTGAGTCTAGCACAGGGAATGTGGATGATATGGGTGCCGAAATGGATGAAGACAAGTCAGAGAAAATAGTTGCTGGAAAGTTTGATGTGTTTAGGTTGTTTAGAAATTTTTTATTAATGTAGTTCATACTGAAGTACTTTTTTTTTCTTGGACTATGTCTTCGCATAAATTTGTGATCCGTGGATTCGTCTTAATTAAAATATGAACTTTTTTACTGAAAAATGCCTATACTTCAATTTCATGATAGTTGTGTTTGAATATGTTAGCCATAAATGGTTAAATTTGCAGGTTGAAAAAAGATTTTTTTGTCAGAATGTAACCAGGCTTGGATGAAACTGGTTACATCCTAGCCTGTATAAAACTGCAATTTTTTGTCAGAATGTAACCAGGCTTGGATGAAACTGGTTACATCCAAGCCTGTATAAAACTGCAATTTTTTGTTAAAATGTAACCAGGCTTGGATGAAACTGGTTACATCCTAGCCTGTATAAAAACTGTTTTCAGAGTGTGCAGGTTAGAAAAAATAGTATTTCTGTCAGAATGTGAAGGATGAAACCAGTTACATCCTGGCCAAAAATCTCATTTTTTCCATAATAGGCAGGATGAAACTGGTTACATCCTGTACATTTAAATTTGAATCTTCGCAAACATTCAAAATTTACAGTAAAAATTGAAGGAAATGTACAATTAAACTAAATCAACATAAGACTATAACATATATACTATAATACTGAAGAGAAATACTTGAAAAAATAATACCATAAGATATGTTTTTATGAACAAAAGAAACAATCCAAGGTAAATACTAGTTGCGAAAATATAATTCCAGGTAAATGAATCTTAAATGTGCAACAAGAGCTACAAAAAAGAATAAACTAATAAAGATATAATGGTAAAAAGCTGCAGAGAATGAAGGCTGGAGATGTTCTTAAGAAGGTTCTTAACGTTGCTTTTTCGCAGGAGGATGGGGACATGTCATCTTGTTATGATGAGCCTGAGTATGGCAGTTACCGCATGTAATGAGTCTCTTGAATGCGCATGCGCTACCAGCGTTAGGAATTCGCTTCTTCTTCGGCCTACCATGTTTTTTTCCTAGGACAGTTGGTGGATTCACGAGATTTCCAGCAGCAACATCAATAGGCTTGTCGTAATCGGGAATGGGCTTGATAGGACGATCATACGAAGCACGGAAGCTAGCAATGCTGAAATACGGATTAATGTACTCGTAAACATTGATCTATTTGAATGCATACATACAATAGCGTGATCACAAGGGAACTGCTCAGTAAACCAAACCCTACAGATGCACTGAAACTTCACAATATTAACAACGTGCGTGTGCTTTCCATCAAAAACTTCCCACTCCATGTCACCAGACTTAGTTATTCTCCACTGGACACCAACACGAATGGAAGCCATTACTTTTTTCTCTAGCCTGGGACAATGAATCCTTTATACTTCTCCCCCTTCAACTTCCTTTTACTCATATGATCCATAATTTTAAGTCTAATCCAGTTAACAAGTGTTGCAATAGGCATACCTTTTGCTTCCTTAATCCAAGAGTTGAACGACTCTGCAATGTTTGAACACATGTCGCCATAACGATAGCCAAGACAATGTGCATTGGACCAACATTCCACTGGAAGGTCACTCAAGAATTTGTGAAGACCATCACATCCCATATCCTTCAACTTTTGCATACATTGATGAAAGCCTTCATGCGTTGATGAATAGAAACATTGTTTGAACAAATCCATCGCAGCACCATGCTCTCCCTTTTTCTTGTTGGTCTTACCGCGGACATTATTTTTCAAATGCTGGTAACACCAACAATGAAGGAAAGTTGGAAAAACATCATGAATCCCTTGGATCAAACCCTCATGGCGATCCGAAATAATAGTTAGTATACGAGGACCCAAGATAGTTCTTAGCTTTTCCAAAAACCAATGCCAATTCTCAATAGTTTCACCTGATACGAAACAAAACAAATACAAAAAGAAAAAATCATATTAAATTGACTGAATCTGTGTATATTGTTTAAAATGTGATACTTTTCCAATTAAAAGTCACAAAAAGTGGAATTCTGAGTTCAGCACAATAGGGCACTTACCAAGCCAGTTGCATATCAAGTCATACTCCCCGACATAAGCTAGTAACTGGATGCCATCATTAAGAAGAGCTGGGATACCAACTTCTAGATTCTTCATCCAGTCAGCTTGCATTTTGGAGTACACAGTAGGGCTGCATGAGATAAATTCAATGTTGCCAACTCCAAGAGCTTGCCTGAAAGATTTCAGATTCAGAAATTTCTCCAAGTTGGAAAAATCATAACAGAGGCTCCCTTCACATTGCTTCCTTATGTCATAGTACAGAAGACCAATAAAAACATTCATCAAGTTCAAATTCAGTCAAACAACAAACGAAAGCATAAGCGAAATAATCAAACCAAAAGGCTTTCGTTACATTGATATCTCCAGCAATGTTGAGGATACTATTGAATATCGAATTTCACGTGGAGTAAGCTCTGAGGCATTCGACTTCGCCTTCTACAGCTGAAAATGAGGTAAATATGAGACATATGGAATACGTTTAATAGACTACGAACAACATTAGAAAACAAGGAATTACCACAAGCTTGTATTTTCCTTTCGCATTCTGGAAGTCTCTGATTGATTTCCTCGTAATCAGATTCTTCAATGGGAGCTTATCTCTCAGTTCATCCATCATCTAGTTTCATATCTCAATTAACATCTAGTTTCATCCATCATCTAGCCCATTTTCTGTTATCACTTTAATCAATTTGGTTTGAATCTGTGTATATTGTTTCAGCAGGTTTAAACAATCAATCGATTGGATATAAACAAATAATCACGTTTACATGCACCAACTAAAACCAAAAGATAATTGGTTATTAGTAGAACCCTAGATAATCAAAATCAACAACTAAAACCAAAAGATAGTCAAAAATCCCATAATAATTGATAAAGAAACTTCAAAATCGACATATCCAGATATGCATTACAAAGAATTAGACAAAAACGAAATCAAAATTGGATTAATTGAAACTTACTGATTTGTCTTACTGGTTGTTGATGATATTAGATGACTTGAAAGTGGAGTAATCTAATCTTCGATTCAAGAATCGTTAATCACCATGATTGATCAACCAGATATGAAAAAAAGAATACACGAGCTCTGAATTTTCGATCGAATTCTGCAGGTGAGGAATTCTCAGGACCTCAGGGACGAGGAGTTATGAAAAGAGAAAGAAATTCTCTTTGAAAAGAAGAGTTTAAAAAGTTCGGGGGTATTTTAGGTAACACATATTTTTTTGTTTTAATTTTCCTGGGTGAAATATCCAAATTGGCTATATAAACAGTATATTTCTGACTTTTGGCTATATGAACAATATCAAAAGCTAAGAATCTATTTCACCCAGGATTTTTCATTTTTGGTCTTTTTGACCAATTTTGTGTTTAAAAAAAAGGGAAATAACCTCGGTTAAAGTCGCAATGAATCCCGATTGGAAATCAATGGCCTTTAAAAGTACTCTTAACATTGGGATTATCAACGGGTGAAAATGGGACCATGCGTTTTTTGAGGCAGGATTTTCATTGGGCATGGGACTCGGTCAACCTAGCATTTTCGAAAGAAAAAATAATATGCAAGGAGTACGGTCCTATTCAAAACCGGTGTTAGTTAATAAGTCGATTGTGAATTATATACTCGCGAGCTCATTTTTCTCTTCCAATAATGAAAATCTTAATAAGACTAAATTAAAATAAGATGTAATTTATCACCACCTCCACCCGTTTCAACTGCTCTAATTGGAATTGGATTAGGGAAAGGGAGTATAATGAAGATAGTGAAAAAGATAAACTTTCAATCAATAACCGTATGAAATTTGCAAACAAATAAATTCATAGAAATTAAAAAAAGAAAATCCCATTTGTTGGCGAATTTCATTTTTAGTTGTTATAGATGAAAGGTTTCGCTTTTCCTAAAACCATGCAAAAAGAGAGTGAAAATGCGAGGTACCAAAATACACCGCCAACTTTTTCTTAGCAACCTGTATGGACGAAACTTAAATACAATTTCGAGAGTTACAACTTAATGAATCTCAATCAGGAATTATATGAAGAGTTTATATCTCTTTCTCTCACAATCAATATGTAAACGGAGATAAGTCTGTGAATCTGATTATACCATGAGAATACTTGGACGATTCCAAAGATCAATCAAGTCGTATCCAATAATTACGATGGACTTATCTACTTTGATTGATTTACGTATAACCTGTGATATTTCAATTATAAAGATAAACTATATAATGCAGAAAAAGAAATAACACAGACAGCAGGAATTTTGTTAACGAGGAAACCGCAAATGCAGAAAAACCCCGGGACCTTGTCTAGATTTGAACACCAAACTATATTAAGCCTCTATAGCCTCTAGCCTACTATCAAAACTTCATACTAGATTGTAGTTGGGACCGAATCTACCATCACAATGATTCAGTTACAGTTGCGCTCCTTACGCCTCTTGAATCTTGCAAGACTCTGCGCAATTGATTCCATGACGTCCTTTACATCCTAAGATTTGCTTCAATCAATTGAAGACTTTAAACCAATCTGCTTCCCACAAACAAGCCTATATGTGATTTCCGTTTTGATCAAACTATCAAGGTGGGGTAGGAAATCGTTTTCAATAGACAAAGTCTAGAAAAACTCAAAATCTAGTACTTACGACTCCCGAAGAGCAGACTAGATTATTATCCACCTCACAAGTAAAAACTACTCCAATTTCAACAAAGAATCCTTATAGAGCAATTTACATGTGGAATCACAAAGTCAGAGAAGAAGAAACTTTGCATTTCAATTTATCTCGCCTGATCGGAGTGAGACTCAACAATCTCTAGCAAGATCAGGATACACAAACTATCAAGATAAATATAGTTGGACCTGGCTTCACGAATCCCTAAGTGAAGTCTTTTTAGTCGCTAAACCTAACAAGGTTTAAAGGAGAGGACGACTCTAGTTTACAACTAGGATACACAAAAATAGTTTCGGGGATTCAAAGATCCCAGTAGCTTGAGGTTATCCTTATATAGACTTTTAAGATCAAGGTTGCTTTAGATTTAAGCTAAGGTGGCTTTGGAATCAAGCAATCAATATCCACTGTTAGATGAATAACTTGACTTGAGATAACATAACAGAATATACACTCTGGTTAGGATGAACCGTAACCGAACCGTGTACAAAGATTTGTTCATGAAAGGTTAGCCAAAATTAGCCAGACGAACTATAAGCTTAACCATTTTCATATAACACTTTAAGACTTTAATCTTGAGTCAGAACCATAGGTTATAATGT
The DNA here is from genome assembly GCF_003573695.1 of Papaver somniferum. Taxonomy (NCBI): domain Eukaryota; kingdom Viridiplantae; phylum Streptophyta; class Magnoliopsida; order Ranunculales; family Papaveraceae; genus Papaver; species Papaver somniferum. The sequence continues at coordinate 130,780,016 of NC_039362.1, read as the reverse complement.
GATCAAATATGTGTTTTTAGAGAGTTGTTCAAATGTCGATTATCTTATAGAAATAATTCTGATGCATCTGAAAATATTCGACAGGGTAAGTACGTGTACCTACATCCAGTTCGTGAGTTATTTTTTCATGATACGTGTACCGGGTTTGTATACCCTTAAGACAAAACGAATTCAGGAGTCCACATAACTTTTTCGGTATGCATACTAGGTATGCGTACCATCCTGAGTTCACGAGCAACAAAACTTTTTTGGTTTGCATACTTGGTATGTGTACCAAAAGTTGTTTCAGAACTATAGCTGCGCCGGTACGTGTACTGGGTACATGTGCTTCGGCTCCGGACCTATAACACTTTGCGCTAGTATGTAAGCTGGTACGTGTACTGTCCTGCATCCAGATTTACAGTAGTTTTACATCTCTATAATAATCAAGTTGAAACATTCCCGAATAACATCAATGACACATATCACTATTCCAGGCTATTTTCAAATGATAATCTTGAATCATAATTTAGGTCATAAACAATGAATTGTTCTTAACCAGATTCATCAAGTATGAACAAATGTTCTTAAGCTTAGTCAACATATTTCGAGAATAATTAACAAGATAAATTTGGATCGAAATTTTTGTTGTGCATGTAAAGTCTTCTTTAGTCATGAGACATTGTCTCATAGATAGAAAGGTGAAAACTTGAGTGATAGGTGGTTCAGTCTTCACTTGCCTTTTGTTGATGAAGTTCTCCAAAAGCTTCGGTTGATCTTCTCCTTCAAACGGTAGAACGCAGTGATGTCTGGTACTCAACTACACACTTCTATCCTAATCCGATACTTGACTAAAGGTAGACTAGAAATCAAGATATAGTTTTGATCAACTAAATTTTACAACAAGTTTGAGATAGCAACACTTATGAGTTCGACCGAGCAATGCTCTAACAAAGAGAAAGAAAAAAGAAAAAACAAGAACTCCATCTTTCTTGGGATGGAGAGAGTATTACATACAAAGGCACTCTGGTTAAAATGAGACACACAAATTTTCACTCCAGTCATTGGAAACCGCATAAATCAAATGTAGTTTTTCTTTTTTGGCATTAGGCCAAGCACTGTGGTGAGTGGTTTCCCTTAGCTATGGTTTATTTAAAGCTAAGTAAAAAAGGTCCCAGGGAAATCTCACTACGGTGTTGTGCCATACCTTAGTTGTATTGCACGGAAACTGAGTTTCCATTGATATAGTGCCAAACAGATACTCAGTTTCCGGGTTTTTTTTCCACAAATGTTTTTAGTTGGAATCATTGTGTAGGTTAAACGATAATTAAGAAGGAAAAAAAAGATATAATAGGTATAAAAAAGAGTTTTAGTAAAAAAAAAAAGTAAAAAAGAGAAGTTTTAATGTAAAACTGTGAAAACCAAAAACAGATACTCAATTTCCGTGTAAAATCCCACGGATATTCAGTATCTGTTTCAACTAGAAAACGAAAACTGAGTTTCTGTAAAGTGAAAAAGCAAACGGATATTCAGTCTCCATGTGATTTCTCTATGCTACAAAGCTCATTAGATCTGATCAACTTTGTAGAGTACACTACAAGAAACTTAATATATTGCAGCACCCAATGGTTATAGCATAAACCCCTACTAGTGTCGCGATAACCTATGTAGCAAGAAGTCTATTGCTGCACCCAATCTTTATTGCTGCAACAAGAGATTATACTTTTTTGCCACACTCTTTTCATATTGTTGTTACAGTTGTGTGGCAAAAGTTTCATTTTGCAGCAGTTAATTATACCTTTTAGCTGCAGCTGAAAAGTATTATCACTAGAAATTTGCTTTCGCAACACCCATATTAAAGGTGTGGCAATATATGGTGTAGAAATAGCTAGACTTTCTTGCAGTGGTAGCTAAAATATATCGCTACTCTAAAGCGATATGGAAGACCATAATTATTACATTTCGCTACGATTAAAATATAGCGGAGCGAAATCGTGCTTAGCCTTGGGCTGTTCCTTATCCGTAAAAGTGTAGTCCATTTAGTTAATATAGTGTACTATGTATAGGAATTTGCAAACCAACCCACAAGCCTAGGACCTAATCACCTTTTCTAATCTAAGTGATTATCCATCCAGATTACGGACTAAAGAAGGACGAGAGATAGCCTCGTGTCCCGGTACGTAACACAGTATGTCTTGGTGTGTAGCACAGGATTCTCACTAATTACCGAACTAAAAAAGATAAAGGAAAAACTAGAGAATATCAGTAAGCTACGTATGTAGCTAGGAGGAGGCATGTTTGGCAAGTCATGAGAGTGATTGACAACTTAAGGAACACCTAAAAAAAAGGCGGGTATATTAGGTTAGTGGGGAGTATCCATCTTATTCTAATCCTAAATGAGTTGGAAAGATAGTGTTTCATGTCATTGTGAAGTGTTTCCTCATACTAATCTCCATTTCATCTTCTTCATCATTGTGTTTACTAATTTGTTGTTATTGATCTCCTTTATTAAATTAAGTTTACTAATTATTGGTAATAATAACATATCTTTGATTATCTAATGGTTTATGTCCACATCCACTAATTACAATTTACAAGAGATTCTCAGTTAGATTTGGCTTTTAAAATAGGCTTGTGAGGTGTCTCCACTTAGTCTAAAGCCATCGCCTTAACTAATACTTAATCAATCAAAAAAGAAAAGCAAGATTACTTTACCAAAAAATTTCTTTAGAAAAAAATGCTTTGACACCTTGCGAGAAGACAATATATTGGTACACTTCAAAATCACTAGGAAAGAGTTCGCATGCAAGGATTTTATCCAGTTAATTATGGGTTTGGGGACACTTCTCGCAATATCCTCCTCGTAGGAGAGCGTTATCTCTTAGGACCCAAGTAACAAACCGTGCTTTATTTGATGGGAATTGCCAGCCTATTATGAATGTTTCTCCTTCTTGCAAGTTGTTCCCCGAAACAAGTGTCAAGATTTGTACGTACATTATATGCCATTAAGTGCCGGATTATGCATCAGTATAAGATATTCAAGGTTAGGCAGCCGCTAAGTGTACCGTAATATTATAAAGCTAACGTCATAATGTAAAAAATATTGTTATCGACATGGTAAGGAGTCTAATGACACTTAAAGACGACTTACCATATTGTTGGATTAGTCAGCAGAATATGACTAATGGTTGTACATAGCTGTATGTATCCATAGTTAATCTCCATATTAAAGTGGGTTTTATCAACGATAATTAATTCATCAAGTGTATTAGGTAGTTCACTTCACGTCATTGACTATAAATATCAATTACAAAATGCCTAGTTGGTTTGATTATTTTCATTTATAATCTTTCTTTGGCGACAAGTCACATATATATCATCCTTAATTAGCATAAGAATATGACCGTCATATTCAAATAACAGTTAGCATGGTTTTTAAAAGCGTATGCTTCACGCTTCGGAGAGTACGCTTCGCTTCAAATTTCAACATTTCGTTCTGAAGCGCAAATTTCAGCATTTCGTTTCGAAGCGGTCATGCGTTTCAAACTTTAAAGGAAAAGTATGAATGTTTTAAGGGGAATTGAATACCCCGCCTCCCACTCGTCTGGAGTAGGTTGAACTGGTGTATACACGCTTCGTTTTTGATAAAAAATAGACTTATATAAAATTTATATAGATATTATCTTCCTAATAAATTTATAATTACTAGTTACGACTAATTTATTTATAGGAAAACATCCACTTCAAACATCAATCATGCTTCGACATATGCATCGCTTACTAAAAATGAAAAACGTTTCGCGCTTTCAAAGCGTTGACAGTTAGGAAATTTGATGCAGTCATGCAGATTAGGATCCACGGCAACCACAAATTTTATTTTGGCACTTTGAGAATCTAAAGAGTTTTTTAGGTCAAAAAGTTTAGTAGAATTTCCTCACTCAGAGGGGACAACCACGTTATGCCTACGGTTTAGAAAGTCCACATTTAAGAAAACCAGTAAAATTTTGGCTGTCGAATGTGAATGCATTTGTATACTTATAAGACATTTGCCCAAGAAGTGCTTCGAGTTTCTAATTGATGTATGAATTGTTTACTTTCAAATAGAGGAATGGGATCTCTTTTCCCAGCCGCCTAGCAGCCCGAATCTTTCATGGAAAGAGAGATTAATTAAAGGCAGAGAAAGGAAAGGAAAGAAACTAAATTATAAGAATAGGTGTTCCCAATTATTGAGCCCAGAACTAGCAAAGCTCACATGAATTTTCCTTCCAACAGCTGCAGCCCAGTAAGGATCAATGATTTGGCATCTTCACCTAGATCATTATCATTTACCAGTCTTGAAAGTGTGCTTGGGCTTCAAAAATGCTATTGTTACTCTCTCTCCAAATTGGAGAGATCATTGCAGCTGGCATTAAACTCCAAATGTAATAACCGTTATTAGAGAAATTGGTATTATGCCAACAGTGAGCTAATATCATCATCGTTCTAGGCATGATCCATGCAAAACGATTGCTTCGCAGCAGCGTCCACCAGACTTTAGAAACAACTTTACAATGTAGAAACAAATGGTCTCGTGTTTCAGAATCATCTCCGCAAAGCACACAAGAGTTGTGTAGCTGAATACCTTTGTGCTGAAATATTTCTATTCTATTTAACTTGACGTGAATCAAGCTCGAGAAAAAAAATTTAACCTTTGGTGTTATAGAAGCTTTCCAAATGAAATAATAAGGAAAATTATTTATGCCAGCAGATTCGACCAGTTTAGAATCCAATGATTTAACAGAGAAAACACCTGTAGCTTGTAAAGTCCATCTTCTAGTGTCGATTCATCTCGAGTTGGAGGAGTGTCACCAATGATAGAAATAAGAGCAGCAAAGTCCTTATTAATTACGTCTGCAATCTTGATAGATCTTTCTCTGGATATCTTGTAGAGAGTAGAAATTAGCTAGTGTATTTCGTCCATACCAGAGATCATACGAGAAAGCAACATTTCCCCTTGAGTGTAGATAGAGTAGAGTTTTCACTTATCAAAGTAGCAATGTCAGCAATATGCCGCCAACAGGACACACCATGTGTGAGGTTTATTTTACCAGAGATCCGTCAAGAAAACTCACACCCATATTTGTCTTCAATAATTTTATACCACAATGTGTTCTTCTCAAAACTGAATCTCCAACCCCATTTAGCTAACAAAGATAAATTATTAATCTCAGGTTGCAAACACCTAAACCAACTTTTTCTTTAATAACAAGAACTAGATATCAATTAACCAAATGAGAAGTCTTTGTTCCACCTTGTATTCCAAAAAAAATTACGCATTTTCTTCTAAAGAATCTTAACGACGAAGATTGGAGCCTTAAAAAAAGAGAAATAATAAGTAAATAAGATAAAATGCATTCTCCAAGTTGACAATCTAGCATTAAACTTCTCAATAATTGGATCTTAAATACTTTTAGAGCCAGACTTAGCACCAAGCAGCGTACCAAAATACATGAAAGGCAAGCTATCAATAGAACAACCAAATTCTTCATCCCACGAGTTCAAGTCAAGAACATCTCCAACTGCAATAATCCTGGTTTTAAAGGTATTTACCTTTAGACCAGCAATGTAGTCAAAGCATTGTAATGCTGAAAAAAAGTTACAATTCCTCCTTTTTATGATCAATAAAATACATTGCATCATCTGAATAATGAAGATGATTAACAGTAGTGCTGGAGGGTGATACATCAAAATCACTTAACATACCTTGATTTGTAGCTCTGTCCATAAATCTAGAAAAACCCCCCATTGCAATGTTAAATAAATACTGGTGAAATTGGACAACCTTGTCAAACACCTCTAGTGTTGTTGAAGTAACCAAAAGAAGACCCATTTATAAGTACAGAGAAAAAAGAAGTAGAGTAAAAGAATCTTAACCAATTGCACCATTTCCTACTAAATCCCATCTGATTTAGCAAGAATTCAAGGTATCTAAAATTAATCATGTCAAACGCTTTCTCAAGATATATTTCACACACAATAATACCCGCTTCTCTGGACCTAAATCTAGAATCCAACAATTCATTGAAAATTAAGGTGTCATCAATAATGTGTCTACCCTCAATATATGTACATTGTATAGCTAAAATGAGTTTTTCAATGACAAGCCTGAGCCTTGTTGCTAATTACCTAACCATGATCTTGTAGACACTAGTCAAGAGACAAATAGGTCTATAATATTTTATAGTTTCAATATGATCATTTTTAGGCACAAGAGTAATAAAAGTAGAGTTGTGTTTAGCATCAATTGTACCTGAATTGCAAAACTCATCCACAATACTCATAATATCTTCTTTGATGAAATGCCAACATCTATGAAAGAATATAATTGGGAATCCATCAGGGCCTGGAGATTTGTCACTGCCTAAGTCTCTAATAGATTGTATTACCTCTTCCTTAGCGAAAGCAGCATCGAAAATTTCATACTCAATATCAATGATACAAACATAGTACTCTCTAAATCAGGTCTTATGATCTCTTCTTCAGCGAAAAATATCTTGTAATAGTCTCTAATATGGTCCTGCTGTCTAGTTATATCCGAAACCAATTCACTATCAATATACAATTGCCTGGTTCTATTGTGTCTTCTTCTAGCTGAAGCGTTGCTGATAAAGAAAAATGTGTTTCTATCTCCTTTTTAGGGGACTTAGTATTTGATTTTATTCTGCAGTAGGTTTCTTTCATCTTATAAATCTTCTCAGAGTCCGCTTTATTTTGAAGTTGTGCTTTCAAATCCTCTTCAGATAGGATGTCATCCTCTGCCAGCCCATCAAGAGTATGGATTTCTGAGAGGGACTAGTTCCAGCTTTCTATTGATGTGACCAAATACTTTTTTTCCCCTCCAAACTATTATCTTTTCTTTAAGTGATTTTAACTTTAGCTATAAAAAATTGATGGAAGTACCTGCAAAACAAAAAATAAATCACCAATCTTCTAGCAATTGTAAGAATCCGTTCTCCAAGACCACATTACTTTTAAACCGAAAAGGACTATGTCCCCGGGATGTGTTAGAGATATCTAAGAGATATATGATCTGAAGTAGGTCTGCCTTTGGCTAATTGGGAGACAAAATAATAGTGTTGTTCAAAACATGGTGAGATGAAAAACATGTCCAATCTACACATAACGGGATTTGATTGACCATTTGATCAAGAGTATCTAGGACCCTAGAGAGGTAACTAACAAGATCATGCTCAATTATGAACTTGTTGAAATTTTTCATGCTTTATGTGATCTTCTTACAATTATTTTTCTCATCACACTTGGTAATTGCATTGAAGTCACCACCAATACACCATGGAATATCAGTCCAATATCTACAGATATTGTCTAGCTTAATTCAAAGTGCAGTTCTCTTAACTGAACTATTAGGACCATACACATTTGTAAAGAACCCATTGGAAGTTGTCAATCTTGTTTGTGACATATATAGAAAGGGTATATTCACTAACATGAGAGTCACAAACTTCAAAAAGAGAGTCACAAACTTCAACAAGAGTGTCTCTTAGGGGTGAACGGATATGTGGCACTTCTTCTACCGTTAGGGGTTAAAAAATATTAAAAAAAAGAAGAGAGTGTAACATAAAGGTAGGGGCACACCTTCATATTTTATTTTTTTATATATGTTTGTTGTATTTAGCCTAAAAATACTCGATCATACATATATCATCTACTTCCCATAGTGGCCAAGTCACCATATAAAGTTTTATCTACTCCACTTTGACAAGAATATGTTGATTTAGGGGAAAGAAATGATCAGGTTGGATGAATGGGTTCAAAGGGTATATCGAGAGGTGGTTGATATTCTTGGGGTATTAAAACAACTAAGTTTTTCTTATAATAACTAGGTGTTTCTAGGCCTTCGAGTTGAGCTAAACCACCACAAAGTGGTTATTAGACTACGCCTTCGCCATTGTAAAATTAGAGTTTTGTAAATATTAAAATGTAGAAATTAGAGCGATATGGCCCACTAAATGAAAGTACATCTTTGTGCTTGAAGTCATACAAAAGTATCCCACTTGATTCAGAAGAAGCTCGTTGTCTTTTTATATATATTTTTAATCAATGAAGAGTATAACATGCTTAACACATATTTTCAAATTTTAAGATTTGAAGCTGATCTAAACTCTTAGAAATTTATTTTGGGATTTAATATTAATTCGCATACCCGATGTGTAATATAAATTTTACTCCAATCGATTTTTTCATCAATATTTTAATCATATTAGTATACTTAAAACATCGATGAAACATAAGAAGTAGTAATTTCTTAACTCTTTTTTAGTCAACACATTAATATGTTTCATCTATCTCTCAACTAATTCCAATTTTTATTTTCAGACACAATAATTGAAAAATTTGTTTGAATTGGTTTTGATTTTGTTTTCTGTTTTTTTATAACTAAGATGAAGAATCATAATGGGTAAAAACGTTGGACAAAAATAGGGTAAATGGTGAGATAATGGGGTTCACCTTGTTCTTGAGTAGGTATTCAGTGAAGATAGTAATAATAGAGGGTATGAGAGTAACTTAGTATTTTAAGTTGAGGATATGAAAGTAAGTGCGCTCAAAGCTATTGAATTTTAGTATTCGAGGTTAATTATTGCAATGCTAACTCAGACATTTGTTAGGGGAGTGTCAAAAAGCCATTTAGCAGATTATGATGGGATCACAATTGTGACGAGGGCTGAGATCTATAATTAGGTAAATTTACACCCTGAGCAAGACCATGTGTTATCTATCAGGGAGAACGCTCGTCTGCAAGGATTTTGTTAGAGCATTGCTCAGTCGAACTCGCATGCGTTGCTGTCTCAAGCATGTTTGTCAATGTTAGTGATCAAAACTATAAGTCTTGATTTCTAGCCTACATAGCTAAAGGTCTCGGATTAGGATAGAAAGTGTAGTTGAGCTCAAGACTCCATGGAAATCATCATACAAGACGAAAGACTACTCAAGGAACTGGTGGATCTTCATCGACTAAAAGGTATGTGGAGACTTGAACTTATCTGTTACTCAAAAGTCTATCTATTCTATCTTCTACTCTTGAGACAAAAGTCGTGCTAATGTATAGACTTTCATTATACACGTTTGCTATTTCGAGCTGAGTTTAACTCGCCTATTTATTTCTCGAAATATGTGTTGGTAAGCTTTTTCTTTAGCCAAATTCATCTTTACCTAATGACGAATGTCATGTTATGTTTCAATCACTTTGAAAATTGCTCTGACGAAAAATGGTTTGTGAATAACGGCTATATAACGTCCTCTGAGAATGTTTCAATGATTGAAATGATAGTTTAGATTACATAAACATTGGTAGGATATAACTTATAAGCATTGTTGTGGAAACATATATATGTACAAGTCCTTATTCCTTGAACCAAAGTTTGCAAACTTTGTTGATCAAGAGAAACGGAATGTGGCGTGAGCCAAGTCCGTGAACTGGCGGAATTTCTCGACCCGAGAATTTCTGCTGGAGTTTGTGAACTCCTTCCGTGAGCTTAAGTCCGCGAACCCAGTCCGCGAACTTGAGCAGGTTATATCTAAAATCGGTTGTTCTTGAACTCATGTTTATATAAACTAAGGAATACTTTTGCAAACCGTGGCTATAAAGTTCATGAACTGATTCGAGTGAATCAAACTGTTTTTGCTTCGATTGTGTCTTGTGTAGTTACATAAGATCTAAGCAATTGAACAACTCTCTAACTAGTTCATTTGAGTCATTTGAACTAGTTATGGTGAAGAAGAATATGGTGGATATGAAAGTAATCATATGGCTAACCATTTGGTTAACTATTGTTGAAACAACAAATGTTAATGTTTGGGAACGGTTCGTAAACCCAAAATTAGACATTTCATTTATGTGCAATAAGCTAAGTTTTCGATCCAACGGTTGAGAAATATTAGCTTGAATCTAATCTGGTTTTCATCTAACGGTGAATATTGAATGCTTTGTTACCAAGCCAACATTGATTGCAAACCCTGATTTGAAAGACTATATAAAGGAGAACTCTAGCAACTGGAAAACCTAATCCCCACACCTTACGTGTGATACTAGTTGCATAGCTAGAGTCGATTCTCCTTTAACCTTTGGTTTCTTCTTATAAAACCAGGTTAACGACTTAAAGACTTCATTGGGATTGTGAAGCCAGACCGATACTACTTTTCTTGTAGTTGTGTGATCTGATCTTGCATCTTCTATCGTTACGAGTACAATTGTAATAATTGGCTCGAGATTTATATCTCCAATAGGCAAGATAGAAATGTAATCACAAACACTTCGTCTCATCGTTTGTGATTCCACAATATATTTTTTCGCTGCGTCGATTAGGATTATTGTGAGGTGATTGATAATACTAGGGTGTTCTTCGGGAATATAAGTCCAGTTTATCAGTTGGTTCATGTTCACCTTGATTTATCAAAAGACGGAACAAAACTCATAGGTATATTCGTGGGAGACGGATTTATCTATCACCATAGATTTTTCTGTGTGATACAGATTTGTTTATTAAAGTCTTCGACTTTGGGTCGTAGAAACTCTTAGTTGTGGGTGAGATCATCTAAGGGAATCAAGTACTTAGCATCATGCTGGGATCAGAGGCGTAGGAGCATAACTGTACCTTGGATCAGTGTGAGATTGATTGGGGTTCAACTACAATCCAGACCGAAGTTAGTTTGGAGTAGGCTAGTGTTTGTAACGGCTTAATACAATGTATGTTCAATATGGACTAGGTCCCGGGTTTTTCTGCATTTCTGGTTTCCTCTTTAACAAAATTCTAGTGTCTGTGTTATTTCTTTTCCGCATTTTATTTTCTTATATAATTGAAATATCAAAGGTTGTGCGTTGTTCGACCAATTAGAATATCCGACCTTTTGGTTGTTGATTTAAATTGATTGACACTTGGATATTGGTTTTTGGTACCATCCAAGTTATCTCTCTAGTATTTGATAAAGACTCGCAGATTTCTATTTGCTTGAGTATATATAAAATCGAGAGATTGAGATATAAACTCTTTGACATACTTTTTATCTAGATTGAGTCTGACTGTCTAGTTGATTCTCTAGAAAGTATATTGGAGTTTTTCCATACAGATTGCTAAACAAAATATTGGGTGTGGTTGTTGTACCCCCTTTTTTTCAATTGGTATCATAGCAGGCAAACACGTTTAAGACCTTACAAGTCTGTGTTTGTAGCGATCTGACTCTATGGAAAGAGGTGTTATCTCTATTAACGTACCACCAGTCTTCGATGGCTCTAATTACTTATGGTGGAAAATTTCTATGCGAGCTTTTCTTCAAGCGCGTGATTTTCAATCATGGGTATATGTTGTTAATGGCTATGATCCTCCCCTTGTAGCAGTTGGAGATGTAGACGTTCCTAAACCTATTGGTGAATACAGCCCTGCTGAGATACTTGTTGCAAAGCAAAACTCTGACGGTTTAAATGCGATCATACATGCCATTACCCCAAATCTTCAGCACCATGTGACGAATTGCACTAAGTCGCAAGAAGCTTGGGATATCTTGGAAACCGTATTCGAAGTAACTCCAGTGAAAAGGAAGATAGGATTCAAAACCTTAATTCCGATTGGGAAAACCTTCGTATGGCAGATGAAGAAACATTTGATGAGTTTAATCATAAAGTGTCTGAAATTATTAATGCATCTTTTGCATTGGGTAAGACTATTCCTGAAAAGGAAATTGTGATGAAAATTCTCAGATCGCTGCCATCTTGATACGATTCTAAGAAGCATGCCATCGTTGAGGGAAATAACCTTAATAGTCTCTCCAGAAATACGCTGGTTGGGAAGATTAAGATCTTTGATCACGAACATTCATCCAAAACTAAGGATGTTGCGTTCAAAGCACAAAAGGACACTAAATTACTTGATAAGAGTAAAAAAGTGTATATCTCTGAAGATGATCATTCTGAGACAGATTCATCAGATGAAGATCTTGACAAGTCAGTCTCGATGATCACAAGACAGTTTAGGGATCTTCTGTTGAAGAGAAGTAAATGGTTCTCCAGAGATAAGCCTAAAGCATCAGTTAAACCTCATAATCGTATGCCTCCTGAAAACATGGAAACAGATGAAACTGATGATGAGGATATGCCTCAGTGCTTTAAGTGTAAAGGATTTGTTCATTTTGCAAACGAGTGCCCAAATCGTAGAAAATACACTGGAACAAAGGTCTTGCTGCAACTCTTGATGAAATGTCTGACAACTATAATTCTAATGAAGACGAGAAATCAAGTGTTGCACTTCTTGGTGAAAATATTGATTTTGATAACTGTAGCAATACATACATCAATCTCAATATTCTTTTAGAAGATAATCCAACTAATCTGGAAGAAAAAATTGACCCATTTCCTGGAAACTCTGTTTGTAATGTTTCAGGTTCCACCATGTTTCTAGCTGCGTGCACATCTCAGAAGCCTTATTTTTATCCTAGTTTGACGTGTTCGTATTGTTCTCTAAAGGGTCATGAACTTTCAAGGTGTTACAAATACAAACACCAATTGAGGCATGTCAACAAACTTCAACGAAGAGCAAATCATTTAGCAAGGAAGCTTAAACTTGCTCAGAAGACCGCTTAGGTATGTAGGATCTTATCTTCGTCTAAAAAGTTAGTTTCCAAGGATAAACCAAGACCATTACAGAAGAAAGTATGGTTTATTCGGTTTGATAGACAGAAGTCTGGGGATTCCTCTCAAGAGGAAAATGGTGGACAAATAGTTTTTCACCGCAACGCAACTTGATTGTGTTGATTTGGAAATCTTGTCTCATGTGCCTGATCAAAAGAGACAATGATTTTGTACCTCTCAGGCTTTAGGAAAAGTTTTCTTTCTTATTTTCTTAGTTTTTTTTCTTCCTGTCTTTTAACAAATGAGGGTTATTATCGACAATTCTACTCGTTATAGGGTTGTGAGTTGGACGTGTGTGAACCTGTTTAAAGGTTTCGAAACCCTACATTCCTTTTTCCTTCCTTAAAACCTCTTTTTATCTCAATACTACTTGTTGAGTTCAATTTGTAAATTCCTCTCACAAACCCATGCGTTATGGATGTCTTCTGATGCAAAAGATGTTAATATGATTGTTAATCCATCAATCATGAAGGATAAAGAAAAACCCCCATTATCTCCTACCTTGAAAAGAAAAAGAAGGAATGTGAGGAAGCCAAGAGTCGTTCCCTCAAACTCTCAGAAGTTTTCTGGTGTTCTTGAAGATTTGAAGGAGATGCGAAAGGAGATTCAACAAATAAAGGCTTTTGTGTATAAGACTCATGGGATTCAGAAGGTCATGGTTCGACAACATCATCCGAGAAGGTTTATTGATATAAACTCCTACCTTAATGAACCTTATGTCCCAATGGTTGTTGATGAAAAGGAGTTCGGGTACGATAAAGAATTATTCAAAGGTCTTATTGCCTAGTAAATCTTCTATTTTCTTGTTTTTATCAGAACAATAACTAGAGTTTGGAATAGCCATTATTGTGATTACACATAGCTATGTCCAACGTTTTCATCTTCTTGTTTTTAGATTTATTGGTTTAATTTCTAAATTTGTTTGGAAGATGATTTTTGCAGTATTAATCTTTATGGTTTGATATATTGCAATATTGTTATGGGATGTGTGTGTTTACATCCGTGAACTTGACTATCCCATATCTTGTCAAAAGTAAAGTCTTTCGAATGTCGATATTCATGTATTGATAAAAGAATGAATAAACTTTTGACAAATACAAAAGTTAAGCCTATTATGTCAATTATTGATGGAAGATAGGTTAAAATCTTTTGTTTGCAAGGAGTATGTCCATTGAATGTCGTTATGCGAATAATGATGGAAAATAGAATGAATCCTTTTGTATTCCGCAGTAATTGATCTTCCCTGATCCATATTTTATGTATTACTGTGAGGCTCCGTAAAGTGTCTTATGTTGAGCATTGAATGACCAAGTTGATTATTTTCATGATTAGCTATGTTGTTGTTCCGTGAGGTACTTTATGTCGAGCATTTTCAACTAAATTAATCATCTTGTTTGGTTATTTAGTTGTTCCTCCGTAAGTTTTCTTATGTCGAGCACGACCAATTAAATTGATTACTTTTGTGATTAGTTTGATTGTGTATTTCGATTAGATTAATTATGGGTTCTCTTGTGATTAATCTAATTGTATATTTTGAGTCTCCATAAGTTCACTGATGTTGAGCATTTGACGATTAAATTAATCATGGGTTCTCTTGTGGTGAGTTTAATTGAATTTTTTGGATTCAAATTCATACTTGTATGTGATTTGTTATGTCCAAAGAAATCCTTCTTTTCCTTCGAAATTAAGGTCGCTCTTGTTGTTCTTTCGGGGATGACATTTTATGGGGGATAGTTCTTTTGAACTTGTGCTTAATTGCCAAAACTTTGTGGGGAGTGCGACTGTGGAATATTGTAGAGGTTATCTTGTATCTTTACTAACTCCTTAGTGAATGCATTTATCTTCGGCTTTATGATTGCATCTAAATTAGATGATATACTTTTGCTTTCTTTTGGTCAAGAAATGTCTCTTTCGGAAATTTCATTAGGATCCCGTTCTTGTACCTTTGCCAATTTTATTGACAAAAAGGGGGAGAATTAATATGTAGTTCACATTATAAATACATATGGTTTTCGGATCATTATGTAAGGGGGAGTGGTTTCCATGTGAGATGGAGTATTGACTAAGGGGGAGTGATACATATCACCATAGTAGTTGTTGAAGTTGTGATACAATTGGACTTTGATGTTGTGTAATGATACTATGACACTGTATAACAATGATTGAGAACTATTGTTTTCTTGTTGTTATAGCTACGGATTTTCAACAACGATGATGCTAAACTTACAACCTTTGGGATCATTGGAGTACTTGGAAGTGACGAAGATTTCGAGTAGTGTTGAAGATTAGACATGTAGAATAGGAGCTACAAAAGTTAATTTTTTTTTTTTTTTATTCCATATGTATTAATAGTTTTGATCACTAACTTGACAAAGGGGGAGATTGTTAAAGTATTGCTCGGTTGAATACATATGGTTTTCGGATCATTATGTAAGGGAGAGTGGTTTCCATGTGATATGGAGTATTGACTAAGGGGGAGTGATACATATCACCATAGTATTGTTGTTGAAGTTGTGATACAATTGGACTTTGACGCTGTGAAATGATACTATGACACTGTATAACAATGATTGAGAACTATTGTTTTCTTGTTGTTATAGCTACGGATTTTCAACAACGATGATGCTAAACTTACAACCTTTGGGATCATTGGAGTACTTGGAAGTGACGAAGATTTCGAGTAATGTTGAAGATTAGACATGTGGAATAGGAGCTACAAAAGTTAATTTTTTTTTTATATTCCATATGTATTAATAGTTTTGTTACTAAAATTGACAAAGGAGGAGATTGTTAGAACATTGCTCGGTCGAACTCGCATTCGTTGCTATCTGAAGCATGTTTGTCAATGTTAGTGATCAAAACTATAAGTCTTGATTTCTAGCCTACATAGCTAAAGTTCTCGGACTAGGATAGAAAGTGTAGTTGAGCTCAAGACTCCCTAGCAATCATCATACAAGACGAAGGACTACTCAAGGAACTTGTGGATCTTCATCGAATAGAAGGTATGTGGATACTTGAACTTATCTGTCACTCAAAAGTCTATCTATTCTATCTCCTACTCTTGAGACAAAAGTCGTGCTGATGTATAGACTTTCATTATACACATTTGCTATTTCGTGTCGAGTTTAACTCGCCTATATATTTCTCGAAATATGTGTTGGTAAGCTTTCGCTTTAGCCAAATTCATCTTTACCTAGTGACGAATGTCATGTTATGTTTCAATCACTTTGAAAATAGCTCTGACGAAAAATGGTATGTGAATAACGGCTATATAACGTCCTCTGAGAATGTTTCAATGATTGAAATGAGAGTTTAGATTACATAACCATTGATAGGATATAAGTATTGTTGTGGAAACACATATATGTATAAGTCGTTATTCCTTGAACCAAAGTTTGCGAATTTTGTTGATCAAGAGAACAGAATGTGGCGTGAGCCAAGTCCGCGAACTGGCGGAAGTTCTCGACCCGAGAATTTCGGCTGGAGTTTGTGAACTCATTCCGTGAGTTTAAGTTCGCGAACCCAGTCCGCGAACTTGAGAAGGTTATATCTAAAATCGGTTGTCTTGAACTCATGTTTATATAAACTAAGGAATGTTGTTGCAAATCGTGTCTATAAAGTTCATGAACTGATTCGAGTGAATCAAATCGTTTTTGCTTCGATTGTGTCTTGTGTAGTTACATAAAATCTAAGCAATTGAACAAATCTCTAACTAGTTCATTTGAGTCATTTGAACTAGTTATGGTGAAGAAGAATATGGTGATATGAAAGTAATCATATGGCTAACCATTTGGTTAACTATTGTTGAACCAAAAAATGTTAATGTTTGGGAATGGTTCGTAAACCCAAAATTGGACATTTCATTTATGTGTAACAAGCTAAGTTTTCGATCCAACGGTTGAGAAATATTAGCTTGAATCTAATCAGGTTTTCATCTAACGATGAATATTGAATGCTTTGTTACCAAGCTAACATTGATTGCAAACCCTGATTTGAAAGACTATATAAAGGATAACTCTAGCAAATGGTAAACCTAATCCCCACACCTTATGTCTGATACTAGTTGCATAGCTAGAGTCGATTCTGCTTTAACCTTTGGTTTCTTCTTCTAAAACCAGGTTAACGACTTAAACACTTCATTGAAATTGTGAAGCCAGACCGATACTACTTTTCTTGTAGTTGTGTGATCTGATCTTGCATCTTCTATCATTACGAGTACGATTGTAATAATTAGCTCGAGATTTATATCTCTGATAGGAAAGATAGAAAAGTAATCACAAACACTTCGTCTCATCGTTTGTGATTCCACAATATATTTTTTCGCTGCGTCGATTAGGATTATTGTGAGGTGATTGATAATACTAGGCTGTTCTTCGGGAATATGAGTCCGGTTTATCAATTGGTTCATGTTCACCTTGATTTATCAAAAGACAGAACAAAACTCATAGGTATATTCGTGGGAGACGGATTTATCTATCACTGCAGACTCTTCTGTGTGATACATATTCCTTTATTAAAGTCTTCGACTTTGGGTCGTAGCAACTCTTAGTTGTGGGTGAGATCATCTAAGGGAATCAATTACGTAGCATCTTGCTGGGATCAGAGGCGTAGGAGCAGAACTGTACCTTGGATAGGGCTGAACGTGGTTTCTGTTTTCCGCTGGAACCGGACCGAACCAGACCAATTAGGAAGAAACCAAACCGAACCATTTACTAATGGATTGGTTATGGTGTAGAAAGTGGAAAACCGATAGTGTTGGTTTTGGTTTGGTTTGACCTCTAAAACCGAACCAAAAACCATTGGAAAACCGATTAATTTTTAAACTTAGTTTCTACCTTGATTTACAAGTATTAGATTCTACCCATTGATTTAGAGGATAAATAGAAACCCTAAATATAATATTTCATCATGATACTTTCCTTCTTTCTCCTTCTCTCAGTCGCCTCCCTTCTCCACCCCTAACTACAGCAGCCACTGCTGCTACTATCGGCAGTAACTAAATTAAGATATATTATATATCTTCTTTTGATCTCTAGTTTTAGAGTAAGCTTTAACTATTCTTGATATTTTTTTTATTTATTTTTTTGTCTGTAAATTTGTGTAAACCAATACTATCGGCAACTACGATTTTTTTATCTGTAAATTTGTGTATTTTTTTTTATTTGAGTCGTTTGAGATAATTGTTGGTTAACCAAAAACCACTGGGACAAACCGAAACCGGCTGGAGCCATTTGGAAACTGAACCAATGGTTAATGGATTGGTTTGGTTTAGATTTTTAGAAACCGATAGTATTGGTTTCGGTTTTAGTTTGGCTAGAAACCTAACCAAAACCGACCATGAACAGCCCTGACCTTGGATCAGTGTGAGATTGATTGGGGTTCAACTATAGTCCAGACCGAAGTTAGTTTGGAGAAGGATAGTGTCTGTAGCGGCTTAATACAGTGTATGTTCAATATGGACTAGGTCCCGGAATTTTCTGCATTGCTGGTTTCCTCTTTAACAAAATTCTAGTGTCTGTGTTATTTCTTTTCCGTATTTTATTTTCTTATATAATTAAAATATCACAGGTTGTGCGTTGTTCGATCAATTAGAATATCCGACCTTTTGGTTGTTGATTTAAATTGATAGACACTTGGATATTAGTATTTGGTACCATCCAAGTTATCTCTCTAGTATTTGATAAAGACTCGCAGATTTCTATTTGCTTGAGTATATATCAAATCGAGAGATTGAGATATAAACTCTTTGACATACTTTTTATCTAGATTGAGTCTGACTGTCTAGTTGATTCTCTAGAAAGTATATTGGAGTTTGTCCATACAGATTGCTAAACGAAATATTGGGTGTGGTTGTTGTACCCCCACTTTTTCAATTGGTATCAGAGCATGCAAACACGTTTAAGACCTTACAATTCTGTGTTTGTAGCGATCTGACTCTATGGACATAGGCGTTATCTCTATTAACGTACCACCAGTCTTCGATGGCTCTAATTACTTATGGTGGAAAATTTCTATGCGAGCATTACTTCAAGCGCAAGATTTTCAATCATGGGTATATGTTGTTAATGGCTATGATCCTCCCGTTGTGGCAGTTGGAGATGTAAACATTCCCAAACCTATTGGTGAATACAGCCGTGCTGAGATACTTGTTGCAAAGCAAAACTCCGATGGTTTAAATGCGATCATACATGCCATTACCCCAAATCCTCAGCACAATGTGACGAATTGCACTAAGTCGCAAGAAGCTTGGGATATCTTGGAAACCGTATTCGAAGGTAACTTTAGTGAAAAGGAAGCTAGGATTCAAAACCTTAATTCCGATTGGGAAAACCTTCGTATGACAGATGAAGAAATATTTGATGAGTTTAATCACAAAGTGTCTGAAATTGTTAATGCATCTTTTGCATTGGGTAAGACTATTCCTGAAAAGGAAATTGTGATGAAAATTCTCATATTGCAGCCATCTAGATACGATTCTAAGAAGCATGCCATCGTTGAGGGAAATAACCTTAATAGTCTCTCCAGAAATACGCTGGTTGGGAAGCTTAAGATCTTTGATCACGAACATTCATCCAAAACTAAGGATGTTGCGTTCAAAGCACAAAAGACACTAAATTACTTGATAAGAGTAAAAAAAGTGTATATCTCTGAAGATGATCATTCTGAGACAGATTCATCAGATGAAGATCTTGACAAGTCAGTCTCGATGATCACAAGACAGTTTGGGGATCTTCTGTTGAAGAGAAGTAAGCAGTTCTCCAGAGATAAGCCTAAAGCATCAGTTAAACCTCATAACCGTATGCCTCCTGGAAACAGGGAAACAGATGAAACTGATGATGAGGATATGCCTCAGTGCTTTAAGTGTAAAGGATTTGGTCATTTTTCAAACGAGTTCCCAAATCATAGAAAATACACTGGAACAAAGGTCTTGCTGCAACTCTTGATGAAATGTCTGACAACTATAATTCTAATGAAGACGAGAAATCAAGTGTTGCACTTCTTGGTGAAAATATTGATTTTGATAACTGTAGCAATACATACATCAATCTCAATATTCTTTTAGAAGATAATCCAACTAATCTGGAAGAAAAAATTGACCCATTTCCTGGAAACTCTGTTTGTAATGTTTCAGGTTCCACCATGTTTCTAGCTGCGTGCACATCTCAGAAGCCTTATTTTTATCCTAGTTTGACGTGTTCGTATTGTTCTTTAAAGGGTCATGAACTTTCAAGGTGTTACAAGTACAAACACCAATTGAGGCACGTCGACAAACTTCAACGAAGAGCAAATCATTTAGCAAGGAAGCTTAAACTTGCTCAGAAGACCGCTGAGGTATGTAGGATCTTATCTTCGTCTAAAAAGTTAGTTTCCAAGGATAAACCAAGACCATTACAGAAGAAAGTATGGTTTAGTAGGTTTGATAGACAGAAGTCTGAGGATTCCTTTCAAGAGGAAAATGGTAGACAAATAATTGTTCACCGCAACGCAACTTGATTGTGTTGATTTGGAAATCTTGTCTCATGTGCCTGATCAAAAGAGACAATGATTTTGTACCTCTCAGGATTTAGGAAAAGTTTTCTTTCTTATTTTCTTAGTTTTTGTTATTCATGTCTTTTAACAAAGGAGGGTTATTATAGACAATTCTACTCGTTATAGGGTTGTGAGTTGGACGTGTGCGAACCTGTTTAAAGGTTTCGAAACCCTACATTCCTTTTTCCTTCCTCAAAACCTCTTTTTATCTCAAGACTAATTGTTGAGTTCAATTTGTGAATTCCTCTAACAAACTCATACGTTATGGATGTCTTCTAATGGAAAATATGTTAATATGATTGTTAAGCCATCAATCATGAAGGATAAAGAAAAATCCCCATTATCTCCTACCTTGAAAAGAAAAAGAAGGAATGTGAGGAAGCCAATAGTCGTTCCCTCAAACTCTCAGAAGTTTTCTGGTGTTCCTGAAGAGTTGAAGGAGATGTGAAAGGAGATTCAACAAATAAAGGCTTTGGTGTATAAGACTCATGAGATTCAGAAGGCCCTGGTTCGACAACATCAGCCGAAAAGGTTTATTGATATAAACTCCTACCTTAATGAACCTTATGTCCCAATGGTTGTTGACGACAAGGAGTTCGGGGACGATAAAGAATTCTTCAAGGGTCTTATTGCCTAGTAAATCTTCTATTTTCTTGTTTTTATTAAAATAATAACTAGAGATTGGAATAGCCATTATTGTGATTACACATAGCTATGTCCAACGTTTTCATCTTCTTGTTTTTAGATTTATTGGTTTAATTTCTAAATTTGTTTGGAAGATGATTTTTGCAGTATTAATCTTTATGGTTTTATATATTGCAATATTGTTATGGGATGTGTGTGTTTGTGAACTTGACTATCCCTTATCTTATCAAAAGTAAAGTCTTTCGAATGTCGATATTCATGTATTGATAAAAGAATGAATAGACTTTTGACAAATACAAAAGTTAAGCCTATTATGTCAATTATTGATGGAAAATAGGTTAAAATCTTTTGTTTGTAAGGATTATGTCTATTGAATGTCGTTATGCGAATAGTGATGGAAAATAGAATGAATCCTTGTGTATTCCGCAGTAATTGATCTTCCCTGATCCATATTTTATGTATTACTGTGAGGCTCCGTAAAGTGTCTTATGTTGAGGACTGAACGACCAAGTTGATTATTTTCATGATTAGCTATGTTGTTGTTCCGTGAGGTACTTTATGTCGAGCATTTTCAACTAAATTAATCATCTTGTTTGGTTATTTAGTTGTTGCTCCATAAGTTTTCTTATGTCTAGCACGACCAATTAAATTGATTACTTTTGTGATTAGTTTGATTGTGTATTTTGATTAGGTTAATTACGGGTTCTCTTGTGATTAATCTAATTGTATATTTTGAGTCTCCATAAGTTCACTTATGTTGAGCATTTGACGATTCAATTAATCATGGGTTCTCTTGTGGTGAGTTTAATTGAATATTTTGGATTCAAATTCATACTTGTATGTGACTTGTTATGTCCAAAAGAATCCTTATTTTTCTTCGAAATTAAGGTCGCTCTTGTTGTTCTTTCGGGAATGACATTTTATGGGGGAGAGTTCTTTTGAACTTGTGCTTAATTGCCAAAACTTTGTGGGGAGTGCGGCTGTGGAATATTGTAGGGGTTATCTTGTATCTTTACTAACTCATTAGTGAATGCATTTAGCTTCGGCTTTATGATTGCATCTAAATTAGATGATATACTTTTGCTTTCTTTTGTTCAAACTACAAATAATATGTAGTTCACACTACAAATACATATTATGTAAGGGGGATTGGTTTCCACGTGAGATTGAGTATTGACTAAGGGGGAGTGATACATATCACCATAGTATTTTTGTTGAAGTTGTGATACAATTTGACTTTGACGCTGTGTTATGATACTATGATATTGTATAACAATGATTGAGAACTATTGTTTTCTTGTTGTTATAGCTACGGATTTGCAACAACGATGATGCTAAACTTACAACCTTTGGGATCATTGGAGTACTTGGAAGTGACGAAGATTTCGAGTAATGTTGAAGATTAGACATGTGGAATAGGAGCTACAAAAGTTAATTTATTTATTTTTGTATTCCATATGTATTAATAGTTTTGATCACTAACATTGACAAAGGGGGAGATTGTTAGAGCATTGCTCGGTCGAATACATATGGTTTTCGGATCATTATGTAAGGGGGAGTGGTTTCCATGTGAGGTGGAGTATTGACTAAGGGGGAGTGATACATATCACCATAGTATTGTTGTTGAAGTTGTGATAAAATTGGACTTTGACGATGTGTAATGATACTATGACACTGTATAACAATGATTGAGAACTATTATTTTCTTGTTGTTATAGCTACGGATTTTTAACAACGATGATGCTAAACTTACAACTTTAGGGATCATTGGAGTACTTGGAAGTGACGAAGATTTCGAGTAATGTTGAAGATTAGACATGTGGAATAGGAGCTACAAAAGTTAATTTATTTATTTTTTATATTCCATATGTATTAATAGTTTTGTCACTAAAATTGACAAAGGGGGAGATTGTTAGATCATTGCTCGGTCGAACTCGCATGCGTTTCTATCTCAAGCATGTTTGTCAATGTTAGTGATCAAAACTATAAGTCCTGATTTCTAGTCTACATAGCTAAAGGTCTCGGACTAGGATAGAAAGTGTAGTTGAGCTCAAGACTCCATAGAAATCATCATACAAGACGAAGGACTACTCAAGGAACTGGTGGAACTTCATCGACTAAAAGGTATGTGGAGACTTGAACTTATCTGTCACTCAAAAGTCTATCTATTCTATCTCCTACTCTTGAGACAAAAGTCGTGCTGATGTATAGACTTTCATTATACACATTTGCTATTTCGTGCCGAGTTTAACTCGCATATCTATTTCTCGAAATATGTGTTGGTAAGCTTTCGCTTTAGCCAAATTCATCTTTACCTAGTGACGAATGTCATGTTATGTTTCAATCACTTTGAAAATAGCTCTGACGAAATATGGTCTGTGAATAACAGCTATATAACGTCCTCTGAGAATGTTTCAATGATTGAAATGAGAGTTTAGATTACATAACCATTGGTAGGATATAAGCATTGTTGTGGAAACACATATATGCATAAGTCCTTATTCCTTGAACCAAATTTTGCGAACTTTGTTCATCAATAGAAACGGAATGTTCAATCTGGACTAGGTTCCGGTTTTTTTTTGCATTTGCAGTTTCCTCGTTAACAAAATTCTGGTGGCTGTGTTATTTCTTTTCCGCATTATATTTTGTTGTATAATTAAAATTTCACAGGTTGTGCGTTGTTCAATAAATTAGAATAACCGACCTTTTGGTTGTTGATTTAAATTGATTGACACTTGGATATTGGTTTTTGGTACCATCCAAGTTATCTCTCTAGTATTTGATAAAGACTCGCAGATTTCTATTTGCTTGAGTATATATAAAATCGAGAGATTGAGATATAAACTCTTTGATATACTTTTTACCTAGATTGAGTCTGATTGTCTAGTTGATTCTCTAGAAAGTATATAGGAGTTTGTCCATACAGATTGCTAAATGAAATATTGGGTGTGGTTGTTGTACCCCCACTTTTTCAGATTCCCTAACTTGTACAAGTTGTTTGGGACAGTTAAAGGTGCATGTACGATGTTCGTACCTGTTGAACAAAATCTTGGTTTTACTCTTGGGAACGCAATTAACAGAACTTCTGATAATAGTCCTCTTGTTGCACACTCCTTCCTTCTTTCTCCAGATGAATAAAGTGTTTCAAGATTATTAAACAATTAAAATGAGGATTTGTACATCATGATTAAGTGATTATTATGTTTTATGTAACTTGTGCATCAGATAATTGAAAATTTAAAAATTTCATCTGCTTCTCAAAAGTTGAGTTATTTATTATAAAATTTAGTTTACTAGAAGTTGAGTTATTTTATTAAACAAGGTAATATTTCTAAAATTACCCGTTTGGTTGATTATTATTGGTATAGAAAATATGTAAAATTTTGTCGTCATGTTTATTTTCGTTAAGTATGTGTTTTTAAAATATTTTCCAACGATATAAGGTATCCCTCTCTCCTGTAAATTGTACGTGTTTTAAAATAATTTAAAATATCCAAAAGTATCACTCTCTCTCTCTTCTCCTTTCCTTAAAACTCGTGCAAACGTGAAATAACTCAAATTTTAGGAAACGAAGAGAGTACTATGTTAAAATAAAAAAAAAAGAAGGTTATATTAAATAAAAAAGTATTTATAATCCTAGGAATAGTTCATCACAAGGACAGGATGTGAAGAACCGTTTCCCATTTGAACAAAATCAAATTTACATTCATTGCTCTAACAAGTATACTAAGCCTCTCTAAGGTTTCCTTTCTGTCCCCACAAATTTTATTACTTTTTTCCTTCCATAATGCCAAAGAATATCATGATTTACCTTCGACCGAACCTCCTTAACCTACCTCTGAGGTTGTTCAATCTTCATATTTGAAACAATTCAACACACTAGTCGGACAAACCCAAGAAACCTTCAATGCCTTAATGGGAAAAGATCACAACTCAAAATAAAAAGATCAATGAAAGAATATATGATCAACATCTTCTTCTTCTTTCTGAAAAAATAAACAAAATTCACTTTGCACATTCATGCCCCTTATCCTTAGAATAAAATAATATGTTAAGTTTATTGGGTTATTTAACAAAAAACCTCACAGATATAAGTAAAACGTAAACATATATATGATAACCAAGAAGTAAGAATGCCCATGGATTTGGGGGCTCTAGACGGTGGTTTCGTACATCGCCTAGGTCCAACAACAGTCCTAGCGGTGCCTTTTAAGATAAACAACTTGCAATTTTGATTAAAGCTAAATCATTTAAGGGCCCATCAAATAAAATCTATATAGGAATTTTTTGTATCCAAAAATAATTTTAGGCACTAAACATGATGATTTTGTGTTGATGATATGGAATCCAAGGTTAGCTAACCCGAAGAAATTGTAACATGATCATCAATAAAATCACTCCCTACGGGATTCCTCCATGGATGTAGGCAACACTTGCCAAACCACGTTAATTCATTGTCTCCTTTATTTATCCCCAAAAATAATTTTAGGCACTAAACAGATATAATGCAATGAGAAAATAAAATTTAGTAGATCTTTCTAAATAAACTGGCGAAAAGTAGTTGTTTCAGAACTTGAAACAAATTGCCAAAAACAGTGTCCCGGATTATAGAAAACGAAAGCCTAAGTTGTAGATAAAGAAGCTCAAGGGTCCGATGCGTGTAAATATTCTCGATATTTACTTTGTATATGTTTATAGTGATTTACCCTACACATAGTCACATGTGATAAATAATTTGTATAGTCGAAAAGTTAGAACCATATGATTATGTATTAAAACATCCGAAAATACATTATAAAAGGATAAAATAGGGAAACGATACCAAAATTTTTGGTAACCGTGGTAGTGGCAGTAAACATTCTAGGTTAACCTCAAGAAAGGAATTATTATTTTAGGTAATTTAGTGTTTGATACTTAGATTTTGACCGGTTTTAGTGTGGTCTAACACTTGTCTAGGTTGATGTTTGCTACTTGAAAAAAACGTTGACCCGCGTTGATTCTTTGATAACTTGTGTTTAGTCTTTATTAATGAATTTTTGGTTACGAAACTTGGTTATGGTTAGTAAAAGGGATGCACCAATTTATTCATCATCTCCATATATAAGTTACCAAACCCAAATCTTACCAGTACAATGTATACATTTCAAGTTTATATTATCAAAAGCTTTCTCAAAGTCCACCTTGCATACTATGCAAATCTTACGGAAAAAAAAGCTCCATGATAGCTATTAATGATAGAATAAAAATCACTTTCAACCTCCCAACTAAGAGTTTTGAGGTTACCTTTTACACACCTCCAATTAAGCTGACAATTATTAACTTACTTAGTGCAATTTATCCTCCAATAAAGAGAAGTCTTTGTTTCAAATTCTTTAGTTACCCTCTTCAAATTATACTTTTATAATGTTCCATGAAACTTTATAAAATTTCATCGTGAACCCATCCGTCCCAGGAGCTTTTTTGTTGCCAAAAACGCTAAATTAAAATTTTGAATTCTTCTTAGAAAAATGGCTTCTCCATAACAATACTATCAGCTAAATATATACATGGTAAAACTAAATCTTCAAATCTATGACTAATAACATATTCTTGAGTGAATAAAGCAATGCAAAAACTTTTGCTCCAAATGAAATCTTATTTTTATCATAGCAAATGGGGCCTTCAATATCAAGATACTTTATATTGCTACAAATGTACTTAAAAGAGGCAATTTGATACAAATACATCGAGTACTTTTTTCCCTCCTTAGCCACCTTTATTTTTCTCTTTAACCTAATTTTCTTGCCAAATTCAAAGTTATGGAATTGTGTTTCGCTTTAGCCTCTTCTCTTGTAATAACATCGGCAATAGATAATTGTGAATCTCCTTTAGTAATATCTCAAGAGTCAATAAAGTCTTCTAAATGATTAACTTAAGTTTGAATATTGCATGAAGAGTTTTTCCAATCCTTATTAAAAAATCTTTGATCCTTGAAGTTTTTTGCCGAAGACATAGCTTGGCTTATCAAGAAAATCTGAATTTTGACACCAAATCTTCAAATTATCCAAAAAAGAAGGATGAAGCAAATGTATAAAAGGAGCTTTGAATTTCAAGGCAGAGACGTGCCACACAATAAAATAGTATAATCTGTAGTTGGTCTTTTAAATCTCAACTAGGGGTACACGATGGGTCGGGTTTGGCCTCACTCCCCGCCCTACTCGTTGATGACGGCTGATTGAAATCATCACCGCACCCTACCCGCCTTGTAGTATTAAACCCGACTCATTGTTAAGCTGAATCGGGTCTGGCGGGTGCGGGTATACCCGCCTTATATCTTTTTGGCGAGTAAACAAAATTTCATAATCGATCTCATAGATACATATAGAATTATGTGTAAAGCCGAGCCTATTCCTTTTCAAAAAGTCTCTTAGAACACAGATGCACTATAAGATCATATCCTAGAATAACTTTTAAGTTCAAATGTAGAATCCAAGCTAAGCTTGAGGTTCCGGAAACCATCTTTAATCCCATATACTTACTCTTATTTGATTCGTCAAATACATCAACATCATTATTGTATACTCTTTCATATGTATGGCGCAACCCAATCCGTGTTTTTCAAGTTTCGAATCTCGTACTCTTTTTAATATAAATTCATAAAAAAAAAGGAATTCACTCTTGACAGTGCTATATGTTGTGTATGTAAATCCTAGATGTAAAACTATCCAGAATTATTCTTTGAAAAGGTAGAGGAGAGGCGGAAAAATATATGTTGAAATAAGAAACAATGGCTAATGTGATAAAAAAAATATTGTAAATATAGTTTAGCTTCGAATTCCACTGAAAATATGGGTGGTATTGTCTATAATGCTAGAGAACTGAAACGCTCTCTCATGGTTTTATCCATCCACCTCATTTTTTTAGGTCCTGAAACGTGAAAATTCACTCATTGAACGAGTAAACAATCGAATTGGAGTCACTTGAATGATACCAACGAAATAAAGTACTAACTCTTATTTATTATGACACATAACCGATTCCCCTGGCGTAGATATACTTGTTGTTAATAGGTCGTTAAGAGTATTATTCCATTAGATAACTCTTCTATAGAGTTCATTCATATCCAAACTCAACTGTTCTCTCTCATCTATTTGAATGATCAGTCTCAGTTCGGGGGGAAGGACTGGTAGTATGCACAAAACCATCCATTCTGCTTCCACATTTGTTCGAATAAAATGCTTATCTAATACCATGCGTCTAATCAAAAAATCATATTTTTCTTCCAATTTTTCTATATTCCCATTCATTACCCATGGGACCTTCTTTCCCTAATTCTTTCCATTCTACCAATGAGCAATCTATAATAAGTCGCAAATCCATATCGACTAATTGTTCTCTGATAGCTCTTGATCCAGTAGAGATTTATCTATTTCGAAATGTATCGAACCCTCGAGTAGTAAAAAAAATCGTATGTTGTATTTCCAAGATTGGATTTCATACTCGAATGAACCTCGTAATTATAAGAAAGTAGGTTTTCTAGCTACGGTCCTAGCAAAAGAAAAATTTGGATAGGTTCCTTATAGTATAGGAAATTGGACGCGAGGGTTTCGATGAAATATAACCAACGCATATCTTTTTGATCAGAGGTTGAATCAATCATCAGAAGAAGAATTAGGCCAAAAATTAGGATACGTTCTGGGAAATAAAATATTCGTTGAAGAAAAGCAAATGAAATGCCTTCATAAAAATTCTCTTAGAATCGAGAATGAAAACTTCATTAGTAACAGCATCCAATCTCCAAAAAATTCCAATTGTTTCGAACTTTCTAGTTTTGGAATGGAATATTTACGGAATCCCCATGAATAGGATCAAACCTTATTCCATGATATTAACATGGGATTCTTCTTTCTTATTTTTAAGCAAGCCATAAAGAGGTCTTAGTTGATCCATTATTTTTCTTTCATCTTTCGTTTCCTTTTCGTTTGTTTCGAGAAATATATCGATCGTAGTTCTCTATCACTTTCTTACTCTTTCTTTCTCTTGATTTCTATATTTATATAAGTTTTGGATTTCTTTTATATTTGTTTATTATCCTCACTTGGTAATGATTTGTTTTCTCGTTAACTGTAGCTGAAGTAATATAGGAGAAGCATTAATCTGATCAAGATTGTTAGAAGTTTACAACTAGAAAACGGAAAATGAAAAAGTGGGGGTACAACAACCACGCCCAATATTTCGTTTAGCAATCTATATGGACAAACTTCAATATACTTTCTAGAGAATCAACTAGACAGTCAGACTCAATCTAGATAAAAAGTATATCAAAGAGTTTATATCTCAATCTCTCGATTTGATATATACTCAAGCAAATAGAAATCTGCGAGTCTTTATCAAATACTAGAGAGATAACTTGGATGGTACCAAAGACCAATATCCAAGTGTCAATCAATTTAAATCAACAACCAACAGGTCGGATATTCTAATTGATTAACCAACGCACAACCTGTGATATTTCAATTATATAACAAATTATAATGCAGAAAAGAAATAACACAGACACCAGAATTTTGTTAACGAGGAAACCGCAAATGCAGAAAAACCCTGGGACCTAGTCTAAATTGAACATACACTGTATTAAGCCGCTACAGATACTATCCTACTCCAAACTAATTTCGGCCTGGACTGTAGTTGAACCCCAATCAATCTCACACTGATCCAAGGTACAGTTATGCTCCTACGCCTCTGATCCCAGCAGGATGCTAGGTACTTGATTCCCTTAGCATATCTCACCCACAACTAAGAGTTGCTACGACCCAAAGTCGAATACTTTAATAAACAAATTTGTATCACATAGAAAAGTCTACGGTGACAGATAAATCCGTCTCCCACGAATATACCTATGAGTTTTGTTCCGTCTTTTGATAAATCAAGGTGAACATGAACCAATTGATAAACCGGACTTATATTTCCGAAGAACAGCCTAGTATTATCAATCACCTCACAATAATCCTAATCGACGCAGCGAAAAAGGATATTGTGGAATCACAAACGATGAGACGAAGTGTTTGTGATTACTTTTCTATCTTGCCTATTGGAGATACAAATCTCGAGCCAATTATTACAATCGTACTCGTAACGGTAGAAGATGCAAGATCAGATGACACAACTACAAGAAAAGTAGTAACTGTATGGCTTCACAATCCCAATGAAGTCTTTAAGTCGTTAACCTGGTTTTAGAAGAAGAACCCAAAGGTTAAAGGAGAATCGACTCTAGATATGCAACTAGTATCACACATAAGCTGTGGGGTTTCCTAGTTGCTAGAGTTCTCCTTTATATAGTCTTTCAAATCAGGGTTTGCAATCAATGTTAGCTTGGTAACAAAGAATTCAATATTCACCGTTAGATAAAAACCTGATTGGATTCAAGCTAATATTTCTCAACCGTTGGATCGAAAACTTATCTTGTTACACACAAATGAAATGTCAAATTATGGGTTTACAAACCGTTCCCAAACATTAACATTTGTTGGTTCAACAATAGTTAACCAAATGGTTAGCCATATGATCACTTTCATATCCACCATATTCTTCTTCATCATAACTAGTTCAAATGACTCAAATGAACTAGTTAGAGAGTTGTTCAATTGCTTAGATCTTATGTAACTACACAAGACACAATCGAAGCAAAAACGGTTTGATTCACTCAAATCGGTTCATGAACTTTATAGCCACGGTTTGCAAAAGCACTCCTTAGTTTAAATAAATATGAGTTCAAGAACAACCGATTTTAGATATAAACTGCTCAAGTTTACGGACTGGGTTCGCAGACTTAAGCTCACGGAAGGAGTTCACAAACTCCAGCAGAAATTCTCGGGTCGAGAACTTCTGCCAGTTCGCGGATTGAATTCGCAGACTTGGCTCACGCCACATTCCGCTTCTCTTGATCAACAAATTTCGCAAACTTTGGTTCAAGGAATAAGGACTTATACATATATGTGTTTCCACAACAATGCTTATATCCTACCAATGGTTATGTAATCTAAACTCTCATTTCAATCATTGAAACATTCTCAGAGGACGTTATATAACCGTTATTCACAGACCATTTTCCGTCAGAGCAATTTTCAAAGTGATTGAAACATAACATGACATTCGTCACTAGGTAAAGATGAATTTGGATAAAGCGAAAGCTTACCAACACATATTTCGAGAAAATAGATAGGCGATATACACTCGGCTCGAAATAACAAATGTGTATAATGAAAGTCTATACATCAGCACGACTTTTGTCTCAAGAGTAGGAGATAGAATAGATAGACTTTTGAGTGACAGATAAGTTCAAGTCTCCACATACCTTTTAGTCGATGAAGATCCACCAATTCCTTGAGTATTCCTTCGTCTTGTATGGTGATTGCCATGGAGTCTTGAGCTCAACTACACTTTCTATCCTAGTCCGAGACCTTTCGCTATGTAGGCTAGAAATCAAGACTTATAGTTTTGGTCACTAACATTGACAAACATGCTTGAGATAGCAACGCATGCGAGTTCGACCGAGCAATTCTCTAACAATATCCCCCTTTGTCAATTTTAGTTACAAAACAATTAATACATATGGAATATAAAAAATAAATAAATTAACTTTTGTAGCTCCTATTCCACATGCCTAATCTTCAACATTACTCGAAATCTTCGTCACTTCCAAGTACTCCAATGATCCCAAAGGTTGTAAGTTTAGCATCATCGTTGTTGAAAATCCGTATCTATAACAACAAGAAAACAATAGTTCTCAATCATTTTTATACGGTGTCATAGTATCATTACACAACGTCAAAGTCCAATTGTATCACAACTTCAACAACAATACTATGGTGATATGTATCACTCCCCCTTAGTCAATACTCCATCTCACATGGAAACCACTCCCCCTTACATAATGATCCGAAAACCATATGTATTTGTAGTGTGAACTACATATTAATTCTCCCCCTTTTTGTCAACAAATTGGCAAAGGTACAAGAACGGGATCCTAATGAAATTTCCGAAAGAGACATTTCTTGACCAAAAGAAAGCAAAAGTAAATCATCTTATTTAGATGCAATCATATAGCCGAAGCTAAATGCATTCATCAAGGAGTTTGTAAAGATACAAGATAACCCCTAAAATATTCCACAGCCGCACTCCCCACAAAGATTTGGCAATTAAGGCCAAGTTCAAAAGAACTCTCCCCCATAAAATTTCATTCCCGAAAGAACAACAAGAGCGACCTTAATTTCGAAGGAAAAGAAGGATTTCTTTGGACATAACAAATCACATACAAGTATGAATTTGAATCCAAAAAATTCAATTAAATTATCCACAAGAGAACCCATGATTAATTTAATCGACAAATGCTCATCAAAAGTGAACTTATGGAGACTCAGAATATACAATTAGATTAATCACAAGAGAACCCATAATTAATCTAATCGAAATACACAATCAAACTAATCACAAAAGTAATCAATTTAATTGGTCATGCTCGACATAAGAAAACTTACTGAGCAACAACTAAATAACCAAACAAGATGATCAATTTATTTGAAAATTCTCGACATAAAGTACCTCACGGAACAACAACATAGCTAATCATGAAAGTAATCAACTTGGTCGTTCAATACTCAACATACGACACTTTACGGAGCCTCACAGTAATACATAAAATATGGATCAGGGAAGATCAATTACTTCGGAATACACAAGGATTCATTCTATTTTCCATCACTATTCGCATAACGACATTCAATAGATATAATCCTTGCAAACAAAAGATTTTAACCTATCTTCCATCAATAATTGACATAATAGGCTTAACTTTTGTATTTGTCAAAAGTCTATTCATTCTTTTATCAATACATGAATATCGACATTCGAAAGACTTTACTTTTGACAAGATATGGGATAGTCAAGTTCACGGACGTAAACACACACATCCCATAACAAATTTGCAATATACAAAACCATAAAGATTAAAACTGCAAATATCATCTTCCAAACAAATTTAGAATTTAAACCAATAAATCTAAAAACATGAAGATGAAGACGTTGGACATAGCTATGTGTAATCACAATAATGCCTATTCCAAACTCTAGTTATTCTTCTAATAAAAACAAGAAAATAGAAGATTTACTAGACAAATAAAAGAAATCAACAAGCTAGGGAACAAAAGCAGACTCCAGTGCCATGGCTGAACACGAACTAAGGTCACATAGACGGTTCAGGATCCTCACGAGTCTTGGTGTCTTTGAGCTTGTGATTAACAGCATCAATTGCATCTTCAGAGAAGAGATTCTCTCTGTGAAGATCATTGATGTGAGATTTTATGAGACCAAGGTCAGATGAAACCTTTTTCAACTCAGTTTTCAACACATCAAGACTTTCCAGAGTATCAACGAGCTGCAGTTTTGCTTCCTCAAAATACTTAAGAAAGTCATGGACCACTTCAGCAGAAATCATATCATCTTTCTCAGCATTCTCATGAGTATATGCATAGTAACACGAGACATTGGGTTGATTTTCATCTACTAGGGTTCTTTTATTCCTCCCTTCGGATTCAAAACCAATACCTTTATCAAGAAAGCCTTTAGCAAAATCACATGATTGTGAAGAGGACGACATTCTTGATAAACCAAAATAACCTAGAGTACGCAAACGTGACTCAGAGGTTTGATATTTATATGTTTTCTTAGGGAAGAATACCTTTAGGGTTTCCAAACGGTTGACTCGTGATGGAAACAGGTGTACGCATACGAATACAACATGGCCCATAAAGAATAAAACAACAAAAGAACTTTTGCTACATGAGAATTCATAACTGGCTCAATAATTCCCTTACCAAAGGAGTAATTTAGAGCACATGTGTAGCAACTCACAAAGATGCAAAAGAAAATGCATAAAGAGAGAAACGATACAAAAATACTTTTTAGGCAATATTGTGTGCAGGCACTAGTTTAGCTATAAACGATAAGAGGATAGATCAACTAAGCAGAACACTAACTTGCCATAGTATACCTGGACTTTACACATCTTGCTCAACATGATTTTTATGAGCAAGTTCTTAATCTTTGTGATTAATTAGCACAAGTATGAGCTCTGAGCTCATTAAAATAACTGTGTTTATGATCGTGTCTCTTTTTCCTTCTGAATTTAGAGAGATCCCTTTTTATGTGAGAAATTATCATAAAACTTACTGTCATCAAAATACGAAACATAGTTAGAGTTCTTACCAGAAGAATTTTGACTTGCGGAGGATGACAACCTGTCGACAATTTCTTTATATCCTTCAATTATGTCCATCAGGTTATTTCTCATATCATTAATTTTTCTTCTTTCTTCTGGAATTTCGTTCATATTAAGGGAAATGTTATTTCCAGAGGAAACGACTTGATCTTTCCTTGGACGATTCTTGTTAAGACTCTTATTCTGCTTTAGAGCATTTGAGGAACTCATTGAACTGACCTTCCTGGTAACATACACAGGGTAAGTACGAAAACCAACTGGTTTAGACATACGAATGTCAGTTACACCTTTGAGAATTAAGTCTAAGGTGTGTTGAAGTTGAACCAAGGAGGTTTTATTCAACTTAGAGTTTCTATTTTGTTTAGCAGAGCCTTTTGCATCGCAAAAGAGGCATACTTTCTGATCACAAGAGTGATTAGACAGGGTAGTCTTAACAACCTCGTTAGGAGATTTCTTCCTTCCATGTGATGTGGAACATCCTTGATTAATGGGAAATTCAGACACATTATTTGCACCAGGAAGGGATTCCAATTTTACTTCTGGAGCTGGAACGTTTTCAGGCGTAGCAAAAGTACTTGGTATATTAGACTGCTTAGAACATCCTTTAATAGAGAGTTTACTCAAGCGATGTTCAATTTCCAAAGCATTCTTTTTGAGGATAGCCTCAAGAGTCATACGTGAAGAATGATCTTCAGTATTTTCTTTGAATTTGCAGTCTCTTATTACACCAGCAGAACATCGACATGATGTTTTAACCGATTAAATCTATCAGCTTGGATTCTAGCAAGATTTAAAATCAAGACACTCTCTTCAGCTGTTTCCCGTTCATTTGGAGAGGTAGACTCTTTTGAAGGGTAATCGGAAATACTCATGTCGGAGCATGTCTGTCTTGTTGGAACACATGCTTCGTCTATATTCGAGATTGAGAAATCTTTCTCTTTAATAGAATTAGACAAAATAGAGTCTTTATTTCTGGTGACGCGTTTATCAGAGATACTATCGTACATCCACAGATCGTTACAAACACAGACTTGTAAGATCTTAAACGTGTTTGCCTGCTCTGATACCAATTGAAAAAGTGGGGGTACAACAACCACACCCAATATTTCGTTTAGCAATCTGTATGGACAAACTCCAATATACTTTCTAGAGAATCAACTAGACAGTCATACTCCATCTAGATAAAAAGTATATCAAAGAGTTTATATCTCAATCTCTGGATTTGATATATACTCAAGCAAATAAAAATCTGCGAGTCTTTATCAAATACGAGAGAGATAACTTGGATGGTACCAAAGACCAATATCCAAGTGTCAATCAATTTAAATCAATAACCAAAAGGTCGGATATTCTAATTGATTGAACAACGCAAAACCTGTGATATTTCAATTATATAACAAAATATAATGCGGAAAAGAAATAACACAGACACCAGAATTTTGTTAACGAGGAAACCGCAAATACAGAAAAACCCCGGGACCTAGTCCAGATTGAACATACATTATATTAAGCCGCTACAGACACTAGACTACTCCAAACTAACTTCGGTATGGACTGTAGTTGAACCCCAATCAATCTCACATTGATCCAAGGTACAGTTATGCTCATACGCCTCTGATCCCAGCAGGATGCTACGTACTTGATTCCCTTAGCTGATCTCACCCACAACTAAGAGTTGCTACGACCCAAAGTCGATGACTTTAATAAGAAAGTTTGTAACACACAGAAAAGTCTACAGTGATAGATAAATCCGTCTCCCACGAATATACCTATGAGTTTTGTTCCGTTTTTTGATAAATCAAGGTGAACAGGAACCAATTGATGAACCGGACTTATATTCCCGAAGAACAGCCTAGTATTACCAATCACCTGACAATAATCCTAATCAACGCAGCGAAAAAACATATTGTGGAATCACAAACGATGAGACAAAGTGTTTGTGATTATTTTTCTATCTTGCCTATCGGAGATATAAATCTCGAGCCAATTATTACAATCGTACTCGTAATGATAGAAGATGCAAGATTAGATCACACAACTACAAGAAAAGTAGTATCGTTCTGGCTTCACAATCCCAATGAAGTCTTTAAGTCGTTAACCTGGTTTTAGAAGAAGAAACCAAAGGTTAAAGGAGAATCGCGACTCTAGCTATGGAGAAACCAAAGGTTAAAGGAGAATTGCGACGTAAGGTGTGGGATTAGGTTTCCCAGTTGCTAGAGTTCTCCTTTATTTCGTCTTTCAAATCAGGGTTTGCAATCAATGTTAGCTTGGTAACAAAGCATTCAATATTCACCGTTAGATGAAAACCTGATTAGATTCAAGCTAATATTTCTCAACCGTTGGATCGAAAACTTAGCTTGTTACACACAAATGAAATGTCCAATTTTGGGTTTACGAACCGTTCCCAAACATTAACATTTGTTGGTTCTACAATAGTTAACCAAATGGTTAGCCATATGATCACTTTCATATCCACTGTATTCTTCTTCACCATAACTAGTTCAAATGACTCAAATGAACTAGTTAGAGAGTTGTTCAATTGCTTAGATCTTATGTAACTACACAAGACACAATCGAAGCAAAAACGGTTTGATTCACTTGAATAGGTGGGAGAAACTTTTCAGTTGCAGAATAAATAAATAAACTCCAGAGCCTAGAAATTTATACTTATTAAGGTTGGCAAAAACCAATCTAAGTGGATGGGAACATCTTGGTTATAGGAGTTGAGGAACCAATCTGATTAGATGGAAACATCGAAAGAGTCTATTCATAAAAGCACAGAGCTCAGGTGTTAGTAATAACATGATAGTTTCACCTTATCTCGTTGAGTCCTTTTCACTTCTTTTTTTTGATGTTGTTTTCTTTTTAAATATGTTTCTAAGTGATTTGGTGGGGCTCACGATTCAAGTTGTTACCAGTGCTAGGGTGAATTAGAGTGATTGAGAACCATGAAGAAAAAAACAAAAAAAAAAAAGAGAAAAAAAAAGGAGAGAGAATTATTATTTTATTTTTTTAAGAGACTTTCCATTTTTTTTGTAATTATTATTATTATTATTTTTTATTTTCTTTGGACTGGACTTTGGACAATTTATTTTAATTTTAAACCCTAGGGAAGGGTTATAAAATTTTTTTAAATATAACTGTTTGCAGGGAAGGACGACGATTACAATATCGTCTCGGCCCCTCGGGTTCGCACACTGACATTGGAGTCGGTGGCCCGAGTCGACGACAGCGGTTCATCGCCCGTCTGGTATGGGAGGTAAGTCTTTCGAAACACCCTCGAATCTCCTGCAAGCGGGTTTACTGTATGCCTTAAGGTGAATATATGTTGAGGACTGAACCGGCTGTTTTAATTTTCTAGTAAAGGGCAAGGCCTGGCAAAATCAAGATAAGGAATCGGATTTCATCACCGTTTCCTTCTTGCCCGCCTTAGGAACACGTAACCAACGCGAACCTAAGCCTTAAAATTTGGACTAGAACGAGACCGATAGGGTAACGAGCTTAATAGGAAAGTCATTCGAAAAATATTGGTTACTCTTTTAAGCATACTTCGAAGTTCATGATGGTTTCTGTGAGTTGAATGTGTGACTGTGCCGTCTTATAATGCGGTGAGGCCTTGGGTATAAAAGCTCCATGCAGCTTCCCTTGCCTCTATTCAACTTACTTTGACTCAGATTGACTCCAGAGGGGTTTGCTTAAATTGTAACGAATTCCCTTTCGAAGGATTAGAAGCTGGTCTAGAAATAATCTAAGTGGAGCCATCATGCTTTTTGTTTGCTAGATAAAATAGGCTTGTTGTGGTCGAGTCAGCCTTCTTTGTGCTTGTGTAGAATTCCCTTGCAGATAGGATGTCGAACTGGTATGATAGAAGCCAATAAAATGAGTATCAACCTGAATTTGAATATGGGCATCATCAGTTTTATGACCATGGTGCAAATAGTAGTTGGGAACGCCATTCTTTTCAAGGTTATGGTTCATACCATAGTGAGCCCAATTACTATCCACACGCGAATTGGTCTTACGAGCAAGAAAATCAGGAACATTATAGTACTAGTTACGCGTTTTTGGAAAATTACTTAAAAACTAGTCCTGATTATGATATTTCTAAACCTGTTCCTTCTCTAGAAGAGACCCAACAACGGATTAAAAGGACGTATAAATGTTTAGTTGCAATGAATAGTTTAAAAGAAGAGTGTACACGGTATTCTGAGATGATAAACGAGAGTAGTGAACGTATAAGTGTTATGCTCAGTGAAATTCAGGCACGTCTAGAGGAAGAAAATGAACAGTTAGCTAATGCTGCTCGAAATGATCTAAATTTCCAAAATAGTGTTTCTAAGTCTACCCTTGATATCAATAGTGAATATTTGCCTAATTTAGAGGACGAGGTTAGAATAAAAGACACTACTTATTTAGATAAGGTTCAATCATCTTCGTACTATTATGATGAGGATAGTAGTAATGAAGAATCTGAAATGTGTAGGCATAGTGATCAGGAATCTATTAATCCAATTGAGCTTTATAATGATTCTAGTTCAAATCCAAATAATTTTTATGATTATTCACCTATTCAAAAGGACGAGGATTTGATTAGGGATACCACCGTTTTAGATGATGTAGTTTTTCCTTTTGATTACGAAGCCGATAATGCTTTAGAGGAACGGGTTTATTCCGAAAATGTTGTTTTAGAGTCTAGCGACTTAGAATCAATAGTCTTAGACGAAGAAAATGAACTCGTAGAGCTATTAAATATGAGTAAGGATGCGTCGCTTGAGTATAACCTCGAAGAAGCAATTAACTATTTTCAGGATTCCAATGATCTAGAAATTAAGGAAATATTAGCTAGTCTATCTAGAGATACCCAAAAATCTTAAGTTTGGGGGTGATTATCATTCTCCTTGTGCCATACCTTTAGCTCTTACAAAGATCCCTCATTTTAGACTTGATATCTCTGCCTCGACCATTTTACAAGATTACCTTCATACTCATTTTCCCGAACAATGATGTCCAGGAAGAAGTTCAGTCATTAGAAACCCATCCTCTGGTTGATGTGGTTTGCCCAGGCAATAATACCAAGATTGAATTTGTTTTCCCACCAAATAGTTTTCTTCCAATTGTGGGAACGTATAAATTTCAAATGTGTCACTTATTAAGTTCTGAGACTAATCCTAAGTACTTTAGGTTGATAGAATCGACACATTTTCTTAAGAATGACCACTACTCTCATTGTGGTCAGCTATGTAAGTCAAACCTGATTGACTTAGAGGATCCTCAATTATTGAGGTTATTGTTTTGTGCTTCTAAGTTCTTATTTGAGTTTTTCCAGACTCTAGGACCTAATGATTCAGATCCCACCTATGAAGAAACGCAACCAATGAAAATATTTTATTTAGACTCTTTCATAGAACCTGAACCTGAACCACAATTAGATATAAATATCTTAATCAGGAAACTAGATAAGGGCATGCTATCCTTGTTCACTTTCTTGGGTTATTTTAGTTTCCTTTGGTCAGCTCTTTTTGGTTTCGAAGACCCACAATTATTTCGACTGTTACTTTTTTATTATATGAGATGACTAATTCCTTTCGATGTCTGGCTGAAGACTTTAAACTTAGCGCTTCTTGGGAGCTAACCCAATCTCATGCAACACGGTAATATCTTTCCTTAACTCTTTTGCTTCAAATAGTAACAATTTCTCTCCTTGTTCATGCTTTTAATTTTATCTTTAGAACATTGAGGACAATGTTAGATTTAAGTTTGGGGGTATGGGAGAAACTTTTCAGTTGCAGAATAAATAAATAAACTCCAGGGCCTAGAAATTTATGCATATTAAGGTTGGCACTAACCAATCTAAGTGGATGGGAACATCTTGGTTATAGGAGTTGAGGAACCAATCTGATTAGATGGAAACATCGAAAGAGTCTATTCATAAAAGCAAAGAGCTCAGGTATTAGTAATAACATGATAGTTTCACCATATCTCGTTGAGTCCTTTTCACTTCTATTCTTATTTTGTTTTGTTTTTAAACTATGTTTCTCTAAGAGAGTAGGTGGGGCCCACGATTCAAGTTGTTACCACTGCTAGGGTGGAATAGAGTGATTGAGATACCAAAAAAAAAAGACCATACCAATTAGACCAATCGGAATAAACATTAACACTTGGATAGCAATATGTGTGTGTTCTCCCTGTCTCCGTCCCTAAGCAAGCATGGAATGCAGGACCCGTGGGAACTATCATGTAATCTGCTGACAAAAAGCATGCGCTTGGATCCAAAAGATCTATTCATGCCGTTAATAAAAAAAAAATTGTTTTATGTAATCAATCACTGGTAACCTTGTATATGCCAGTTGTGTTGACCTAGAGTTAAGATTATCGACCACTGGTTCCCTTGTATATGCCAGTGTGTTGATATTAGTCAGACCGGTATCTCAGTCCATTAGGATAGGTTCATCCTAGTAGTGGCCTTCAGACAGATATGGGAAACACCGATCACCTAGTAAACATCAAACCATCTATGTTTTTCTATATCCATCTCATTATCTATCTATGTGATTAGTTTTGACTCCGGTTATGATGTCCATAGTGAAACTATCTAAGTATAGCTCTGTCACTTATATATGAATTTTGGAATTTCGCATCAGGGTACTTCCTCCTATAGTCAATGTTTGTATGCCAACCAAGGAGATTCTTTAGTGCCTTCCAAGGTTCTGCGTAGATGGCTAGGTTTTGGAGTGTTTTTTGTGGGTACACCTCTGATAAAC
Source organism: Papaver somniferum (assembly GCF_003573695.1). Lineage (NCBI taxonomy): Eukaryota > Viridiplantae > Streptophyta > Magnoliopsida > Ranunculales > Papaveraceae > Papaver > Papaver somniferum. The sequence goes on along the minus strand of NC_039362.1, from coordinate 130,739,167 downwards.
CCACCCGAGATTAACTCGGTCACTTTTCAAAAATAAATTTTGCTCGAGGACTAGCAAATAATAAGTTTGGGGGTATTAAAAATAATTCTCTCTCTTTTTTTTTTCTCTCTTTTTTCTTTATTTTTTTGCTTTGTCTTTTTTCCTTCTCTTTTAGCTTTAAGCTTTGATTCCAAGGTCTTTCGTATCCAACTTCAAACCTGTAATACAAAGACACAACCAAAGAGACGTAAAAAGAACAAATGGAATAATAAAAAATAATAAAAACCTAAAAATTCTACCTAAGCACAAATCCGCGTCGGCGGCGCCAAAATGATAATGTTTTTGATTGTGATTGTAGTAAAAAGGTTCGAACTCTAAGACTTGTGAAAGCAGATTTTTTAGATTTAATAAAATTATATATACAAAAATATTAACAAGATGAAGAGAGTTACCGGGACTCGGGATTCCACCAATTCTCACATTCATGCAGTTCAATATTTAATTCCGGACAGTTAAAGATCATAAAATAGCAAACATCGACCCTAAATCTTTTCCAAGGTAGATTTTATAAATAATTATATGTAAATCACAAGCATGACGCATCAAAAGTACCTAAGACTAAGCATGCCACATCAAACGAAATCACAAATAATCAAGAAAAATCATAAATCAATTATAATAGTGCAAATAGTCATAAAGAAATTAAATAGAATTACCACATGGGTGAAAAACAGCTTCCTCCGGTTTAGCTCATCATGATAAAAACACGCTCAAAATATTTATTTATTGCTCAAATGGTGTTTACAATGAAGAGAAGAAGAGAAAATGGTGTAAACAGCTAATGTGCGACCCACAGGAAGCGTCACAAAAGAACGATAAAAGAGAAGTGTTATTGTCGCTGTGGTTCTAAGACCCACACCTACGACCCACGCCTGTGAGTCTGTTTCACTGTTGATAAACGACTGTCCCTGCGAGTCTGTTCTTCGTGTTCTTGGTGTTCTTCATCATCAGCAGCAGCAGAAACAGAGTTTCATCAACTCTTGATTTCTCGCTCCTGAGATCTCCTCTCGACCCCAAACTCTCGACACCCTTCTCCTCAACCCAAACAACCTATTTATACTCAACAGGTCGACCAAATCTTTGTAATAACTTCAATATAATCCGGCAGTGAAGAGAATATTTCCGATATATTTTTTTTATTCTTCTGACTTGTTACGGGATTTGTTTCCTGGTTTATCTCTTTCACGCGTCTTCTCTGAGCTGTATAATTTGTTTCCAACCAATACAGTCGACCCATGCACGTATCTTCCATCCAAAAATTCCGAGAATAGAATATCTTCCCTGTTTTGAGAATATCTTCCATGTTTTGCATCCCACGATTATCCAGCCCAAATAACTCGATTCGAACACCCATACCATCCCTGTTAGGCTATAACAGGTCCAACCCAATGAAAACTATCCCTTGAATCTCCTTATATCACGTCCAAAATTTGCTTCAACAATTACGCAGGTGAAGAACTATTTTTCCCGCCAAAACTCGGTTCAAATGGGGAAGAAACTGGTAACCCCCTATCCAGAGTAGGGGTGCAAATAGCAGCTGCCTTGGGGGTGACCTGGGGGTGCCCCTTAGTAATTAGGTTACCCCTTATCCAAAAGCGAGAGTCTGAATAACACTTGTCCTCCGGGTGCCAAAATCAATTTTTCGAGCCGAATTTTCCAAAAATGTTTATTTCCTAAAAATACATAAAAACACTATATTAGTACAAAAATAGAGTTCCAACAATACGGAAATTGAGGACAAATTAGACACAAAAATGTGTCTATCAATAGGTTCATGAACTTTATAGCCACGGTTTGCAAAAGCATTCCTTAATTTAAATAAACATGAGTTCAAGAACAACCGATTTTAGATATAAACTGCTCAAGTTCGCGGACTGGGTTCGCGGACTTAAGCTCACGGACTGGGTTCGTGGACTTAAGCTCACGGAAGGAGTTCACAAACTCCAGCAGAAATTCTCGGTTCGAGAACTTCCGCCAGTTCGCGGACTTGGCTCACGCCACATTCCGTTTCTCTTGATCAACAAAGTTCGCAAACTTTGGTTCAAGAAATAAGGACTTATACATATATGTGTTTCCACAACAATGCTTATATCCTACCAATGGTTATGTAACCTAAACTCTCATTTCAATCATTGAAACATTCTCAGAGGACGTTATATAGCCGTTATTCACAGACCATTTTTCGTCAGAGCAATTTTCAAAGTGATTGAAACATAACATGACATTCGTCACTAGGTAAAGATGAATTTGGCTAAAGTGAAAGCTTACAAACACATATTTCGAGAAATAAATAGGCGAGTTACACTCGGCTCGAAATAGAAAATGTGTATAATGAAAGTCTATACATCAGCACGATTTTTGTCTCAAGAGTAGGAGATAGAATAGATATACTTTTGAGTGAAAGATAAGTTCAAGTCTCCACATACCTTTTAGTCGATGAAGATCCACCAGTTCCTTGAGTAGTCCTTCGTCTTGTATGATGATTGCCATGGAATCTTGAGCTCAACTACACTTTCTATCCTAGTCCGAGACCTTTAGCTATGTAGGCTAGAAATCAAGACTTATAGTTTTGATCACTAACATTGACGAACATGCTTGAGATAGCAACGCATGCGAGTTCGACCGAGCAATGCTCTAACAGAAAAGAAAAAGAAGAAGAACAGTTTCAAGAAAGGTACTGACTGACTGGTACGATAGTGTTCAGATTGTTTTCTTTTAAGAAAGAAAAACACAATTTCTGCTTCCTGATTCGGGGTTTTTTTCTTCATCAATTCCTTTTTTGTTTTTCTTAATTATGTTGTGTTTGTGGTAAGTTTATTTGCACATCTTAATAACAACAGAGACGGTGAAGAAATATATTAATGATATAATAATAATAATAATTTGGAATTGGTTGATACAACCTATAAAAAAATATTAGGGATTTTTTGGAGAGTGGTGGGTGGGGTTAGGTTGTCGAAGGTGTGAATCATAGCAACCCAATATATGGCGGGTATTAGAAGGTGTGAGTCATAGTCGACCGCATTTAAGTGGGCGGGTCGGGTGCGGGTAAAAACCGGCGGGTGTAGGTCAAGTTGTCGAGTCGAGTTTGTGTTTCTTGGTCTCACCTACACAATAAAAGGACGATGTTTTTTTTTCTTTGATTCAATAGAAGGACATTGTTGATTACCAAAATCATAAGAAATAAGGAATCCATCGAGCCTAACCAATGTTGGAGGCTGTTTTGAATTTTTCCAAGTGAATTTCCTCCGAATAATTATAAATCAATCAACTCATTCCTATTGACAAGTCTTCGGAAATATCTTTTATTTGTAAGTAATCTCAGTAAAGTTTTTTTTCTTAAACTGGTAAAGAATTTGGTGCCGACGAGTTTCGAACTCATGTCATTGATATCATTGCCCAATGACTTTACCACGGTACTACATTGACATCGACAAATTTCAAACTCAGGTCACTGATATCATCACCCAATGACTTTGCCACTGTACTCAAGTGACATCTGCCACATGAATATTTTTATCAGATTGAAAAAACTCCACCCCTAACTCATGAAATAACCCGAATCTGATGCTCCATAAACATAAGTAAATTACTGCAAGAATCCATCGCGCCATTTCTAAATTTAACTGACAAAGAAAAATCCCCTAATAAGTAATCTTCTTGCGAAAAGATTTCATTCTAACCCCTTGGGCTTGGACCAACCCCAAGGCTGATAAGGACTGAGTTAAATTCCTGGCATTTTTAGGGGCGACCCAAAAGGAATTAGGGGTGACACTAAAAGACAAAAAAGGTCACCCAAACGTAATTCTAAGCTACCACTTATCTCTGATTTTTTGAAATGGCCAATATGCCCTCATATAATCGGGAGTCTACACCATAATCGGTGGGTTGGAGGTGAATCGGTAGGTTAAATTGAAACTATACCTACCGATTATAGTGTAGATACTTCGGCTAATAATCCCTTGTATAATCGGTAGGTTATCCAACTTGTAAGACTATCGATTATAAGGACCCCCATATTCAACCTTGGCCAAATTTCATAGGTTCCGAGGGGTGCAGAGCCAACCATAACCACTTGGCTTAAGTTGTGGATGTAGCCATAATCGGAAACTAAATAGGTTACAAAACCTACCGATTATAAGTTGCCCCAAAATGAGTTTTTTCTAAAATATTTCACCTAATGAATTTTGAAACCTGTTACAATCGGAAGTTTGTACATCTTAACAACCTACCGATTATAAGGAGCCCCAAATCGAACCCTTTCCAAATTCCATAGGTTTTGAGTGTACACAGCCAGCCACAACCACTTGGTTCGTGTTTTGGATACAGCGGTAATCGAAAGTTTAATATGTTCCACAACCTTCCGATTATAAGTTGCCCCAAAATGAGTTTTTTCAAAAATCCTTCATGTAATGAATTTTGAAATCTAGCCTAATCGGTAGGATATATTACTTATTACCGTCTGATTATACGAAGCCCCAAATCCAACCTTTGCCAAAATCCATAGGTTTAGAGGGTACAGAGCCAGGCATAACCATGTGGCTCGTGAATTTTGAAATCTGCTATAATCGGTAGGATATACAACTTATAAAGTTCCCGATTATATAAATAATTGGAAGTGTAATCCTATAATCGGTAGTATGGGGTCTATATATTAGTGTTTGGAAGTTGTTTTTGGGTCATTGTGAGATATCTTCCGATTGAGTGAGAGAAGAAGAAGAAAAAAAGAAGAAGAAGGGGTATATGTCGCCAACTTCCGATTGTTTCCAACTTCCATAAACATGGATGGGTACGAAGAAGAACGTGAAGTTGTTGAAGTTCAAGGTTCACTACCGTTTAGAGATGACGATTTGGGGTATATGTTGAATGATCCAAACTTTAATGGAGATGAAACCCTAGACGACGACGCTTTCATGGAAGAATATGGAGAATCACCCGAGATCGAAGCTAACGATGCATCAAACGTACAGGTATATTGTTATCAAACTCTAATACCCAAGTTATCCATGTTATGTGCGTTTGTGTGTGTTTTTGAACGTGAAAATTCGATTTCTGCATGCATTGAATGCCATGAACGGTATATATTCGGTAGTTAATTTAGTACCATATCTACCGATTATTGGAAATCAGATATCTGTTGATGTAATAATTTACCGAATATGGAAAAAATCCCAAAATTGAAAGCTTCAATTTCTCACAATCGAAAGTTTTATACATCCACAAACGTCCGATTGTAAAACTTTGCCCAAAATACGAAATTCTCCAAAAATGAAATATTTGTGATTCTTGATATTTCATAATCGGTTATTTATGAATTACTTTTACCTCCGATTATTGAAGTTTTCTTTACAGGAAAATTGTTCATTTGTCTATTTCGTTATTCGATATCTTATGGTCGTAATAGGCTATCGATTAATCTATAATCGGTAGGTCTGTGTCCTAATGGTACCCGATTAATCTATAATCGGGTGTGTTGTCTCTAAACTATCTTCCGATTATTAATCAACAACTTGCTCTTATGGTGCATAGGTGATTGTAGCGGTTAATGATGATTATTATTTGAGGCCGGATACTTCCCTACGCTATGCAAACGATTTGGTATGGTCATGAATCATCTTTTATTTTTTCAATCATGTATGTTACATGGTTATGCTTATTATTTTTGTTTTGTTATATGCGCATTTAGATATTTAGAAGTAAGAATGAGGCAAAAGTATGGCTTGTGAACAAGGCAAAAGAGAATATGTGCGTGGTAGTTCAGAACCCTTGTGTGAAGGACGTTAGGTTTGAAATGGTGTGTGAGCGAAGTGGGAAGAAAAAGAATAACTAGGGAAAGAATAATAAGTATGTAAGGAAGACGCAGAGGAAGAAGTACCGAACTCATACAAAGAAGATTGGATGCCCATTTAAGATTGTCTTTTATAAGCCCTATGCTAAGGAAAGTAAAGAGTGGAAAATTTCTAAAGTTGCTAATGGTTGTCACAACCACGATGATCCGGACACTCTTATTGGACATGTAATGGTTGCGAAGTTAAAACCACATGAAATGGAGATGGTGAGGTCTATGCGTATCCAAAAGGCGAGTGCGATCTTAAGTAAAATAAAGGCGGACGACCCCGACAACTTGTCTTCTTTGTCTACAATTAAGTCGGCCCTAGCTACGATCAAAAAGACAGAATGGGATGGTAGAACGGTCATGCAACAATCGCAGTGGTTAGCTGAGTTACACGACTACACGTTGAGAACGGAAGAAAAGGATGGTAAAGTGGTACGTATTTTCTTGTCACATCCCGAAATGATAAAATTAGCTCAGTGTTTTCATCAAATTTTGTTGATAGATGCCACATACAAGAAAAACAAATATAATATGCCGTTGTTGAACATTGCTTGTCACACTTCGGACAAAAACATGTTTACCATTGCATGGGGTTTAATGGATCATAAGAACAACGTGAGTTTCATTTGGATGTTGGAGACGTTGAGGTCCATTTATAATTGCGATAATTTTCCAAGGGTTATTGTAACGGATAACGATCAAGCCTTAATGCATGCAATAGCGGTAGTGTTTCCTGAAGCCCGAAATTTGCAATGTACGTGGTACATTCAATGCAACATCAAACACAATTGTCATCTCCATTTCCAAGCTAAAAAACCAAGGAAGGGTACCAAGAGGTCGAAGGAAGAGGACGAGCGCATTAGTAAATTAACCTTGGAACAAAGAGAGGAAGAGAAGAGGTTATTTGATGAAAAATCGAAGGAGGATGGAATGATTTGGAGAGCGTTCATGAAAGCATGGGACAAGACCGTTTGGTCAATAACTGAGGAAAGATACGAACGTAACTTGAAGAAGTTTTAGGATGAATATGGCACGGACTACCCAAAGGCCGTTGAGTATTGTAAAACACAATGGTTACCGATTAAGGAGAGGTTTGTGTATGCATGGACATATGAATATCGTAACTTCAAGAACGAGGCGACGAGCATTGCGGAGGGGTCTCATGCCGATTAAAGAAAATACTTCTAGGTAATCAAAATGAAGTTGTGTCGATCCAAGAAGCAATCCATGAATTCACCGATCGTGATCTCGTAAAGATTAAGGATTCTATGCAATTTAGTGTGCATAAATTTCCTACGGAACATGAAAAGGAAAGATTGCTTCTAAGGGGGATCGTTCATAAAGTTTCAAAATGAGCAATAAATCACATGATGGAACAATTGAAGTTATATAAGGCTTATGATAACGAGAATATGGTTTGTGTTTGCAAGGATATGATAGGTATTGGTCTCCCATGTCGTCATAAAATGGGTAGGTATGTCGATGTGATTGACATCAATGATATTCATCCATTTTGGAAGCAATTAACTTTCACTCTAAGCACCCCCGTAGTTGATGGTCCGTCGTTCATGGAGTCGGAATTGTGTGCAAGAATAGTCGAGCGTTATGCTACATCAAATGGCGCCAAGAAGCAAATATTGATGCATGATTTGGAGCAAGCTCTTCACCTTCGTTTAAGGGAGGTTGATGAACCTATCAAGCAAAAGAGTGCGGGTAGGCCAAACACCAAAGTGTCGAGGACCATTGAAGGAAAAGAATTGAAGGAGTATTTGTCTAATAAAAGAATATTGTGTAGGCATGAGCGTTCTGAAGCCGAATTTGAAGATGAGCCGGTACCAAAGAAAAGAGGTCCTCCAAAAAAAGATCAAAGTGGACCGACCGTCCGACAAGTGAGGCCAAAGGTATCTACCGAGTCTTCTCAAGTAAGTCAAGCCGAGGCGGTGGAAGAAGTTGTGTTGGCGGAGACCCAAACTAGGTCCGTAGCTGTTGATCAAATGAGCGACTCGCAACAAACACAATCAACGGAAATGGTGACTATAAGAGAGAAGTATGGTACTCTTCGTTGTCCTAGGGATTTTAATGGAAGACCAACACGATCAAGGTATACGATTATAGAAGAGTATATGGAACAACTCCCTCCACTCATTGTTCCATTTGTTTTGTCCACCGACGAGGTTGATGGGGACGGCAATTGTGGGTTTCACGTCGTTACGGAACAAATTGGTTACTTTGGAGAGGCGGTGAACGAAGATGTCACCCAATGGCAAGATTTAAGAACTAAGATGGCGGTACAACTAATCAAGGACAAGGATTTCTATATTGGGATGATGAAGGAACGAGATAGAAACGACAAAGAACTACAATTCAAAGACTTAGTTGCGCGTGTAAAGTGCCGAAAGGAATTGAATACAATCGGATCCAAGTATTGGATGACAATGCCTAAATGTGGATATCTCTTAGCGGACACTTTGAATTGCGTGGTACATTTCTTTGTTCCTCCTAAGTATACGTTTTCACCTACAAGGACGGTTTGCAATGAATCGGTTAAAGATAGAAGAATTGTTATGGCATTTGTGAATGAGATGCATTTATCGGTTTAAGAGTAAAGAGAGAGTGCCCATTACCTCCGTTGGGTGGTTGGAGTGATTACTTCCCAACGAATCATTATAACGATTGGTTGAAACAATATGAGACCAACATATTGGATTGGGATCGCGTCATGAAGGACAACTTTCCGGAAGGCCTACTCGAATTGGTTCCGTAAGATGATGAAGATGAATGATCGTTACTTTTGAAAGATGTGTTTTTTTGGAACTTTTTGGAAACTTCTGTGAAGTATAAAGCTATAATCGGTAGGTATATTATTAATATATCAACCGATTATACAAGCTTTTGTAAACAGAAACAATCAATGTTAAAATCGGTTATCATATTTTCTAATGCTACTTCCGATTGTAAGTCTGACAAAAAAAACTGAAATTTTTTCCCAGAATCGGTAGATTACATATTAAATAAACATCCGATTGCCAACAAACTCTGACAAAAAAGAGTGAAAATTTTTCCCAGAATCGGTAGACAACATATGAAGTAAACTTCCGATTTCCTGTAATCGGTAGACTACATAACTTAATAACCTCCGATTGTAATCATCGATCAATCTTCACACTGTTGCCACAGATTTCAGGAATTCATAACTCCCATCATAAGTGAATTCTTCACCCTTTTCCACTAAGTACTGTCTTTTTGCGAGTGTCTCATACATAAACAAACACAAAATTATGTCAACTTCGTTTTAGTAAGAAAGATTAGACACCCGTTGTTATTTAAAAAAAGTATGAAAATACTTACAAATTGTTGGATCGACAAGCTTAAGTGGATAGTGTTAAACATCCTCTTTCGTATCATTATGTAATCATTTACCCCTTTTTGGACAAGTCGGAAATGATCATGAACTTGTTGGAGTGATCTGTGCTTTGGATTTCCATACTCTCGCACAAATTGGCTATATACCCTCGCCCAAAAGACTTCGGGTGTTAACCTTCCTGTTATCACATCTTCACGTCTTGTTTCATGATACCATGTTTTCACAATGACCAAATCTTCATCTGCGTCAAACGTTGCCATGCTTGTTAGTTGAGATATAGAATGAACTCACAAGAGTAGACGATGGAAAATGTATTTGTATAATACACGATGCTATATATGTGTTGTTTGGTGCATAAATAAGAAGATTTTACCCTCCTTATATAGATGAGAGTCCCAACGTCTCTATTTTTTGAAAATATGACCATTGATGCGTACTTTTACAAGACTGTACTGAAATTACGCACAATTATTCCACACAGTCGGTAGGAAATTGTTGAACCAAAGAAACCGATTATGAGTAATCGGTAGATATTGATAGTTATATACTTCCGATTATAGGCTGTTTTGTCAACAGAGTTCTCTGTCTCATTAGAGTAATATAATCGGAGGTTTATCAATATGTATAATCAACCGATTGTGTGTGGTTTTCGAGGAACGACTAGATTCTTTTGAAATAAATAGCCGTTGGAGTATAATCGGTAGGTATATAAAGAAATCAAACTTCCGATTTTCATAAATATTTTGAAATTCATAACAATATCACCTATGTATCATCATAATTTTACATTGAAGTTCCACAATTCTATTACAAGGTATTGTGATTAGCGTCGTGGACGTGTTGGACGAGTCCTGAACGGATTAAATCTTTCCATCGCCCTAAGGATTCTAAAATGAGCTTCATAACGGAAGCTTGATCTTTTCCATCTCCGCCATTCCCGAGAGATCGTGCTATAACCTCATCATTGGTTTCACCCCTCAATCGATATTGATTCACAAGATAAGTTAAATGGACGAATTCGTCGACGTGTCTGTGTATTGAAACAACTCGGAAGAAAATATCAGCGGAGTGGCGGTTGTTTGGGTTACCGGTGTCGGCGCAGAATTTTTCGTGAATTCTCCTCAAATAACTCATACTCATTACGCCTTCTTGCCTACGTTCTTTTCCTCGTCTTGGATAAAATTGAACATAGCGCCTACATAAAGATAAGCCTTCTTCAATCGTGAACTCCGTAGGATTAATGAATGGTTGTGCCATTATATTAAACATGATGTTGGAGAGAGTTTAAAGGTATTTGTGTTTCATAGAGGGTAAAAGGATACAATCCTTATATAGAGTTTAGAGTTCAAATGGCTCTATTTTGCAGGGGAAACTGTATAATCGGTAGTCAAATAAGGTACTTTCCCTTCCGATTATACAGTTGCCCCAAATTTTGTTTTTGCCGAAATCTCAATTTTCTCGAATTTGAGAACTAGTATAATTGGTATTCAAATAAGGTACTTTCCCTTCCGATTATACAGTTGCCCCAAATTTTGTTTTTGCAGAAATCTCAATTTTTTCGAATTTGGGAACTAGAATAATCGGTAGTTAATACGACTTCCGATTACACAGTTGCCCCAAATTTCTTCTTCGACAAAATCACCAATTTTGGAAATTTAGGAGTTACTATGATCGGTAGCCTAGTGAAGTTATTATTCTACCGATTTTTATACAACCAAGATACACGTTTGGCACAAAAACAAACTTAATCGGCAGTATAACCACGTTAAGAACCTTCCGATTGAGATTTATCAATCGGTCAAAAAATAACTTCCGATTATGTAAGGACATTAACGTATTCTCCGCGTTTTTGGACATCCCTTAACGTTGTGTATGGGTTGGGAATAAAAAATTCTCCCCTAATTCTTTTGGGGTCGCCCCTAAAAATGTCAGGATTAAATTCCCTGCTAGACTGCTAGTGCTAGGTTCAAATTTTCCTATGATAATGTGTTTGAACTTTGAACCATTGTTTCATAAAACCAATATTAATCCAAATGACTGGCACTTAATGTGGTGAGGCTGAATAAAACTTAATCTATCATGCATGCACTCATTACATGTCTTGGGGTCATCAAATTTGGTTTTCGTCAAGTTTGCATGGGACAATATGCAACTAATGAATAACATGTGTATATCTCCAAGCAAAGGCTAATGTTGGCCTCAAAGTTTCTCAATCAGAAAGACAATCAGCTAAAAGCCAGCATGGAAACCCCGGAATCGCTTTTTGGAGTTATGAAATTTTCAAGGACGGGAAAATTCAAGCTTCTAGTAGATCCACAAACCTTAATAAAAAGTACCAAAAAATCCTTATACCTTCATTTTCTCTTTTCAAAAGATAAGACAAATCCTGAAGAAAACAGCATCTATTATTCTGTTAACTAATAAGAATCAAAATGGATAAATACATATGAAAATACATCAGTGCGGAGGTACAAAGGAGCGAAAATTGATGGTAATGATATCCTTATTCAGCATCTACAAAAATGGCTCTTCCTCATGAACCCCAGTTAGGAAGGTTGGCCGTTGCCTCGTTCACCATCTTCACAAGAGTTACCTGCAATGTATTTTAATTAGTTAAAAATGAAAAATACAACACATAAAGGATAGAGATACATTCTAGTGACTACCCATTCCTACTATCTAGAATATGAACTGTGATATATATGAAAAAAATAAGCAACTTTAAAGCCACAATGTAATCTGTCAAGCATATTGTCATTAATGAATCGCGCACTTAGCAAACATGTCCAAAGTAAAAATCCTTTTCCAAGATCAGGCTAATCAATTAGACTCTGACAAAAACTAGTAGTGTAATACACTAGTGTGCTTCTTCATGTTCTGTATTATTCCTGAAAGTATAATTTGTTCAATATTTGAAGCATAACCAAAATGAGGTCAGAGTTAGTGCGCGAAGCATTATTGACAGAGAACTGTATGAGAAAATATTATCAATTTTACCCATAAGCACCTAACGGTGGGTTATCGATTCATGATAAGTCACAACACACAAGCTTTTTGTTGATGCTCAACTTCGCCATAACAATTCTGGAACCTAATACTTTTATTGCCAGAGACATGGTTTATAATGAAATAGGAATTACTCTGTTCTGAACTAGTCTATAATGGAGGACTGACACACCCTAAAAACTACTACCTCCATTCCAGGAAAAGTGATACTTTCACTTTTTCATTTTGCCTAAAAATTTAGCCAAATTGAAAAGGTGAAAATATCACTTTTCCTGAAACAGAGGGAGTACTATGAAAGCTACCGAGATTTATAGAACACAAAATCTCAAAGGACGCTCTATCCTTGAGAGAGCTATCAAGTCCCACCCTAGTTCATGTTCTTGGTTACACAAACATGCAGAAATGGTAGAAAATTGTGCTGGAGAAACATACCACACTTTCTGGTACACCAGGTGGAGGCATTGTAAGGTTTCTTGGAGGTACAGTGTCGGTAAATGATCGCTTGTCAAACCTCCACTCTCCAATCTTCCCATATGTTGACTTACCCTGAAATTACAACACTGACCGTGTCAGAAATATTGAATAGCTTAATTTACATAAAACTTAGGATATACAGAAGCATGGCTAATCATATGAGTACCTGCATGTCATAATCACATCCGTAAGTATAATGAATTATGAACTTTTCGCCGATTTCCAGATCCCATGGAGGCTTTACACATCAAAGAGAAAATAAATAACAGTTAGTTGAGAATAAAGTCAGAGTAATATTCGACAAGAAACCGTGGAACTGACAGCTTGAAGCTATATAAGTGCATTTTTTTTGCATTTAGCTGCTCTGTGAAACTTCAAAGCACATCCCATCCTATTACTGCCAATTAGAAACTGATCCTTACAGATCTTTCTAGGGGTTTTTTAGGCACAAAATGCTTGCTTTTACAAATGGAGAAAATACCTGTAGCATGAAGTCCTTGCGCAAGATGTTCGCCACACCATGATGAGCAGATGCAACAGCATAAGCATACCTTAATATAAACATGACAGAAAAGCAGAATATTTAATCAGTCAAGAGTGTAAAACTAGATGTCACAACTTTGGCTTCAATGAGGTCAAAGTATTTACATTTCAAGAACCCAACCAAAAGCTTTATCAGCCTCAGGATCCTTCTTCATAGCCAGTGAAACATTCATCCACGTGGGAGCTATCTTCTTAAGAGCTTCCTATATCCATTGACAGAAATAAGAACACAGTGGGAAGTCTTACACAAAACACACCAGAATAAATGGCACAAATAACACAAATATGTACCTTCCCAACAATGACTGGAGAATTCCCTATTGGGTCAATATTGGTGATAGGTCCCTCTTCCTCAAGATAGAACTTACGGAGTGTGGATTCGTACTTCTTGGGTTCAATGTAAAAGAAAGGGAATGCAGCTCCTAGTCCACCTTTGGCCAGATTTGGTATGGGCCTGACGATAACGTGGTCTGGTTCCGACATCAATATGTAACTGCAGAAAAAAAAAAACAGGAAAACATGAAATATCTAACGAGGATATACTCACTCACTTACTCAAGATAGACGATATTAATTAACATAAACAAATGAAGTTTCATACTCTTCTTTAATATTTGCTTGTTGAAGCCACTGTACGAATGCCCATGGTCTGTTGAGGACAATATAACCCTGATATCGAGAAACAAGATGCACAATCATCAATGTAATCCTTCCCCAATAGTATAACAAAAGAAATGATGATCCAAATAAGGCAAATTTACCAAGAAGCATTTGATGGCTTCTGACTAATATACATGACTTAGTGTTCAAAAGCAAGTGTCATGACATAGTTTACTGAACTCTCTCCCTTCTTTGGGTACTTGATTGGGTTAATTAGTCAAGCACTAAGAGCTCGAATCTGTGTGAATCGTAAATATCATGAATTATCCTAATTCCCAAACATTATCAATACCAGACTTCATAGGTTTAGACGGGCATAACATCGTATCATGTCGAAGACCTCATCGAGGTCAAGACAAGAGAAAAGATCGATTGCCCCATTCGACCAAAATGCTTACTTCCCTCCCAGAAACATAATCACAAAGTTTTCAATCCAACAAATGAACTACATTACACTAAAACTTGCTATGTCCTCCCAAATAATAAAACACCCTTTATCCAAATCCTAATTTCAACTCAAAACAGTCCACAATCACAAAACCCACAAAATATTCAGAAACAAAAAGACCATTACAACTAAGAGAAAGTAAAACCCAAAATCCAAATCATAAAATTAAAGTAAAGTAATGATTACCTGATCCATTCCAGCGGGCAAGGGTTGAGCAACAAAAGTAGGCATCTCATCCATATACTTATCAGGTTTCCCATTATGTAAAATCCTAGTAAACCCACCCATATCAGAATTAGGTCCATTCTGATGCTTCTTAAACCAGTAATACATAATTCTAACTTGCCATGTATTATAAACGGAATCAGAAGCTGTAACAGCTGTATGAAAAAGCCTTCTTTGTGATCTGGGTACTGCTCTATTCATAGGCATTTTGATTATAGGATCAATTGAAGATAAATCATTTCCAGGTCCTGGAAAATCTAGTCTAAGTGGAACATTTGCTGATATTATAACATTGTATGTTATAAGTGCTACTGAAAATGTTATTAGAAGTGTGTAAATGAAGTTTGAAAGACCCATTTTTTTCCTTTCCCACTCTAGAGTCTAGATGCAGAGAAGAGAAGAGAAAAGGAAAGAAATGGAGTTTAGAAAAGTCGTCTTCTTGCTTTAGTGAAATAGAGTAGGTGGGGTTAGCTGACCACTACTGAAGCATTACTTGGTGGCGCATTTTAGTGGATCAAGCAATTATCCTCTTAAATTACGCGGTTGTGTAGAGTAGAACTAAGATGTGCGCTTGTGTTTTTGCTAATTTGAGTTTAAGCTAAACAAGTCAACGGGTTTAAGGCAATAATTGGGTGATAATGTGAAGGCGCTATTAATAGCTACCCAATTCCGATCTTACTGTAGTACTACTGAGTGATGATAATAGCGAACCTGAGTTTGAGTGATGATACTGGCGATCTGAGTTCGAAACTCGTCCCTGTAACTACAATAGAGTTCGTGGCTACAATAGAGTTCGTTGATGGTGATAACATTGAAATAGTACACAAAAACTTTTTAGAAAGTGGGCAAAATTAGATTTGGAAGACCGGCTAGTGAAGAATTAGATGGCTTTTATTGATGGTCACATTTTATTTCCCCATAATTTACAGTACATTCTTGACTGTGAAATATGTATTTCTTTCTACTGTAAGCAAAATACACAAACACACAGCTCTGGGTGTTCACCCGAGCTGCTTTGTTTGTTTAGATGTGAACCACCTCGAGTGAAGAGTTGATTGTTTTTGTCTCAACACTCGATATTCACTGTACATTTGTAATTATCCTTATATGACAGTTTTATTCCTTAGAAAAATGAAGAATTGGATTTGTGTGTACATATTTCATCATCAAACACGTGTATGTGAGAAGACACGTGGAGAGCATGCGGACCAAGTCATCAAAACATGATGACACACGCCCAAGCCAAGAAGCCTATCCCGTCGACGTCGGATCTTCTCCCGAACAAATCCAAGGGCAGAATTTAAAGGATGTACCAAAAGCACGGTGTACTGCGGAGCACCAAATAACTCCGGAAGAGTTGCTTTATCACATCCCCAAAAGAATCCAAGATCAACGGTGAAGAGAAGGTTGACTGACATGGACGTGACAGGGGCAGAAGACACTTGTCTGACACGAGCATGCGTCTCAACTACCCGCATTAAACACTCTGAGCAGTGTACGTGTCGATCAACCCGTGGAACGAACGAGGATGACTCTGCGTGATCAAGCAATGAACGAAGACCTCTGCGTGATGGACACAAAGCACAAGAAGATAAGGTTCCAACGGCTCTCAGAAACGGGTCCCACACTCTAACCCTATAAATACCCCCTCTCCACCAAGAGAGAGGGGATCGAAAAAGAGAGGGAGGTTTAGAGAGAAGTCGAGAGAGAATAATTGTTAGTGTAAGTTTACCTTTTAAAATTCGCAGACCTATGTGAACTCCAAAGTCATTCGACTACCTCTGTAATCATCAAATGCATAGTGAAAACGACAACCCCGTGGATGTAGGCCTTAGTGCTGAATCACGTAAATCCCAGTCTTATTTACATTTCAGCACTTTACATCCAGTTCATACTCCACGAGTATTACTTTTACACTTCGTTTTCTTTATCTTCCTCTATGTGAACGCCTCTGGTGATGATATTAGACGAGGCAATGATAAACCCGAAGGTTTTGAGCCAAGGAATCAATATAATCGTCTCATCAGTGCGAGCATGTGTATAGAATGCGAACATTGTTTGTGAACATATAGATGCCTTCGTGATTTACGTGTTCACAATCTGGCGCTAGAAACAGGGACTCTGTCCCGGTAAAAGATTTATCTTATCCTGTGATTTCACCTTAGAACACGCACTATGGTTGTGCCCTTTTTTGGGTTCAGCGTGTCTTCAAAACCTTTTTTATTTTTTGGGTTCATGTTCTTCATTTTCACGAACACCATTTCAAAGCAGACAAACCCGCGGCTATCTATCACCGATTTGCACGTGAGGTGTTTTCTCCAACTAAGACTTAATAGTCCAGATTCGTGAGTCCTCGTGACAGATCTGCCTTTCCAAGAGTTCTTTTTCAAAATTAGTCTGAAAACAAGATTCATGATCGTTTATTAAAAGATTTGTATTTCAAAAACTAGACCCATGAAATCTTTGCATTTCTCTTCTATTAAGGGCCCTTGGGAAACTCAATTCATTCTATTCCAATAGTCTTGCGGGTACGAATGACGCTAACCCTATCCTCGTGGATATCTTTGGTTCTCCTTATTTATTTCCCTATGCAGGAAAGGATTAAACATGGAGAAGATATTAGAGGAAGGAAAAACCAAAGCCTCATCAAAGGAGACACCGAGGGTTACCTCGGTCATGACCCGAAGCAAGCAGAAAGGAGACAAAGCTAAAACAACTGCTCAGAGGCAGGATGCTGCGGAAATCACTTCACCTATGAACACTAACTCCATAGCAGTCGCGGCCCTCAAAGCTGCATCCACGAAGACTGTTGTGGCCCCCCAGACTACAGAAGCTAACAAGACTTGGGTCCCAAGACAAATCCATCAACAAAAAGAAGGGGTAGCAGAATCCATGACGCATCATCCCGCACATCCACCAATCTTCGGAATGCCGTCAACCAACGGTCAGAATCAAACCATACCAGTGCTTTTAGGACCACGGGCGGAAATTCAACCGAGGGGACCAAACTTGGAGATATCAACGATTGAAGCAGATCCTCGGCCACCCTTAATACACACTGTAGACGAAGGGGGAACTGTGGACGTAGGGGTACCAGCCGGAACTCCCAATCAGGGATCAAACCAATCCCACCGACTGATGGTAGAGCTCGAAGAATTGAAAAAGAGACAACATGTCTATGCAGATGCCGTATATCTTCTGTCCAGGGAGAACCAAGACTTGAAAGATAAGATTGCCCAAAGAACGAAGACTAGCCAACAACTGGGCGAAGCAAATTCTAAAGCGCCAGAGCCTAATCGTGACCGAAGAGTCATCCTAGCAAATGACGCCAGGGGAAGCAGCGCATCAGATCCGGAATATGCCACCGAAGAGTTAGATTATTATGACAGCGAAGATCGAAGAAAGAAACGCTCAACTGAGCATGAGAACATGGGATATTACCGCGCAATGGAGGAGCTGCGCGATGATATGATGGCTGAGATCAAACAGTTAAAAGTCAGACAAGGCGGAGAAGGCTCGAAGAGGTGATGAAAGAAGCTAACTCCACGCCCCTAACTCATCGCCTGGCAAATACCCCCATTCCGTTAAAGTGTCATGTCCCAACTTTTGAATGCTACGACGGATCCAGTGATCCCGCGGCACATATCTGGTATTATAACCGTATCTTAACCTGATGGAGTCAGAACGACGCCGTCCTCTGCATATATTTCCCGTCAAGTCTGAAGGGATCGGCTTTGTCTTGGTTTGACAACCTACCACCTGATTCCATCAACTCCTACGATCAACTCGCAGAGAAATTTCTGAGGACATACATGTACAACAAAGCTGTCAACACTGGAATGGATAAGCTTTTTTCTCTGGAAATTGGCTACAAGGAAAACACGAGGGAATACACTAACAGATGGCACAAGATCTGCCAAGCCATAGGGAGTGTGGACCCAATAGTAAGTATCAACTGCTACAAGTGGGGATTAGACCGAATGAGTCCACTATTTGTTGAGATTCATGGAGCGTTCCTAAGACAGAAGGAGATCTTCGAATAATTATTGAAAAGTACGCTCGTCTTGAAGAAATCCAGCGTGAAAACCCGAGGGCACATACGCAGAAGTCTCACCGTACCAATTCCGCAGAACAAACCAATGGGGCCAAAAGAAATATCTCAGTGGAACGGCCTCACGAAGATAGGAAGGAACGAAGAGATGAACGACGAAAAGACTATCAAAAATTCGAAGATCAAGTTTACACGAAGCTCAATGCTAGCTATGCTCGGATCTTGCGAGAGATCAAAGGAAGGGAAAATTTGGAGTGGCCGTGGTCTAAGGGAAAACATCCCCCAAGAACTGAGAAGTCTAAAACTGTGAATATCACTGCTTCAATGGACACCAGACCGAGAAATGCAAAAACCTCAAAATAATGATCCAAAAACTGATTGATGCTGGCGAACTCAAACATTACATACGAAAGGAGGTCTCCGAGGATAGATCCAAACGGACCAAGCCAGTCCAACTTCCAGAGGGAAACCGCACAATCAACACCATCTCGTGTTCCGAAGCCGCGGGGCCCTCCCTTACAGCGCAGATAGGAAAGAGGCTACGGAAGCAGTTCGAGGACCACTGCGAATTATATAAGATTGATGGTGTAGAGGTGGACGAATACGAAGAGTGGATGGACGCACCTATTATCTTCGATGCTAAAGATATCGAAGAATATATGGGAGATCATAACGATCCCTTGGTCCTAACACTACCAATGGCTGGATGTAACCTCAAAAAGATCCTCATAGAAGGGGGAAGCTCAGTAAACGTTCTATTCTACGACGCATTCAAACGAGTGAATCTCCATGATGAACAGCTAATGACCTCTTATTACACCATCTTCGGATTCAATGGAGCACCCACGAAGCCATTGGGAGACATCGTGTTGCAGGTTAACGCCGGACCCATGAAAGTAGAAACACGATTCAGCGTGGTTGACGCCCCATCCCCCTATAACGCCATTATTGGACGAAAGTGGTTACATAAACTCAAAGGAGTGGCGGCAACTTACTACCAATATCTCATATTCCCTACACCTGAGGGAGTGATGGAAATCAAGGGAGATCGGGTCTCTGCAAAAGAGTGCCAAACCACTCAGGATCGTATCAACAGCGAACAAGAAGAGCAGCGAAAAACCCGAAGAATTAAAAATAAAGAAGCCGCGAAAGAAAAGGCCATAGACCTGTTCCTCAAGGAAACCACAGGGAGGGGTTTGACAAAAGATGATAATGTCCTAAACACAGAAACAGGTACTTCGTCAGCCAACGAAGGACAGAAACATACCAAATAGCAATCAAAGAACGTCCCAGTCCTCGGAGATCCGAAGCCGGTGTTCACACCAGTAGAGCCCGTAAAAGAAATCAACATAGGAACGGAAGAAACCCCGAAGATGATCAAAGTAGGGACCATAATGGACGAAAGAAAAGAAGATTCCTTAACCAAATTACTTAAAGAATACGCGGATGTATTCGCCTGGAAGCTAGGATATATGCCGGGGATTGACCCGAAAATAATCCAACACGAGCTGCGCATCAAACCAGGCACGCCACCTTTCAGGCAGAAAATAAGAAAAGTTGCACCGGAGTATCATAAGGCAGTGGAAAAAGAACTTCGGAAACTACTAGAAGCAGGGTTCATCAAGGAAGTCAAGTACCCTACATGGATCTCCAACATGGTCGTCGTTCCTAAGAAAAATGGAGGGGTTAGGATATGCATCGATTTTACTAACCTCAACAAGGCATGTCCAAAGAACAGCTATCCCCTGCCAAGCATAGATCAGCTGGTTGAAGCAGTATAAGGATACGAAGAGCTGTCATTCATGGATGGATATTCTGGATACAACCAAGTAGCCCTGGCAGAAGAAGATCAACTTCACACAGCATTCTACACCCCACATGGCCTTTATTGCTACACTAGAATGCCCTTTGGACTTCGAAACGCAGGGGAAACGTACCAAAGAATGGTCGATGCTATCTTCAGGCCATGGATTGGTAGTACCTTAGAAGTCTACGTTGATGACATGCTCGTCAAAAGTAAGATGCGCAAAGATCACCACCAGGATCTGAGAGATATCTTCGAAGCAATGAGGAGACATTACATGAAAGTAAATCCAGAAAAATGCACTTTCGGTGTCACCTCAGGGAAATTCCTCGGATATCTGGTAACAAAAAGGGGCATTGAGGTAGACCCAGCGAAGATTCAGGCCATAGTAGAAATGACATCCCCGAAGAATTTAAAAGAAGTGCAGAAGCTCAATGGGTCCATAGCAGCCTTGGGCAGATTTATTGCCCGATCCTCGGACAAATGCAAACATTTTTTCAATATTCTCAAAAAAGGAAGTAAGTTTGAATGGACCGCAGAATGCGAAGAAGCCTTCCAAAAAATCAAAGAACACCTGGCTTCAATTCCAATCCTGCAGAAGCCTGATCCTGATGAGGTTTTGGCATTGTACATAGCAGCGACAGAAGACGCAGTTAGCGCAGTGTTGGTCAAAACCAATACGAAGATAGAACAACCTATCTATTATGTCAGTAAGACCCTCAATTCTGCGGAAAGGAACTACACGAAGATCGAACAACTTATCCTGGCATTGGTGTGGGATACTCAAAAGCTGAGAACCTATTTCCTAACTCACTTCATCAGCGTCCCATGCAAAGCACCACTGGAAGCAGTCCTCAAAAGCGCGGGAAAAGTAGGCAGAATAGCCAAGTGGAACACCCACCTGAACCAATTCAACATCATTCATGAAATTAAACATTCCCAAAAATCCCAAGTTTTGGCGGATTTCTTAGCAGACCTCCCCCTGGAAAACGACGAAGAGATTAAGGGAATACCAGAAGCCGATGAAGAAAGCAAGGATCCAATTGATGTCCTCGAACCCGCGAGTCAAAGACAATAGGAAGTCTTCGTCGATGGTTCAAAAAATAAGGAAGGGGCAGGAATAGGCATTGTCATCACCACCCCAACTGGAGAAAGGATCGTACAGGCACTCAGGTTAGAATTCAAAGAGCATACTAACAACATTGTCGAATACGAGGCAGTCGTACATGCCCTCCGCTTAATAATAGAGACGGGGGTAACTGATGTAAGACTGAAAAGTGATTCGCAGCTTGTCATACGGCAAATAGGGCTCGATTACAATGTGTACGACGACACCCTCTCAGCTTACATGGCCTTGGTCCAAACATTGGCATCAAAAATTCCGAACATCAAGTTCCGGCACGTATGCAGAAGGGATCTCAGGTACGCGGATGCCCTAGCATATATATCATCCATGCTGAAGGAAAAAAGCATCGAAGCTATTAAAATAACAAGGGTATACGAGCCTTCAATTGCATCGCAATTCTCCTTTGCTACCAATCAAGATACAGTGGAAGAAAATATCGAAGATCAGGTAGGAGAAGACATCCATAATGATTTTGACGAAGAAGATATCCTGTCAAGATCAAATCAAGACGAAGATTTCAGCAACGAAGATGATTGGAGAATGGTGATCCATGCGTTTCTCGAAGATGGAACCTTACCCGCGGATCATAAACAAGCCAGGAAAGTACTCTCCAAAGTAGGAAGATATGATCTTCGGGATGGGGTCCTGTACAAGAAATCCTTCCTCGGACCGTTACTACGTTGCTTATCCAGGAAAGAGGGGCATCGAATTCTAAACGACATCCATTATGGTGACGCAGGGAATCATAGCGGCATGAGATCACTAGCCGACAAAGCAAAAATGCAAGGATATTACTGGCGCACAATGATACAGGATGCCGCAAGAATGTCCCGACGATGTGAAGAATGTCAGCGTTTCGCCAAAAATATACACGCGCCAACAACAACGTTAAATTCTGTAGATATCCCGTGGCCATTTGCAAAATGGGGCATAGATATCGTCGGGCCTTTCATCGAAGGATCAGGGAAAAGACGATTTTTGATAGTAGCCACGGACTACTTCAGTAAATGGGTGGAATCTAAAGCCTTAACCAGGATCAGAGACGTGGATGTGTTCACTTTCATATTCCAAAACATCATTTGCAGGTTCGGCATACCAGCGGAAATCGTGTCCGATAATGGTAAGCAATTGCAGGGAAAAAATATAGACATGCTCTTCGATACTTTCAAAATAAGGAAGAACAAATCCACCCCCATATACCCTCAAAGCAACGAACAAGCGGAAGCCACTAACAATACCCTCGCCCTTATCCTCAAAAAGCAATTAGACGAACATAAGGGGCAATGGTGTGAATAGCTGCACAATGTGTTATGGGCATACAGGACAACACGAAGATCTGCCACTGGGGAATCCCCGTTTCTCCTCACTTATGGAGCTGAAGCAGTCATCCCAACAGAGATCCTCATGCCAACCACAAAGACCGAAGCATGGGAGAAAAATCTCACAACAGACATGATGTTAGAGAGATTGGACGACCTGGAAGTAAGGAGGGAAGCAGCATTGCAGAAGATGGAAAATTATCAACGAAGACTTGCGAGGGAGTACAACAAAAAGGTAAAGCTTCGAAATTTTGTAGAAGGGAAGTATGTGCTAAGAACAATCCCACAGTATCAACGAGAGAATAAATGGGGAAAGTTAGCACCTACATGGGGAGGACCTTTTATAATACACGACATTGCGGGAAACGGTTCCTACTATCTTCGCAATCTGAAAGGCGAGGTCCTCCGGCATCCTTGGAATGTTAAGTGGCTCAAACCATACTACCCATAGGAGCAACACAGCTTTGCATCTGCATGAAGAATACCAGAAGAAGAAGGCAGCGTAACCGCTTTACTTGTTTCTATCTCTGGACGAGGATTAGCAGACCTCAATCTATCAATCAAACGAACTCTTTGCAAATTCCGAAGCAATTCCGCGGGATGAACAAACAGATTCGCGGGACGAGCACCTGTACATACGGCATATCGAGTAATAAACTATCAATATTGGGGAAAGTAGTTAATCTACAATCTCTCAGGGCTCCCCCATCAATGTCTATGAGTTTAAGACCAGGGGGAGGAACCCAGCAGAAAGAGATACCCAACCAATCTTAAGGCAACGGGTCGACGGAATGGGTGTATGTAAATATTTTAACCCCATATCCTAGAACGTTGCCTCGGCCCCCATCGTCTGGGAATCCTCTGGACCAGGGTTCGCCAGCGGGTGACAGGTCTCAAGACGATCACGAAGGTACCTCCCTTTGGTATCGCACCCAGACACTTAAAACATTCTTCTTTTGTTTTTAATGTCCTTCCTCACAATGCTTAAAATAAAAAACAAACTGATACTGCAGGTATACCAAAAGAATGATCCATTTCATAAGGGTTGGTTACAAAGAGCGGCAAGGCCAATTCAAAGAAAAAACACATCAAAAACATTCTCTTTACAAAATACTAGCAAAATCTAACTGAAAGCTAATGCCGTGGTTTCTACTTGGAAGATGCTGCCCCATCAGCAGGGTTGTTCCGAAGAGTTGAAGGGACGCTCCCACCAGAAGAGGGTCCCGAGGAGGAAGGTACAGGACGATGCGGATAGCTCTTGACGAGGCCATGATCGGTCTTAAGGCCAAGCTCAATCTTCTCCAGCATCTTGTTTGTCTCCTCCGCTAATTGACACCGATCCTTATGCATAATAACTGTCGTTCGCTGGTGGGCTTGAGATAACAACGAGGACAGACGATTCACTTCTTTAGAAGCAGCACCAACGGCCTCCTCGCGGGATGCCACCAGACTCTTAAAATAATTAGTTTGTCCTTCCTGCTGCACTAAGGAAGATTGAGCCTTTTCAAATTTTTCATTTGCAGCGCGGAGTTGTCCCTCGAGCTATGAAAAAGACAACACAAGGGAGTTAGCACATAAAAGACATAATCACACTCGATGAATGAGGTTATACCTTCGACACAAGCCGAAGCCTCTTCATACTCATTAACAACCGCGTCTCGCGCTTCGTCAAGATAGTTATATTCCTCGGATAGTTTCTTATAATCTAGTTGAAGGTTGGTGAGAGCAAATTGACTTGCATCTAATTCTACCTGCTTCATAGAATCCATGTGACGAAGATGGTTGACTTCGTTGTTTATCTCTGTTACCCCTTTGTTAAGTCTGTACATGCATACTTTGAGATTTCTCTCAGACTCAGCCTGGCGGGCTATTTCAGCGCGAGACGCAGCAAGGGATTTGCTGAGAGCCCCAACCTCAGCTCTGGCATCGCCCCTTTCTCTGGTAAGACACAACATACTCTCCCTAATTCCCGGAAACGGAAGGGAGCGAGCCTTTCGTAATTCCTCTTCCAGGAGATGTATTCTAGCCTCTAATAACGAAGTACGCTCACGGGATTCCCGCAGATTCTCACGTGTCCACAGCAGCGTACCACTGAACAAAATACGGTCATGGTTATACAGATTCTGTATATCAACCATCTGAACATGCCTTGCGCGCCATCCCTCAACCCGAGCGTCCCACTTTTTGGCTTCGCTCTTAATTTTTTCGACCAACTCTTTGATACGAGATTTTTGTCGTGCCCTTTCATTCCGAAGCCATATCAGCTCGGGGACTCCACCCACTGAAGATAGGGTGGGGAGACTCAGACAGAACAACAAAGTAGTAGAAAGTAATTACAAGGGATAAAAGATGGAGAAGAACTAAACCTGTGAAAGCTGAAACTTTGCCGCGAGTTTGCTCTAACTCAGCGCGAACGGTGTCAAGCTCTGAACGAAGACCAGCCTCCGCTTCACCCAGCCTTTCTTTCTCTTTAAGGCTATTCTTCAGTTCTTCTATCTCCACCTCAAAGATTTCGCTGTGACGAAGCTTAGCCTCCAGCTTCAAAGATTTCGCTTTAAAGAATTGATACATCACATGGTTACAATGCTCACTCCTCATCATCTACACATCAAACGGCAAACATTATTACACCGAAGGATTCGAGTGTCACGAAGAGATATGTACGAGGATTTACCTCCAAGACACGCTGCTGGGGAAAACCATATTGGTACCCATCGGCTATGGCCATCATTTCAGCAACAGAAGATGGAGGGTCCGCTACGAGGGTAGCCTCTGGAACACTCAATCTTTTCCCCCACATCACGGCAACACGCGCCTCGGAAGATAGTTCCATCATCCGACGAGTATAAGCATCGGAATCTTTCTCGCCAGCAACCACCAGGGCAGGATGGGGAACAAACAACAGACTCTTTTTCTTGAGCCAATCCATTATGGCATACTCACCCTCAAACATCAGCGAGTGAGGGAAATCCTCGGAAGGTGAGTCAACCACAGACTTCACCTTTGCTGTCATTTCCCCATCAGCACAAGTCTCGGCATCACCACGCGCAATGTGATCATCCGCGCCCTCATTCTGAACAACAACATTTTCCTTACCAAAATCCCCGAGCACATCTCAATCATCATTGGGGGAAAGCAAAGAAAAGTCTTCGGGAAAACCGAGGGCATCATCAAAGAGTTCCCCTGCGGAATATATCTTGTCAAAGGAGAACTCTTGAGAAATGGTGGGGAGAGTTTCCGCAGCCTCACCCCCTCCGATAAATTCCGGACCACCAGGGTTATCACCAGCAGGAGCAGACATTTCTGCGGTAACACTTCCCTCGGCCACCGCGGTATTATTTCCCCCATCAACACCATCACAACCCTCACCAACCTCTTCCTCGACATCAGGAGGGGAAGTATCAGTGCGTTCTTCCCCATCAGACATTGCCTCATCCTCGGAAAACTCTTCGTTCACTGGACTGGTAACTTCTTCATGAACCTCAGCCTCACCCGTCACAATGGTAGAAGACTGCTTGGGCCCAATATTTTTCTTTTTCTACACCTGCAAACCAATACACGTTCCACAAAAAGAGTTATTTCCTCATACACAAAGTTTGATTTTCAAAAAAGGAGGGGCGCGGCCAGAATCTGCAATAACCATACCTTGGTAGTAGCGGCACTCTTCGGTGGAAGTATAGCACCAGAACCCTCTTCCTCGTCTCCATCAACAACGTCGAGAGCATAAGGAAAGTTCATGCCCTCGAAATTTAAACGCCAGGGACAGAAATCTCCATAATGAGCAGGAGGAGATTCACGAGGCCTGCTACTCTCAGAAGGACGCCAACCGCGCGGACTGGGAATCCAACCATACGACCAAGGACCAACAATTTCAATAACAGTGGCATGCCACTCATAATCATGGTCACGCTTGATCCTTTCACGAGCAGGAAAAAGTTTCCGCTGAGCCGACCCCTCGGTGCCTGGAACGTATTTCAGTTTGGCATCGCTCACCTCACTTAAGAGACGAATTTCGCCCCGAGGAGCAGCGAGGTTACGAAGACTAACACTCCATGGTTTACGGTTCCTACTATTGACATAATCCCCAAAGGAGTTGTTGAAGTTTTCAGGAGTATACCAATCCCTCTCAGCGGGATTTGGAACGTAACATGTCATCGTCGTCTCCCCCTTACTCCGCAGATAACATTCCCTCAGTGCACGGAGATAGTTCCCCGATAATTGCGACACGGAACGACTATGAGTATTGGTGGAAGAGCCTTCGCGACCATCCAGCACATCATAATAAAAGGAATCACCAGACTTATACAACGGCAGCATAAGACCCGCCTCGAAGGCTCCAACCGTAGTCAACAGATGAAACTCATCAAACTGATACTTCGAGATGAGCTCGCAAGTAATATCATCCTCAGGGGCATAGAAACGAACCTCGAAGGCTTGGAGCTCATTCTTTTCCTTAAAAACTTCAAGGTCAATGTGCTTAAACGTGACTTTCTTCTTGCTAACCGAAACGCTGCGTATCACCGGGACAGCCTCCTCTTCTTCCGAGGGATCGGACGAACCAACAAAAGCTTCGGAATCTTTTCTTTTGAAAGGAGGATTTTTAGATGATTCATCTCTCGGCACATCACCTTTGGAGTTCTTCCCTTTGAAAGAAAGTACTGGAGGCGGCGGCAGAGGGTTCTGCACGGGCACTATAGAACGAAGAGGGGGAATATCTAAGGTGTCACCGCGAGGAGGTGTCTGCGTACACCTGGAGTCATCACGAGGACGAGAAGGAGCACGGCTGGCAGCGTATCGAGACCCGGAAGGGCCCTTCGATGGATCTCCCTTCCTAAGAGGTGAATCCTTCGTCCCAGAAGAAGACGAAACTCTATTACCGCGGGGATCCATCTGCGACAATTTAGAGAGATCTCCTCCATGTGGAGATGTATCATACTCTCTACGCGGAAGGGATCTCGACAGACTGGAAGGCGGAGTTTGATAAGGAAGCCGCGGACGGTCAGACATGGCTGCGAAGAGGTACAAAAAACAAGTTAGAAGCAAACACGAGGGCATCACCAAAGATCAAAAAACCACAAAAGTAACAGTTCATATCAGCATAGCCCAGAATCCCTAAAACTAAAAAAAAAATAAAAAAAAAATCAATCAATACAATTGAAACACTGGCCTCCTCGACTTGAGAAGAAGAACAGGGCAAACTAGCATACATGCATCGAAAGATGTTCTTCATCACAAACAAGGTACAACAGCAACAGGAAATTTACAATCAACACAATCAACACAAAATTTAAAACAACAGAAACGAAGAAAAGAAACCTTACCACCACAAACAAAATCCCAAAAGAAGACAAATGAGAGAACAAACCAGAAACAAAGAAGAAACGAGCGTGATTAATGCTAGGGCAGAGAGAATTTAATGGTTGCAGAACAAAGGATGAAGTCTGACAGGGAGAATGAAATTAATTTTCAAGGAGAATGAAATTATTTTTTTCTCCTCTCCTTTATATACTCGAAAGAAAGAGAAGGAAGTTAATGGGGGAATAGGAAACGTGCCCATTAAATGAGCAGTTAATGCACGAGTGAGAAACGTACCCAAGTATATAGGAGAAGTTATTAGGAGAGAGGAGGAATATGTAACGTCTGTTTTCTTCAATGCTCCCACTAAACACTCAAGCCCGAAGAAAAGGGGCAAATTGTGTGTACATATTTCATCATCAAACACGTGTATGTGAGAAGACACGTGGAGAGCATGCGGACCAAGTCATCAAAACATGATGACACACGCCCACAGCCAAGAAGCCCATCCCGTCGACGTCGGATCTTCGCCCGAACAAATCCAAGGGCAGAAGTTAAAGGATGTACCAAAAGCACGGTGTACTGCGGAGCACCAAATAACTCCCGAAGAGTTGTTTTATCTCATCCCCAAAAGAAGCCAAGATCAACGGTGAAGAGAAGGTTGACTGACATGGACGTGACAGGGGAAGAAGACACTTGTCTGACACGAGCATGCGTCTCAACTACCCGCATTAAACACTCTGAGCAGTGTATTTGTCGATCAACCCGTGGAACGAACGAGGATGACTCTGTGTGATCAAGCAATGAACGAAGACCTCTGCGTGATGGACACAAATCACAAGAAGATAAGGTTCCAACGGCTCTCAGAAACGGGTCCCACACTCTAACCCTATAAATACCCCCTCTCCACCAAGAGAGAGTGGATCGAAAAAGAGAGGGAGGTTTAGAGAGAAGTCGAGAGAGAAGAATTGTTAGTGTAAGTTTACCTTTTAAAATTCGCAGACCTATGTAAACTCCAAAGTCATTCGACTACCTCTGTAATCATCAAATGCATAGTGAAAACGACAACCCCGTGGATGTAGGCCTTAGTGCTGAACCACGTAAATCCCAGTCTTATTTACATTTCAGCACTTTACATCCAGTTCATACTCCACGAGTATTACTTTTACACTTCGTTTTCTTTATCTTCCTCTATGTGAACGCCTCTGGTGATGATATTAGACGAGGCAATGATAAACCCGAAAGTTTTGAGCCAAGGAATCAACACAATCGTCTCATCAGTGCGAGCATGTGTATAGAATGCGAACATTGTTTCTGAACATATAGATGCCTTCGTGATTTACGTCTTCACAAGATTTATCACTGATTTGCACTCTGCGAATTACTAAATCGCGTATGGAACACATGGGAATCTAGTAATGCCAAAGTCCCACTTTCTTGGTATGTAGTTAGACAAGTACTGTTGCTAACACATGGTATCTTGTATTTGTTTTTGATAGTCATAATTTGTCTGATCTGATCAAAATAATAAGAAGTACTGTTGCTAATCTCTGTACATGGTATCTTGTATTTGTTTTTGATAGTCATAATTTGTCTGATCTGATCAAAATAATAAGACAAGTACTGTTGCTAATCTCTGTTAAGATTATAAGATAATTTTATATGAACTCGTTAAACGCGCGGCACATGATTTTTCAGGGTAAACGAGATGATCGTTTCATGCATGTGATGTGAGTAATCTTAAAGATAGCTACTTAGTTATCATAAACAAATCATCATTAAAGAAAAAAGAGGCGTAAAAGATTTAGTTTTATACTACTACCCTAAGCATAAGGAAACAAGAGGGGGAAAACTGAGGCAAGGTGAACCCGAAAACGGTCCAAAGGGAGGTTTGAGTGAGGCAAGCTCAGCTCAACATACAAGGATAAACAAACCAATAGACTCAAAGCAAGTTTAAGTAAATAGACACCGCCTTCTGAACAAAGACACACTCAATGCTACTGAAAATGTTATTAGAAGTGTGCAAATGAAGTTTAAAAAGTCCTCATTCTGGCTTCATCTGTCATTAGCTTAGTGAAAGAGAGGTAGGCACTACAGAAGATAATACTGTAATTTTTATACAGTAACGGGAGTAACAAAGCTAGTTATGATATACACAAAATTTCTAAAAAAATACTTTTGCTACAAGATTGGGTTTATTAATGGATCAAGTTCTTCTTCTGTTACTACTTCGAGATGCATTTTTAGCATTGCTATTTGTGGCTTCCATGGATACAACCATACCGTTCGTTATCTCACTTGATGCAGATACTTGTTCCTCTGTATTTTCAGCTTCAATGTACGCCATTAAACCTCTAAGCTGTAGACAAGAAAAGGAATTATGAGAACCATCTTAACAGTAACAGATATAAGTCGGACGAATAATACTTTGTTACGCCCGACTTGTTAGATTAACCATGTCTTTACCTGTTCCTCCAAGGCCTCTATCTTTTCATCCCTCATTTTTAACGCTTTTCTTTCCCTGCAGGAACCAATCAGTATTCAATCAATTAGCATCACAATTCATTACTAATCAACTGCTACAGGTTTACCGTTTTACTGAATTACAGCCATACCTTTCTTCGATTTCCAGAATCTTTGACTTCCAGAAATCTTGATTTTTCATAAGATTCACATTGACCTACACACAATTTTACATTCTTTAAGAACAAGAAATAGCTTTACAGGAATTCGAAACGATACCAAACTTCTATTTGTTTTGCTGGTTATCAAGAACACACACATTGAATTCTGATATTCTGCTGGACAACAATTACCTCTTCAAGAAATTTCTTCTCTTCCATGTGCTTATCCAGCTTGCTTTGCAATTTCTGCAGTCTTGACCCAACAGCCTTGTCAACAGATTCAGAAATTTCTTTTTCAGTTTCCTCCTTTGCCTCCAACAGTAGTGACTCGAAATACTACAATTAGGATGGATACAAACATTAGTAGAACAGCTCAAAAAAGTGTATAAGGATCTCCGATATTCCAAATAAAAACCTCTATCAGAGAGCTATGCTCGAAGATCCATACTTGAGCGGTAAAATAAACATTATGCATCTTAGGATTAACTAGGAAATACACTTACTGTTCTTTGGTTCTCAAGCTGGGATGTAAGAAGGTCGTTATACTCATCAACAATCTGCATGAACGTATGGAGCTGGTCATGCATAAGACCATAAACACGAGAAAACTTGGTGGAAAATAGATGCGAAGCAGAAAGAAAAAAACAAAATAAAAATAATGTATTACGGCTTCCAGTTTGCTGCTGAAGAGCACTTCACCGGTTCCAAAATCCTTACTGCACTTGCAACTTCCATAATCACCAGTATGCATACAAGTGTTCAACTCTACCAACTTTCCATCAGTTTTGGATTGGATCAGTCGATGAACGTAATTGTCCCCAACATAATCCCAAACACGTCGAGTTTCCAATTCAAGAGAATAGCAGTGCTGTGTTTCCTTCCAGTGTCTGATAGCATGACCTTCTTTATACCTGAACAGAAATATGCCAAATGAGGACATAAGGAGGAATAACCAGAAAATCATAAATGATTTATTTCAATTAATTTTCTCTTTCTATCATGACCTCTAGAAATCACATAAAAAATGACACCAGAAAGCCACGCCATGAAAAGATCTAAAGACAACACTGGATAATAACCCATTAAGCTAGACATGTCCAAAACCTTTGATGGTTGGAATGGACTTTTTTCTAAAAACTTTCAAGTGTCTTGGATGGAGTGATGACTGGTGCAACATTCTTCACGAGTGTATTTCAACTACAGGTACTTCAATCCTTCTAATTGGCTCTTAAACTCACAAGAGGGATACAGCAGGGAGATCCATTATCCCCCCTACCTTTCATACAGAACAAATAATTCTTCTATCTCAATTAATTCTTAGGATGGAAGGTGGATCCCTCCACCAGAGGGCTACATGAAAATTAATGTAGACGCTTCAATCAATGTAGAAGATGGACCTAGCGGAATTAGTTTAATCATTCACGATTCTGGTAGGCAATCCTATGAAGTCAAAGGAAGATTCTTTAATGGCAACGGAGGAAGCAGTCACATAAGCTAGCCATCTTCATCAATGTAAAGTTGTTTTTGAGTCGGATAATCAAGTAGTGGTTAAGGCAGTAGATGATGCTAACCCTCGTGTTCATTGGTAGGGGATACCATAGTGATCAAGCATCAACTAAACAGTTTAGGAAGTTGGAGCTGTGATCATGTAAGAAGAAATGGAAATCGAGCAGCACACTCTAAAGCTAAAAAGGCAGGGCTACATAGGCTTCTTTTGAGTTTTACAGAAACATCGTGATGACATTCTCACTATCGTAAAAAATGATCATTCTTCTGTCACCTGAACCTTTGCTATGAACATATCATGCTTTGCATCAAAAATAGAAAAATTCAGCGTTGTGATTACCTTCCACAGCCGAGAAACCCACAGATAACACAAATCCAGAGATTCTCAAGAGTTTCACATACAGAGCATTTGGATTTCTCGGGCTGTTGCTGACAGTACCTACAGACCTGGAATCAAATTCGGAATTTATGTCAATCGCAAAAAATATTTACATAAACTTTCAATCAATCGTAAGACTACAGAATATAAGTAACTCAGTAATAAATCATTGCACATACCACTGCTCAAAGAGCAAGAATTATATAGGGGGTCACAATCTCGACAACTGAGTAACTTGTGGTAAACAGATCAACATAACAAAATTCTAGGTATTGACGCAAACTTAAGTATTAGGTGCAAATGCCGTATCTGTGTAATCAATTACAATCACGGGAATATAAAGAAACAAAGATGTGCGGGTCTATAGCCTCATATAGGAGTTGGATCACTTCCCTTCAAAGTTCAAAATGCTCCAGATAAAAAGTGTATAACCCGCAAAAAGCAAGAATCCAATAAGAAGTAACAATCTCAAGTATTGAGCAACTTGTGTTAACCCAGAATGAGCACCAGCAGAAAGACAGATTAACATAGACAAAGCTCTAGCCTTCTAGGAATCGGAGTTAGGGATAAATGCCAAATCTACGTATTCCATCCCAATCCCTAGCATATATAAGGGATCATAGACAAAAGACTGAGACCCAGCTTCACTCGGGAGTCGGACTCGGATCACTTCCCGTTAAAGTTCAAATTGCTACAAACAGATAGAGTGTATGATGTATATTCATGAATCTCAGGGACGCACGGCAATATATAGGAAAATCATACCCTTTCAACTATAAAGTGATTACTGTAATAATGAAAATAGTAGGAACTGACCGGGCAAGAAGAATCAGTCCATTTTGAGATACACGAACAGTGAAATGAGTGATTGCAGATCGTTGTGAGAATGCCACCCATTTCTTGGTCTAATCTCTCTGCATAAGTTTAAGTAACAACTAATTAGAAACTGGAGTATGAACAGAGATATAAACAAAAAACTAAAGCAAGAATTTTACTGATATGCAAGTGAAACATCAAGACAGTTTCTTACATGAGACTTTACCTGTCAGGAAATGACAATGCCCAATTCTAGAACAAATGAACTTACCTAGACAAACTGGGCAAGACGGCTGTTCCGTGGAGCTTGCAGGGGAAGTGTGTGCATGTTCTATCGAAGCTGTGAACTGTACATCTACAGTGAAAAGGACATGACAAACCTCTACCTGTATTAAGAAGAAACCAACAATAACTACATTCAGACCACCATATCTTTTTCATTGATCAATTTAACCTCCAAACTTTTAATTACATCACCAACCAAAATCACCGGAAGAAAATTGCATCAGAATACTACATGCAGAAAGAAAATCATACCTCCATAGACGAGAAACGCTTCCCACTAAAATGCTTGTAGAAATTATCTGCCGATTCCTGACCATCAAATCTTATCAAAACACTATACTGATCCTCATCTCCGTCATTTCTGAAAATTCCCAAACCAAAACAAAATCAAACAGTGGGTAATGGAGTTCCAATCCATCAATGCTAGTACACAAAAATCATTTGCAAGTATTACCTAACTATTCGCATCTCAAGTATATGTTGAATGAATGAACCACAAAATTGACAAAAGTCTGCATAAGTCATGTGATTAGGTACTGCTAGTACACAAACAAGTGGTTTCCTCCCCACCTACAAACACCAATCCAAACAAAAAATCTCAATCAAAATACTAATTAAACCACTTTGCAAAAGCTTCAGCACAAATTGAGCTCATATTCTAAAATTTGGAATCAGATAAACTACTTACAGGAAGATTTGAATTAGAAGAATCATCGCGATAGAGATGCATAATTCCTCTGATTTCTTCAATTCTAGGGTTTCCAGAAGAGAAAGGCAAGGTTTGTGTGACGGTAGAGTTTGAAGAAGATTCAGTTAAATCTGTAGAATCCATGGCGGTAGAGAGACGAAATATATCTTCAGAGGTGGCGCCTGCGACGCTTCCACTGGTGGAGGTAGCTGACATGACTGATGACATCCAAGAGTTTGTATGATTAAAACCTCATATGATGACGATTAATTGATGATATTTTTACCAAAATTCATTAATACTGACCTTATATTGTGAACAAGTCTAACCAGCAGAAATCAAAACTGTAGTCGGAGGCCTGAATAATTCTCGGAGTTCGTGTTTTCTCGTCTGCAAACGGAGATATTATTCAGAGGAAGAGGAAGGAAGATGGTTGTTATTCTTTTGAGTTTGCGGGAACGACATGACTCAGATGTATATCGACTCAAAAACGGGATGTTTAAAACGCGGACTCTCATTACCGTTTTTCACGATTCCGTTTTTACGGGTCGATAAAAAACGTATTGTAAATTTCTTTATTTTTGTTAAGTAGGAATTACCTATAGATCCTATTATAGTGTTCTTAGTTAGTGGCAGGTCCACCCACTAAAGCCCAGTAAACAGAGGTCCATAATTAAGAGAAAACATAAAAATGGACCTAATTTTTTAAGCTCAGGTCCTTACACGTGGGGGATAACTAATGTGAAATTTAAAAATACCACAAATAATCCTCCCTATTTAACAGGGATTATAAGCACGAGAAGAACATTAACCTTTCATATTCGTTTTCTTCTATGGATTCTGTACAGATCCAAAAAAAATTCTTCAATCTTTCTCGTTTCTATCAAATCAATGTTTATTTTAGGGTTTCACGATCGAATCGTTGTTGTGTTTGATTACGCTTTTATATCTCCATGTTTGATTTGTTGATTATTTACCAGATCTAGATGAATAATCATATTTTTTGTTCATTTCATTGTTAGATTTACTTATACCACTTCCATTTTGTTGGTTTTAGATGTGTTTCAGTTTGTTTTTGTATATGAAGCAACAATACGTATATCCCGTACTGACAGAAACTCAATTTATTAAGAAGAAGATGATGATGATGCATCGTTATGATTTACGACGAGAAGATTTGTTTGTGTTTCCGGGTATGTTTTTTAATCATCTTTTTTTATTATTTTGTTCGTTTTTCTTCATTTGATTTTTTTTCCGATTGTATTATGAAGATCAAATCGATTTTCATGATGCTATTATGTTTTTAGGTTTGATACAGTTTGCTTTTGTGTATGAATTGACAGTACGTATACGACGTACTGATACAAAATTCTTATGATTCGGTTATATTCAAATTTTTGCCATTTTTTTGGGTACGATCTATGAGTACGTATGTGTAGTACTGAAATATGTGCTTTGATTCGGTTATATTCAGAGTTTTTCCATTGTTTTTGGGTTCGATCCATGAGTACGTATGTGTAATACTGAAGTATGTGCTTTGATTCGGTTATATTCAAAAGTTTTCCACTGTTTTTGGGTTCGATCCATGAGTAAGTATGTGTAATACTGAAATATGTGCTTTGATTCGTTTATATTTCTGAGTTTTGCTATTGTTTTTGGGTTTGATCCATGAGTACGTATGTGTAATACTGAAGTATGTGCTTTGATTCAGTTATATGCATGGATTCATCACTTCTTCTTGACATGCAATTGATTTTTTAGTTCATGAATATGCAGTACATATATGACGTACTGTTACAAACTTCTCTCTTACATCAAATAATTTTGACAGAAGCCATTCTGGTTTTTCCTTTTCATGGTATTCCAGTGCATGTATAATGAACTGGATACTAAATAAGAAAAAGACTATTCTTGTCTCATATTAGTTATTTAGATATGAAATTGTTGTATTAGCTTGGATTCAAGATTATGTCCACATAGCCAATCCTTAAGTTAAGGATTTAGTTGCAACAAAGCTAATCATTTCTTATTTCAGGTTCAAAGTGATCATTTTGATGAATTTTTCGCCCCTGAGTTGGACAAACATGGTTATCAAGATCTCTACAAGAGGAAGACAACAGAGGTTTGCTTGCGGACATTTTTGATTTAATGGTCATAAACTCCAAATATTCAGTTTGTGATAATGAATCTGTTCACTGTAGGTTTATACCGGGACTTATGCTATCGATGGTTGTGCAACATTTTTCCGAAGGGACAGATTTTCCCATGTGAAGAAATACGAGGTTTGGAGATGACAGACTTTCTTTTGATTTATTGTTACTCTGTTGGTTCACATGTTAAACAATTTACTTTTGTATGTAGGTCGAATTCAATAAGGCTGCTCAGTCACTGACAGATGTTGTGGTCCCAATCACTCAGAAGAAAGCTGCTTTGTCTCGACTTCTTAAGGTGATTTTTCTTCTTTGGGAGTCTCTTATGCAGTTAGTTGGTGCTTAGATTCTTTCCCAGAATCTTACTCCCTGTATTATTCTATTTTTCCATTCAATTAGGATAATGTTGCGCTAATAGCGGTTCTGGAAGCAAAATTTAGCAACCACGGAGCCGATACTCCTGGAAAGCAACAGCTTCTTTGTGTGGTAAGAAAATTGAAATGTTGTTTGTTACATTTTCATTTGTGCAAAGCATCCTAATATGTTACTCTAGTTTGCTATGTATAACTCGATCCTTGATAATCACTTTCAGGGTTTGCTGTAGATATTCAGTAGCTTCTTATGGACATTAATTTTGTTGGTTAGTTTTTTAGTGGTTATGTCACCCTGTTCAATCATGCAAAACTGTACCTCTTTTGTATTAAAGAGGTACATATATGTGATGTAATGGTATGATCCTACAATATATGTGATGTAAAACGTTTTCTAATTTATTTATCATTGATTCTAACAAACATGTACTTTTCCTGTAAGCAGTTCAACAGATACATACTCGAATTCGTAAGCAGCAGATATATACTCGAATTTGTAAGCAGTTTAGCGGATACGTGTTCTATTTGTAAGCAGCGCGACAGATATGTACTCAGATTTGTAAGAAGTGTAGCAGATATGTACTCGAATTTTTAAGCAGTGTAGCAGATATGTACTCGAATTTATAATCAGTGTAACAGATATGTACTCAATATAATGACTGTGTAAACACACACGTTTGGTAACAATGGGTATTATGGTCATTTCCATGTTTTAATTAATTTTGGACCTCTAAATGAAAAAAAAATACGGTTGGACCCTACTATAACTAACTTTGTGGGCTTAGGACCAAACAACAAAGTTTCCTTTTGTTAAAGCTTACTAGATTTGTGCCCGTGCTTCGCACCGGGCATATTTTTTATTTTAATTTGGTGTGTGCGAGGTTTTGTCCCGTCCCGTGACAAAGTATTTTTGATTTAGTGTACGCGGGGCTTCACCCCCCCTGAAAATGTATTTTTGATTTAGTGTGGCGGGACAAAAACATTAAATATGTGGAAAATATGTGCATATATTATTTATTTTTTTCCTTTTAACTTGGTGTGCGCGAGGCTTCCCCCAACTCTGTGGCAATACATTTTTGATTTGGTGTGCGCGGGTCTTCGTCCCGCCCCGTGGAGATGTATCTTTGATTTGGTGTGGTAGGGAAATTACATTAAATAGGTGGAAAATATGTGCAGATTTTATTTATTTTTTTCCTTTTAACTTAGTGTGCACGGGGCTTAACCCAGTCCCCTGGAAATGCATTGTTGATTTGATGTGTGCGGCCGTGGAGATGTATTTTTGATTTGGTGTAGCGGGACAAATACATTAAATAGGTGGAGGATATCTGCAAATTTTATTTATTTTTTCCTTTTATTTTCGCAGAAAATATGTTGATTTTTTTCCCTTTTATATATTAATTTGGAAAAAATAATCCTAATATAATAATTACTCGATTTCCAAATTGAATTTGGGCTTCCATAAACTAAACACGGTAAGTTAAGTTTTCCTTTTAAGTTTGTAATTTTTAAACCAATCATAAGTTGCCAAGTGTCCTCACCTAAATTTTGTCACTTCATGAATTTCAAATTGAATTTGGTTTCCTTTTTTTAATCTTTTTCTTATTCTTTTTAAACCAATCATACGTTGCCAAGTGTCCTCACCAAAACGCTAGTTCACAAAACTCAAAAAAGACCTATTTCGACTAATAGGAAGCGAGGGTTTCCTCACCGTTCAACGTGGGAGTTTTATTTATCTAGGCCTTTAAGTCTTTAGATTCCTACGCACATGCCAAAAAAAAAAAACTGTTTGGCATACCAGGTGGCATGGAAAACCAATTGCGCCGCTATGAGAAAACCACTGGGCGGTCGCATTTCTAGCGAGTGTTATTATCCAGAACGCTGGTGTCATACATCCCATCGCTCGATATAAATAGTATCGCTGGCGGTATTAAAATTATCGACCGGTAGATATTTTGCAACGGCTATTTCCCCCTACTGGTTCCTATATATACGCCCTTGTATATCTCCAAGTTACTCACACCTACTTCTACCTATATTTCACCAATTTCTCTATCTCTATTCTCATTTTAAATTTCATAATCACCAATGACGAGATCCAATGAAGAGAGGAATGTTATTATGAATCGGTTTAGATTACAGCAAGAAATGCATCGAATGAGGTTGCAAAAACTTGATGATGAGGAAGCTGAAGATAATAAACTAATCGACACTTTGATGCTTGTACATACGGGCCAAATACCTAGAGTTCCAAAGCTACAAGAAGTATTCTCAAGAAGGTATACGTATCGAGGGAGGGAATTTTACCATCAGAAGCTGATGCACGATTATTTTCTTCCCAATTTTGTGTACTTGGATCAAAATTTTTAAGGTCGATTACGTATGACTCGTCATCTGATCTGGTGATAAAGACTATTGAAGAGCCTTGTCGAGTAGAACCTCAATTTAATTATCAGTTTGATGCACTCAATATTAAAGGCCATAGTCCTGAACAAAAAGTTACTTCAGCTTTAAGGATTTTAGGTTACGGCACTCCAGCGGATGCGAATGATGAGTACCTTCGTATGGGTAAAACAACTTCATTTACTTACCTTTCATTGTTTTGTTAAGTGATGATTAATCATTTTGGTCCAACATATTTACGAAAACCAACCGAGGAAGATGTTAGACAAATATTGAGGGAGAATGAGGAAAGGGGATTCCCAGGAATGCTAGGTAGTCTCGATTGTATGCATTGGGTATGGAAAGGATACTTTGTTTATTAGGCTGGTCAATATAAGGGTCATTATCCAAAACCAAGAGTTATCCTTGAAGCTGCTGCTTCTTATGATTGTTGGATATGGCACGCTTTTTTTGGTCTTCCGGATTCACAAAATGATATTAATGTTTTGCACAAGTCGCCTCTGTTTGAAGATCCGAAGCATGGAATTTTTCCCAAGTCCGTTTCATGATCAACGACCATCAGTACACTCATGGCTATTATCTTGTGAATGGTATCTACCCAAAATGGTCCACCTTGGTTCAATGCTACCGTCAGCCTCCTGCCGGTGCATTGGGCCGTCCATACCGTCATTTTAACGATGCTGAAATGGCATTAAGGAAGGATGTGGAACGCGCTTTTGGAATTTTGAAGAGGAAGTTCTCTATCATTTGTGGCCCATATCGTGGGTTGAGTCCTTGTGAAATGCAAAAGACTATGCTCACTTGCATAATTCTTTATAACATGGTAATTCAGGAAACCCGTCATGATTCGGAGTGAACTAACTATTAAGATGAAGATTTGAGGCCGAGGATTCAACCAGAAAGAGGCGTCCCTGCAAGGAATCATGCTCAAATGACTAATTACATTTAGAACCGAAATTTGTATGACAGTTAAAGAGATGATTTGAGATTGAATCTTTGGGCAGAGCATGGAAGACAATGATTAAGATATGTAGTTTATTAAGTTATGTATTTTAATTTAAGTTAATGAGCAATAGACTTATTTAAGTTAATGAGCAACAACATTTCAAACTAATCAACTTTTCGTTTTAAACTAATATTAAGTAGAATGCAACACCATATCAAATTAAAATGCAAGACTTCAAATTGAAACTTCAATTAATACATCAATCATCTAGAGGAACTATTACATCAAACTCATCATCATTTCCATCCTCTCATCATCACCATTGGATTGGTTGTTAGTAAATCCAGCTTGTTGTTCAATCTGTGCTTGAATCCTGTCAAATTCGATTTGCCACACATGTTTTTGTTGGGCGTTCATAATTGAAGTGTTAGCTTGAAGAATGTTATGCTTGTCATAGTCAAACTCAAATTTTTCTTGAGAAAGACGACTTTTTTTACTCTCCCTGTTTTGAAATTTCCTATCAACATCTATTTGCTTCTCGACGGTCTTTTGATGTTCCATAAACTCTGTCATGTTAAATCCACTAGAACTCCCTCATTCTTGAGCTAATTTTCTAGTCAGTCATAATTATTAAAAACTAAGTTACCATTTGAGTTTCTTGCATTATCTGGTGAAGAATTTGATGGACCTGGTGAAAATGGTGAAGAATTTGGTGTTGAGGGGGAAGAATTATATGGTGACTTTTCAGGTACTTGTTGATTACTTGCTAAGAAATCTGGATTATATTTGTTCAACACCTTCAAAATATGATAACAACTTTCGTAAGCGAACTATTTACCATGTTTTCGCTTCCAATCTATACGAACCTGTCTTTCAAAATCAACATCCACCTGAACACTCTCCTTGCCTCCTCTCTTGGCTTGCATTATCAATGCAACATCAGCGGCTACTTCCCTGTTGATTACAATGAAGTGTTCTGCCAATCCTTTTGTATCACGACCATTGATGTTCATGGTTTGTTCTTCATATTTACGAAATATATTTTCCCACATGGTGTTACCATGTCGTTGTGCACCATCGATACAATCTTGGGTAAAAAAAAACATAATTACACCAAATGCATTCATATTCTATCATGTTGTATTTTGCACCACGGACTTTGGTTTTTTTACCTTTGTCTTTGCCTTGACTTTGAGATTGTGAATTCATATTACAAGAAATAAAGAATTATAGAGAAGGTGTTATTGTTTTAGATTTGAAGAAGAAGATTGAGAGATTGAGAAATTCAAGAGATATTTAAAAATTCTGGTGTGAGTTGAAATGAGTTTGAAATTAGGTATTTATAATGGGGAAATGTCATGAAACAGATTGACGATAAACTAAACACAATACCTTCTCTTCCTAACTTAAGGAGGAGCCTGAATCTTTCGATTAATTTTCTTAATAATCAGTTCTTACAAGACGTTATCTATAAATAGCCGTCAAATTATCATCTCACCCATTGGGTGTAAAACAACCAATGATTAACCCTAAACAAGGAAATAAAACAGCTGTCAATATACCCATATGGGCTGACCCGAAAGATAAATTTCCCAGATAAAATACCCGTAAGAGGATGGGCTTAACTAACTAATAATCAGCCCAGAGGCTAAGATACACATACTAGGTATGTGACAATACTCCCCCCTTTGGAAGATCCTTGTCCTCAAGGATAAAATCAGGAAATTGTGCGCGTATGTGGCTGCAGTCCTCCCAAGTAGCATCTTCTGATGGTGCACCAGCCCATTGAATTAGGAGTTGGAGGATGGTGTAGTCACCTCTGAGAATATGTCTGGTATCCAAGACTGCAACAGGAGTTACTATGAATGAACCTGCAGGATCCACCACTGGTAACTGAATGGCAGTTGTTGCATGCTGGCCAATCTTCTTTTTCAGTTGTGATACATGGAATACAGGGTGAATTCTAGATCCCACAGGAAGCTTGAGCTTGTAAGCTACAACACCAATTTTCTGCAGTACCTCAAAAGGTCCAAAATACTTAGCAGACAGCTTCATATTGGTTCTCAATGCTACAGAAGATTTCATATAAGGCTGTAACTTCAAGAACACCAAATCCCCCACTGCAAATGACATGTCAGTTCTCTTGGCATCTGCAAAGTGCTTCATTCTTTGTTGTGCCTTAGGTAAGTCTTCCTTGAGTAGTTGAAGCATGTGATCTCTCTCCTTGAGATAATCCTGGACAACAACAACTGAAGTATTAGCATGGAATGGGAATTTCTCCAAACATGCATTTGTTCTCTCAGTTTGCCCATCGGTTTGTGGGTGGTAAGAAGTGCTGAGAGTTAAATGGGTACCCAATGACTTAAATAAATGTTGCCAGAAGGTACTAAGAAATACCTTATCTCTGTCAGAGAGGATGGAGCTAGGAAGACCATGAAGCTTGAAGATATGGTGCATGAACTCTTTAGCTACAGAGATGGCAGTAAATGGGTGGCTTAAAGCAAGAAAATGACTATATTTAGTCAGCCTGTCAACCACGGCCAAAATGACACTCTTTCTGTAAGACATGGGTAAGCCTTCAATAAAATCCATAGATATATGATGCCAAGCTGTATCTGGAATTGGCAGTGGTTAGAGGAGTCCAGCAGAAGTAGAGTCTTCATTCTTGTTACATTGGCAAACTTCACAGTGAGAAACAAAGAGAAAAACATCATCTTTCATCTTTGGCCAGTAAAAATATGCTTTGGCCCTATTATAAGTTCCTAACATGCCAGAATGCCCTCCAACTGCTGAGGAGTGAACATAGTGTATAATTTGGTGTCTAATCTGCAGAGCTGAACCTACAAAAATTCTAGACTTGTACCTGAGTATGCCATGCTGTAAGGAGTACTTTGGGTGAGT
Organism: Papaver somniferum; assembly: GCF_003573695.1. Taxonomy (NCBI): domain Eukaryota; kingdom Viridiplantae; phylum Streptophyta; class Magnoliopsida; order Ranunculales; family Papaveraceae; genus Papaver; species Papaver somniferum. The sequence continues at coordinate 130,695,911 of NC_039362.1, read as the reverse complement.
TGCTGAAATGAGCAGTTGAGATATCATCTGTTGAGCAAAAGCATCATCAGTGTAGCTGGAAATCATGTCTTGAGCCCATTGTGGTTGAGAAACTGATAATGATTGACACTCTGAAGTATTATGTTGAACTCTGGATAAGGCATCAGCAGCCTTGTTCTCAAGCCACTTCTTATATTTGATGACATAATCCAGACCCAATAGTTTCATAAGCCATTTTTGTTATAAGACAGTTGTGATCCTCTGTTCCATGAAGTACTTCAGGCTTTGGTGATCTGTGTGGATTATAAACTGGTGGTGAGACAAGTAATGTTTCCACTTTTGCACAGCCATAACAATGGCCAACAATTCCTTTTCATAAGTGGATAAGGCTAATGTATATGGTCCTAAGGGCTTGCTGTAGAAGGCTATAGGCTGGACAGATTGCATTAACACTACACCTACTCCTGTAGAACAAGCATCAGTCTCAAGAATAAATGGTTGAGAGAAATCAGGTAAAGCTAAGACGAGAGCAGTTGTCATGGCAGCCTTAAGAGAAGTAAATGCTTGTAATGCTGAGGGTGACCAAGAGAAGGAATCTTTTTTAAGCATGTCAGTTAAGGGTTTACTGATGTTTCCATAATATTTAATGAACCTTCTGTAGTAACCAGTCAAACCCAAAAATCCTCTCAACTGCTTTAAGGTAGTTGGTTGTGGCCATTGTTGCATTGCAGCAATTTTGTCAGGATCAGCAGCTACCCCTGCAGAAGTGATCAAATGTCCCAAATAGTCCAGTTTAGTTTGAGCAAAGCAGCATTTCTTCTTGTTGTAAAATAGAGAATGTTGTCTGAGCAATTGTAGGGTTTGTGCTAGGTGCACTTCATGTTCCTCTAAAGATTTACTATAAACCAAAATGTCATAAAAAAGACAAGAATAAATTTCCTCAAGAATGGTTGAAAAATATTGTTCATAAGGGACTGAAATGTAGCTGGTGCATTTGTCAATCCAAATGGCATCACTATAAATTCATAATGTCCCTGGTGAGTCCTAAATGCAGTTTTATGAATATCATCTATATTCATTAGAATTTGATAATAACCAGATTTAAGGTCAATCTTTGTAAAAAATGACAGCACCATGTAATTCATCCAATAAATCATCAATTAGTGGAATGGGAAACTTATCTTTGATGGTGATATCATTCAATTTTTTGTAGTCAAAACAGAATCTCCAGGAGCCATCTTTCTTCTTGACTAATAATATTGGAGAAGCAAAAGGACTGTGACTGTCCTGAATGAAACCAGAATCTAACATTTCTTGAATTAGTTTCTCCACCACTGACTTTTGTAGATGAGGACATCTATAAGGTCTCTGACAAATGGGTTCAGAATTTGGCTTTAATGGGATTTGATGATCCAAATCTCTCTGAGGAGGTAAAGAAGTAAGTGTATCAAAGACATCTGAGAAGGATTCCAGCAATGTAAAGATGGTAGGAGGGATGGGTTCTACTGGTCTTTATGAAATAAAAAAGAATTGGCCAATGATAGTTGGGGTATTCTGTTTTAAAAATTTCAAAAAAAGTGTTGCCACCGATCAAGTTACAAGAGGGTAATGTAGAACTACCTTGCAAAGTGATGTAATGACCCTGATGAGAGAAGGAGAGTGTGAGATCAGCTAGGTTGAAAGTGATATCACCAAGTTGTTTAAGCCAGTCCACACCCACAACCATGTCACAACCACCAAGAGGTAAAACTCTCAAATCCCCAGTAAAGTGATAACCCTGCATGAGCCACTCCAGTTGATGGAAAATACCTTTACTGATAGTTGAATCACCATTAACAACTGTCACTAGCATGTGACCAGTAGGTTCAATAGGGAGTTGTAACTTTTCATCCAACTGAGCATCCACAAAGTTATGTGTGCTACCTGTGTCCACTATAATGAGTATATCATGTGAATGTAGTGTACCAGGCACTCTGATGGTATTCTGAGTTACCAAGCAAGTCAAGACATGTAAGGAGATTTCCATGGTAGATAACTTAGGGGAAGGAGGAGAAGCAATATCTTCTTCAAGTTCTTCAACAGATGAAGGGGAAGTAACATCTTCTGAAGCTACCAACATGAACAACTGTTGAGTCTTGCACATGTGACCCTGCTTGTAAAGTTCATCACAGTTATAACATATACCTTTATCTCTCCTTACTTTCATTTGAGCTAGGGTTAGTCTTTTAATAGGAGGTATAGAGGGTTCTAACTTGGTAGGTGTAAGAGGATGGGTGATAAGTGGTTTAGAATTTGAAAATAATGGTCTAGATGTAGTGGTGAGGGGCGATAAAATTGGTTTGGAAGTAGTAGGAGATGGAAAATAGTGAGTGGAAGAGGGTTGAAATGGCCTAGAAAACGTTTTAGAGGTTTTATGTTGAAAATCAACAGAGGTTTGTTGCATTCTAGACAAATAAAAAGCATATGTATCAGTAGCAGGCTTGAACATTTGTAAAAAATTGTGGATCTCTTCCTTTAATCCACTGACAAAGCTCATAGTGAAATAATCCTCAGATAGACTAGGATTTCTAGATTTCATTAAGGCTTTTAAGGATTCATATCTCTCATAATATTCTTCAACAGTGGTTACTTGATATAATTTGTTAAAACTTCCTACATAATTATCATATGCTACATCTTCAAAGCGACAACAAATATCAGATGAAAATTGAGACCAGGTGTGAATGGGGAAAAAACATTTGCTGGTTTTTACGGAATTGAAGAGTCGACCGTGTGGAGACTCCTTGAACCGAGCAAAATGTTGAACCTCACACAGATGCACTGCAAGAAGGGAGTGCTTTAAGTTCGAGAGATCAATTTGTAAGACCCCGGCCTAAACCAAGAACAATGGCCGTTCCAGAGTCAATTCGGTCACAAGAGAGAGGATGGGTTGATCTGTAGGAGAGAAGCTGAGAAATGCGTGAGATCAATGGTGATATGATATTGTAGGTGTGTTGTGAATTCAGCGTCAAAATGCTCTGAATGATTGAATTTTGCTCAATTGAGAGTAATTTCTGTGAGTTCGTGTAGACGAAAGATTGTCTGTATGAATTTTGATGAGAAATTGCTCGTTTTGGCGAATGTTGTTCGATTGTTCGAAAAACCTCTGTTCTTCAATCAGGATTCAGAGACATTTTATAATGCCGGAGTTGAAAACACCATGATCCCATGAAGTGTGACAGTTGCTGGAATCAGAGAGTGATAAATGGGGAAATCGTGTTAAAAACAATTACTCATCGTGCGGAGACTTGGTTAACTTTCCACCACTACTTTGCTGACTCTTACAACTGATTGCACGAATTGCTCACATTCTCGTCGTGGGTGAACACACGTGTCGTAGACCGCAAGACCAAAACCCTAGTTAATATCCCCCCATGTGACACGATTGAAATCTCGTGATTGTGGAGTCAGTTGCTTACTTTATGGGACGATGAGTCCATGTAGCGCTGAGTTGAACATGATTAGCAAATGTTTCGAAACTCATGAATTTAATGTGTCTGCTGAGACGAGGTATCATTATAACCTAAGACGAGCAAAACTGTGTTGCTAAATTGTTGAATATTGGTAGTTGAACCAATATTCTTTGATTTGAGCAAATATTCCTAGTCTGAGCGAATATTTCTAATTGAATAAATATTGTCGGTTCGAGCGAATATTGCTAGTTCGAGCAAATATTGTTCTTTTGATGAATTGTTGGTAGCTAGACCAAATAAAATATTAATTTAAGTTACTGACTGCTGGGTCGAGCAAAATAAATATGAATATCAATCATGGAATCAACATAAAATTATCAGAGTGTTCGAATTTGCACAAAATCACGTTTCTGCAGAGCTCTGGATTCAAAACCCTAATTTTACCGAAATGATAATTTATTGCAAATCAACACGGGACCGGCTACATGGGATGACAGATTCACCATATAACGCCCAGATGCTCGAATGAGCAAAAAATACCAAAGTCTCTTGAGGACCAGTTGGTGAAAGAATGATTAAATGCTGGTTTAATCATTTACTGAAATAATGCTTCTGTGAGCAAAAAATCATAAAACCTGATGGAGAAAATATGAGGGGCCGACCAAGAGGTCATGAGACCGGATCTTGATGGTCGTGGGACCAGTAGATGGCCGTTTGAGCGAACTTCTAATTGTTTGGAAAGAGTTCGAACCTAATATGAGCAAGTGAGCAAATTAGGTTAAAATCATTAAAACATGTGGGACCAGCTGTTTGCAAGCCTCAGGGTCACCCTTGTTCGGTCAAGGGGATGTGCCCGTGTCACCATAGTGTCTGTGCTTCATTCCTGAGAATTTTGATATTTTCTGATGCACGTTTGAGCAACATTTGGAGAAAATATGCAAAATCCATTGTGTTGCTGAAACCGGCAAAAATACATGAGATGATGTAAATAATAAATAAAACATGGGATTTCAAGGTGTGAGACCGGCACGGCTAGGGCATGGCCGGCCGGCTGACAGACGCGGTCCCACATGTTTATCCCAGTTTTATGTGATTTTATGTGTTTTCTCTTATTTGAGGGAAATTTCATGAAACTTGAGAGTTTGGTGAAATTAGGGAACTCTCATGAGAGATAAAATAATAATAAAATAGGGAATGGGAGTGTGGGACCGACATGGCTAAGGCATGGCCGGTCGGCCATGAGCGCGGGTCCCAAGCCACTCTTCCCAATTTTATGTAATTTTTGATGATTTTAACTATCTTTCATAAAATCAAAAGGATTTGTTGAAAACCAAGATATTTTGTTGAAATCAGGGAGTTTTCATGAAATTAGAAAACAAAACACCAGATAATAATAAAATAATAGGCGTCTGGGACCGTCTAGGGCATGGCCGTCCGGCTAGAGCCCGGTCCCACAAGTTTTCCCTAATTTTTTAATATTTTCTATAAATTTAGAGAAAATACATAATATTAGGTAATTTTTGGGAAAATTCATGAAATCAAGGGAATTTTCATAATTTAAGAGGAAATAATAAAATAATGGGACTTGAGGTGTGGGACAGGCTACGGCCCAGGCACGGCCGGCTGGTTCTCGGTCCCACGACACCTTTCCCTAATTTTATTATTTTTTGATGAAATCATGTGATTTTAGAGAAAAATACATGAAATTAGGTGATTTTAGGGAAAATTCATGAAATCAAGGGAATTTTCATAATTTAAGAGGAAACAATAAAATAATGGGGCGTGAGGTGTGAGACCGGCCACGGCCAAGGCATGACCATCCGACCGGTGGTCCCGCGACTCCTTTCCCCTAATTTTATTATTTTTTGATAAAATCATGTGATTTAGATAAAAATTCATGAAATTAGGTAATTTTCATGATTTTAGGGAGAATTAGTAAAATTTGATTAAAATATAAAATTGGGCGTGCGACTGGTCACGGCATGACCGTCCGGTTGGTGAGCCCAGTCCCCTGGCGCCTCTACTAATATTTTTACTATTTTTCTTTCCTATTTTGCATAGGTTCCTCGTTCATTCGTATTTTCCGAAATGTTGGTTTGCGCATTCAAAATGCTGGTCTGTGCTTTATTTGTTAGGTACACTTGCACCATTTTTGTCACGGCTTATTCGATGCTTAGATGCATGTTTCGTTGAACATTTATTACTAACCTGTGGAATTCTAATGGGAAGAACCACAGATTGAAGTAACGAAATATAAGAAGGAATCGTAGAATATTGCTGAATATTCAGGCGATTAATTGACGACTCGTAGAATATTGCTGGATATTCAGACGATGGCTCGTAGAATATTGCTGGATATTCAGACAATTTAAGATAATTAATTGCCGGCTCTATACTAGAAGGGCTTCCTGTCTAGGAGCAATAATTATCTGAAGGTTGAGCAATATGAACTTGCTGGAGTGTCATATTCCTCTTGCATAGTCGGGGAAAATCTGGTTACATCCCGAAGACGTTGTCGCTATACTAGCAGACATGCTGTCTAAAAGCCGCCCAATCTTCCGATTCTATACAGTATGAGATATGCCGTGGCCTTTGCTGAGAGACTGCACATCTTCATCTTCTCTGAGAGGCTTTCTCCATCAGAGGTGGCATGAGCTTTCATGCACAGATACATGAGTCTTGATACTCATCCGATTGCCGGATCCGGAGTAATTACCGATATTGCTCAGTATTCATGAGATGTGCCGTGGCCTCAGCTGAGAGACTACACATCTACACGTACTCTGAGAGACATCCTTCTCAGTCAGAGATGTATGACATGAGCTTTCATGCTTTAATGAGAGACATGAGTCTCAATACTTATCTGGTTGCCGAATTTGGAGTACAGTTTTACAATTCTACCCTTTGTCGAAAATTCACCATCTACATTAAGTCCTATGCTTAGTGAGGAACAGTCATGTTCCTCAGTCAGCATTGAATGGTGATTTTCCAGGTATAAACAAAATAAGTAATTGAACTTAGTCATAAGATAAGATATTACCGGATTTCGACTGAATGAGCAAACCATGGTTTGAGCGGAAACGCAGCGGCATAATAGAGCATTATCTAGTGAACATAATTGGTGTAGATCCGCTGATTCGATGGTGGAACCTTGGTTGGTTTAGAATTCACGGGCCGGGCCCAAAAGAGAAATCCTTAAGGAATTAGGTTTGGGAGATAAAATTAGGTATAAAAGGAATTAAATCCTTTTTTTTTATTTCTCCCACAACCGACCACCACCTTCACCTCCCTCTCATCTTCACGCCGAGCAAGAGCAGCAGGAGAAAATTCGCCGGTCTTCCACCCGCCGGCGCCGACCAGGTACGTGCAAAATTTTTTAATTTTTTTTCAACTGATTTCATGAGATGTTCATGCTTCCATCATGTTAATATTATATACCTGGGTATATGTTGATGTGAGTTTTGTGGAATAACCCTTATTTATTAAACGTATGTTCGTTCCATCGTTATTTTTGAAAACTAATAATAATCCCTGATTTAGAAGGAATTTTTTATATGTATGTGGACTTAGGTCCAGTGATAAAACTTAGTGTATGAGCTTTCATGTGAACCAAGATTTTACCTTAATATATGTGAGCTTTCACAAAACCGAAATAAACCTCGTTTTAGAAAATTATGCTCATTCGAGGAAAATAGATACATGTAATTTTATGTATGTAAATTTATGTCCAGTGATAAAACTTTATTTATGAGCTTTCATGAGAATTAGTATTTTATGACAATGGGTGTGAGCTTTCACAAAACTAGCATAAACCTTCGTTTTTAATAAAACGCTAATAAGAAGGAAACTAGATTTATATATATATATATATATATATATATGTAGCCGTGACATATTTTATGTGAAACATGATGACATATTTTATTCACATGGATTTGTTCTTATTAGATAAATTCTGAAAATTTATATGAACAAATTGCATTAATTATTGTTTTGTAAAATCAAGACATGGGTTTTGAGTAACCTTTAAACTATACAACTTATTTGTGATAAAGTCATGTCTTATTGTAAATATCATAGTTCAGTTGTGTGAATGTTCAAATTATGAAAATTATGTATATGATTTTATGAGAAAATCATTTTTTATGCACTAATGAAGCGTTGTTCGTTATTGCAGATTTCAAGGAACGAATTGATTTCGTGTGTTAACTCTTGTATTGCAACCACTATTTTTAGTGAAATTGAAAGAGGTAAGATTCAAGAATTACCATTTTGTGGATGAATTTAACTGCATGTTGATAACTCCATGCTCCTGGTTTCAGAAAATGCCGGCTTCCAGCAGTCGTAGTTATTCCTCCGGTTCTGACGAAGATCCCAAAGCTCCCATAGCTAAGTCGAGAGCCAAGGTAATTCGCGATGAGGGAGAAAAGTCCAGCGTACCCTCAAATGAGCGGAGAGTTACTTTCGCCGAACTCATGAAAAGAAAAGCCGAAGACGATGAGAAAGATGCTCGTCAGCGCACAAAGGATCGAATCCGGTGCAAAATACAGAGAGCTGATGAAAACACCAATTCTTAGACGGGGTACCCTATGATTCTGATGTTGATGCTTCCGAAGAAGAAACCGCCTGGGGTTTGCCTGATCAGTGTGCCAGAGAATTCGAAAGTCCCGCGAACACTGCAGCTGAAGCAGAAGAAGATTCAGATTCAGATGATGATTTTTATGCTCATCCAGACGTCAACAATAGTCATGACAGTGATCCCGAAGAAGAGGATTCCGAGAAGGATAGTGATGAAAACTCTGAGAAAGACAATGATGACGAATCTGACAACTCAGATGGATCTGAGAGTAGCTTTACTTTCGATCTCTTTTTTCTTTTTTAGTATTTGAATACTCTCAATCTTCGTATTAGATGTCTTCATTCGAACAACTTTATTGAAGTATTTAGGTCTTCCTTTTGAACGAGAGATTTTATTAATGAAAGTTCTTCTTGATTGAATTAAGCAAACCGAGCCACTCTTCATGCCGAACTCATTGTAATCTCCCTTAACCCTTGTGGTTCTTCATCTTATGAAAATATCCAAACATAAGTTGTATAATACATGGGTCCGTGTGACTTGCCGATCACAATCAACCTTGGTTAGTCCCCAGTGCACTATTTTACTTCCGCATCTTCAGTTTGACCTTGTTCAAGACTTAGGGTTTCAGTAAAACTCGTAAATGAATCGGAGATAAGTGCCTGCCATATCTTGTATATATCTTTGTAGATTTTAGGGTTTATCACTTGCGCCAATATTTCCTCCATTCCTAAGTTAGTTTCATCACAGAAGAAATTTCGATCATCATACCTCTCATATCATGTCTGCTGATAATACTTCTTCTCAAAACGGACTTCAGTAGAAACATGGAGTAGAAGCGCCCATCTTTGTAAGTTTCACATCTTTTCCATCTCGTTCAGTTGAGGTTATTGATCGTAGAAGATGATTTGTTGCATAATGACCAGAAGAATCTTTCTTCTCACAATTCAAGGCCCAAGCGGACTGCTAGAACTCCTGCCCGGTATAGGTCGGCTCCTGCTAAGACTGGATCATCTGTAAACAATCTTATAATCCTTGAAATTTTACCATGTCTAATTCAAGCGAAATTAAACACTTCCCCGTTCATCACAGACGGATGTTCGTGTCGTTGTTGATGCTAGAAGGAGAAGGAGTGGAAAGTTCGTGACTGTGGTCGAGGTTGAAGACAGTGTCAATTGAGCATGTGAAGATTCTGCAGAATCCGTGGAGACAGAAGACAATGTTCTCGCCTGTGAATACCAGACAGCTGGACTCTCGTTTGAATCTCCATTGGTTAACACTTTCCCAGACAATGAGATGGTTGGTGGATTTGTCATTCCCAAGTTCCATGCACCTCTGTATACCAAGATATGGAAAAATTATGGGCATATCGCTACTACAGAAGTGTGGAAAGGTTTTCTACCCACTCTCTTGACTACAGTTGCAGGGCTGCTACCGATCATTGAAGAAATGAACCAAATGCACCTGCGAGACGTCAAGAATCAGGAACTGCACAAGTGGGATGAGATGATTTCCAATTGTGAGATATTGTGATTCAATGTGAGCTGGCTTCGTCGTCGTCTTGAGATAATTAAGATCCATAAGGCGGCGGAGGCTGCTGATGCGATTTCCATGACCACTGCTTTACTGGAGGAGGAAAAGATGCTGGCTTTGGAGTCAACGAGGGTTGAGAAGGCGGTTGAGGATTTGAAGGCAAAGACTAGGATCTTCCAGAAGAAACTCGACAGGGTTTCCTATAGGGATTATCCATCGCTGGATGGTTTGCTCTGAGTGAATATTCAGGAGAGTTGTAATGTAGGTTTCTGACAAGGTAGAATAATCTGGTAGCATGAGGAGTTTTTTTTCAATTGATGAACATTTGATGAACGAATGAGCATCTTGCATGCTCTTTGAAGGAAATAAATTACATTTGAGATGTATTTGAAATAAAGGTTAATTATCTGTTGTTGATCAAGCGTAATAGGCTTTGAGCTATTTTTCGTTGATAATATTTCCTTCCTTTCCTCCACTGAGTGCTAAAATTTTGTAGTATCCACTAGACACCGCTTTGATGATAACATACGACACTTCCCATTTCGGAGAGAATTTGGGAGAAAACATGTCTTGTTGAATGTGCTTTGCTGTCTTTAATACCAAATCTTCTACTTGAAAAGTTCGGGGTTTTACCATTTTGTTGTAAGCCCTGGATACCCCCTGTTTATAAGCCTCCACGTACTTTTCTACTTTAGCTCTCCTTAATTCAAGCATGTCTAGTTCAGCAACTCTTGTCTTGGACACTTCAGCTTCATCCCATTGTATTCCGCTAGCCGCTGCAATCCTTGATGAAGGAATTTTTATCTCGGCTGGGAGTATAGCATCATCCCCATAGACGAGCGAATACGATGACGTCCCAATTGAGCTCCTTGGTGCAGTTCTGTAAGCCCACAAAGCCATGGGAAGTTTCTCATGATACGATTGTGGATTCATGAATTGTTCGACTGATAATACGGATCAAAGTTTTGTTGGTACTCTCCGCTTGGCCGTTTCCTTGGGGGTAGTATGGTGCGGAGAAGATCTGTTTAATCCCGTACTCCTTGAGTGATTTCTCTACATCTTTATTGGTGAAAGGAGTCCCATTATCCGTGATGATATGCTTAGGGACGCCGAATCTACATATACTATGCTCATTGATGAAGGCTGCAATAGTTACCCCTATGGTACCTCTGAGCGGGATTGCTTCGACCCACTTAGTAAAATACTTAGTAGCTGTGATGATGTATTCATGCTGCTTTGAGGATGCTGGATTGATCTTCCCGATGATATCAAGTCCCCAGCTATAAAAAGGCCATGGACTATTCACAGAGTGTAATGGAAGAAAAGGGGTATGAATGAGATTACCGTGAATCTGGCATTTATGGCACTTTTGAACGTATGCGGCTGCATCATCTTCCATAGTCGGCCAGTAGTATTTCTCGTGGATTTGGAGAAACAACTTCTTTTTCCCCTGATGTTCTCCTTCATGAGTTTCTTTCAGGACTGTCAGGATTTCATCTTCGGCTAGGCATCTCAATAAGTCTCCTCCAAAGCTTTTGCGGTATAAGATTCCGTCAAGAAAAACAAATCTCTTAGCTCCCTGTATGAGTTTGATTGCATCTTTCTTTTCTGGTGGCGATTTGTTGTCCCGAAGATATTCGATGTAAGGCTTCCTCCAGTCCGCGGTGTGAAGGAGTGTTAGCACCTCCAAATGATGAGGAGGTGTCTGATAGTTAGGACAAGCTCCCTGCAAAGTCCTTGACTGTGCTTCCATGGAAGGCCAATAGTACCCGAGTCTCTGGAGTCTTCTATAAAGTTTTATCACCAGTGTATGTCCGCATACTTCTTGATGCACACCTTCGAGTTTTTCTTTCGCTTCTTCATCACCCAGGCATCATGTTAGAGAGGCATCCGGGTTACGATGGTATAAGGCTCCATGGAGCAAGAAGAAGTTCTTCAGTTCTTTAAGGCTGATTGTCCCTTCTGTAATGGAGCTGCTCATTTCATGAATGATAGGTGCTCTCCAGTCATTTGTTTGAGCTTCTTCAGTTTGATTAAGCCACGTGGATGACACAGCTCGCTTTGCACTATGATGGATTTCTCTGATCCTTCGAATTGCAACTTGGAGGCAAGAGTTGCTAAGAAATCAGCATGCCTATTGTTGGTTCGTCCAGTATGGGTGATGGTCGCGTCGACGAAATGAGTCAGGAGTCGCTGTGCTTCAGCCCTGAATGGAGCAAGTGTTATCTCTTTAAGAGAGTACACCCATTCATTTGATTGACTAGTAGTTTTGAATCTCCTCTGATCTCCAGATGCATTGCTCCTGCTTGTTTAGCTAAGGATAATCCTAACAAGAAGGCCTCATACTCTGCTGAATTATTTGTACAGTGAAAATCCATCTTGAATGAGCGTGAGAATACCTCTCCTGATGGCGAGACCAAGACTATGCCCGCTCCTCCAGTATCATTACTAGGAGTGGCGGATCCATCAAAGTACAACAACCATGTTTCTTCTTTAACGACTAAGATTCCTGAAAGTTCTCCTGGTACATCATCTGGTAATGTCGCGGAATCTTCTCCTGGGAACGCTGCTAGTAAATCTGCTATTGCTTGACCTTTGATTGCTTTGGGGGAAACACATACTATGTCGAATTCCGACATCTGAAGCAGCCACTTTCCAGGTCTTCCTATCAGAGAGGGCTTTGAGAGTAAAAACTTTATGGGATCAGCTTTGGATACAAGCACAACTCTGTTGGATAGTAAATAATGCCTGAATCTTTGCAATGCATGAGCTAACGCCATGCATGCTTTTTCAGCTTTCGGGTATCTGAGTTGAGCATCCTTCATGGTTCGGCTGAAATAGTAAATTGGATGCTCGACGCCTTCTTCGTCTTCTTGAGCCAGTAGTGCTCCAATAGCAACATCACTGGAGGTCGTGTATAATATCAACGGTCGACCCTGCACTGGAGACCTCATGACTGCAGGTGATAAAAGTATCTGTTGTATTTTCTGAAATGCTTCCTGCTGAACATCCGTCCACGTGAAACTCGCTCCCTTCTTCAGCAGAGGGGTGAACGAAGCAATAAGTTGAGCCAATCCTGGTATGAAGCGTCCGATGTAATTCAACTTACCCATGAATATATGCAGTTCCTTCACAGTGCGTGGATGAGGCATGGTGGAGATGGATTTCGCTTTGTCCGGATCGACTTTGATCCTTTCGGCAGTGACCAAGAATCCAAAAAACTTTCAAGAAGAAACTCCAAAAGCGCATTTTAGAGGATTCATCTTCAACTTGTATTCTCTGCATCTTTCAAAGACTTGTCTCAGAACTTCTAGATGGGATGTTCGATCTTTCGATTTCACCACGACATCGTCAACATAATCTTCTAATTTCTTGTGCATCATATCATGAAATATTGTTGTCATGGCTCGTTGGTAGGTGGCGCCAGCATTCTTCAACCCAAAGGGCATCACAGTGTAATGAAAATTCCCAATGGGAGTGAAAAACGCGGTCTTGGCAGCATCATGTTCGAACATTTTGATTTGGTTGTACCCACTGTAACCATCCATGAATGAGAACATAGCGTGTCCGCTGGTCGCATCAACGAGCATATAAATGTTGGGTAAAGGAAAGTCATCCTTCGGGCAACATTTATTTAGGTTTCTGAAATCTACACAACATCTGATTTGGCCATTTTTCTTCTTAACTAGGACGACATTAGCCAGCCAGGTTGGATGCTGAATAGGCTTGATAAATCCTGCTACGAACAATTTTTGAATTTCGGCCTTGATTTGCTCCTCGACCTCATGCCTGAACTTCCTGGGTGGTTGTTTGACAGCCTTGGAGCCGGGAATGATATGTAGATGGTGAGTGACCAGTTTGTCATCCAGGCCAGGCATTTCTTCATACATCCAAGCAAATATATCCCGATACTCCTTCAGTAGCTCTACCAGACCTGCACGATCTTCGGGTGATAGCGCAGAACTGACCAAGATCGGTCTTGGATCTTCCTCTGTGTCGATGTTAACTGTCTCAAGATCATCAGTGGTAGAATTCGTGCCATCTTGCAACTGTTGTGGAGCTTCCTGAACTTCATCCTCGGGTAGTTGTTCATTCTGACACGATTCACCAGTGCGGGGAGACTCTTGATCAATCTCCCCTATTAATTGTTAATCTTTGCGTCGCCGGTAAAGACCCTTCCTTCTGCGTCATGAGTGGTCATAAAATTGGATCCTGAGATCGTAGTTTCATCTTTTCGGCGTTTGAACGATGTAGCAGGCGATTCGACTGGTTCCGCTTCCGAAGATGGTGATGATGCGGATGCCTCAATAGCCTTCCAACTTGGAAGTAGAGTAGTATAAATTTTCTTAGGAGGTTCAGGGGCGCTCTGGGATTCGATGAATTCAGCATCGTAAGACAGAGCATAAGGAGATGATGAAACAGCTATGCGGACGATCTTGTTATTGAGTAAGGCCTTCATGCATTGATGGTAGGTTTATGGAACCATCTTGTTGTCATGGAGCCAAGGTCGCCCAAGTATCAGGTGGTAGTCAGGCTCTTGCTCGATCACGTGGAATTTCACCTTTGATTGAATTGGTCCTACCCTCAAATCTATGTACGCGTATCCATATGTGTGGCTTTGGCTTCCTTCAAATCTTGTCATTAGGATGGGATGGCGAATGATTTTACCTCGTGGGAATCTGGCCATTGTAAGAGTCTTCATAGTGATAATAATGTTGGAAGCACCGGTGTCGACAAGAGCCCTTCTAAATTCGGTTCCTTTGATGAAGCCAGTCACATACAACGCGCGATTATGCCCTTCGTCTGCGATGCGATCTTCCTCTCCAAAAATGATGTTGTCGATTGAATGTTCAGATACCAGGGATACTTCTTCAACTGCTGGGGTTGGTAAAGTTATTTGTACGTTAGATGATATCTGGTTGAGTGCGGAAAACGTGTCCATACGCTGTTCCCTGGAAAAGTGTAAAAGTTCACACAAATTTTCAATCAATTGTGCAACCTCTTGATCCACTAGCTTTTCATAAGTAGTGAAACTGTTGATTTGAGGGTCAGGCGTTGAACCAGTCCCCAGTGTTGGGACTTCCGAAGCAGAGACGCCGCCCAACTCAGATGTCAGCTTGATGAGAAAATCGAGTATGTGATCTATCGTGTTCTTCATCAGATCCATGTTCCTGGTGTGGACTTCCAGAATTTGAGATAGCTCTGCCAGAGTCGGGGTTCCTATGCCTTCCGTGTCGTCAGGTGTAACATGAGGAATCCTGCCATTTGAAAGATTTTGAATTGGGTATGGATCAGTTGAATTAGTCATAAGACCAACCATCTTGTGAAAATGAGAATTGCTAGTTCGAGCAAATACTGTTCTTTGATGAATTGTTGGTAGCTGGACCAAATAAAATATTAATTTAAGTTACTGACTGCTGGGTCGAGCAAATATATGAATATCAATCATGGAATCAACATAAAATTATCAGAGTGTTCGAATTTGCACAAATCACGTTTCTGCAGAGCTCTGGATTCAAAACCCTAATTTTACCGAAATGATGATTTATGCAAATCAACACGGGACCGGCTACAGGGATGACGGGTTCACCATATAACGCCCAGATGCTCGAATGAGCAAAAAATACCAAAGTCTCTTGAGGCCAGTTGGTGAAAGATGATTAAATGCTGGTTTAATCATTTACTGAAATAATGCTTGTGTGAGCAAAAAATCAAAACCTGATGGAGAAATATGAGGGGCCGACCAAGAGGTCATAAGACCGGATCTTGATGGTCGTGGGCCAGTAGATAGCCGCTTGAGCGAACTTCTAATTGTTTGGAAAGAGTTCGAACCTAATATGAGCACGAGCAAATTAGGTTAAAATCATTAAAACATGTGGGACCAGCTGTTTGCAAGCCTCAGGTTCACCCTTGGTCGGTCAAGGGGATGTGCCCGTCCCATAGTGTCCCTGTGCAGTCCTGAGAATTTTGATATTTTCTGATGCACGTTTGAGCAACATTTGGAGAAAATATGCAAAAATCATGGTTTGCTGAACCGGCAAAATACATGAGATGATGTAAATAATAAATAAAACATGGATTTCAAGGTGGGAGACCGGCACGGCAGGGCATGGCCAATTGCTTCAGACGCGTCCCACATGTTTATCCCAGTTTTATGTGATTATGTGTTTTCTCTATTGAGGGAAATTTCATGAACTGGAGAGTTTGGTGAAATTAGAGACTCTCATGAGAGATAAAATAATAATAAATAGGGAAGGGAGTGGGGGCCGACATGGCTAAGGCATGGCCGGTCGGCCATGAGCGCGGGTCCCAAACCACTCTTCCCAATTTTATGTAATTTTCGATGATTTTAGCTAACTTTCATAAAATCAAAAGGATTTGTTGAAAACCAAGATATTTTGTTGAAATCAGGGAGTTTTCATGAAATCAGAAAACAAAACACCAAATAATAATAAAATAATAGGTGTGGGACCGTCTAGGGCATGGCCGGCCGGCTAGAGCCCGGTCCCACAAGTTTTCTCTAATTTTTAAATATTTTCTATAACTTTAGAGAAAATTCATGAAATTAGGTAATTTTAGGGAAAATTCATGAAATCAAGGGAATTTTCATAATTTAAGAGGAAATAATAAAATAATAGGACGTGAAGTGTGGGACCGTCTACGGCCCAGGCACGGCCAGCTGGTGCTCGGTCCCACGACACCTTTCCCTAATTTTATTATTTTTTGATGAAATCATGTGATTTTAGAGAAAAATACATGAAATTAGGTGATTTTAGGGAAAATTCATGAAATCAAGGGAATTTTCATAATTTAAGAGGAAATAATAAAATAATTGGGCGTGAGGTGTGGGACCAGCCACGGCCAAGGCATGACCGGCCGACCGGCGGTCCCGCGACACCTTTCCCTAATTTTATTATTTTTGATAAAATCAGTGATTAGATAAAAATACATATGAAATTAGGTAATTTTCATGATTTTAGGGAAAATTAGTAAAATATGATGAAATATAAAAGGGCGTGGGACTGGTCACGGCATGACCGGCCGGTTGTGAGCCCAGTCCCCTGGCGCCTCTGCTAATATTTTTACTATTTTTCCTTCCTATTTTGCATAGGTTCCTCGTTCATTCGTATTTTCCGAAATGTTCGTTTGCGCATTCAAAATGCTGGTCTGTGCATTATTTGTTAAGTACACTTGCACCATTTTTGTCAGGGCTTATTCGATGCTTAGATGCCTGTTCGTTGAATATTTATTATTAACCTATGGAATTCTACTGGGAAGAACCACAGATTGAAGTAACGAAATATAAGAAGGAATCGTAGAATATTGCTGAATATTCAGGCGATTAATTGACGACTCGTAGAATATTGCTGGATATTCAGACGATGGCTCGTAGAATATTGCTGGATATTCAGACGATTTAAGATAATTAATTGTCGGCTCTATACTAGAAGGGCTTCCTGTCTAGGAGCATTAATTATCTGAAGGTTGAGCAATATGAACTTGCTGGAGTGTCATATTCATCTTGCATAGTCGGGGAAAATCTGGTTACATCCCGAAGACGTTGTCGCTCTATACTAGCAGACATGCTGTCTAGGAGCCGCCCAATCTTTCGATTCTATACAGTATGAGATGTGTCGTGGCCTCAGCTGAGAGACTGCACATCTTCATCTTGTCCGAGAGATTTTCTCCATCAGAGGTGGCATGAGCTTTCATGCACAGAGACATGAGTCTCGATACTCATCTGATTGCCGGATCCGGAGTAATTACCGAAATTGCTCAGTATTCATGAGATGTGTCGTGGCCTCAACTGAGAGACTACACATATACACGTACTATGAGAGACAGCCTTCTCAGTCAGAGATTTATGACATGAGCTTTCATGCTTTAATGAGAGACATGAGTCTCAATACTCATCCGGTTGCCGAATTTGGAGTACAGTTTTACAATTCTACCCTTTGTCGAAAATCCACCATCTACACCAGGGTATAAAATTCTTACCCTCTTGATAGTCTAAAAACCACGAATCAGCCTTCCCATCAAAGTGAATAGAAGCTAAATCAACTTTATGAACCTCAGTAATGGAATTAAGTTGAAAATATCTATCACATTTACGAATCCAACCTCGAGGGTTAGTACCATCAAATCTTGGGAAATCAATTTTCTGGTGTCGAGAAAATTTACCAGACTGTGTAATTAGCTCATGATGTTTCTCTGTAGCAGACGGATCCGGTGATTCAGCTGAAATTGGATCTGTAGGAATACCCATACGCTGACATAGCAAGGCAATGGTAGTGAGAGATTCTTTAACAGGAATAAAATCACTGGATAGAGAACGAACTTCGGAAGAGATGTTCTTAACAACATCCTCTAAAGCAAGTAAACGAGCCTGCAACTGAGTTGCAACCTCTTTTACTGTGGTAGCTTTCTCGACAGCTCCGGCCATAACTTCAGGTAATCAGGATCGAAATTGGTGATACCAAATGTCATGAAACAGATTGACGATCAACTAAACACAATACCTTCTATTCCTAACTTAAGGAGGAGCCTGAATCTTTCGATTAATTTTCTTAATAATCAGTTCTTACAAGACGTTAGCTATAAATAGGCGTCAAATTATCAGCTCACCCATTGGGTGTAAAACAACCAATGATTAACCCTAAACAAGGAAATAAAACAGTTGTCAAATATCCCCGTATGGGTTGACCCGAAAGATAAATTTCCCAGATAAAATACCCGTAAGAGGATGGGCTTAACTAACTAATAATCATCCCAGAGGCTGAGATACACATATTAGGTATGTGATAGAAAAATTGTAGCCGTTGGATGAGGAACTGAGGAGCGATGCTCAGATCAGCGAGCGACATAGAGACCATCGCTGGCGCTGGAATTACCAGCGAGCGATTTTATGACCATATAGCGATGGACTCTCTATCGCTCGCTGGAAACTCCATCGTGTATGCCTGTATGTTATTCCTGACATATAGGCATATGAGTTTGGCAGTTTGGCATACCTATAGTGGGTGCATACATGGAAAATTTTATTGTTTGGCATGTGCATAGGAATAAGCCTTAGAGGGAGAGCAAAAATGGATCTGAAGAGTACAAAAATCGTAATCGACTCGGTGATTAGGTCGATTACCACACATAATGCTCATTGATTCAACACCGAAAGGAGACTTAAACTGCATCTCCAAACCCTAACCCTCTCTGCCATAAACTAAAAACATAAACTAGGTCACCAATCCCTAACCTTCTCTGCATTAAAAGAAATCTTATCTAGAAACATATCTACTTTGACCATCTATAAAAAATACATCAGTAAGTGGTGATTTCCAATTAAATGTTGTCTTATCATAATGAATGAGTTATTATTTTCTGTTTTCCTAATGTGATTGGAACTACTAGTAGTAAATATTGTTACAACCAATTTGTTGTCTTCCCAACTGAGGGTTTTGTATCGACATGTTGCATATGGGACAATCTCAAATTTAAAAATAACTTTCTTAATCAATCCTTGCAATTAGCCGTAATATTCATCATTTCCCTATTTATTACAAATTAAGGGTTTCTTTGACACTTGCAGAATGATTACAAGATCATCTTTAGGTTCCGTGTTTGCAATTCGTCTTTAGATTAAAATATCGAAACAATGGCAAGAAAAAAACTTGTCTTCATTAATGGTGTAGGATCAGAATCTCGCAACTGTAATATCTCAGCGAAATTATCAACAACACAACACAACAGCGTCGCAAAACTATTTCAGAAACGATATAATAAACGACGTCAGCTAAAATCACGAGAAAGATGTGATGATCCTGCGAAAATTAGAGAGTTTGCGAGATTAGTATTTGTAAGGTTGCGAAAATGTCGCAAGCCATATCCGAAAATAAAGGACAGATTAGCTGTCATCCACTATGTATTTCCTTATAAATAGTCGTTCAACTATGAGGAAAGGGGGAGATCTTTTTTGAGAAAGAAATAAGTAAATAGGAGAGAGAAAGTCTAGAGCAGAGGTTATTCTTGATTCTTTTATCTTTTCTTGTAATAATATTCAAAGATTCATCAATAACATTAAGATTGAAAATCTAAAAATGAGTTGAGTATTAATGAAATCATATGAGGGGTGTAGTGTAGGATTTCCTGCAACTACATAATGGCGCTAGAAACAGGGACACATCGAAGATTATTCTAGAAAAAACTGAAGATTAATATTGAGATTTGTGAAGATTTGGAGTGATTGATTAAGAATTTTACATAGTCTCTCGCAATTCGTTAACATTGAAGAAATGGCTAGGAGAAGAAATACATCAGAACAACCAACTACTGTTAGAAGAAGCAAGAGAATTGCTGGAAGAGAAAGAAGTGAAATGGGAGAATCTACTATAATGAGAAATAATGGAGAAAATAAAATTCAACCACCAGTTCAAAAAACACTAGTACAAGGAAGGAATATAGATTATGATAGGGTGAGTATACACACTTGGCAATCAAATTCCGCAGAAGAAGTAGAAGAAGAGCAGCAAGATAGAAACCATAGACATGTAGAGAGAAATCAAGAAGCAGATGAAGGAATAATTCATGGAGATGAGGAAATTGCAGCGTTAGAAACGTTGAGACGAAGAATACATGAAGAAAGAAGAGCTGAGGCAGAAGAACCTGCAAATCTAACAAGGAAAAATCACGAATTGAGGATGGAAAATATAATACTACAGAGTAGAAGATCGAGAAGTATTACAAAATCATATTCAAGATCGACTAGAAGAGAAATGAGGCGAAACTCACCCACAATTAATGCTGGAAACAATATTCAAGAAGAAATATCAAATCCTAATGAAGAATATCGCGAAAATAGAGAAAGAGTTGATCGTTACGTTCCACAAAATGAAACTTTTGATGATGGGCAAAATGGTAGAAATCAAGAGAACGGACAACGTCAGGGACGAAATGACCAAGATGGCGAAGGAAATCGAGAGGAAGGAAGAAGAATTTTACATGAAAGAGAAACTCAAAGAAATCAACAGACGATTGAAGAAGAAATTGAAAGACATTATGCTGAACAAGCACGTTTAATTTGCGAACGTGAAAGATTGAGAGCGGAAATGGAAGAACAAGAGCTTCAGGAGACAATTCGCCAGAACAATCACGACAATCGAGAAAGAAGGCGTACACAAAACCGGAATAACGGTAATATCAATGAAGAGTACGATAGAATAAAGAGGATGGCTGAAAGGCAGCGAATGGAATTAATAAGAAATGAACAAAATCATGAAGGGGAAAATGAGAGACATAATCATTTGCGAATTCAAGATAGAGATGAAGAAGAAACTCGCAGAAGAAGACGAGATGAGGATAATGAAGAAGAAATGCAAAATTTCGCGAGAGAAGAAAGACATGAACGCAGAAGAAGAGAGGCGAAATTAAAAAGACCAATGGATCAAAATTCAGGTGTAAATAAACAAATCTTGAAAGAGTTAGAAGAAATGAGAGGAATGCTAAATAATAGAGGAGAAGTAGGCAGAAGACAATTGGATGAAGCTATAGAAGAAGCTGCGAAAACTCCATTTACAAGGGAAGTACAATTAGGAGGAATACCACCGAAATGCAATTTGCCATTAACCAGCATTTTTGATGGAACAACTTGTGCAATTCAACACATTAAAGCCTACGTGAGGTGCATGTTGCAATGGGAAAATCATGATGTTGTATTATGCAAGTATTTCGCATCCAGCTTAACAGGGGAGGCGTTAAAATGGTTCGAAGGTCTACCAAAGAATACAATAACATCCTTCAATCATTTGCAGACTACATTCCTAGGGGCATATATAAGTAATAATTCTTCGCGACCTGGTATAGAAGTGTTTGGATTAAAACAAGGATTGGCGAAAGTTTGAAGCACCTGACTAAAAGATGGAGAACTATGTGTAGCGAAATGGGCTGGCCGTGTAGATGAGAGATATCTTATATTATCATTTATCAATGCTATGTTTGCAACAAACCTATTGTATGTCCAAATTTTCAGAGTCAAGAATACGATCACAATGACTGAATTGCGAGAACTTCAAGAAGAATATATTTCTAGAGAAAGGCAAAATGAAATGGAATATCCAGTTGCGAACACCAGTCACAAACAGCGAATGCAAGCTTATTACCCAAGCTAATAAACACAGTAGCGAATACTTCGCAAGTACAACAAGAGAAGGTGACGGGTAACAATCAACAGAAACTGGTGGCTATGGGAAGCCGAGATCAAGAGGAGTATGAAAGAGAAAGAAATTTCTACAATCGTGGTGGAAATAACAAGATTCAAAGACTCGATCAACCACAAGAAACTTATGGAGGTCAAAGACAAAACTATAATAGAGGACAAGGAGGTCACAAGGTAGTATGGGAAGAAATCAAGATGCCACCTCTAAATGCAAGTGTGGAGAAAATATGGGAAGCTATAATTTTATGGAGAATATACCAACACCATGGAACATGGGAACGGAACCACCTCCAAACCACAAAGCATGAGTTTTGTTCTTATCATCATTTTCATGGACATACAACAAATGATTGCAGAAATGTAAAAAGAATTATTCTAGAATGATAGATCAAGGAAAACTAAACCACTTTTTGGTAGGGCACCCACAATCTCAACCATTGCCACCACCACCAGAGCATCACAAAGTAAACACGATGAAAAAGAAGGAAACATTCTTCATAGAAGTTGGTGCAAAAGCAAAGAATCTATTCTGTCACTCTATCGTACATTCATACAAGACAATTGAAGATTTTCATGACAATGTTTTAGTAGAGTGTTCGCAAGAGATAATGATGGAAGAGAAGTTATGAATATTGCAAAAATATCGCCACTAAAGGAATGGCAGAAACAAATCATTTCTTTTACCGCAGAAGAAATCCCCGGAGGTGAAGAGGTACATGATAATCTATTGGTCGTAAAATTAGAAATTAATCCAAAACCGAAAGAAGATGAGGATGATGAAGCTGAAGATTCATGGGCAATTAATAGAATTCTAATTGATACTGGAAGCTCTGTGAACATCTTATTTTATCATACTTATAAAACTATGGGAGGAAGAGATGAAGATATTATACCATCAACATATAAGATCTTATACCATCAACAAGCCTAAAGGGGAGGTTACTATGCGAATTCCATTGAAGGGAATATTTTCTGAAATCTTATTCTGTGTCGTTGATGTAGAATCAACCTACAATGCATTAATTGGTCGACCTTGGCTACATGGGATTCTAGGTGTAGCTTCAACTTTCCACCAATGCATCAAATTCCCTCATCCCAGTGGTGTAGGAATTATAAAGGGAGATTGGGTTGAAGGAAAGAGGTGTTACGAAACTGAGATAGAATCTTGCGAAGGAAGAGCAAACAAGAAGGAAAATTGGCGACACAAAATCAAAGAGACACAAAGAAGTGAGAGGTTGATGGTAGATGCAATTGAACGAAAAGAAGAAGAAATGTTGCGAAACTAATGCTAGCTCAGAATAAAAATGATGAACATGCCACTACCAAGGAAGCAGTAGAAGAAAATAATAAAGAAGCAGAGGATGGCAAAGGTAATAAAAACAAGAAATTTATGAATAATTAAGTTGTTGCGACACTCTCGCAATAAGTAAAATTCTCAAGAATACATTTTATTGAATGACAAAATTGAGATTGCGAAATGCAAATACAATATGATGATATGCGAGACTCTCGCAGAGATAATGAATTTTACAGAAGACAATCAGAGAAAAATGATAAAAGAGAAAGGGGCGAACCTTTATGGCGTACACCCTAGTTCGCGAATACAATTTCGCAAGAGGCAAATGTAAGACCTAAAGTACG
Source organism: Papaver somniferum (assembly GCF_003573695.1). Classification (NCBI taxonomy): domain Eukaryota; kingdom Viridiplantae; phylum Streptophyta; class Magnoliopsida; order Ranunculales; family Papaveraceae; genus Papaver; species Papaver somniferum. Next base: position 130,672,525 of record NC_039362.1, on the reverse strand, counting down.
TTATATAAGGGGGTACCTGTTGCATAGATCAGGGAAAGGCTACACCGTCACAGGAACCCGAGTCATGTAGATTTGGGGTCAATGAAGCCCATCCGGGAGAGGCACCTTGGATTCTCATCTTAAGCATATGACTTGGGTTGGGCGACTAAGGTAATAAGGACTCTCCCAAGGAGTGCAAATTTGATCAAGGCGCCGAGGTACACGGTTGAGTCAAGAGTGCCAGGGGCGTTTGAAGCGTACCTTGCCATTCTTGACAAGTCTCGGCTTATACTGCACTCGGCCTGAAGAAAACCCCACTTAGGGTGTAGTCTCGTCACCATAAGCCTTATAGGTAAAAGGGATAATAGGATGCGAAAACAACTGGTTGTTGTTAAGACTGGATGGGAGGAGCTAACCTTGTATGGTATAAGTACGCCTCCTTGAAGGGGCAACCAGGGGGAGATAAGGGCTGCACCCTCCATTAGGGAGATGATAAGTGTCTTAAGACGCAAATGTCATGAGGCGTTTTATTCGCAAGGGTATTATGGCTTGTCATATTTGTGCAACAATCCTGAAAAGTCAATAATACAAAAGAAAAAGATAAGACGAGATCAACGGGTTTTCGCATGAAAGTGCGAAGACGTCCTGCGATTTCGTCGCACGACGACAATGTCATGAGGCTTTATTTTCGCAAGAATATTTAGGCCTGTCATATTGTCGTAACATTCCTCCAAGAGGCCACAATACAAAAGAAAAAATTAAGGCAAGATCAATGGGTTTTTGCATGAAAGTGCAAGGACGTCCTGCGATTTTGTTGCAATGACAAGAGGTGGCATAATAAGACATTTAATTAGGAAGGCAAAATAAGACCACACAGGAATGAGATTTTGAAAAGAATCAAAATTCACTTCGCATAAGATTGCGAAATTATACATAATTAACTGCGAAATTAAGGCATAAAATAAGAAAAATTTATAAAATCTCTCATTTGGATACAAATAACAGAGGCAAGTATGGGAATGAATGAAATTAGAAAATGTTATTTGTATCCATATGATAGATTTACACAAAAATTCAAAAATTAATGATTATATTGATTAACTGTATTGCTAGGAAGAATTGTTTTAATGAATGCAGGTCAAAATGAAAGAAATACAAATATACAGAAAGAAGGAATAAATGTACAAGTATTACAGAGGATCAAAGAAAGAAACAAAGACTACTTCTTAGTTGATCCTTCATCATCTTCATCAGATTTGTTCCCTTCTTCGTCTGCGTCAGAATCTTCATCACCATCAGAACCTTCATCACCATCAGATTCTTCATCATTAGCTTCGCTATCAGAAATAATCATACTGGGAGTATTCTGTGGGATCTCTTCCAAGAGACAAGGATAATCATAATGAGGGATACAATGGTTGTCACAAACCATTTGGATAGTTTGATTGTGAAAATGCATAGCATCATTCTTAAAATTCGCAACAGTGATCTTGATTTGATTCTTTAATCTAGAATACTTGTCGTTGCGAGATGAAAGATTCTTTGCGAGTTCCTCCTTTTCAGCTTCGAGTTCCTCAATCTTTTCACGATATCTACTTTCAGAATCTGCGAGCAAAAGACAATCAATTATTAACTTGATGAAAATTCATAAGAAGCAAAAGATTAATAAAGAAGAGCAGTTAATAACCTTCTATGTCAGAAATCATATCTCTAATCAAGGATGTATGCTCAACTTGGAGACTAACATTTACACCTAAATATTTTCTGGCATCATCTAAGATTTTCGCAGCCCAAACAAATTCATTCTCATTACTTATAAGAAGACGAGAACGAATTTCGTTTTCCATTTCGCAGAGCTCGATGTTTTTGCGGCTAGCCTCATCTCGTTCAAGTTGAACTTCAAGAAGAGTCTCTTGGAATTTCGCCAAAGCCTTAGCACCTTGATCAGAGATACGATCCTTATCATCTATAAGACCGCTAATTTTGGTTCTCAACTCATTGATTTTCTCTTTAGAATTAAGGAGGAGACGCTTAAGTCGGTTGGCCAAGCCTAAACTAGATCTATGGTCAATTTCTAAGAGGCGAAATTTGGATCTAAGTTCATCTAGAGAAAGAGATGAAATTCTATCATTTGAGAAACTATTTAAAGAATTATTAAGACGCTCGAGAAGGGTATCATTATCCAAGGCATTAGGAAATGAACGAAGAAGGGTAGATTCATCAGAAAGACCATAAATGTCTGCAACAAGGATCATTTAAATAAGATAAAACAACAGGATGAATGAATGAAGGGAAAGGAGAAAAGTAACATACCATAAAGTTGATTATTAGCTTGCTGAAGACTAGAGATTTTGTTCATATACGAAGAAGAATCAATTTCTAGTTGTCTGTTTTTCTCGCAAAGACATTTGGCTTCATCTTCCAATTCTTCATTCTTTGTGCGAAATTGAAGATTCTTCTTTTCAAGATTTTCGCGTCTCCTCTCTAGATCTGAGGCAACAGCGAAAGAAGATTTTCCATCCTGCGAGAAAATATAAAAAGTATTAATATAGAAAGAGATTTTGAGCTATGACAATGAAGAAGTAAAAGGATGAAAGTATACCAGACTATTAAGAGAATGCAAGAAGTCGGGAGTCACTGATCTAAAAACTCCACGAAGAGAACTATCACCATCCAGTAAAGGGGCATCGCAAATTATAGTGAGAGCTTTGCAGGTATTAGCGAATTGGCTATCTCCCATTCCTTGCAGAGAATCAGAAAAGATGCCAGAGAGCTTAGCCATAGAAGATTCAGGTGGAAAATCTTCACTTGCGGTAAGGTCATCATTATCCTCATCATCCTTGTCACTTTCAGAATTTTCATGAGAAAGAATATTTGAAGGAGAAGAAGAACGGACTTTCCTTTTCTTTGAAGGAGGAGTAGTTGATTTTTCCCTGCGAAGAGCACCTTTGCCTTTATCACCAGTCTTCGCAACATCGGCAAGTTCTTCTATTTCAGCAATAATCTTCACACACAGATAAAAATAAGAAATGGAAGCAACAATATATTGTTTAAAATCATAAGAGAAAAATTTCTTACCTCATCTGTGTATGAGCGAAGAGCTAACAAGGTACTAGTCCTCCCAGTCATGTTATAACTATCTTTCAATTTTTGGATCTGTAGAATATCGCAAGGGTCAGCGAACAAAAGAATAAAAACAAATAAAGAAATATAGAGTGAGCAAAACTGTAAGAAAAATACCTCTTTCTACTTCTCGGGCCAAGAGAATACACAAGGTTGATAGGTAGCGAGATTCTCAGGAAGAATATTTGATCCAGCAATATAAGGCCCTCTTAGCATCAAGGGAAAAACACACCATTTATCATCTTTGGATTGGCGAGGAGTTGTGTTCTTACCAGAATGCCAATCAATATCTTGCATAAGTATTTTCGCTTCATCAATGTTATCTTTCCTTTTCAAACGAATACCTCAGCGAGTATTCTCTTTCTTCATGGAGATCAGTTCATAATTTTCAAAGAAGCTCGCTACTGTATATTTCTCAGCAATTATTTCTAAGTATGCGAATTTAGGATCCCTAAGTTCTTTGGAGTATAGAGATCCTTTACCAGCACCACGATTAGCGAACTCTAGCATCAGACGGATGCAATCCCCACTCAACTGGAAGATAGCTCGCGAAAATCCTGAATGAGCGAGAATTTCATAGAACAGAGAAATATCTGGGTCGTAAAGAGGAATGGGGAGACCTGCGAGAATTTTACCTAGCGAAATTATGATTGATTGATCATCACAATATTAATCAGAAAAAAAGTTTGATAGAAAGAATTGACTTGGCACTTTCACCAGGAATGGTAGAAAGTGTGAAACCTTTCTCTGCAAGATCTTTTTGGACGTCTTTTAAATTTTTCTCATGTTTATGGCCACTTGGAGGCATATTTGAATATAGAGTATGGGAATGAATAAAAAGTAAGAATATTGAAGAAGGAAGGATTGCGGTAACGGAATTTACGGAAGAACAATAGAGTTGCAGAGATGAGAGAATAAAAAGAGAAGAGAAAGTAAAAAAGGAAGTGAAAAGAAGAGTAAGAAGAATATATAAAGAAGATTTTTTACTCGAAGAAATAAACACCATTAAGACGAAAAGACATGAGCGGTTGAAAAGCAGCGGTTACAGAAGACGTGTCAAGAAACAGATGGAAGAAAGAATACGTGTGATAAATGCAGAATATGAAGAGATGAACAGCTGCGGCATTTCTCACATCATTCCCTACTTTGCATAGAAGATATGAGAAGAGTCAAGCTAGGATCAGAATCTCGCAACTGTAATATCTCAGCGAAATTATCAACAACACAACACAACAACGTCGCAGAACTATTTCAGAAACGATATAATAAACGACGTCAGCTAAAATCATGAGAAAGATGTGATGATCCTGCGAAAATTAGAGAGTTTGTAGATTAATATTTGTAAGGTTGCGAAAATGTCGCAAGCCATATTCGAAAATAAAGGACATAATAGTCGTTCAACTGTGAGGAAAGGGGGAGATCTTTTTTGAGAAAGAAATAAGTAAATAGGAGAGAGAAAGTCTAGAGCAGAGGTTATTCTTGATTCTTTTATCTTTTCTTGTAATAATATTCAAAGATTCATCAATAAAATTAAGATTGAAAATCTAAAAATGAGTTGAATATTAATGAAATCATATGAGGGGTGTAGTGTAAGATTTCCTGCAACTACAAATGGAAGTTCAAGCTTTAGTGTAATGTTTATGGTTAACCAGTTTGGAAACAAGCAAGTGTTTTTGAAAATCGTATGTGAAGATAATCTTGTCTGATTTATACAAATATATAAAACGAGATATGATTACCACCAACTACGATTATTGCACTCCTCGAATCCGTTTTTGCTCTCCTTCCAACAAAAATCATTTCTTTTTCTGTTGCCAAAACGGGGATAATTTTTTCATTTTTTTTAATCCCAGGTAATCTTAATGAACTTTTGTAGACAATAAACTGGAAGGAATCCTAATAATAAGCTGGGCTCCCACCGCTTTCTGAATAATAATGACTAATCTATGGAAAAAAATTACATTTCTTAGCATTAACGTCGAATCTAGACAAGTGATTATGTAATCTCCTTAATAAATCAACCAGATCATCCCCCAAATCACCAAGCGTCGTAAAAGTCAAAGCGCCAAAACCAGAGCCTTGTGCCAAACATTTGTCCAAATATTTATTATGCTTACGAGAAATTGAATTGTTCAACGCTAAACCATGCTGAAAAGAACGAACTCCTCCCCCAGTGAAAGGTGAAACCCCAGTGACATCCATACACACATCACGACCATTATCCCAATTATAAATAAGAACATCAACTGGCCACAAACCACTCTCCTTATTAGACATGAATCCCAACGCAACTTCCTTCCATTCCGGAACCCCAACTCGAAAAACAATTTCTGCATTGGATTCACGGACAAGATCATGTCGAAATTTGAGACCTGCCTCATTCGCACAATGCAAAGCATGGTCCCCAAAACAATCTATGTCCCTATTATAGGAAACACATACGCTATTATCAGAGAATAAGGGGATACCTAATCGAAAACTCGGCACAACACTAAATTGTCTCGTACCCACTCTCCGGTTAATCCCTTCAATAGGTAACGCCTTGATAACATCTTGAGCATGGCTAGTTTTGTTGTATTGCCACAACACACTATCCTGCGTAGTCATGGAAAATTTAGTGGGCATCTCCTTCATGACAACGTCAAAATATTTAACTGACAAGGTCTTCATAGGATGGGGGGCACAATGTTGGCACAAGGACCACACACACTCGAAAACAACTCAATAGCACGATGAAAACCAATGTCAACCTCCTGAAGAGATGTGTTACGAATAATAATGGACTGGAGAGGCTGAGTTTGAAAATGCGACGCTAAAAAGCAGTAGTGCACCACATCATCCATAAAATAGCACAACCCCTCCAAACCTAAGCGTCAAGGAAGCAATACATTGCTGCATCAAGCCCCAACCAGGACCATCATTCGTAACAATATGTCGCGGATGCTGAGACAGATGAGAGTCAAAAATAGCTTGAGACTCCATTAAGTATTCTGGCATGGTTGTCCTCATAGAAAAATATAACTTAGACACACTATCACAGCTTCTCAACAAATACAACTCGCACTGCAGGTCTTCCAATTTCTTCACTTCGTTCATCAATACAATAGTCTTAAGTACTCTAGACCGTACCAGATCACTGCAGAAATCACGATCTAGGCTAACCGGCCTACCCAACAGATTAACACCTCTCGCAGGTCTGCTAACTTAAGAAGGAAAGACACCATCACGAAGACAATCCAACGTTGGCCAAAAAAACCTCCCTCTTGGTAATATTAAGGTGAAGACCGAGTTTACCAACTTTAGACTGAATAGTATTAAAAGCTTTGGAAACCATTAAGGTGTCACCAATTATGGTTCCTGTTAGAGGGCTGCTCGGTTGAACTCTCAAGCGTTGCTATCTAAAGCTTGTTTGTCAAGTTTAGGTGATCAAAAATATAAGTCTTGATTTCTAGTCTACTTATATCTATGTCTCAGATTAGGATAAAATGTGTAGTTGAGCTTTAGACTTCACGACGTTCATCGATTGAAGACGAAGATCTACCAAGGAGATCTTGGAGGAACTTCATCAACAAAAGGTATGTGGAGACTAAAACTTATCTATCACTCAAAAGTATATTTTATTCTATCTCCTATTAAGACTAAGTCGTATATTTATATAGACTTTTACATTATACACACATTTGATATTTCGAGGTGAGTTTAACTCGCTTATATCTTTCTCGAAATATGTGTTGGAAAGATTTTTGCTTTAGCTACGTTCATCATTATTCTTGAAGAGTTAATTTGGAAACAATTTATTTGTTGGAAACTAAATAATGAGTCAAAAGATGATCATGTGAAAATTGCCTTGAAACATCTTACATGATTTGGGTGAGACAGTCATTTGACATAGACTCGGAATGTTTCATATTGATCATTCGATCACTTTAAAATTACTTATAAGCTAATAGTTTGTGTGAGACAGCTATCTTCGTCTTCTAAGGATGTTTCAATGATTGAAATGTGAGTTTAGATCAATTAACCATTGTCTGGATATAGCACAGTATGCATACCCTATGCAAACTGTTGTGGTATGATTGAGGTCCGGGAACCAAGTTTGCATACCAATATGCAAACATTTTTAACTGTCAAAGTCCGGGAACCAAGTTTGCATACCAGTATGCGAACGGTTTCACCTGAGTTCGGTCCGGAACAATAGTATGCATACCATTTTGCGAACTGTCGGACAAGATCAAAGTCCGGAACTTAAGTTTGCGTACCCGTTTGCAAACTGAGTTGGTTTAATTTATAAAATCGGTTAAGTATGATTTCATACTCATGAACAAATACATTAATAAATTAAGGAATGCAATCTTTGCAAACCGTGGCTAAATGTTCATGAATTGATTCTCTTGAATCAAATCCGATTTTGCTTCAAGTGTGTCTTGTATACTTCTATGAGAATATAAACAACTGAAAAGCTCTATGAGTAACACAATTAGATTCATTTGATTACATTGATCTAGAAGTGTTAGATGAATGTGGTTAAGACAAAAGTGTTCGTATGGCTTACTTCGATTAACTGTTATTGAGCCATCTCAATATACACGTTTAGGTACGGTTACCCATATCTAAATGAAGGTATATTTCATTTGTGTGTAACAAGCTAAGACCATCTAACGGTGGAGAGATATTTCTTTGGTTTTAAGCAAACTTAGCTTGAATCTTAAATCAGGTTTTCATCTAACAATGAATATTAAATGCTTTATTTTAAAGCTATCAAACCATGATTTGAAAACTATATAAGGGAGAACTCTAGAAACTGGGAAACCTAATACCCACACCTTCTGTGTGATACTAGTTGCGACTAGAGTCTATTCTCTTTTAACCTAGGTTTTTCCTAAAACCATTATAGGTTAGCGACTTAAAGACTTCATTCGGATTCTGAAGCCAGACCCAACTATTTTCTCTGTAGTTATGTGTTCTGATCTTACTTGTTCTATCGTATTGAGTACTATCTTCTCTAAGATTGGCTTAAGATTTATCTTCGATAGGTTAGATATAAAAAGTATTCACAAAGCTCTGCGTCTCATTCTTTGTGATTCCACGATAACTTGTTCTACTACCATATAGTTAAGTTATTATGAGGTGATTGATATTTCTATGTTGTTCTTCGGGAATATAAGAACGGATTATAAATTGGTTCCTGTTAACCTTGATTTATCAAAAGACGGAGTAAAAACTTCATAGGTTTATCTATCGAAATAGACTTTTCTGTGGGAGACATATTTGTTTATAAAGTCTTCGACTTTGGGTCGTAGCAACTATTAGTTGTGGGTGAGATCAGCTAAGGGAATCAAGTGCATAGAGTCATGCTGGGATTCAGAGGCGTAAGGAACGCGACTGTACCTTAATCGGTGTGAGACTTGGTTAGGGATCAACTACATTCCAGTCCGAAGTTAACTTGTGGTAGGCTAGTGTCTGTAGCGGCTTAATACGGTGTGGTGTTCAAATATGGACTAGGTCCCGGGGTTTTTCTGCATTTGTGGTTTCCTCGTTAACAAAACTTATGGTGTCTGTGTTATTTCTTTTTCGCATTATATTTGAAATACCACAGGTTGTGCGTAGTTCAATCAATTGGTAAATCCAACCTTTGGTTGTTGATCGAAATTGATTGACACTTGAACATTGGTCTTTGGTACCGTTCAAGTTGTTTCTCAAAATAATTAGGCTCATGGATTCCTATCTGTTTGATTTGATGATTACATTGAGAAACAGAGATAGAGCTCTTGGATATATTTCCTTGATTGAGTCTGACTGTCTAGTTTATTCTCTTGGAATTATATTGGAGTTAGTCCATACAGATTGCCGAACGAAATATTGAGTGTCGTTGTTAGACCCCCGCTTTTTCAGTTCCATCATCAAGGTACCACGCCTGAAGATCCAGATTTCATTGCTCAGCAATCATTTTGACCAACAAATACAGAGTGAGAGCAAAAAGGAGTGAACCGAGAGGGTCGCCCTGCTGAACTCCTCTAGTCGAAAAAAAGTGATGAATCATTGTAATATATCCTAGGGGAGACTAGTAAAAGATTTTCACCCACTTAGAGACGGATGAACACCGATTCCTAACCTCTTGCAGCATCGCAGTTCTGTCAACCAAATTGAAGGCGTTACTAAAGTCCACAAGCATCATCGTCATTGTAGAATCATTACCTTTCCCCAACAAAAGCTTGTTAACAGAATGCAAGATCGCTTCACCCCCACAAGGTACCCCAACATCATACTAGAAGTCCTCAAGATACGAGCACATCTTCTTCCCAACAGATTGTGCAGCTACTTTGGACACAAACTGTTTCCAAACTTTACCAACCGATATAGGCCAAATACCTCCATCTGGCTTGAGTAAGGGAGTAAGGGATGCAATGGCCACAAATTCCCCCAACTGTGGAGGGTATAAACCATCAATCCAGAGATTAACCACACCATTTATGGAAGACAATAAATCATCTGCAACATCCTCGACAGAGACATTAAGAGCATCCATTTTTATTTTTTTTGCTAAATCATTAAATTTTATTACTGAAAATGGGCTAAAACAGTTACAAAAGCTAGCAAGAGCTTTTTAAACTCAGATGTATGTACAAAATGAAACTAAAACTGAACTTTAAAGATATTACATTTTAGCAGAATCTAAAATACACTCCATCTTCATTTTCCACACCATCTAGGAAAAATGGTTTTGCATCATAATATTGAGTTTCACCTCTTTCCAATAAAACCCCTTTTTTTGCTAATGCATCTGCAGAGAAATTGATTTCTCTATATGAGTGTCTAAAACTGATTGAATTATTTTTTGGGGGGATTTTTTTTTTTTGATAAAAAGAGAGATTATATTAATTAAGGAATATAATACAAAAGATCTACAATTTAATTTTTTCTAAACACATTAGAAAGGATACTTTCTTTCTCAATTTGTTGCTGCATATGCTTCGAAACGTATTGTAAACTTCGTATTCTTGCTTCTTTAGCTATTGAATCAGCTGCTGCATTATAATCTCTGTCGATGAATTTTAGTCTGGCTTGAGGAAGTTTGTCAAGAATGGATATTGCTTCTTCTATTGAGTTCTATGCTGTCCAGTCGACTATCGCATCTTTTTTGTTAATGCAGCCAGATAGGATCTTACAATCCGTCGCAATAGTAACAGTAGAAAGGATATTGTTTTTTAGCCATTGTAACGCCTTTAAAACTGCTTTTTTTTTTTCTGCGTGTAATGCCGAAGAAGCCCAGTCTGAACCTGTAGAAATATGCATAAAAGTTTCTTGTTCTACATAATAAAGTATGAAAGCATATCCCATAGAGAAATTCTCTTTGTTAAAAGAGGCATCTGAGAAAATTATCCAGTATGATGTGAAATTGTTCCATCTATAATTATGAACCCCTTTATTTATATTCACTCCCTGTAAATTTTTCTTGTTGATCGGTTGAGCTTGAATAAAATTCTTAATTTGTTGGATCAAAGAGTATGGGTCTGGTCTCGTTTTCTGAAACAGAACTTCACATATATATTTCCAAAGAAACCACGTGACCGTTGCTATTTGGTCACTAATATTGGAGTATCTATTATTGGAAGTCCAGTTCTCAACCCACTCCACAATAGAATCTGTATTGATTTATGTGTTGACTGAAAATAAATCGCAGCCAAACCAAATAGCTCTAGAGAATGGGCATTTTCTGAATAAATGATCTTCTGTTTCCTCCTCTTGCATAACACATAGGGGACACTCTGAGGATATATCCGGATTGTGAGCTGCTAATCTCCTATTTGTTGGGAGCGCTTTTTGGATCAATTTCCAAATAAATAGTCTAATTATAGGGATTGAGTTAAGACTCCAAATTTTTTTCCATGGAAAGGTGATATCCTCTCTATCATTATTATTTTGACTGATCAGATAATTGTATATATTTTTCACTGTAAACACTCCCGAATTATGGTGTTCCCATCTGATTCTGTCTCTGCTATCTTTATTTGGAGTGATTGCTAAAAAAATTCCTTTTATTTCTGGCAAGAAATAGGCATCAATTTTTTCAATGTCCCAGTCACCATTAGAATTAAGAAGCTCATGGACCTTTTGTGGTAACTGGTCTTCCCTATTATTTGGCTGAGTTAAAGAATCTATACTAGGAATCCATTTGTCTTCCCAAATTCTTTCCCTTTCCCCATTTTTCACTTGCCACCTGTAATTTCCTTTTAGGATATTGAGGCCCTTTTGAATGCTTGTCCAGATCCACGAGAGTTCATAATTTCTTGTCGGGTGAAGAGGATTCGAGCCATGAAAATACTTTGCTTCTAACAATTTCACCCATAATTGATCTTTTTCTGACATCACTCTACTAGCTAATTTTGTTAAGAGAGCGATATTGAAATTATGGGGATTCTTAATTCCTAAACCACCCTGCGATTTTGGTTTGCACAGGCCTCTCCACGCTTTGATATATCCACCTTTTGATTTTGACTTATCTTTATTCCACCAAAAATCTCTCTGAATTTTGTCTTACTTGTCTAGAGTATCTTTTGGAAGAGCAAGTATTTGCATTTGGCAAGTTGGATAAGATTGAAGTATTGATTGAATTAAGACTGTTCTCCCCGCTTGAAAAAGCAACTTAGATTTCCACCCTTGCAAAGTATTATAGTATCGCTTTAGAAGGGGTTCAAAATTCTCATTTCTATTCTTATCAAAGAAAAGAGGTGTACCAAGATACCTGTCCTGCTTTGTCAACAATGAGACTTTAAGAATTTTTGCTATTTTCTTTACATGTTTTGGATGAATTTTTGGGCTGAAATAAATTCCCGACTTCTGAAGATTCACCATTTGACCCGTAATTTCCCCAAAATGAGATAAGATATCTAATAGGTTTTTGCCTCCCCTAAGTCTGCCCTGGTGAAAAGAAAACAGCCATCTGCGAAGAAGAGATGGGAAATAGTCGGGGCATGTTTGTTTATTTTAATTCCGGAAATTTTCTTTTCAGTTGTTGCCTTTTCAAGGAGCCTAGAAAGGACTTCCATGCAGATAAGAAAAAGGTAAGGGGATAAAGGGTCTCCTTGTCTCAGGCCTCTAGACGTGGAAAAGTTTGGGACTGGAGAACCATTAAACAGGATAGAGTAGGATGTTGTGGAGATGCATTGGGAGATGAGGTTAACCCATTGTTCATTAAACCCAAAAGAAGAAATAACATTTTTTATGAAACCCATTCCACTCTATCAAACGCTTTTGATAGATCAATCTTCAGAGCTAGATAACCTTTTTTCTTCTTAAAAGTTTTCATTGAGTGGATCAGCTCATGGGCTATAATGATATTGTCCGTTATTTGTCTTCCCGGGAGAAAGACGGATTGGTTTGGAGAGATTAGCTTATTTAGGATAGGTTTCAATCAGTTTGCTAGAATTTTGGATATGAGTTTATAGATTGCGTTGCTAAGGCTGATTGGTCGAAAATCCGCAGGGGTTTGGGGGGTTGAGATTTTGGGAATGAAAGTAATGAAAGAGTGGTTAAAATCTTTTTCCATAATCCCAGTCCTAAAAAAATCTTGAGTAGATTTAATTATGTGCGGGCCCAAAATGTCCCAATTTGCTTTTATGAATCCCGGTTGGAATCCATCTGGACCTGGGGCGCCCCAAGGGTTCATATTAGCGAGAGTTGACCAGATTTCATCGGAGGTGGGAATTTGGGTTAACACTGCATTTTCCGAATCCGAAACGCAGGGTTGAATAAATTCTCCTAAATCCACATTATAGTTTTGTATTTGAGAAGCACCAATTTGGTAAAAATGATTGATGAGAAGAGAATTGAGTTGATCACGATCTGAAATCCAGAGACCTGAAGGTTCTCTAAGGGAGTGAATAACATTTATCTTTTTCCTATTTGAAGCGGAAACATGGAAATATTCCGTGTTTTGGTCAAATTCCTTGAAGAATTTATCTCTAGATATTGGTGATAATAATCATTTTTTATTTTATACCACTTTCCTAGTTCAGCTTGAAGGTTTTTGAGAATATCAATTTTGGAGGAAATGTTTCCGGAATTGTGAATATTATCTATTTTCCTATTAAGGGTTTTAATATTTTTATGTATATTACCGAAAACATCAGAATTCCAATGGGATAGGTCCGAAGAGAGGGAAATGAATTTAGAGGCCAAGTTTTTGGGGCAAGAGCTGGAGGAGAGGGAGTTCCACGAAGCTTCAACTACTGATTTGAGAGTCAGCTGTGAAATCCAAGACCGAAGACATCTAAAAGGTTTCTTTAATCTTTTAGTTTCCAGATTTGTATCTAAGAGGATTGGAATGTAGTCAGACCCCACTCTAGTTAAATGACTTACCTTAGTATTTGGGAATAATTGTATCCATTGGTAAGATGTCATAGCTCTATCTATCCTCTCGCAAATATTCGCATCTCCGCTTCTGTTGTTTGACCATGTGAATGGGGCACCTTCATAACCTGCGTCTTGGAGTCCCAGAGAGTCCACTATCTGTCTTATTAGAGTTTTACTGCTCGAGCTTGTGCTATTACCAACCTGTTTTTCTGCTGGGTCCAAAATTATATTTAAATCGCCAATTAGGGTCCATGGTTTTTGTACTTGACTCGCTAAGCTCTGAATGTGCGACCATTGGATTATTTTTTTCTTCATCTTCTACTGCGCCATAGATACAGGTTAATTCAAACTCTTTATCATCATAATAGCCTTCAAAGTGGCAAACATTAAGCTGCGTTGAAGTTAATTTTAACTCTATGTTGTTATGCCAAGCAATTGCTAACCCCTTAGCAATTCCCACAGAAGGGATAATGAACCAATCAAAAAACTTCGATTTTTTAAAAATAAGGTCCATTTTCGCGAAAGACGCTTTAGTTTCTGAAAGAAAAACTATATCTGGTTTGAAAGAACTATACAGATGTTCAAGATGATCTTTAGTTAATGGGTTCCAATTCCCTGTACATTCCATGAGAGGATCCTCATGGCACAAAACAGAAACCAGAGAGAATAAAAAGATATGAGAGAAAGTCTACAGTTCAAAGAATTTAGGAGAAAACCAAAGAAAAGAGTTTGTGGAGACAAAAGAATAGAATTTGAATAACCCAGAATCAAAAGAATCCGAACTTTTGTGTAAAAGTACATGGATCTGAATTCCTAAAAAGTGCCAGTCAAGACTATAAAGAAATAGAGAGGTGGAGATTAAGAAAAAAAAAACAAGTAAATCCACTAACAAGGCACAGAGAAACCCCAAAACACTAACAAAGCACAGAGAAACCCCAAACCTGTATTATAGGGGAAGCCTTAAAATTCAGAGAAACAAGATAGTAAATTCAGTCCAAAAAGTGATCCACTACAGGCTAGTATTCAGAGTGCCAGAAAATGTATGAGTCTAAATACAAGCCAGCACAGAACAAAGAAGCTATACCAACTTGTAGATAGACAGGGCAACTAAGAGTTCAAGAAAGAAGATCACACAAAGATAACAAGGTGCAGATAAAATCAAATAAACTATAACTAATAATTAGACTAAAGCAGAATGAATTAACTGAACTGAAAAAAAACAGGCAAACTAACTATACAAAGACTGGAACAGAAGCAACTGAAAAGCAAACAACTAAACAACAAAATACATGACTGAAAGACAGAAGACTAAGCAAAAAATCACAAATGAAAAGGAGCTTGTGGGCTCTGATGGCTATATATCCATGGATTCTTAAGTGCTGCTGTTGTGTTGAGATCAATGATCAGGTAGACTATTCATCATTATTTCTATCTTGGGTGTGTCCATTTGAAGAATCACCATGAAACCACTGATGAGGATACTTCAATAATTGATTCCCATTTTCAGATTCTTCAACTTCTTTGATTACCAATTGTCTTGAGATGGAGGAGCCAGAGTTAATTCCAGTTCATCAACTCTAGGCCTTTTTGGTACTGGAAATGGATTGTCCCAGTGAAAATAGCTCTGCATCAAGCTCCAGTTCTAAAAATAAGATGTGTTCATATTGATGTTATGCTGCTGAGAAGAGGAGCCTTCATCCCAAGAGGCAGAAGCAGAGGTGAAAGGATTTCCAGGTCTATCTCTCTTTTGTATAACCTTCCACATATATGCATCTGGCCTAGGACCAACAGCAGTATGACCATAAACACGAGAACTAGGAACCACTTGATCCTCATTATTAGCTTCTGAATGGCTTGCCAATTGCCTTAATTCACTCTGATTTTCTTTGTTCTCTTCTAAATGAGAAATGTAATCATTGCAAGTTACCTCAGTTGTAGCTTGCTCCACAGAAGAGTCTAATAGGCTATCCTCAGAGAGTTCCATGTTGTCTTGGGCCATCACTGGTTGCATTTGCTCCTGCTGTAGGACTGCTTCTTGTTGCATTGCAAGTAAGAAAGCATCTGCATGAGCTTGATTTACCTCTGCTTGGTGTTGAGCTAACTCTGCTTGGAAGCAATTACTCATCTTGTGTCCAATCAGGTTGCAGTACTCACAAAAGTTGTAAGGAAAGTTGTGAAACTTAAAGTAAATTCTATTAACATATTCCAGTTCATTTTCTGCGTTGACAGTAAAAACAAGTCTTTGCCTGAACCTAATGTTTGCCCTGACAGTGATAGAGAATCTCCCATTACTTTTCCTCACTGGATATGAGAAAGATAAAATTTCCCCCATGCAAGCAAGGTATCTTCTGAGGTTCTCACTTGTGACTTGAGCTGGAAATAAATTACTAATGGTTATGAGGAACATTTCCAAAGTTGGGTGCCAGTCTTGCAGATCATCTGTAGCTTCCCATTTCTTAATACAAAATAAATCACCAAATACTCTTCTTGTTGCCAGATTAAGAACCATCTTCTTCTGCTTATCCTCTTCTTCTCTCTCAATAATAATTCTTCTTCTACCAAAACCCTCCTATTAATAAACCACTAATCATTAATTAATCATTATACTTACTAACTTATTTAACAATGATAAGTTTGGTATTAACACAAATACCTAGACAAGGAGTGGATTAGGTTTACTTCATAATAACATACTAAAACTGAAATGATGATTCCCCATGAAAAAGAGTTGGTGCCTAAAAAATCGTTTCTTATAAGGGTAGGGAAGACGGCCTCAGCACTTCATGGCCCACAAAAATGGAGCAAGTGGTGTGGTGCCCAAAAGATGATTCGCCGATTGCCTCATCTACTACCAGCAGATTCTCTGAGGTGATGATGACCTGAGGGGGTGGTTAAGCATACCTAGCTCATAAATTAATCTGCCCAGCCCACGATAGATAAACGCGTGTAATTTAAATTATGGAAGTAGCCGGGGTGTTACAGGCACGATGTGACGTTTTGTGTTGGAAAAAATTGGGTTTCACAAAGGATGAATGAATCAGAGAAGAAAGTGTTGCACTCCAAAACTTTCAAGGCTTGTATAAATTTCTTTTAGACAAATATTTCTACCCTCCCAATAACAATTGGCGATTACAACAGGTATGCGAAATATTGCCTTCAGGATACAATGAAAGCCCTGCAACGAAAACTGAATTCAAGGTTTGTACCCCTTGATTCAATCAAGAACACACAAAGAGATTTCTGATTTCTGATGATGCTTTTTGAAACAGAGAAAACAGATTGAATTTTCTTATATGTTTAAACGAAACTGGGAGAAGCTATTTATAAAGGGTTTTGCACCTGTTGGGAATAGGTTTTTATTCGCCAACAGGTTTCTATTCACGAAACGTCGGGTTCCTTCATCAACAGACATCAATGGTGTCTTTTGGATTCGAAATTTTCGAACAGGCTTTTATCGGCCAAATAAAACCGTCAGTTCAAAAAATTCTTCCGGGGGCGTTGCCCCCTTGAAACCCCCACCAGGGGCGGTCTCCCCTGGACCCCCACGACCTGACCTGTCAGGTCGACCACAGCCTGGGGGCGATGCCCCCCAGGACCCCCCTTTGGTAAGCGGTGTTGAAAATATTCCAACATTCTCCCCCTATTTTCAAAAACCATAAAACAAAGTTAAAACTTTTAAATCAGAGTGACTGCATCACCGAAGTGACTGCCTACGTACCCGAGTGGGATCAAGCCAACGTAGTTCAAGCACAATTGAGACTAAGCATCATCGTTGAAATCAACACATAAATGATAGGTATCTTTTGGATTTGAACCTTCACTTAGTGTAAGAAACTCAAAGCCTTATCGAGGTTCTATGGTGAAACCAGTCTTGAACCAAGTACCCCTTATGATAAAACCGGAGTCTCCACACATATTGATTTCATAAAATCATGTGTTCTGTAGCCAAGCACGTTAATGGCCATGTGCTTATATCCTTGTTCATGAGTCTTCTTTAGAGAACGGTCTTCTTCTCTTAGGAAACGGCCTTATTTCCATACTCATATAGGTAAGTCTCGAAGGTGTTTCTGCGATACACCTTTTACTAATCATAGACTCATTAAGGATTTACATCCATCCTATTTTCTTGCAGAAACCAGCACTAATAAGAAATGGGAAGTTTTTATATTAGTGCTCCATAATCTACTTCCATAACTTGTTGGTACCACATTGAACCTTGTTTATCCTTTTCAAAACATAGGTTGGGTTTCTGCTATGGGAGATCAAACTTCCTTCACAGACCTTAGTCCCATTTCTTTCCTTTTTATTGAAACCACTGAACTTGGTAGACTTTTCGTAAATGGGTCTGCCAAATTCCTCTTTGATTCAATAAAGTTAACCGTAACTACTCCCCTCTTGAGTAGTTGTCTAACCATGTAGTGTCTAAGACTTGCATGTCTAGACTTTCCATTATAAGTCTTATTAGAGACATTATAGATTGTAGATTGATTATCACAATTAATCAAGACCGCCGGAGTTGGCTTCTTCCAAAAAGGAATCTCCATAAGTAGGTTTCTAAGCCAATCTGCCTCCTTACATGCATCAGTTAAAGCTATCAATTCTGACAACATTGTCGAATCAGAAATACAAGTCTGCTTCTTGGAACTCCAAGACACAGCAGCACCCCCTAATGTAAAAATCCATCCAGAAGTTGACTTGGAATTTGATTCTACATTGTTCCAGTTAGCATCGCTGTACCCCTCTAGTGCAGCGGGATAGCCTTGGTAATGCAAACCAAAATTTATTGTTCCTTTCAAGTAAGCCATAACTCTTGAAACTGCTTTCCAGTGTTCATATCCTGGATTACTTGAGAAACGACATAATATTCCCACGGCTTGGGCTATGTCCGGTCTTGTGCAATGCATAGCGTACATAAGACTCCCAATAACACTAGAATACTCAAGTTGAGCATGAGTACGGCCGGTGTTCTTCATTAACTTGATAGTATGGTCTAAAGGAGTAGGTGCTGGATTGTCATCAAAGTGACCATATTTCTTGAGAAATTTCTCAATATAATGAGATTGAGTTAAAACCAACTCATCTCCCTTTCTTAGGATCTTAATTCCCAAGATTACATCAGCCTCTCCTAAATCCTTCATATCAAAGGCGATGCCCCCCAGGACCCCCCTTTGGTAAGCGGTGTTGAAAATATTCCAACATTTTGTTGTTGGGGAGAATATAACTAGCACTTTAGTGTACCATCCATTGACTTTGCTCTCTATATAAACCTTAATTTTACCAAAGTAATAATAACTCACTGATACAATTGTTTAGTCTTCGTATTCCTGAAATCTTTTTTCAGGCATGGAAGAAACTTACAAATCTCTACCTGCCCATGTAATTATTCTTCCAAGCCCAGGTATGGGTCATCTCATACCACTCACTGAGTTTGCTAAACGACTCGTTCATAATCATGGTATCTCAGTTACATTCATCATTCCAACTGAAAGTACTACTAGTTCTCCATCTGAAGCTCAGAAATCAGTTCTTGATTTTCTTCCAGGTTCTATCAATTGCATCTTTTTACCTCCGGTGAATTTAAGTGACCTTCCGAATGATGTCCCTATTGGTTCTCGGATTGTCTCAACAGTGACTCGTTCTCTCTCTTCTCTTTCTGACTCGCTTAAAATCATTACTTCCGGTCACCGTGTCGTTGCTCTTGTTGTTGATATTTTTGGTACAAGTGCTCTTGATGTTGCTAATGAGTTCAATATTACACCTTACATATTCTTTCCATCGACGGCTATGTGTTTATCTTTGTATTACCATTTACCCACGATAGACCAGGTCTACTCTTGTGAGTATATAGATGTACCTCATCCGATTCAGATTCCAGGTTGTGTACCAATCTGGGGGACCGATCTTATGAACCCACTTGAAGATAGGAAGTCAGAGGTTTATAAAAGACTTTTACAGTATTGGGAAGGCTTAATATGGCTGCAGGTATTTTGCTCAATACCTTTGAAGATCTCGAACCCGGTCCTATAAAGGCTTTGAATGGGATAACCCGCCAGTTTACCGATTGGACCACTTATTAGAACGGGTGTGAGCAATGATGGATACGGTCAGTCGGGTTGTTTGCAGTGGCTGGATAATCAGCCATTGTGTTCTGTTTTGTTCATCTCATTTGGTAGTGCAGGAACCCTCTCCAGTGAGCAACTAACTGAATTAGCCTTGGGGCTAGAAATGAGCGAACACAAGTTTTTGTGGGTTCTAAGAAGTCCTAATGATAAATCTGCAGAGGCAAATTACTTGAAATCGGAAACTGCTGCGGATCCTTTTGAATTCTTGCCAAAAGGGTTTTTGGATAGAACAAAAATGTCAGGTTTTGTTGTTTCTTCATGGGCACCACAAGTTCAAATCCTTAGCCATGAATCAACCGGCGGGTTCTTAACTCGTTGTGGATGGAATTCGATCCTTGAAAGTGTTATACATGGTGTCCCCTTAATTGCTTGGCCACTCTTTGCAGAGCAAAAAATGAATGCGGTGATGCTTACAGATGATTTGAAGGTAGCTTTAAGGCCGAGGGTAAACAATAATGGGATTATAAGGCGTGACGAGATTTCTAGGTGTGTTAAGGGAGTTATGGGAGGAGAAGGGCACAAACTTAGGAGCAGGATGGGAGATCTTAAAGGTGCTGCCGCCAGTTCGTTGTCTGAGGGTGGCTCGTCATGTAAATCGCTTGCGGAGGTGGCGAACAAGTGGAAAAATCATTAGATATAACTAACTTCTATCCAGCGAATGACGAATAATGAAGGGTCTGCCAACAAGGGAAGCAGTAGAACTTGCATTTACAAATGCAATAAGGTGATAATGATCCAGTACTATAAGTATGTACCTTCCAGAAAGCAATAAGGTGTTCCATTCACATTATGGAACAGGTCAATGTTGAAGTATAGCTTGTTTTCTTCTTTTTGTTGCTCCGTTATTTCTTTTGCTGCATTGCATCCTCTATGGACTGATGCGAAGCTAAGGTCCGGAAGTAAGAGCTGGTCTTTAAATATTGTTGGAACGTAGCCTTGAAAGACCGAACCAGCTGTAATAGCAGGATCTTTCGAGAGGGTGTGACAAATTCTATCCGAGGAGCAGGCTGAAGCTAAAGCTGCAAGAGAGACCATAAATTGGGTAAAGACTAGTTACTTGGAGACAGGGTCAATTTAGCTAATCCATTGCATTTTGGCTTGTGAATACATCCATCACTTGCTTATATAATTATTACATTAGCCGATCATACCAATGCCACTTGAATAAAGTATGTATAAGTTGTCACTGATCAAGAAAAAAAAAGAGGTACGTATAAGTTGTTGTAGTTGTAGGAAATCCCACGGCTACACCCCTTTAATAATATGTGAATCTAACTAAAAAATCACGATGAAGAACACTTAAAAGGTTTTATTAAGTTTAGAATTCAATAGAAAATGATAAGATAAAACCCTAACTTAAGAAACAAATAACTTTCTCTCTCCTCAAGTTCTATCTCCACTATCCAAAAGATCTCTCCTAATACAATGTTGGTTGGTCCTATATATAAGAGTTTACATAGTGGAGGACAGCTAATAAAGCCCCTATTTTCGGAGTTGACGTGTGTTGTTGTCGCATATGTATAACGGCTCTTCTCGCGCGTGCTCTCTTTCTTCGCACGACTCTTCACACTTCACTCGTGAGTAGGTGACGTCATCCGGTTCGTCATTTGGGATATGCTTAGTGCGATGGCGTTCGCTTTCTTGTGAGAAGGTCATCTGGCATGATAATTAAGTGCGATATTTTACCCCTACATTTTGCCTCTTCTCTTAGCGATCTTTTGCGGGAAGAAGAGCGATGAGAAAATCTTAAGTTACTCATTTTGTCGCACCTTCTCATATTATTTGCCGCACCTTCTTGTCTTTTCGTATTATCTCTAGCCGATAATCTTCCGGATTTTCAGTGTAACCGTTCACACGTTCTTATTTTTATACTTTCAACCGACACGTATTCCCTTCCACTTGCTTCAACAGGTCATCTTTTTTCTTATTTATTAATTTCTTCCGGAGAGAGAAATTATATTCTTTCTTCTTCTTCTTCATCGAGTTTCTTCACTTCGGAAAAGGTGTTCTTCATCCCATTCTTCTTGCAACTCCTGCTAGTGTTGATCTTCCATGGATCCTCTTCAAAGGTTTGTTTCTATTTCTTCTATTGCTTTCTCTATTGCTTCCATTATTTCTATTTTTTACCTTTATGCCGCCATTATTACTCTGCTGCTGTTTCTGTTATTACTCCAATTGTTATTCTGATCATTCCCATACTGGTGTTGTTGCAGTAAAGCTTCTTCCCCTAGTCCTCTCCGTATTACCGTCACAAACCCTAATCCTTCAAAAAAGTCTAAGAGTGATGAATCTCTCAAGAGGAAGGCTTCGCAGGACAAGGTAGTAAGAAACACTTTATTCCTTATAAACAATATTGTTGCTTCTGTTTCTTATCTGAGTTGTTTTGTGAAGGCTGGCACAAGCAAAGTTGGTCATGAGAAGAATCCTAAGAGAAGCAAGAATCCTCATGCGATCAATACCACCATGGTTTTGCCCAAATTCAAAAAGAAGTCTAACCCCGCAAAACAGCTTTCTTCTGGTGAGAGAGCTAGTATCTCCTCCAAGAGTGTTACTCCTCCTATACCAGCGAGTACTACCGCGCCTTTAGTATTCTCCACCTCTTCTGACGATGTTGCCCATGCTTTCTTAAAGGATATCGCTGCCTCAGCTTCTCTAAATTCCTCCTTATCTCAGAAAGAAATTTCTATTTTCAAGGATGTCGCATCGACAACTCAAACTATCCCTCCTTCTACTGAAGAAGTTTTTGCGTCAGTAGGAGATGTTTAATTTCTTCTTCTGCAACTATTCTTGTATCTGTGGGTTGCACAACTTCTTCAACAGCTATTCCCATTACTTCTTCCTTGAGTACTGTGGTGACTACTTTTCCTCTTCTCCGAACTACTTACTTCATCGATGGTGTTGTTTCTAGAGCGAGATCTCTACTTGATATAATCAAGGTCGCATGTTCATCTACCCGCGATCCTTCTCAACTCCGTCTGTGCGAGTCTCTTGTTAAGTTGTTGAGCGATTCCCCTCCTGATAAATTAGCTAGGAGAGAGATCTTCCCTCAAATGGACTCATCGGTTAATGCAGCTTCTGACTGTTTGGTAAATGTCTTATCCTTTTATTCTCTTGAATTTACCCTACTTTACCAGTCTTTGCTTACTAATCTTTTTCCTCTTGTTTAGGAGTCTCGCCGTCGCTTTATCCAAGTTGAAGGTTTTTCAGAGTCAAGTTCCCTCATTCAAGAACTTTGTCGTCAGAATGCTAAATTGAGAGACGGTGTTCATGCTGGAGAGACCTTAGCTGAGAGTCTTCGCAACAAGAATCAAGAGCTTAAAGGTGCGTCTTCTCGCCTTTTGGTTGTTTTTGTGATACTACCTTCCCCCCCCCTTTTGAATTTACTTAAATGTATTTCCTCGCATGTATTTTTCCCTTTTTTTCCTCTGTTCGCACACATATAAAGATTTAAACCAAAAGCGGGTCGCGAAGAGATATGAATACCAATTCTCCACTGAGGATGCACGTGTAGAAAATGAGAAGTTGTAGCACCAACAAGACCAACTAATTAACAATCACTCATACGTGCTTGATCAACTTGACAATTTGAGACACGAAAACCATAATCTTTCTAACCAAAACGATTCCCTGGGTTCCCAAATTTCCAATCTCTCGGGATTATTATATAGTGCTGATGTAAGGAATAAAACTCTATCAGATGAGAACCGCACCCTTACTAGAGAAAAACAATCCCTTTTGAGCGAGAAGACGATCTATACTCAACAGTATCTTGCTTTACGACGATCTTGTGATGAGAAGGAAGAATCTCTTCGCATTCTAAGGAATCAATATGACAGAGATACCAAAAAATTATCTTCTGAAAACAAAAAGATTATTAGGAATAAAATAAAGGTGGCCGTGGAAATGAATAAGCTTCGCGAAGAACACATACGACTAAAGGGATCTCATGATATTTTAAAGAAGGAAAATCTCTCCCTCGCTCAAGATGAAAAGAAAATTCGCTCCCATCTTAAAGGCTTGATAGGTGATTGGTGATTTTGATAAGTGTTTGGAGAATATGAAAAATAGTGGTCTCGCCTTATCTCAGTATTTGATTTCTCAGAAGGAAGGTAATCATGTCGAGCTGACTGCCTCAGTTTCCCCTTTGTTCATCTTAACTTTTTTATTTTATGCGATTTTATCGCTTTTGTATTAACCTAATTTTCTTCATCTTCGCAGTAGCTGAAAAGTCCAGTCAACTCACTATTCAGAAGTTAAGGTCTGACTTAGCCAAAGCCCATAAGGAACGCATGAGTATCTCTTCAAGACTTGCCGCTTCGCGTGACAGGGAAGAAACGAGATGCATATATCTTGAGAATTCTATTGAGGATCTATGTGAATAACGCAAAGAAAGATTCCACACGTGAAGCTCATCTCAAAGCTAAGTCTTATGCAGATGAACGCTTCCTTTGGAGGAGGTGGAATCTCTTGATGTTTCTGATAATGAAGCCATCCCTGAGCCTGATAGTGATTACGCTAATGAGAGTTGTGACGAAGAAGTTTCTTCTCCTGAAGATCAACCCAAGGAGAGTGAAGCTGGTAATGATCTTCCTCAGGATCCGAACCTTACTGTTGATAGTAGTCTTCTTGATGTTTCAAATCCTGAGACCGCTCCCCATGTTGAAGCTCCTGCTAAGACTTCTTCTCCAAGTGTCGCTCCTACTACTGAAGCCGAGGTTGATGTCGAAGTTCTCAAATCTCATGAAGATTTACTCAAGGATGATATTTAGTTTCTTTATAAGTTTGGACTTCTTTTTTGTTGTTTGGATTTCCTTCTACCTGTTTTATATTTCAAGAAGAACAAGTCTGTTTCTATGCAAGGTTATTTCTAAGTGTGCGAATAATACCTTATTTCTTTAACTCCCATACTTGCCTATGTTATTCGCATTTTAAGTAATAATCTTGTTTTCTTCTTTGTGCGAATTTACCTATGCGTTTCTTTATCTTCATTCCTGTGCAGGGAATTTAAATTTTGTTCCTGCGAAATGTTTGTTAACAGAAATGGTTTATGCGAATATAATCACCTTTGTACATATAATCTATAATCTTATTTAGATAGCCACTTTTATGTTTTAAATGATCATATTATACGTTGAACCAGGTCTCTGGGTTTGATAGTGAGATCTTATTGAGCCTCCCTAAGTAGAGGTCTTAATCAACCCCTCCTATTAATAGGACTTATCTTTTCCTCAGGATAATATTCTGGTCGTGCGATAGAGTCGCATGACGTCTTTATGCTTTCCCGTAGTGACCCATTGACCCTATTTTATCATCTTTCGTATTATTGCCTCTTCAGGATATATTAATGCATTAATACGACAAGTCTAATTACTCCCATGAGCAAAAGCCTTATGATATTAATGTCTTTGACACAATTCATCTCCCTGATGGAGGGTGCCGTCCTTATACCTCCCCCGATGGCCCCTTCAAGGAAGCGTACCCCTACCGGGTTAGGGTGGGCTCTTCCCATCCAGTGATGCAACAACCAGCTGTTTTCGCGGTCTTTTGTCCCTCTGCCGATATGGCTTATGGTTACAAGACCTCACCCTAGGTGGGGTTTCTTGAGGACCGAGTGTATCATAGCCAGGACTTGCCAAGAGCGGCGAGGTACGCTCCAGACGCCCCCGGCACTCTTGGCTCAACCGTGTACTGCGGCGCCCTGATCGAGTTTCTACACTCCATGATAGAGAACTTAGTACCTTAATCTTTCGACTAAGGAGTCTCTACTGGATATGCTTTTATTTCTCCCCCAATATCCATGACTCGGATTCCAGGGTTGGTATGGATTTCGCCCGAGCCATGCATTACTAGGTTTCCCTCAATTATGACGTGCGTTAGGGCTTATTTATATTGCCTCTTGCACATGTGCGAACTAGGGTGCACGCCACAATTGGATTCCTAGCCTCCCTAGTTAGAGGTTTTAAGTTTTATTGCCTCCTATTGAGGTCTTATTGTTGCCCCATTCTTCTGCTCATATATTCTTATGAAACATCATATATTCTTAAAACTGTTTTTCGCATATACATTGCCAATTTATTTCTCTTTCTTTAATTCGCACATACATTGATTTTTTCATTCTTGTCGCGCGCTTTATGGATAATACTTTTTTAGATATATCCTATTCCATGGGTGATCGAGTTTTCGCCCGGTATTCTTCCGTTCTGGATCCATCAACTCATATGCCCCATTTCCGACTATTCTTTTTATTATATATGGTCCATCCCATTTCTTCTCTAGATTTCCATCTCCTCCCTTTTGATAAGGTGGTATTTCTCTTAGCACTAGCTCCCCTGGTTGGAATTCTCTTTTCTTGGCACACTTGTTATATTCTCTCGCCAACCTGTTATGATAATTTTCCATATATTGCAGAGCGACTTCTCTGTTTTCCTCCAAGTCATCTATCTTTGCTAAGATTAAATCTGTATTTAAATTCTTCTCCAATGCCTCTCTCTTGGTGGTTGGTATGATGACTTCAGTTGGTAGTACTGCTTCTACTCCATATGTTAGACAGAAGGGGAACATCCCTGTAGCCTCTCTTCGTGTCGTTCTGTATTCCCACACTGCATTGTGCACTTGCTCGCACCATCCTTTATTGTTCCCTTCCAACTTCTTCTTCAATATGTCTGCTACTGTCTTGTTGGTTGCCTCAACATGCCCGTTGCTCTGAGGGTATAAAGGGGTAGATTTTCCACTTTGTATCTTGAATGCATTCAACAACATTTCTATGTTTTCGCCCTCAAACTGCTTTCCATTGTTTGAAACCAACTGCACCGGGATCCCAAATCTGCAGATTATGTTTTCGAATATACAGGTAAATATACCTTTATCTCGAATGTGTTGGACTGCCTTTACTTCTGCCCATTTTGTGAAGTAGTCCGCTGCGACAATTAAATATCTTCTCTGCCCTGTTCCGGGTATGAATGGCCCAACAATATCCAAGCCGCATTCTGCAAATGGTCATACGCTTGTTGATGAGTTCAGTTCTGATCCAGGTGCGTGTATTATTTTTCCATGCCTCTGACATTCCTCGCATCTTCTCGATATTTCTTTCGCATCCTGGTGCATATAAGGCCAATAATATCCTTGCATTCTTGTTCTGTAGGCTAGAGATCTCCCTCCACTATGGTTCCCTACATCTCCGTAGTGTACTACTTTCAAGATTTCCATTCCTTCTTTTCGCGTCAAGCATCTGAGAGATGGTCCAAGGAATGATTTTATGTAAAGCACCCCTTCTCTTAATTCGTAATTTGTCACACAGCTTTTTAACTTGTGCGCTTCTAGTCTGTTCCTTGGTACCTTCCCTTTCTCCAAGTATGAATGAAGTTGTGATCTCCAATCTTCTTCTTCATCAGCTTTTCCTTCCTCTGTGTTTTCCACGATCATGACATCTGCCTCTTCTTCTTCTTTCCTGATGGATGGAAAATAGAGTGTTTCAATCTTTATGTACCGTGTGGTAGGATCCACTATCATTGATGCGATGAATGCTAGGGAATCTACGAATCTATTGTCATTTCTGCATATATGTCTCCAGTTCACTTTCTCTATTTTTGACGAGAGCTCTGCGACAAGTCCTTTGTATTGTTGTAGAGATGGTTCATTCATGTTGTATATGCCTTGAATTTGTCTTATCACTAACTGTGAATCACTAGTTATTCTTATGTCATCTAACTTCATCTCCACTTCGAGTCTTAACGCATGTACCACTCCTTCATATTTTGTCCCATTATTAGTAGACGCGAACTCTAATCTGAATGTGTGCACCACTCTCGCTCCCTTTGGTGATATGATCATTATACCAATACCATTTCCTTCTCCATTGACTGATCCGTCCACGAATATTTCCCATCTCTTTGAGTTACGCTCTGTTAGAAGGTCTTTGGGATTTCCCTGCTCTTCATCTATGTCCATCATTTCTTCCACACCTTCATCTTCTTCCAACGGAAATTCTGTTAAGAAGTCCGCGATAACTTGTGATTTGGTGAGGACAATACTTCATATTTGACTTCGAACTGCCCCACTTGTGCATTCCATCTTTCTATTCTTCCCGACCTTTTGGAGTTTTTCATTACAGATTCAATTGGTACTTTGGTTAGCATTCTAATCTTGTGTGCCTGAAAATAGGTGCAAAGCTTTTGTGTTGCATAAACCAGTGCGAGGATGAGCTTTTCGATCTTTGCATAATTTTTCTCTGCAGCATTGTACGTTTTACTTATGTAATATATTGGCTTCTCGATCCCTTCATCTAGGCGAAGCAATACGACACTCAATGCATGCGGTGTGGAAGCTAGATATATCAATAAATCTTCTCCTGGTTCTGCTTTCTGTAAAATAGATAAATTCATCAGATAATCTTTTATACTTTGCAGCGATTTTTCGCATTCTGCCGTCCACTCGAACTTGGTTCTCTTCTTCAGGATGCTGAAAAAAATGCTTGCACTTATCCGATGAATGCGAAATGAATCACCCTAGTGAAGCCAGTAACCCATTTAATTTATGCACGTCTTTTACTGTCGCTGGTGTGGGCATGTCGCGGACTGCTTGTACCTTTTCTGGATCCACCTGTATTCCTTCTTTTGATACGATGTATCCTAGGAAATTTTCCTGAGGCTACTCCAAAGATGCATTTTGCTTGGTTTATTTTTATCTTGTATTGCCGCATCTGTTCAAATATTTCTCTCAAGTAGTCAACATGATCCTCAGCCTCTTTACTTTTACCAGCATATCATCCACGTATACTTCTAAAGTTGTATGTATCCACTTTGCGAATATCTTTTCCACCATTCTTTGATACGTTGCACCTGCATTTTTTAAACCAAATGGCATCCTTGTATAATAATATAATCCTCTTGGTGCGAAGAAAGCCGTGTGTTCTTGATTTTCCTCTGCTAATGGAATTTGATTGTAGCATTTATACCCATCCATCAGAGATAATCTGTCATTCCCAGACGCAACTTCCCCATTTGCGGTATATCTGGTAGTGGGAAACTATCCTTCGGACGTGCTTTGTTCAGATCGCTAAAATCGATGCAAATACGCATTCCACTGTTTTTCTTCGGTACCACCACCATGTTTGCTATCCATTCTGGGTACTTGGCTGGTCGGATTATTCCTGCGTCAAGCATCTTCTGTGGCTCAGCTTCTATTTGTGGATGGTATGTTGTTGGTATCTTTCTTATTCTTTGTTTGAATGGACGCACGTCCTTCCTGATGTCTAACCTATGACATGCGAATTTAGGATCTATACTTGCATTTCATCCATGTACCACGTGAACATATCTTTGTATTCCTTTAAAAGGTTTATCGTCTTTTCTTCCTCCTCTGCTGCCATCTTGGTCCCGATCTTTAATATCTTTGGTTCTTCAGTACCTACATTTATATCTTTTGTTGGCTCGACTGCGGTAAAATTCGCTTTAGGTTCACCTAGTGGGGATGGCTCTTTGATTTCTTTCACTGGTGCTCCTTCCTTATCTGGAATTTCTCTCGGTATTCCTTTGCCCTCCTTCGCTCGTACCATGTAGACTCTGATTTCTTCTTCTTTCTTGGACTCTTTAGCTTTTCTCCATATTTTTTATCGCTTTTTCGCTCGTCCCTCATAATTCTTGACGTCTATTTGACTGCAATCTTTCGCGCTATCTGTGTCACCTTTGATTTCTCCTATTCCATTTGGCATTGGGAAACAGATGCAATGATGTAGTGTTGACGCTGCGCCTTTGATGCCATGTACCCATGGTCTTCCTAAGAGCATGTTGTATGATGTTTCCACATCCACCACGCATAATGTTACATGTGTTTGTATCTCACCCAATGGTATATTCATGATTATCTCACCTTTTGGTTTTGTTACCGCTTTGTTAAATCCATGAATGTTATACGCAGAGGGCATTAAATCTGCGTGATCATATCCCATACTCCTGAATGCATGGTAAAATAAAAATATCTACCGAGTTCATGTATCCACAAAAGTTTTGTTTTTCGCCCATTCATCCACTAGTTTCGTGTCCGTTCCTTTTGCGCTTCTTTTCACAGGTACAGTGATGACCAATGGATCTGTTCGCCCAAAGTTTTCTTCTGGTATATCTGCTGCCGCGAATGTGATCTTTTGATTTTTCCATTCCTTCAAGGGAGAAATCTTCGCAACAGTCAGCATCCTCCTTCCTTCAAAATCACGCTTATGTATTTGGCCTGTAATTCCTGCATGAAAATCTGCAACATTCATAGGTGATTTCGTTATCATGTTGCACTGTAAACGTTTTATTCCCTCTTTTATTCTAACATTCTTTATCATCCCTGGCGATTTGTTTTGTTGATGCTGATTCCACATGTCTTTTTGTTGCTCTTTTTTCCTTATCTTATTCTCCTTCCTTCTACAGATCCTTTTCTCGTGCTCTTTCAATGTTCCTGAAATATAAACAAGATCTCCAAATTCCACTAAAATTCTTCTTTCAAATCTATAGGTTTTTGTCTTACAAATCGTGAACCGATGACTTTTGGAATGAGTTTAAAGATCATGAGCTTTTAAAACTCTCGGAAATAATCAAAATCTTTGTTCAAAAAACAAGAATAATAAGAAACTTTTTTGAAAAATCCCTTTAAAACTTTCACAAACATGTGTAATCCCTTCTCCGAGCTGTATTCTAGCGCCAAAATGTAGTTGCAGGAAATCCCACAACTACACCCCTTTAATAATATGTGAATCTAACTAAGAAATCATGATGAAGAACACTTAAAAGGTTTTTATTAAGTTTAGAAATCAATACAAAATGATAAGATAAAACCTTAACTTGAGAAACAAATAACTTTCTCTCTCCTCAAGTTCTATCTCCACTATCCAAAAGATCTCTCCTAATACAATGTTGGTTGGTCCTATATATAGGAGTTTACATAGTGGAGGACAGCTAATAAAGCCCTTATTTTCGGTTCTGACTTGCGTTGTTGTCGCATATGTATAACGGATCTTCTCGCGCGTGCTCTTTTTCTTCGCACGACTCTTCACACTTTACTCGTGAGTAGGTGACGTCATCCGGTTCGTCATTTGGGATATGCTTGGTGTGAGGGCGTTCGCTTCCTTGTGAGAAGGTCATCTCGCATGATAATTAAGTGTGCGATATTTTACCCATACATTTTGCCTCTTCTCTTAGCGATCTTTTGTGGGAAGAAGAGCGATGAGAAAATCTTAAGTTGCTCATTTTGTCGCACCTTCTCATATTATTTGCTGCACCTTCTTGTTTATTAATTTCTTTCGGAGAGAGAAATTATATTCTTTCTTCTTCTTCATCGAGTTTCTTCACTTCGGAAAAGGTGTTCTTCATCCAATTCTTCTTGCAACTCCTGCTAGTGTTGATCTTCCATGGATCCTCTTCAAAGGTTTGTTTCTATTTCTTATATTGCTTTCTCTATTGCTTCCATTATTTCTATTTTTACCTTTATGTCGCCATTATTACTCTGGTGTTGTTTCTGTTCTTACTCCAATTGTTATTCTGATCATTCCCGTACTGGTGTTGTTGGAGTAAAGCTTCTTCCCCTAGTCCTCTCCGTATTACCGTCACAAACCTTAATCCTTCACAAAAGTCCAAGAGTGATGAATCTCTCAAGAGGAAGGCTTCGCAGGAAAAGGTAGTAAGAAACACTTTATTCCTTATAAACAATATTGTTGCTTCTGTTTCTTATCTGAGTTGTTTTGTGAAGGCTGGCACAAGCAAAGTTGGTCATGAGAAGAATCCTAAGAGAAGCAAGAATCCTCATGCGATCAATACCACCATGGTTTTGCCCAAATTCAAAAAGAAGTCTAACCCCGCAAAACAGCTTTCTTCTGGTGAGAGAGCTAGTATCTCCTCCAAGAGTGTTACTCCTCATATACCAGCGAGTACTACCGCGCCTTTAGTATTCTACACCTCTTCTGACGATGCATCCCATGCTTCCTTAAAGGATATCGCTGCCTCAGCTTCTCTAAATTCCTCCTTATCTCAGAAAGAAATTTCTATTTTCAAGGATGTCGCATCGACAACTCAAACTATCCCTCCTTCTACTGAAGAAGTTTTCGCGTCAGTAGGAGATGTTTTAATTTCTTCTTCTGTGACTATTCCTGTATTTTTGGGTTGCACAACTTCTTCAACATCTATTCTCATTACTTCCTCCTTGAGTACTGTGGTGACTACTTTTCCTCTTCTCCCAACTACTTCCTCTATTTTGGGAGCCACCTCCCTTGATTTGCGTTCCTCTGATGGTGTTGTTTCTGGAGCGAGACCTCTACTTGATACAATCAAGGTCGCACGTTCATCTACCTGCGATCCTTCTCAACTCCGTCTGTGCGAGTCTCTTGTTAAGTTGTTGAGCGATTCCCCTCCTGATAAATTAGCTAGGAGCGAGATCTTCCCTCAAATAGACTCATCGGTTAATTCATCTTTTGACTGTAGTCGTCGGGGCTAATATGTTCTGAAATCCACTTGCTTATATGATTATGTTTTGAAGTACGTCATGGTAGTTATCTAGAACATTAAGTGGTCTTGTGAATAGCTAGTTATCTATGTTTTGTTTCCGCGACATATGTCTATATGCCTATACATGATCCATGAGTAAGTTCGGTGTATATGCTGGACGTCTACAGTTGGACGCGCTATTGTCTTTTGAATAATGAGTGGATTCTTCCATTGCTAATAGGGGGTAACAAATTCCTCGAGGTTGTACTAAACATAGGAATGTTACACCCTCAACCGGTTTGATTTTCTTTTTCTTTTTTTTTAAGCATGTATCTAATAATAAAACTAGGAGGAAATTAGACGAGGGTATTTAGTACCCATGGAGTCGCTGAGTACAATTTGACTAATGAAAGTTGGAATTGTATATTCCCAGATTTTGGTTCCAAGATTCCCCGAGTGGCTTCCATCCGCTGCGTGATTAGCAAGGTCGTCCGCCGCTTGGTTTCCTTTTCTGTAGTTGTGCTGGGTGGCTTTGTGTAGTATCTGATTAAAATGGTACTTTATTTCCTTTATCATTCTCTTTAAATACCAAGGTGGTGCTGTAGTGGAGGTGACAAAGTGCAGAAGAGTTTCAGAATCTGTGTCGAAAAGTACTTTCATCCATCGTCTATCTGTCGCAGTTCTTGTGGTCAGGAGCAACGACCAGGTTTCTGCTATTAAAGCAGTAGTAATTCCTAAAGGTTGTGCAAGAGCCATTATGACTTTTGCTTCCGAGTCTCTGCAGATGAAGCCTGTCCCCGTCAATCCGGGGTGTCCTCAACCGGTTTGATACCCTATTAGCAATTTTGAGATTCTTGATCAGTTTGGTATATGATTGATAGAAATATGCACCATCCATAATGTAAGTGTGTTCATTTTTGTTAGCTAAAAATTCTGGTGTGGTATGCACTCGGTGTCTAGTGTGTGAATATAGAATTGACATAGGTTATGCGAAAAGGAACAATATTGTTAAATTTTATTTGTTGCTTGTAATTGCCCGACTCCCATACATTATTATTACGGGGCTGATCGAGAGAGTGGTTGCCATTGATCACTTACATAAAACATCCATGTTTCACTATATAATTCAGATCAAATTTAATTTTAGAAAATAAGTAAGTTTAAGTTTTTCCTCTTACAATAATATCCTCCACGATTTTCACCCCCATTTTCTTTTAATTCCGGCAGTCTTTCTTAGTAAAATTTATATCACTACTCTATATCATAAAACATGTTTTTCACATTTTTTTTACCATCAGTAAAACCTGAATCTCTTTTGTTTTCAAAATTTTATTTTCTTGGACGAGACCTCTTTTTGAAACTCTATTTCATACTAACATCATTTTTCGGTGGAGATTACTTCTACTAGTAAAGCACGTGGTTGTAAAATCAGCGACACAAATTTTTTTCTCGAAACCTTTTATTAGCAGAAGTATCTCCATTAGAAAATGGTAAAAATGGTAATTAGTGTGAAATGGAGTTTCTGAGAGAGGTTTCGTCTATGAAAATTGTGTTTTAAAAGAGAAGGAGATTAATGCTTTTTATTGATGGAAAAAAGAAAGTGATAAAGGGGATTTTAAGAAAAAATAGCGATTTTAAGAAGAGAAAAAACAAAAAAAACAACACTTTTAATTAGTGCTGAATGCTTTATAATTTAAATTTGGCGTGTAAGCAGTCCTTTTTTTTCGGAAAATGGGTCATTTGTCCAAATATTATCGCGGTTCTAATGGACGAGTAAAAAATAGTTTGGGTGAAATGACCAAAAAAATTAGTAAGGATGAAATTGGTTTCATCCTAGCTCAAATTTAAAAAAT
Organism: Papaver somniferum; assembly: GCF_003573695.1. Classification (NCBI taxonomy): domain Eukaryota; kingdom Viridiplantae; phylum Streptophyta; class Magnoliopsida; order Ranunculales; family Papaveraceae; genus Papaver; species Papaver somniferum. The sequence continues at coordinate 130,638,640 of NC_039362.1, read as the reverse complement.
AGCAAGGATGAAACTGGATACATCCTGTGTAAATTAAAAATAAGAAAAAATATTTGAAAATGGGGACGATGAAACTGGTTACATCCTGCCTATTTTTACATTTTTGTCTGTCCATTTCACCCAGGAATTGTTGATTTTGGTCTTTTTAACCAATTTTGTGTTTTTTTTCTTTTAAAAGGCTAAAGCCGGACCCAGGTCCCTACCCAAATCCAGCAAGTTGGACTAGTCCCACTGCTAGACCCAACCCCGTCAAATCCCTCTGTACAACTAAATTAACTACAAACCTCTACGGTGGGGATCGAACCTCTGACTTCCTCCTTACTGGAGTTGATGGGATACCACTGAGCTATGCTCTTGGACCCGTGTAAGTAGCTTATTACAAAGAGATTGTGTAATTGAACTGTGGATGTTTTGGTATTGGTTAATGGCTACCCATACCTAGGATATGAGTGTGATGTTGACTGTATTTTGTTGTTTACTCATCAGCTGAAAATAAGGTTGCCAGTTTTTTTCTTTTGCATGAGATCGGAACTGTTCTTTCATGGACTCCCACCAGGTTGCAGCTTTCTTGTCCAATTGGAATGTGTCGTACGTTCTCTGCTTAAAGGCCCTGGAACAATCAAATTCCGCCAATAGCTTGTCCATCCGATTGCACCGCAGTTGGACCTTCCTCTATAGTCCAGTCCTTGCTGCAGGAGTCACATTCTACTCTCCTCCACGAGGCTCTGATATGACACTGCTGCGAGTGCCGCACTCACCGTTATAGGAAATATGACACTGCTGCGAGTGCCGCACTTACCGTTATAGGAATTATGATAGGAAAATTCTCCAAGGTGGTGTCAGGGAGAATTAACTATTATTTGTTCTTGCATTTCTATATAAACCTTAAGTTTACCAAAAAAATATGAATATAATATATAAAGCTCATTGATCCACTACTTTGTGCTCAGTTTTATCAAATTTCACCTTGTCTTCATATTTATCAGATCTTTGTTCGGGTATGGAGGAAACTTACCAATCTCTTCCTCCCCATGTAATTATTCTTCCAAGTCCAGGTATGGGTCATCTAATACCACTCACTGAGTTTGCTAAACGACTCGTTCTTAATCATGGTATCATAATTACATTCACCATTCCAACTGAGAGTATTAATTCTACATCTGAAGCTCAGAAATTAGTTCTTGATTCTCTTCCAGGTTCTATCAATTCCATATTTTTATCTCCTGTGAATTTAAGTGACATTCCGAATGATGTCCCTATTGGTTCCCGAATTGTTTCAACAGTGACTCGTTCCCTTTCTTCTCTTATCGAGTCGCTTAAAATCATTACTTCTAGTCATCGTGTTGTTGCTCTTGTTGTTGATATCTTTGGTACTAGTGCTCTTGATGTTGCTAACGAGTACAATATTACACCTTATATTTTCTTTCCATCAACAGCTATGTATTTGTCTTTGTTATACCATTTACCTGTTATGGACCAGGCTTACTCTTGTGAGTATAGAGATGTATCTCATCCAATTCAGATTCCAGGTTGTGTGCCAATCTGGGCCTGGGGGACCGATCTTCTGGATCTACTTCAAGATAGGAAGCCAGAAATTTATAACAGAAGTTTACAGTACTGGAGGAGGTTAAATATAGCTGCAGGTATTTTGCTCAATAGCTCTGAAGATCTCGAACCCGGTCCTATAAAGGCTTTGAATGGAAAAGAATGGGATAACCCGCCAGTTTACCCAATCGGACCACTTATTAGAACGGGTGTGAGCGATGATGGATACGATCAGTCTGGTTGTTTGCAGTGGTTGGATAATCAGCCAGTGTGTTCTGTTTTGTTCATCTCATTTGGTAGTGCAGGAACCCTCTCCAATGAGAAACTAACTGAATTAGCCTTGGGGCTAGAAATGAGTCAACACAAGTTCTTGTGGGTTCTAAGAAGCCCTACTGATACGTCTGCAGATGCAAATTACTTGAATTCCGAAAGCGTTGGGGATCCTTTTGAATTCTTACCAAAAGGGTTTTTGGATAGAACAAGAGTGTCAGGTCTTGTTGTTTCTTCATGGGCACCACAAGTGCGCATCCTTAGCCACAGATCAACTGGCGGGTTCTTAACTCATTGTGGATGGAATTCGACTCTTGAAAGTGTTATAAATGGTGTCCCCTTAATTGCTTGGCCACTCTTTGCTGAGCAAAAAATGAATGCGGTGATGCTTACAGATGATTTGAAGGTAGCTTTAAGGCCGAAAGTAAACAAAAATGGGATTATAGAGAGTGGTGAGATTTCTAGGTGTGTTAAGGGAGTTATGGGAGGAGAAGAAGGGCACAAGCTTAGGTGCAGGATGGGAGATCTTAAAGGTGCTGCTGCTAGTTCGTTGTCTGAGGGTGGCTCGTCGTTTAAGTCGCTTGCTGAGGTGGCAAACAAGTGGAAAAATCTTTAGATGTAATCTTTTACTATCCTGACGAAAAATAAAAGACCAGCCAAGGAGGGAAGCCAACTTGCGTTTACAAATGTATTAAGCCAACGGAGATTGCCGGCCAGGCCACGCTTCATCATTGAGCACAGAGCTTGTCCAAATAAACAGAGATGGTAAATCTTTATTACTTTCATAAATGTATATTTACAGTTGGAACTCAGGTGAAATACCCAAGAAATAAATCATGATTTAAACTATAAGATTTGTGAGTCTTTAACTTTCTAATAGACCTCTAAGACTTTGTAATCCTTCTGCAGAAATACTTCTTTTAATTGCAGATCTACTATTGTGCACTGCAACATCAACAGGTGGTTCCGAATGAAAACAAACGATTAGAACAGTCAAATTATCCATAGTTAAACCGTCCATTGCGCCTCGCTTGATTGCTTCTTCCACCATTTCTTTGCAACACAGCTTTACATCATTGTGCTCTTGAAGTCTTCTCCTCGCAAACTGTATTGCATTTTCGCTTCTAAATACATCCCAAAATCCATCGCTTGCTATGACTAAAAACTCATCGTCTTTTGTTAATGTTATCAGTTTAAGCTCAGGTTCTGCACTTAAAGGTCCGATTTGTTCTTCTCCGTTAGTTTCTTTCGATTTCAAACCTTTTATGTGCCAATCACCAAGCGCTCGAGTTATACCCAATTGACCATTCAGATATCCATCATCAATGTACCCTCCAAGGGATTCGATACGCTTCTGCTCCTTCACACAACATGGTCTGTGATCTTTAGACATTTCCACTGCTACCCCTAGTCTTGATAAAACTGCCCTGCAGTCTCCAACATTTGCTACGAGTAAAGACCTGCAATGTAATTTTCCAACAGTCAATATGTAGATTCGGTTTTAAGAGACACTGACATAACCACATTCGATTAGCAATGATATCTACAAACAATAAAGGAGTACACCTAATTGATATATATGTTGTTTACCAGCGGGGAACTAACCTTCCGAATATCATTGCGGTGAGTGCAGTTGTACCCGAAGACAAGGCTGACTGAAGAATGCAATTTCTTGCAAACCTCGCATCTGTTTCATTGAATGATCTTGTGACTACTTTCTCAAGTTCCAAAGGGAAATATGAATCCTCTACAATGAGGCGTGGTAAGTTGTCCCGAACAAAGTGCGCGGCATCTTTTCCTCCATGGCCATCAAATACCTGTGACAAATTCATGCCAGGTGCATTTTAGACTCAATTGAATTGGACGGCATCGATTTACATCTTTCGATTGAGTGCATACATACACAATTGTTCTCATTTCAAGCCTTTCTAATTGAGTAATGCAAAAAAGTATGATCAAATTGAAGAAACTTACACCAAAGAAAGAGATTCGTTCCTCCCCATCAAAAGAATTGCACCCAAATTTCTGAGCCAAATCACTTATGCAGACGGAAGTATCTTCCATATATTGTCGTCCTCCGATATCAGAACACTCACCGGATCGAATAACAGGTATAAAGTTTGGTAATTCATTCTGTTTACTGTCGATTACCACCTTGTTCTCAGAGATAGTCTCTAGCTGCTAAAACCCACAACAACATACACTCAGAACAATACAAGCAGGAAAATTGCAAGCTCAAATCACTGATTTGAAAACCCATACTTCAAATTTCAGTTCAAATCAGATCCAACTTACAAAAAATGGAAGGAAGTAAAAAACAACAAAAAGAACTTACAGGAGATGAAAGGTTGGTAAGTGATTGAATCCCAGGAGCAGAAATTTGAAGACTTTCCAAGTGAGTATTCATAAACCCATCATCAGAATCATCCAAAGGCCAGACCTTTTCTTTGTTCATTGTTTTTTCTTCTTCAACTTGTTCTTCTGAGTCTGTATTACACATAATAATGAAAATGAAAATGCAGGTTGGGAGGAGGAGGAGATGAAGAGGAATAAGAATAAAACTAGAAAATATTCTGAGGAATCTCTGTTTAAATCTTTTTTATCAGGTAAGAAAATGGAGACGTAATAATTTATTTAAGTATGTAGAAGAAATGAGAGAAAGAGATGAGTACAGCAAGTTGCAGTAAAGTCCAGATTTTTATTTTTTTTCTAAGCAAGGTATCGTTTGGTGGGGTATTCTGATGTCATGTTTTCATGTCTTTTTTGAGAAATATCGGTTAAAAGTTGGTACTTATGTAAAAAGGAAAGCCGAAATATCAAAAATGAGTTCACACTATGTGGCGGCTTAGATCCAGTGGTACCATTACGTTGACGCTGTCTCGACATTTTGATGCTAAATAGTAATTTTATTAACCAGCAACTATAGTTTAAGAGATTTACAATTTCATGTGTTATCAAAAACATTAGATTCCTGGATTTTTTGTTGCAATTTGGTAGATTTATGTTGGAGATTTTTTATCCTTACTTCTTTAGCTAAGTAGTCTACTGCTGAATTGTGTTTTTTTATTATAAATTTTATCTGAGTTCGAGGGAGATCTTTCAAAATTATCTTGGTCTCTTGTAGAGTGTTTTCGGCTGGCCAAGAGAAGCTTGTGCTCACCCTGTTGATATTGTCGACTAGTACTTTGCAATCGGAGACTATTGAAACGCTTGACAATATTTTTTCTTTTAACCAAGTAACTGCCTTTAATAAGGTTGTCGATTCTGCATCAAGAGCCGATGACGTCTTCTCCGAACCCGCTGAAATGTGCATAAATGACTCGTGGTCCACTGAGTAAAGAATAAAAACATAACCCATAAACATGTCTTCTTTCTTAAAAGAAGCGTCTATAAATATTATCCAATCTGTATTTAATCAGACCATTTGTAACTGACCGGATTCAATTTTTGGTTGTTAATTCCCTTTTGAATTGTTTTTGAGGGTATAGAGTGCAAATATCTGTTTATCTGGTCGATCAGTTTAATTGGGTCAGAAGTTATTTTCTCGAAGACTACCGAGCATCTGTATTTCCATATGAACCAAAGAATGGTGGCTATTTTTTCCACTAGGTTAACTGATTCTTTTTCCGAAATCCACCCTTTAATCCAATGATCAATCAAGTCAGTGTCTCCTGTCGAAATGAGCCTGTCAAGCGAGAACCTAAACCAGACAGCTCTAGCGAAAGGGCATGATCTAAAAAGATGATTGTCCGTTTCTTGAACTTGGGAATCACACATATGACAAATGTATGAGTTATGGTCTCCAAGTCGCACAGAGGTAGGAAGAGCTTTCTGAATTAATTTCCAAATAAATAATTTGATTCTTGGAATCACCTGAATTTGCCAAAAATTTTCCCATGGGAATTCAATCAGGATATTATTATCTTGAACTTGATTGATTAAGAAATTATAGATGTTTTTGGATGAGAAGTTTCCAGAATGATGATGTTTCCATCTCATTGTATCTTGTTCCTATATCCTTGGAGTTATGGCTTGTATTTTTCTTCTGTCACCTGAATTTACCAAATTTGCTAATTTTTTGGTTCGATGTTTAAATAAAAAGCAATTCGAAACTAGTTTCGATCAGTGTGTGAATTACGGATTTCAGTTTCATCTCGGCAGGGATCAGAAGGTGTTAACGGTTCTATCTCGGCGATATTTTGAGTGAAATTTCAGAAAATTTTGTTTTCGAATTTCACATTATTTAGCGAAACAGTTAATAAAGATATTATAATTAGACTAATTCGAACTTGCCTTTTATAGGACTTATTTTGGATTTAAAATGAACTCGCCTTGGTGGGATCTCTGCCATCTCGGCGAAATTTCAACTAGCTTCTAATCAATATCTCGTCTCGCAATAGTTGAGAGACTCATTTCGGCTAAGGATGAGATTTCGACCATCTCGACTGATATTAACTACAAAGGTTTATATTAAGGGTGTACATTGAAGTGGATAATTCGTATGCGAAATCCAAAACTACCACACAACAACCGAATTCAATTTGAAATCCAAACAAATGTCGTCTTTTTCACTTCAAGTTTTTATCGGGATACCAGAGTATATCCGATCCCGAATCATAAGAGAAAGAACAAGAAATTGTTAGAATTATTGCAAAAAAAATTGATCACCCATGATTAAAAAAGGGGATAAAAATAATTAAAAAAATGATGTTTTATAATAAAAAGAAAATTAAAAAAAAAAAGGAAAAAAAGATGGGAGATGTGGATATACATACACCTTGGGCATGGATGCTTTCATAAGTGTAAAAGATATATGAATCCATGTCGCTTATTAGTTACAGACAATTCAGACGTGGATATCTTCATATCCGCATTCTGGTAAAAAGAATCTAGAATTTCCGTGACTTCTAAGTTGATGTTATTCAGCTGTCACCAGCAAGGTTCTTTCACACCAATGGCTACGGATTATGCTAATGTTTCTTTAACAAGAAGCAATCTAGGTTAACAACTTACCCCAAACGTTTTTTGTGTTCTATGATTAAACAAGACATAAGGTTGTTGTCCACTTATTTCATTTCATTTATTTATTGTTGTGCAACTGGTCCACTGGATTTGATTTTATGATTATATGCTTTTTCTTTTAGCTATCAACAACCACACAAAGGAAACATAACTTTCCACAAGTGTCGTGTAAAGTGTGACTTCCAGCAGCAACCTAACTTAGCTGATTGTGGAGAGATCCTCCTAGTTATGTGGTGGTCCTCTAGGCTGTATCCTATGATATGTTGGGCTACATTTGAAGCCTTACTTACCAATGTCTCACTCACATTTGGCATTTTTTTTCTTTGATTACAACTCCCATGAATCTCATGGATTCAAATTGGCTTTGTTTGCATGTTTATGAAAATAACAATGAAAAGCAATTGAAACAAGCAGAAAAATCTATTGGATGTTTTGGAATTGGCAAGTTTCCAGAGAACAGGGACAAGAAGGAAAATAGATGATGTTGCTTGGGACAGTGATGTCATGGTGCTCTCTTGGGTTTGCACCCACGGGCAGGAGTTGCAACGTGAGATTTGTAAACAGAATCCACGAATTATGAAAGAAAGTTGGTCCAGAACCAAAACCAACAGGTATAATTGAGTTGCGTAATTTGGTTGGTTCGAGGATTATAGATAAATCTATCTTGGAGAACGTTGTCAACTCGTAGGAGTCCGATAACAGGGATGCACTAGGTTTTCTTTCGCTTCCTTCTGATTTTGCCTCTCCATACACCATATGTCAATGGGGAGTAGATGTTTTAGAGCAAGAGAATATCGGCATCTTTTTGGGGGTGGTGCATTTTAGCCACTAGGTGGACGCTCCCTCCATACATACATTCTATATATAAATTCTCTATATAAAAACAGAATTTTTTCGAGCGACGTGGTTAACCGGAGCTTCTGGTTCATTATGATCCCATCAAACTTTTTTAAAAGGAAATTTGTTTGACGTGGCCTAATGAAGAAAGTGAAAAATATATTCCGGTCCCAGCAGATTTTTTTAATAGAAAAGATATATTTTGTTGCCTAAAGCAATTATCTCAAAAAATAAAATGTTGCCAAAAATACATTATCAAGAAATAATCACATTTCACAGAAAAAATCAATCATGCATCAATCACATAATAAACCGCATAACTAATGAAGAAAAATATCCGATGACCAATGTCCGCTTACAATTCTTTTAATCATTTTTTCCAATTACAACTCTATTTTATCAATTAAAACTAAAAAAATAATTTCTTGATTACATTACATTCTACGAAGAAGATTACACTTCTGATGAGAATTGGAAAAAAAAAATAATAATAATCAAGATGGTTGCAGGTACTAACCTTTGAATCGGTCGTTGTGGTTTTCTTGCGAGCAAATTTTTTAGTGATCCTGTCCAACAATAAAATATACATAATTGTTAAAGCAAGGATTGAAATCTAACTCGAACCATAACAAAAAAACAAGCAATAACAAAAAAAGTGAACCTCATTTTCAATTTTCATATATTTTTCTTAAATTTTTTTCATACCATAAAATACGTCTAAAAATGGAAAATAAATTAATTATGGCAGATTTCTAAGTGGGTGATGTCTTGATATGTAATATATTTTTTATACAAAAATACTTGCCGCATCTAAAAGCGGTGATATGAGAATAATGTACAAATACGCCCCGGCTACGATGTGGTCGGGCCACATCCATTTTGTATGTGGCCACTCTTTATTTTTTGACACCTATTCAACCAAAAAACCTACCCCCTCCAAATCCCCTTAACTGTTTCACTTTTTGAGAAAAAGTTTGAAGTTAAAAATATAGAAAAGCAAAACAGTTAGGTAATAAAACAGTTTTCTAAATTTTTTCTTACTTTATATGAGGTGTCAGCATTTAAAGAGGGGCCACATACTTGAAGTATGTGGCCCGACCACATCGTAGTCGTACCGGTACAAATATATTTTCTAGCCAAAATTAGGAAAGTTTCGTAACTTTTAGAGTAATGTTTCCTACACCATAGATTTTTTTTCCCTAGATTAATATTTTTTCTGAAAATTCTGGGCTTGGATGTTTTCTATATAAAGCACTTGAACAAATGCAGGTCTCATCATTTACGTGCTGTTTTTTTTTCTTCTTCAAGGGTTTTGTATTGTTTTTTTTCAGTATTTTTAGCAATATATCCGTTGATGGTGTTTTCTGATCTGCATGTGTTGTTGTATCTCTTCTCACTGTATTGATGATAACTCAAGGCACGTGATGATGTTGTGTATTTATAAGGTGATAAATCTAATGTTTTGTTATGCAATATTTGTGTTTTGAGATTGTATTTTTGTTTATATTCTTAAGCTTTATGGCCATAATAATAACCACTGAATGTTTTATATTCTTTTTCTCTGATTTTGTTTTACAGTTGCAGGTGATAAGTCATCGCAATAAAGGTTTGTTTCTTATTTTTATGTGCAATAGTCTTTCTTTTACTGATTTTGCTTTGCAATTGTTGGTGATATAATCATGGCAGTGAAGGATGAAACAAAGAAATAGAATCACTTTTAGGGTCTTTTTACTTTTTTGTGTGTAGTGATCTTTGCAACTCTGTTTCTTATTTTTTTCCCTGTGGTTCCTATGATTTTAACCCAGCTATACGTTTTTTGTTGTTTTGTTGTTAAAGTGTGATCTATCAGATCATATAAACTCTATTAGCTAGGAAAGCATATTTTTTTTCTTTTACAGAAGTTTTATTTATTTGATTCTTTCGTTGATTTTATATTTTCGTCGTACCTCGCACCGAGGAATTACTTTATTCTATGATGAAACAAGAATAACAATGGAAGTCATGAGAAACCAATTCCCATAGGAGACCGATTAAAAAAAAAACTCTCATCGGAGCCAGAGAAACAAGATATTGTAAGGAGAAAGGTGTTTTTCTCACCACATGCATATTTTTCTTCTTAAAAGCTTTTGTAGATTTAATCTTACTATTTTTTTTCTCCATCTCACTTCTTTCTTGAATATCCTACTTCAAATTGTGAATACATAAGAGCAAATGTGTCGAAAAAGATTTATGCAGAAAAAATCAGGTAACTTGGTGTAATTTTGTTCATGGGCGAAATTGAGAGGCAGAGACGCGGGTTATATGCACAAGAGAAGGAACTTATTGTGGGGGTCGAGAAATGTCCTAAGCAAGGGCAGATTGTATGTTTTTCTTCAGTTTGAAGTTTGAATTACTTATTGGATCGTTTTCTTTACAGAAATTTGAGTTTTCACATGATCTGGTTTGCATGAAGTAACCGTCGAATCTTAAAGAGTTCCTAGCATGTTGGATTTTGTAATTTTTTGGTTTCTTATATGATGGGACATCTTATACCATTGCTATGATTCAGTTTAATGAGAAGTGTAATTGACTGGCAAATTACGTTGACAAGTATTTAAATTCCAATCAAAACACCCCTTTCAAATTTCACCATGATAACAAACCTCTCTTCTTCGTCATTTTCTGTTCAAGCATCAATGTAAAGACGTGTTTACTTTTAACTAAATTCAAGACAGTCTGTCCACACATCATCTGATGGTGTTAAACTCGGTTTTATTTTTGTTTGATTTTGTTGATAGTATGTATATGCAGCTGGTTCAGGTGTTCCAGATAGATCTATTAATGTATAGGAATCATTTTACGTATTCACAGAGATCTGCAATCCAATACCATTACCTGTTTGTGAAGCTACTATTAGCTTAGGTTGTGGATGTACTTTCCATGTAGATGGATAGCTTAGGTAGTATTACATTCGAAAATGTACGAAACAGTCCTAGTATTAGAACCCGATCCACAAAAGCATCCTACTGTTACAAACTATTAACAAAATGATCATACTTCTGTTAAAAAGGGAGTTAAGTGGTGACTCACAGTTAAATATGTTAATGAAATTACCTATATGTCCTTCATATTATCATTTCACACACATTTTTAACTTTTGCCTTCATTATAATTTTTTTTGACGGTGGTGCTATTTGTTGGTGGTGGTGGTGCTGCTTACATATCGTTACACCGCATTCAGGATCGTAAAATCACATTCAGGTTCGTTACACCGCATTCAGGATCGTTACACCGCATTCACCCAACGGGTTCACCGCTTCCCCTCCGGGCTTTAGCAGGTATTCTTAAGCTTCCACCACCACCACCACTGCTTCATCACCACCACTTCAACCAATTAGTTAACTAGGAAGGGTATTTTGAGGGAAGGTATATTTGGAAAAGATAACACCGTTTTATTCAAAAGTGTGAAATCGGATGGAAAAAGACCATTTTGTAAATGAATTACAAAGGTATGGTCATTTTGTGACCGAATTACAAAAATATGACCATTCTTTAATTGGCCCCATTACATTTAGGAGCTCAGAAAATATCAAAGTTTAAGGAGGTAATTAACCAGGTACATGTGCAGCGCTATCTCAAGTACTATCATAATTGAGAATAATAGATTGAGAATATCTGGATTGTAAATGAAAAGATTGATTTTTGGGTTAAAAACCCTTATTAACCTCTTAAAATCTTCAAGTTTTGTTTGATTTTTTTAATTGGATTACTTTGGTGACAAACTCCTACTTCTCAATAATGATATACAGTTACTTTTACTTCCTTAGTAATAGTAATTTTATTTGTTGACGCCGATGTAGTTTTAAAAGTGGTAGTAAAGTTCGTTCAACTCGGACTTGATAAGATTGGGTTCTAGACTTAAAATAAAAATAGAAAATATATATAAAAAAGGTTTGTCACAACGTCGAGAGAGACTGAGACTCAGGATTCCACCAAATTCCATTCATGTGATTCAAATAATAATTCCAATCAATTATAGATCAAATATTAAAAATATGGACTCTTATTCTTTGCCAAAAAGTAGATTTTTGAAAAGCAATGATTGTAAATCAAAAGCATGATGTATCAAAAATACATAGACCAAGCATACACCATCAAACGAAATCACACCCATTCAATAAAAATCGTAAATCGATTAAAAATCAATGCAAATAGTCATAAAAGAATTATTAGAATTACCACATGCGTGAAATAGGGCTTCCTCCGTCATCCCAGTGTTTGGGTTTAACTCCTCATATTAATCAATTGCTCAAAATACATGTTTATAGCCCAAAAGTTGATTAAAAGATGAAATAGTGCTAAAGCAGTGATTTTAAGACTGCCAGAAAGGGTCACAGAAGAACGATAAATTAAAAGTGCTGCTACGCTGTTTTTTTAAGACCGTCAGCCGCTGGTCGTTGTCACTGTTGAAGAACGACTGTCAGTGAGGGTTTGTTCTTCGTGTTCTTCAGCAGCAGCAGCAGCAGAAAAATATTTTGATCAAACTCTGATTTCTTCTTCTATGGCTCTCCTATGGTTCCCAAACTTTCGACCCCCCTTCTATATGACTCAACCAATCTATTTATATCAAAAAGGCCGATTAAATCTCTCCAAAATCTTCTCGAAATCTCCTCTTTTGTTTTCTTGGAAGTTACGGCAATAATCTTTTCTCTAAATTGTTCCACGCGTTTCTGAGCTTTCCCGATTGTCTCAAACTCTTCCTTAGATAGATATGTATCTTTGGAAAGATTTTTAGGTCTTTAGTCTCTCTGGAACTTCTAAAAATAATCTCAATAGGGTCTCGTGTATAACTCCACCTCTGTTTTGCTCCAAATCGATTTCTAGACCAATTCAATCCATTCCAGCGCCCATACCAAGCCTGTTATGCTTAATCACGTCCAGCCCAACAAATTCCAGCGATTGAATCTCTCTAAAACAACCGAGAAATTCGAACCAAGTTTCGCTCGTTGCTGCCATTTTTTCCCCGCCAATTTCAATTTTTGAACGTGAAGGGGAAAGGTTACCCCTTATCCAGTGGTCGTCCCTTATCCGCTTCCGGAGTCCGTATAACACTTGTCCCTTGGGTGCGTTTAGTAATTTTTCTGGGATGTTTTCAACACTTTTCTCGGGGTTCCTCCGGGATATTTCTGGGATGTCACTGGTACGTCTGCTACGGAGGTTCAAATGCCACGTTTTGAGCCAATTTCACCGCAAAAGCTTATTTCTCCAAAAATACCTACAGGGACATAAAAAGCCATAATAAATATAAAATCGAGCACTAATAATATATACAATTGAGATTATATAAGACACAAAAATGTGCCTATCAAATACCCCCAAACTTATTATTTGCTAGTCCTCGAGCAAATCAAATAGAAAATAAAATCCTAACTCACTGTCGCAGGCATCGTCGATTGCATGTAGCGTATGCAATAAGCCTTTAAACCCCTAGGTGGCCCTAGTGGCCGAGTTATAGTCTCGGGAGGTCTTACAAGAGATATACCCACAAAACCTGTACTCCAGACCTTAGCTATCTACACAGAACCTTGGAAGGCACTAAAGAATCTCCTTGGTTGGCATACTTATTGACTACAAGAGGAAGTACCCTGATGCGAAATTCCAATTGTTGTACACGAGTTTGCACTCAAGCATACTAAAATTCGTATAAAGTGACAGATCTCTACTCAGATAGTTGCACTATGGACATCAATATCTGGAGTCAAAAACTAATCACATGGATAGATCAAGAAGATGGATATAGAAAAACATAGATGGTTTTGATGTTTACTAAGTGAACGGCGTTTCCCATATCTGTCTGAAGGCCTCCGCCAAAATGAACCTATCCCAATGGATTGAGATACTAGTCTGACTAATATCAACACACTGGCATATACAAGGGAACCAGTGATCGATAATCCTAATTCTAGTTCAACACAACTGGCATATACAAGGGTACCAGTGGTCGACTTTATTCACTGAACATTTTTTTTCCAGCCTTTTCATTTCATTCAAATTTTTTTTCTCTTTTTTTTCATGGTATCTCAATCACTCTAATTCACCCTAGCATTGGTAACAACTTGAATCGTGAGCCCCACCTAATCACTTAGAGTAACATAGTTTAAAAACAAAATAAAATAAAAATAGAAGTGAAAAGGACTCAACGAGATATGGTGAAACTATCATGTTATTTCTAACACCTGAGCTCTGTGCTTTTATGAATAGACTCTTCTATATGTTTCCATCTAATCAGATTGGTTCCTCAACTCCTACAACCAAAATGCTTCCATCCACTTAGGTTGGTTAGTGATATCCTTAATATGCATAAATTTCTAGGCTCTGGAGTTTATTTAAAACAAAAAGTTTCTACCCCACCCCAAACTTAAATCTAACATTGTCCTCAATGTTTCGAATGAAAGAACAGTACCAAAAATATAAGTAACATGAGGAAATAGTAAAGAGAGAGTTCGGAAAGATAGTACCTGGGTGAAGTGAAACCAAAAACTGACAAAAATATTATACAACATAAAAATCACCTCGATGGTCAATCAAGGGTAAACAGGGTCCTCCATAGGGACCTCCTCAACATCACCTGTAGGAAAAGGCTCTAAAAAGGGCTTCAATCTCTGACCGTTAACCTTTGAAGAACTAGTACCATCTGATGTCTCAATCTCAATAGCGCCATGAGGAAAAACAGTACGGACCACAAAAGGACCGGTCCACCGAGAGCGCAGTTTCCCGGGGAATAGATGCAAACGAGTGTCATACAGAAGAACTTTTTGACCTGGAGAAAATGACTTCCGTAAAATATTCTTATCATGCACAAGTTTCATTTTGTTCTTATACTCCTTAGCACTATCGTATGCATCTCTACGAATGTCGTCCAACTCATTGAGCTGGAGCTTTCTGTGAGCTCCTGCCTTGTCAAGTGAAAAATTTAACTGCTTAATAGCCCAATAGACTCTATGCTCTAACTCAACAGGCAAGTGACATGCCTTGCAAAATACTAAACGGTAGGGTGACATTCCAATGGGTGTCTTGAACGCGGTACGGTAAGCCCATAAGGCATCAGTAAGCCTCGACGACCAGTCTTTCCTATTAGGATTAACTATTTTCTTTAAAATACGCTTAATTTCCCTATTGGAAACCTCTACCTGGCCGTTAGTCTGTGGGTGATACGGGGTAGCTACTTTGTGGGTAATACCATATTGTTTCATTAACAGAGCAAACGGTTTATTACAAAAGTGTGAACCCCCATCACTAATTATAGCTCGAGGTGTACCAAAACGTGTAAGTATATTCTCTTTCAAAAACTTAATTACGACCCTATGGTCATTTTTTTTACACGGAACCGCCTCAACCCACTTAGACACATAGTCTACAGCGACAAGTATGTAAAGATAACCTAAAGAATTAGGAAATGGACCCATAAAGTCAATGCCCCACACATCAAAGACCTCAATCACTAAAATAGGGTTCAAAGGCATCATATTTCTACGGGAAATGGTTCCTAACCTCTGGCAACGATCACAAGAAACACAGTGACTATGGGAGTCTTTAAACAATGAAGGCTAGTAAAATCCACATTGCAATATCTTAGCAGCAGTCTTCTTAGCACTAAAATGACCTCCACAAGCATGTTCATGACAAAAGGAGAGAATACTGGACTGGTCACTCTCAGGTACACATCTCCTAATAATCTGGTCGGGACCATACTTAAACAAATAAGGATCGTCCCAAAAGAAATGCTTAACCTCTGCTAAAAACCTAGAACGATCTTGTTTACCCCAATGTTGAGGGGTACGGCCAGTAACAAGATAATTCACTATATTTTCATACCAAGGTGATTGGGAAACAGAGAACAATTGTTCGTCAGGAAAGCTATCCCTTATAGAAAGGGCATCACTAGGGGAACTAACAACTAACCTGGATAAGTGGTCTGCTACTACATTTTCAGCACCCTTTTTGTCTCTAATGTCTGGAGAAAATTCTTGTAACAATAGGATCCACCTAATCAATCCAGGTTTGGTGTCCTTCTTAGACAAAAGGTATTTCAAAGCAGCATGATCGGTATAGATTACGATCTTAGAACCTAATAGGTAGGATCTAAAATTATCCAAGGCAAACACGATGGCTAGCAGTTCCTTCTCGGTAGTTGTATAGTTCATTTGGGCATCATTCAGAGTTTTTCTAGCATAGTAAATCACATGAAGTAATTTGTCTACTCGTTGACCTAACACAACGCCTATAGCATAATCTGAAGCATCACACATAATCTCAAAGGGTAAGTTCCAGTTGGGTCCCTGGACTATGGGAGCGGTAGTGAGTAAATTATTAAGCTTCTCAAAAGCCTCTAAACAAGCATCATCAAAGACAAACTTAACATCTTTTGCAAGCAAACTGCAAAGAGGTCTAGAATTCAAGCTAAAATCCTTAATGAATCGACGGTAAAAACCTGCATGCCCTAGTAATGACCTAATGTCTTTTACGGTTTTTGGAACCTGTAAAGTCTTAATAAGGTCAACTTTGGCTTTGTCTACCTCTATACCCTTTGAAGAAATGATGTTCCCTAAAACAATTCCTGATTTAACCATGAAATGGCATTTTTCCCAATTAAGCACTAAATTCTTTTCCTTACACCTAGTCAACACTAATGTCAAATGATGCAAGCACTCATCAAAAGATGAACCACACTGAAAAATCATCCATAAAGACCTCTAAAAACCGTTCTACCATATCAGAAAATATGCTCATCATACAACGCTGAAAAGTCGCAGGGGCATTACACAGCCCGAAAGGCATGCGTCTATACGCGAATGTACCAAAGGGACAGGTAAAAGTGGTTTTCTCTTGGTCTTCTGGGGCAATAACGATCTGATTATATCCGGAAAAGCCATCTAAAAAGCAATAGAAATTATATCCAGCTAATCTCTCTAGCATTTGGTCGATAAAAGGAAGGGGAAAGTGATCCTTCCTTGTGACCTTGTTCAATTTCCTATAGTCGATACAGACACGCCATCCCGTGGTCACTCGGGTTGGGATTAACTCATTATCCTCATTCTGGACTACAGTGATACCTGATTTCTTGGGAACAACCTGAACGGGGATGACCCACTTACTGTCTGAAATTGGGTAGATAATACCCGTATCTAAAAACTTAAGCACCTCTTTTCGAACTACTTCTTTCATGTTAGGGTTCAGACGATGTTGCATCTCCCTAGAAGGTTTGGAGTCTTCCTCTAAATAAATCTGATGCATACAAACGGTAGGACTAATACCCTTAATGCCTGTTATAGACCACCCTAAAGCTTTCTTATTATCTTGAAGTACTTTTACTAGCCTACTTTCCTGATAACTATCCAAGTCGGCAGCAATAATCACAGGTAAAGTCTCATATGGGCCTAAGAACACATACTTCAGGTTATCTGGTAGTGGTTTGAGGTCCAACTTAGGGGGCTCTTCTAAGGAAGGAACTGAGGTAGTCTCAGAAGCTGGTAATGGTTCGAACCTAGCTTTCCATCTATCAGTGTCTAACACAGGGGTAGAATCTAATAGAGCATTCACTTGTTCAATGGTACTATCATCGTCAAAATCTAAACCAAAATGGGATAGATAACTCTCTAATGGGTCTTCAGACAAGATGTTTGGTAATGACTCCTGAACTAAGGATTCTATCATATTCACCTCTTTAACACATGTGTCATCTAGCTCATAAGGTAGCTTACTGACATTAAAAATGTTCATTTCGATAGTCATATTACCAAAGGATAAATTCATCACACCATTTCGACAGTTTATGATCGCATTAGACGTAGCTAGGAATGGGCGACCTAAAATCACAGGTATCTGGTTCTCTGGGTCAGGGACAGGTTGGGTATCTAGGACCACGAAATCCACTGGATAAATAAACTTGTCGACCTCAATAAGAACATCCTCGATAACACCTCGAGGAATTTTGATGGACCTATCAGCTAACTGCAGTGTTATCTGAGTAGGTTTCATTTCACCAAGTCCTAGATGTAAGTACACATGGTACGGCAGTAAGTTCACACTGGCTCATAAGTCAAGTAAAGTTTTTTATACCCGGTGTTTACCTATTGTACAAGCAATGGTTGGGGACCCTGGGTCTTTGTACTTTGGAGTGGTAGTGTTCTGAATGATTGAACTTACATGACTAGCTAAAAAGGATTTCTTATGGACGCTAAGTTTTCGCTTCCGCGTACACATATCCTTAAGGAACTTGGCATAAGCAGGAATTTGCCTAATTGCATCTAATAAAGGAAGGTTTATGGTAACTTGCTTAAAAACCTCCAATATGTCATTAAAGTTCGATTCATTCTTTGTTGATGCTAATAGCTGGGGAGATGGGGCTCTAGGCACAGAATCAGACCTCTCAGGAACCGAATTGGCATCATCGGAAATTTTATCAGTCCCCTCAGTTAGTGGTCCTGAGGGATGAGATCCTGAGGGGTGAACTACAGTATGTTCACTATCGGGCATGGTTACCTGATTGTCTACTACTCTACCACTCCTAAGGGTTCTAATAGCATTCAATTGATTCGATGGTTTTGCACCTACTTCATGAACTCCTCTAGGGTTGGGGGTAGTCTGACTAGGGAGCCTTCCTTTATCTCTCTCACTTAAGGTCTTAGCTGTTTGGCCGAATTGAAGTTCTAGCTTAGCAAGGCTCTGAGCATTAGTTTGAAAGTTCTGTTTGGTTTCCTGTTGAAAACTAATTTGGCTCTGTGCTAACATATCCTGAGTTTTTGCTAACATCTTAATAGATTCCTCTAAGCTAGTCGTTTTGTTTTCTGGGCCTAATGAATTCTTAGTGTAACCAAAACCTGGGGGAGCATTAGAATTACTAAACTGACCATGACTCTGGCCCTTAGACCATGAAAGGTTCAGATGGTTTCTCCAACCAGGATTATAGGTTTCTGAATATGGGTCAAACTTCTGACGGTTATCATACCTAGTGTTATTATAGAGAGCATTGGCTTGCTCTTCATTATTCTGGCCTTCCCAAAAAAGCTCCAATCTACCACTAGTGTGACCCACTTCTAAAGCTTTTAACCTTTTCGTTATAGCAACAATTTTGGCATCTGATTCAGAGCTTCCTTCTACCCTATTAACGTTTCCTCTGCCTAGAAAAATTATTTTCTGGGGTACCCTATTGCTTTTCCACTGTTGGGTCTTTTCGGCGATTTCATGCAAATATGTCATCGCATCATCAACTGTTTGGTTTTCAAACCCACCTGTACACATGGACTCTACTGTAGTTGTGGTGGGATAATCTAAACCCTCATAAAGGATCTGAACTAACCTAACCTTTTCTAAACCATGATGAGGACATTGGGCTAATAAATCATTGAACCTTTCCAAATACCTATACAAAGATTCTCCCTCCTGTTGTGTAAACGTGTAGATTTGCGTCCTAATAGACGAGGTTTTGTGCCTAGGGAAAAACTTGTTCAAAAAGGCAGATGTAAGTTGTTCATAGGTTTCAATTGATTCGGAAGCCAAACTATACATCCACGACTTGGCTTTATCTTTTAAGGAAAGGGGGAATAACCTGAGTTTTAAAGCATCATCATCAAGGTTTCTAATTTTCAGGGTACTACAAATTTCCTCAAAGTCCCTAACATGGAAATAGGGGTTTTCATTTTATTTTCCTAAAAAGATTGGCAGCAACTGTAAGGTTCCAGACTTAAGTTCATAATTTGCTTCAGTTTCAGGTAACCTGACACACGAGGGACGAGTAGTCCTAGTAGGATTCAACAAGGCTTTCAAAGTTTCCATTTCTGGTGCTATTGGACTATCAGGGATTCTTTCCTCAAACGGACGTTCAAAAACGAAATCTTCACGAATCATACTTTCTAAATTGAGGTAATCAAGACGCTTAGAACTACTAGGTTTCTCTTTCACAAATCTACCTAGGGCATCTCTTTTACGTTCAGGCATGCAACAGAATAAGGTAGGTAATGTTATGCAAACACAAAATAAGGCTGACTCAACAAAATCAAACCTAAATTTCTAGCAAACAAAAAGCATGATGGCTCCACTTAGATTGTTTCTAGACCAGCTTCTATTCTTTCGAAAAGGAACTCGTTACAATTTAAGCAAACCCCTCTGGAATCAATCCGAGTCAAAGTAAGTTGAATCGAGGCGAGGGAAGCTTAGTGGATCTTTGATAGCCAAGGCCTCACCGGTTACAAGGCGGCGCAGTCACGCATTCAACTCACAGAAACCTTCAAGAACTTCGAAGTATGCTCAAAAGAGTAACCAATATTCTTCGAACGACTTTCCTATTAAGCTCGTTACCCTATAGGTCTCGTTCTAGTCAAAATTTTAGGCTTAGGTTCGCGTTTGGTTTCGTTTTCCTAAGGCGGGCAAGAAGAGAACGGTGATGAAATCCGAACCCTTATCTTGTATGGCCAGTCCTTGCCCTTTACTAGGAAATTAAAGCAGCCGTTTTCAAGTCCTCAGCATATATGCAAACGAAGGAATACAGTAAACCCGCTGACAGGGGATTCGCGGGTGTTTCGAAAAACTTACCTCCCGTACTAGACGGGCGAAGAACCGCTGAAGTCGATTCGGGCCACGACTCCTATGTCATGTACGAACCCGAGGGGCCAAGGCGATATCGTAATCACCGTCCTTCTCTGCACACAGTTTATATTTAAACCAACCCTTCCTTAGTGTTTTAAAAAAAATAATAATGTCCAAAGTCCAATGTCCAAGTGTCCAAAAAAGAAAAGAAAAATACAAAAACAACAAACCCTAATACAGTTCTCTCTCTCTTTTTTTTTATAAAGAAAAATAAACAAACCCTAAAAAAATAAAAAAAATAAAAAAATAAAAAATCTAAAAAGAAATTGTCTTCTTCTCCGTTCTTTTCGCTCCAAGTCTTTATGCTTTAAGTTCCAGTCTTTACGAAATCACCAAACTCCTTGGCTCAATTCGCTTTATGATCCAAACCTGTAGACAAAAGATAAATACCCAAAAACGTAAAAAAGAACAAAAATAATAAAAACCTAAAAAATAAAAATAAAAGAAAACGAAGTCTAAAAACCCTAAAAGAAAATCCGCGTCCGCGGCGCCAAAAATTGATGTAGTTTTGAAAGTGGTAGTAAAGTTCGTTCAACTCGGACTTGATAAGATTGGGTTCTAGACTTAAAATAAAAATAGAAAATATATATACAAAAGGTTTGTCACAACGTCGAGAGAGACTGAGACTCAGGATTCCACCAAATTCCATTCATGTGATTCAAATAATAATTCCAATCAATTATAGATCAAATATCAAAAATATGGACTCTATTCTTTGCCAAAAAGTAGATTTTTGAAAAGCAATGATTGTAAATCAAAAGCATGATGTATCAAAAATACATAGACCAAGCATACACCATCAAACGAAATCACACCCATTCAATAAAAATCGTAAATCGATTAAAAATCAATGCAAATAGTCATAAAAGAATTATTATAATTACCACATGCATGAAATAGGGCTTCCTCCGTCATCCCAGTGTTTGGGTTTAGCTCCTTATATTAATCAATTGCTCAAAATACATGTTTATATCCCAAAAGTTGATTAAAAGATGAAATAGTGCTAAAGCAGTGAGTTTAAGAGTGCCAGAAAGGGTCACAGAAGAACGATAAATTAAAAGTGTTGTTACGCTGTTGTTTTAAGACCGTCAGCCGCTGGTCGTTGTCACTATTGAAGAACGACTGTCAGTGAAGGTCTGTTCTTCGTGTTCTTCAGCAGCAGCAGCAGCAGAAAAATATTTTGATCAAACTCTGATTTCTTCTTCTATGGCTCTCCTAAAGTTCCCAAACTTTCGACCCCCCTTCTATATGACCCAACCAATCTATTTATATCAAAAAGGCCGATTAAATCTCTCCAAAATCTTCTCGAAATCTCCTCTTTTGTTTTCTTGGAAGTTACGGCAATAATCTTTTCTCTAAATTGTTCCACGCGTTTCTGAGCTTTCCCGATTGTCTCAAACTCTTCCTTAGATAGATATGTATCTTTGGAAAGATTTTTAGGTCTTTAGTCTCTCTAGAATTTCTAAAAATAATCTCAATAGGGTCTCGTGTATAACTCCACCTCTGTTTTGCTCCAAATCGATTTCTAGACCAATTCAATCCATTCCAGCGCCCATACCAAGCCTGTTATGCTTAATCACGTCCAGCCCAACAAATTCCAGCGATTGAATCTCTCTAAAACAGCCGAGAAATTCGAACCAAGTTTCGCTCGTTGCTGCCATTTTTTTCCCGCCAATTTCAGTTTTTGAACGTGAAGGGGAAAGGTTACCCCTTATCCAGTGGTCGCCCCTTATCCGCTTCTGGAGTCCGTATAACACTTGTCCCTTGGGTGCGTTTAGTAATTTTTCTGGGATGTTTTCAACACTTTTCTCGGGGTTCCTCTGGGGTATTTCTGGGATGTCACTGGTACGTCTGCTACGGAGGTTCAAATGCCACGTTTTGAGCCAATTTCGCCGCAAAAGCTTATTTCTCCAAAAATACCTACAGGGACATAAAAATCCATAATAAATATAGAATCGAGCACTAATAATATATACAATTGAGATTATATAAGACACAAAAATGTGCCTATCAGAAGCCAACTGTTTTCTTTTTCTTTTGATGGGTATACATTTTTTTGATCCGGATGATGCATGATTTACTTACTGACATTAGGGGTGAGCAAAAAGTCTGGAACCGCGGATTTCACCCGTATCCGTCCGTAAAATTACGGACGAAACCTAATCTACAAGATTTATGGACCGGACACGGATGGGATTCTCAAATACGCACTTTTAACAGTTTGGTTGCGGTTGGACTTTGAAATCCACGGTTTCACCCGCACCCTTCCTCACTTAAATACCAATGTTAGAATACTAATGTTAGTATGCCTTCTTTAAAATTAATACAACAGATCACTGAATAATCTGAGATGGCACTTGTCGTGAACAGATTGGACCCTAGCATCAACATCAGACAGATCTCGTAGCCAACATTAGTTATTACTAATTGCACTAGATGGCACTTGTCACGAATAGCCTAACTGGTTCAAATTCTACCACTACTCAGTGAGTAATTTGGTATCAGTTTTATTATAAAAAATGAAAGAAAACTGGATTACTATAGCCAGAAATAACTGAAAATTTAAAGAAGGAATAGTAACATTAGTATTCGTGAGCACAAGATTGTAGAAATGAGGAGATGGAGATACGTATTATTGTTATTCCTCACTCAAATCAATCTTGAACGTAAAGCGAAACGATGATTGATTACTTGGTATTTTGTAGAATTATGTATTGTTTAATGTAGGAATTACTGGCTAGTCCAGTTCTAGCAGACCCAGTTAATGGCTAGTCCACCCGTGAAAAAGATTTACTCTCTAGTCCAAAAATTTTGTGGAGACTATAAAGTGTATTTTATAAATTTCTAAAACATCCTTCCAAGTCTAATTAGTATCAACACATGTAAATGTTACTAGTAGTATGTTACTACATACTAGTAATATCAATACGGTGATACTACATATTAATATGTATTGTACTAGTAGCAACAAAAATATCTTATTGTTACTAGTAAATTATGTAACTACTTTACTATACTAAACTAGTATACTAGTATAGTATACTAGTAAACTAGTAGTAACTAGTACTAGTAGTAAAATATGTAGTATCAATACATAATAATTTTTTTTGATATGTAGTATCAATACATAACATACTACATATCAAACATACTACATATCAATATATAATATAACACTACATATCAAACATACTATATGTCAATATGTAGTATCAATACATAACATACTACATATCAATATGTAGTATCAATACATAACATATTACTACTAGTATACTAGTAGTAACTAGTATATTACATACTACATACTAGTTACTACTAGTTACTACTAGTATACTAGTATAGTAGTAACTAGTATACTAGTAGTAACTAGTATACTACATATGTAATATGTAGTAAAATATGTATTATTATACGTAATGTTATATATTAGGGTTAGTAGAGTAATTTTACTCTTTTCAAAACTTTTTTGGATTGGGGAATAAATATTTTTTGGCGCTGGACTAGCCAGTAATCCGGATCGGGTTTTCTGTACTAAACAGTAAATCCCTCTTGTTTAATTTGTTTTTTATTTTATTTTGTTGACTATATCCGCGGTTAATCCGCATCTGGTCCGTATCATCCGTTGATCCGCAGATGTTAAATCCGCGGATGATTGAGCCGGTCGCGGTTGGATTTTTCAAATCCGCAACTTTGACGGATTGGACGCGGGTGATCCCTAATCCGCATCCGTCCGTCTCTTGCACGCCCCTAACTGACATGAGAGAACTATGATTTTGAGCAGAATGGGCCCATATACTATTTTAGTATTCCTCCATTTATGGAGCGTGATGCTTACAGAAGAACAACAAGAGCATTTCCACTAGCCTTACCAGAAATCTTTTTCATCATAACCTATATTGGATACAAGGGTTGAAGCCAATAACTTGAAGCTTCTCCAAAACACTATTTGCAATCCTATATATACTGCGTGGTGGTTTCTCAAGGCATGTATAATCAAATGGAACAGGAAAATGTAAGCATCTCTATTGGTACTCGCAATAATAGGTCCATTTGTAATATCACCAAATCTGTAACAAAATTAAAGGGAATGGTTCTTGCATTGGAACATATTGGGTAAGCAGAAACTTCGTGGCAATATATGAGAAATTCTAATCTGATGAGCCAAGTTTGAGCTGTATTATATTTTTCTACCAATGTTGTTGATTCCTGATTATAATTTTACTGATTTTCTTCCTAAAATTTGTTGCAGAAGCAGCACCGAAGATCCACATGAGAGCAATGAGTGTTAATGGCTTCATCATTTATCATTTGAAGTCTTGGGTCTGAATTCTTGATAATTTATTACACGTAGCCAAATTATCTTGCATACGGATATTTTAGGTTGATATCTCTCTAAAACTATTATACATCTTACACGAAAAATTGACTACGACTGGACTTCAATTTAGTATATCTAAGTTGTTGTCTACCATTGAATTCACCCTTTAGCGGTGATATGTGCATACATAACTTGGTTATACTGTATTTCCAAAGAAATATACATAGGTTGGGAAGGCAAGCATGCAAGGAGTTCAGCCAACTCAAAAGATGGTATCCACCTTGGTCCATTAGTCATGAACATAATTTCGTACATTCCGATATCCTCCACCCAGTTCGTAGTGGTGGTCCTGTATCCTCCATCATATGGTGAAAGACTTAAACAAGGAGGTATTAGAGGAGGTGAATGCATTTTGAAGTTAAAACTAGGGGTGCACATATCCTACCCTTACCCGCCACCCTATTCTACCCGTCACAATTTTTATCCATATCCTATCCTACCCGATAATTGACGGGTAGGGTGACGGTTAAACTTTATCTTATCCGTCGTCAAATGGGTAGGGTGACCGATAAAACCCGAAATTATCCTACCCTACCCGTTTACCCGCCTGATATATTTAAAAGACCAAATAATCCCTATCCTTTCTTCTGTCTCGTGTCCATTGTACCGTTATTTTAAAACAAACAAGGGGTAAAATGTTAACTCCATTGAATTTCAAGACCTGTAATTTTAGTTTAATAATCCATCTTTAAGAAAAATGAAAGACAACAAAAGCTGGCAGAAAGATGTGTGATTTAAGAAAACGAAGAAGGAACAAGATCGAAGACTTGCCTGCTGATTGCCCATATCTTCGTATCCAATGTTCACTTCGTTTGCCAAGATTTATGAAATATAAGTGCATGAGAAAAGCAGAAATAACATGAAAGAAACAATACCATTTATCAGAAGAAAAACGTCAATGAGAAAGAATGATAAGCTTTCATGATTTTCCAATTTAATAAAAGAGTTCACTCAGAGCAGTTGATGGATAAGATATGAAGCAATTGTGATAGGACGATAATCTGTTTTCCCTTGAACTTCGCTGAAGAGTATCTAGCCTTTGCAAGTAGTTTCAACTGATGAAAAAGAGAAAGATTCCATCAAACTTTGGGAGAATTGATATCAGCAACAAGTTATACGAAAATGATTGCAATATCAGCGATAGAAAGGTGAAGGTCATCTATTGTAAGACTTATCCTAATTGTATCTTCACACTCTTCACTGTAAAAAAAATAACAGAACGTAAGAGGGATTGTATAATAGAAAGTAGGAACCAGAACATAGAAGGGGGAAAAAACACGATTATACCCGCTACGCTATCCTACCCGACCCGCCAAATAATGGGTCGGATAGGGTCTTATCCGTTTAATAGTGGGTAGGGTGGCGGGTAAAAAATTTCTTACCCGCCATTTAGCGGGTAGGGTGGCGAAATAGGTCATATCCTATCCACCCTACCCGTTGTGCAGCCCTAGTTAAAACCCGATATTTAGAAGTCTTTGGCCTTCATTTAGTTGTCAAATTTGAAGTTTTGCACATTTTATGTATGACTGTGTTGAATGTTGTTCACCTTTTGCTTATTCCAAGTTCAGGGTAGTCTTAGAGTAACCAGGTGATAAATATTAATATCACTTTCCATGGTACATAGACTAAGAAGTTGTTTACTTTAAGAATACCAAGCTATTTTTAATTGGTTCCAACATGAGGGCATCTATCTTGGATGCAATCAATATCAATGTAATTTATTTTTCCATCTCGCGTATTTTAGAACCATCGAGTTTTATTGAGTTCTAAAATTCATGCATGGAAAAACACTCTTGTGTGAAGGAATGGTATTACATGAATTGTTGCAAATGTAATAGGAAAATCGTACGCAACGATCATCGGTTATATTTTGTTGGATGTAAATCTTTTGCGTCGTCAACTAAACCATTGTACATATAATAAAATGCTTAACATAAAAAAAAAAGAGGTGCGATTTACCAAGACAAATAGGAAATAAAAGAATGATCAAAAGAATGCTAAGAACACGAAACAAAAGAATGATCAAATTGCATTGTCTTCGTTGGAACTTATTTGCTAAGGCAATTTTTGTTCATTTTATTTTCTTACACACTAACTAAAAATTGTTCATTTTATTTTCTTGCAAATATTGATTATTTTATCTGTAAGAGAGTATTATACTTAATGCTTTGTTACACATTTTTATAACAGAGGTTCAATATTCCATAACCGAAAAATAGACCCATGCATCGCACGGGTGAAAAACTAGTACTTTGATAGTAATACACCCCGAACTTGTTTGTATAAGTGGTTATTAGGTTGGTTTTAAATTAAATTAGGTTAAAGCTAAATTAGTCATTTCCACATTTTAGGACACCCCTTATAATTGTAGGATAGATATTCTTATCACATATTAGTCCCCCACCAAAATGGAGTAGTTCTCAAAAAAACGGTTCTTTATTTTTATACTAACCGGATCGAGTATTGGTAAATTGATTGGGCGTTACGAACATTTAAGCGGATCCAGAAGCTAGGGGAGATAAAAACAATGCAAAGTTATCCTAATACCTTGTTCAAATCCTAATTAAAAGTAGCCTTTCGAGTTTATCAAAATCATTTTATTTCATTTTCCTTCTAAGTTCTAACCCTAACGCCCAGATCACTCTTTCCTCTCTCTCCATCGTTTTCAAAAAAAGAAAAAAACTCATTAATTAGTTCATCTTTAGATGTTAATTTGAAAAATTCTATCGTTCATTAATCTTATCAAACATGTATCATATGAAACAACCTACTAGAAAACCTGTTGGTGATACTCAAATTGGAAAAAGGTAATGCAAATGCAAGAAAAAAACAATGAGTTGGTGAAGAAAAAATCTTTGAAAGTGAAGAACCAAGAAATTGTAAGAATGAGAAAGTAAGGCTAACCCCTATGGGCTAGATTGGAGCGTTAGATTGGCCAAAAAATATTGCAAATCAAGAAAAAAGTGTTGGACAAAAGTTAACAGTGATAGTTGATAGTTCTCTCACCTAGCAAGTGCTCGCAGTCCAACTATCAGCGAGATTGAAACGCTGAACCGTTCGGCGTTCAAAAAGTGACATAAACGCCGAACCATTCGGCGCTCTATATATTTTACTAATTTTTTAGAGAGAATGTGATGGAGAGAGAAGAAAAAGAGGGAGAGAGAGAGGAAAAAAAGAGGGAGAACGTGATAGAGGGAGGAAAAAAAGGGAGAGAGAGAGGAAAAAATTGGAGAGAGAGAGGAAAAAGGTGGAGAGAAAGATAATGATTAGTTTTTTAAAAAATAAAATTATATAGCGCCGAACCATTCGGCGTTTAGCGCTGTTTTATTCGGCGTTTTGCTGCTAGATTAGCAATACCATAGGACTTAGGAGGTTGTCCAGGCTGACGTGGATGGCAAATCTAGCAGCTAGGTATCTATCCCATAGGACAAAGCCTAAGTGATGACATAAACTCAATTTACTATTTTATTTTATTGTTTGAATGACATATTAGGTCTGTTAAATTGCAATTATACAGTCGTCATGGTATCTCTTTACCTACCATGACGACTTTTCATGTTTATTTTTGGTACTCACGGTTGTATGATGAATAATATGACGAGTTTCAAAACATTTTCATCACTGAAAGTAACACTGGAAGGGTCGTCATGATCTTCATCCCTAAATCTTGACGACTAGTGATATAGTATGAACACGACTAATAACTGCCATAAAACAAGTTTTCGTGTGTTGGATTTTGTTATTAGTTATCATGGTTTTGAAAAAAATAACTTGATGACTAACAGAAAGTGGTCAATTTTTTGCATTTTCGATCATGATGACTAATAACTGCCAAAAAATCTACAAACAAATTTAGGAATCGGCTGAGTTGGGCTCTGTGAATCGGCGATCAACTCAAACCCTTTTTTTCTCTCTGTTCTTCCTTCTTCAAGGCCAACAACAACATTAATTCAGGTGTTTCTCTTCATAATTTCAATGATTGGTATCGATTTTCTCATCTCAATTTTATTAGGGATCGGCTAAGTTGGGCTCTGTAAATCGGCGATCAACTCAAACCCTTTTTCTCTCTCCGTTCTTTCTTCTTCAAGGTCAACAACAACATTAATTCAGGTGTTTCTCTTCATAATTTCAATGATTGGTGTTTCGATTTTCTCATCTCAATTTTATTAGGGATCTCTGTGTAGTTTTTTCTCTTTTTGTGGTGATTAAATATGAGTTTTGTGGAAAATATCGATGGATCTGAAATAAATCCATCGATAGTTGACCTTTCAAAAAAAATTGATAATCATCCTTCTGTTAATTTGATAGATGATCAGGATAATGATAGATATGGATCTTGGAGATTCTCTTTAATAGGTCGACTTGATCTCCTTCATCTTAAATTCTCTGAGGCAAGTTCTATTTTGAGAAAACAATGGAGTTTAAAGGGTCATGTCAACTGATTCCATTAAGGAAAGGCTTTTTTACTATCAAATGAGATAATGAAGAAGATAAAAACTATATCAAATCTGGTAATTGGGAAGTTCTTGATCAAATTCTTCAAATTAGAAATTGGATTCCTAACTTTAGATCAGAATATCAGCGTACTTCTAAGGCAGTGATTTGGGTTCAATTTCCTGGTTTGAGTTTGGAATATTGAGATGAAAAAACGCTCTTTACTATTAGTAGAGCCATTGGGAATCCAATCAAGGTTGATGCAACAACCTTAAATTACCAGACTGGTTTCTATGCTAAAGTTCTTGTTGAAGTAGATTTAGCAAAACCAATCCCAAATAAACTATGGATCATCACTAGATCTGGAGCCTTTTCTCAGGGGGTTACTCTCATTAACCTACCTAAATTTTGTAACAAATGCAAGATTGTTGGACATCTTTTAAGTGAATGCAGATTTAATAAACAGAACTCAGTAAATGAACATGTCATTCACAATCCTACTTCTCCAAAAATACACAATGGAATTGCATCATCTAAGATGGCCACTCAGGTTCCGAGTACTTCATCTCCAGCAATGCAAGGTTCTGAGCAACCACAAGCTTCATTGACACAATCCTTAATGCCACACAATCAGTGAATTCAGAGATTCCTTCTCCTTTTATTGTGCAATCTACACTTGTGGAGACCTTGATCACCCCCCAAAAGGAAGGTACTTCTCTTAACCTTGATTCTGGTATTCCCTTGAATACTAACAAGTTTGAAATGCTTCAAGACACTAATGATGATGATTCTTCTTCTGAAGATGGTGAAATTAAAGAGGTTAGTACCTCTAGTCTGTTGGAATTTGGTACTATTTCTCAACATGTTACCATTGTACCCAATATTGAAAAATTTATTCCTATCGCTCCTGAGATTGGAACATCTAGTAAGGTGGTTGGAGCTTCTAAGAAAAACCTCCTCCAAAGCCTCCTAAATCTATTGCCACTAGGAAGACCAGTAGAGAAGTTTTAAAATATGTGGTTGAAAAAGGGGGATTATCTCCCCCCTCTCATCCTCCCCTCCCCACATGAAAGTAATTTTTTGGAATCTTAGAGGCCTTAAAAGACAAAAGGCCAAAGATAAACTTTATTCTTTAGTCAGTTCAAATAATTCTCCTCTGGTTTGGGTTGTAGAACCTAAAATTAAATTTAAGAAAAATATTATTAAACTTCCTGGTATGAATTACAAGATTATTCATAATGCTTCTGATGATAACAATAAAGCTAATATTTGGTTGCTCTGAAACTGTACAATTAGTTCTCCCTCAGTTATTGCTTCTTCTAGGCAATGTATTACTGTTGAAATAAGTGGAGTTTTGGTTACTGGAGTTCATGCTAATTCATTTACTGTCAATAGAAGAGAATTATGGTAAGATTTATGTGATATTAGTTTATTAAATAAGCCTTGGCTTTTATTGGGTGATTTCAACTCTGTTTTATCTGTGGATGAGAAGAAAGGTGGTAGAAGTCCTCTGTATTCTGCTATGAGAGACTTTCAGGATTGTGTCAACTTCTGTGGCCTTATTCAAGCACCAAAAACTTGCCTTGAATTTTCTTGGTGTAATGGTAGAGTTGGTTCAAAAAGGATTCTTTGTAACTTGGACAGAGCTTTCTTTAACTTGAAATGGCTAGATTTTTTCAATGGTTGGCATTATCATGTGGGTACTAGGGGTATTTCTGATCATGCTATCTTATTGGTTCTGATACTATAATTCCTAGAGTTACAAACATTCCTTTTAGATTCCAGAAGATGTGGCTCTCTCATCCTTCTTTTATGCAAGTGGTGTTAAATTCCTAGAATGAAGAATTAGTTGGAAATCCTATTTTTATTTTTATGAATAAACTTAAAAGGCTCAAAAAGATTTTAAAAGTCTGGAATTGGGAGGTTTTTGGTGATGTGAAAATCAATCTTACAACTGCTGAAGAAAAAGTTATGGCAGCTACTTTAGCATCTGATAATATTCCTTCTGATATTAATCTGCTAGACAAGTTGGTAACGGCTAGAGGTGAATATGATATTGCTGCAAACAACTATCATACTTTTATGAGAGATAAAGCTAGACAAAAATGGATTCAATAGGGTGATATTAATTCTAATTTTTTTCATACAAGTATTAAATTGAGACAGCAACAAAATTCCATTGTTGAAATTGAAGACAGTTCTAGTAATATTATTTCTAATCAACAGGGTATTTCTAATGTATTAATTGATTACTTTAGTAAGAAGTTTGAATACCAGCCTACCCAAATTAATGATTCTATCTTTGATGTTGTTCATCATATTCTTTGTAGGATCAGAATCTCGCAGCAATAATGCCTCAGCGAAATTATCAACAACACAACACAACAGCGTCGCAAAACAATTTCAGAAATGACATAATAAACGACGTCAGCTAAAATCATGAGAAAAATGTGATGATTCTGCGAAAATAAGAGAGTTTGCGAGATTAACATTTGTAAGGTTGCAAGAATGTCGCAAGACATATCCAAAAATAAAGGACAGATTAGCTGTCGTCCACTATGTACTTCCCTATAAATAGTCGTTCAGTTGTAAAGTAAAGAGGAGAGGTCTTTTTCTGGGTGAGAAACAATTAAATAGG
Source organism: Papaver somniferum (assembly GCF_003573695.1). NCBI lineage: Eukaryota > Viridiplantae > Streptophyta > Magnoliopsida > Ranunculales > Papaveraceae > Papaver > Papaver somniferum. The sequence continues at coordinate 130,606,889 of NC_039362.1, read as the reverse complement.
AGAGAGAAAATCTAGAGAAGTGGTTATTCTTGATTCCTTTATCTTTTCTTGTAAGATTGTTCAAAGATTCATCAATAAAATTAAGATTGTTAATCTAAAATGAGTTGAGTGTTAATGAAATCATATGAGGGGTGTAGTGTAGGATTTCCTGCAACTACATAATGGCGCTAGAAACAGGGAACATTGAAGATTATTCTAGAAAAAATTGAAGATTAATATTGAGATTTGTGAAGATTTGGAGTGATTGATTAAGAGTTTTACATAATTTCTTGCAATTCGTTAACATTGAAGAAATGGCTAGAAGAAGAAATACATCATAACAACCAACTACTGTTAGAAGAAGCAAGAGAATTGCTGGAAGGGAAAGAAGTGAAATAGGAGAATCTACTAGAATGAGAAATAATAGAGAAAAACAAATTCAACCACCAGTTCAACAAACACTAGTACAAGGGAGGAATACAGATTATGATAGGGTGAGTATACACACTTGGCAATCAAATTCAGCAGAAGAAGTAGAAGAAGAGCAGCAAACCAGAAACCATATACAGGTAGAGAGAAATCAAGAAGCAGATGAAGGAATAATTCATGGAGATGAGGAAATTGGAGCGTTAGAAACATTGAGACAAAGAATACACAAAGAAAGAATAGCTGAGGCAGAAGAACGTGCGAATTTAACAAGGAAAAATCACGAATTGAGGATGAAAAATATGAGACTACAGAGTAGAAGATCGAGAAGTATTACAAAATCATATTCAAGATCGACTAGAAGATAAATGAGGCGAAACTCACCCACAATTAATGCTGGAAACAATATTCAAGAAAAAATATCAAATCCTAATGAAGAATATCGCGAAAATAGAGAAAGAACTGATGATCGTTACGTTCCACAAAATGAAACTTTTGATGATAGGAAAAATGGTAGAAATCAAGAGAATGGACAACGTCAGGGACGAAATGATCAAGATGGCGAAGGAAATCGAGAGGAAGGAAGGATAATTTTACATGAAAGAGAAACTCAAAGAAATCAACAAACGATTGAGGAAGAAATTGAAAGACATTATGCTGAACAAGCACGTTTAATTTGCGAACGTGAAAGATTGAGAGCGGAAATGGAAGAACAAGAGCTTCAGGAAACAATTCGCCAGAACAATCACGACAACCGAGAAAGAAGACGAACACAAAATCGGAATAACGGTAATATCAATGAAGATTATGATAGAGTATAGAGGATGGCTGAAAGACAGCGAATGGAATTAATAAGAAATGAACAAAATCATGAAGGGGAAAATGAGAGACATCATCATATGAGAATTCAAGATAGAGATGAAGAAGAGACTCGCAGAAGAAGACGAGATGAGGATAATGAAGAAGAAATGCAAAATTTCGCGAGAGAAGAAAGACATGAACGCAGAAGAAGGGAGACGAAATTAAAAAGAACAATGGATCAAAATTCAGGTGTAAATAAACAAATCTTGAAAGAGTTAGAAGAAATGAGAGGAGTGCTAAATAATAGAGGAGAAGTAGGCAGAAGACAATTGGATGAAGCTATAGAAGAAGCTGCGAAAACTCCATTTACAAGGGAAGTACAACTAGGAGGAATACCTCCAAAATGCAATTTGCCCGCATTAACCAGCATTTTTGATGGAACAACATGTGCAATTCAACACATTAAAGCCTATGTGAGGTGTATGCTGCAATGGGAAAATCATGATGTCGTATTATGCAAGTATTTCGCATCCAGCTTCACAGGGGAGGCGTTAAAATGGTCCGAAGGTCTACCAAAGAATACAATAACATCCTTCAATCATTTGCAGACTACATTCCTGGGGGCATATATAAGTAATAATTCTTCGCGACCTGGTATTGAAGACGTGTTTGGATTAAAACAAAGGATTGACGAAAGTTTGAAGCACCTAACTAAAAGATGGAGGACTATGTGTAGCGAAATGGCTGGCCGTGTAGATGAGAGATATCTTATCTTATCATTCATCAATGCTATGTTTGCAACCAACCTATTGTATATCCAAATTTTCAGAGTCAAGAATACGATCACAATGACTGAATTGCGAGAACTTCAAGAAGAATATATTGATCTAGAGGAAAGGCAAAATGAAATGGAATCATACCCAGTTGCGAACACCAGTTCACAAACAACGAATGCAAGCTTATTACCCAAGCTAATAAACACAGTGGCGAATACTTCGCAAGTGCAACAAGAGAAGGTGGCGAGTAACAATCAACAAAAACTGGTGGCTATGGGAAGCCGAGATCAAGAGGAGTATGAAGGAGAAAGAAATTTCTACAATCGTGGTGGAAATAACAAGATTCAAAGACTCGATCAGCCACAAGAAACTTATGGAGGTCAAAGACAAAACTATAATAGAGGACAAGGAGGTCACAAGGTAGTATGGGAAGAAATCAAGATGCCACCTCTAAATGCAAGTGTGGAGAAAATATGGGAAGCTATAATTTTAATGGAGAATATACCAACACCATGGAACATGGGAACAGAACCACCTCCAAACCACATAAGTTATGAGTTTTGTTCTTATCATCATTTTCATGGACATACTACAAATGATTGCAGAAAAGTAAAAAGAATTATTCTGAGAATGATAGATCAAGGAAAACTAAACCACTTTTTAGTAGGGCACCTACAATCTCAACCATTGCCACCACCACCAGAACATCACAAAGTAAACACGATGAAAAAGAAGGAAACATTCTTCATAGAAGTTGGTGCAAAAGCAAAGAATCTATTCTGTCACTCTATCGTACATTCATACAAGACAATTGAAGATTTTCATGACAATGTTTTGAGTAGAGTGTTCGCAAGAGATAACGATGGAAGAGAAATTATGAATATTGAGAAAATATCGCCACTAGAGGAATGGCAGAAACAAATTATTTCTTTTACCGCAGAAGAAATCCCCGAAGGTGAAGAGGTACATGATAATCCATTGGTAGTAAAATTAGAAATTAATCCAAAACCGAAAGAAGATGAGGATGATGAAACTGAAGATTCATGGGCAATTAATAGGATTCTAATCGATACTGGAAGCTCTGTGAACATCTTATTTTATCATACTTATAAAACTATGGGAGGAATAGATGATGATCTTATACCATCAACATATAAGATATATGGTTTTAATGGTACTGCCAACAAGCCTAAAGGGGAGGTTACTATGCAAATTCCATTGAAGCGAATATCTTCTGAAATCCTATTCTGTGTCGTTGATGTAGAATCATCCTACAATGCATTAATTGGTCGACCTTGGCTATATGGGATTCTAGGTGTAGCTTCAACTTTCCACCAGTGCATCAAATTCCCTCACCCCAGTGGTGTATGAATCATAAAGGGAGATTGGGTTGATGGAAAGAGGTGTTACGAAACTGAGATAGAATCTTGCGAAGAAAGAGGAAACAACAAGGAAAATTGGCGACACAAAATCAAAGAGACACAAAGAAGTGAGAGGTTGATGGTGGATGCAATCGAAAGAAAAGAAGAAGAGATGTTGCCAAACTAATGCTAGCTCAGAATAAAAAATGGTGAACATACCACTACCAAGGAAACAGTAACAAAAAATAACAAAGAAGCAGAGGATAACAAAGTTAATGTATGAATGATTGATTTGCTGCGACACTCTCGCAATAAATAAAATTCTCAAAAATACATTTTATTGAATGACAAAATTGAGATTGCGAAATGCAAATACAATATGATGATGCGCAAGAATCTCGCAGAGATAATGAATTCTACAAAAGACAATCAGAGAACAATGACAAAAGAGAAAGGGGCGAACCTTTATGGCGTACACCCTAGTTCGCGAATACAATTTCGCAAGAGGAAAATGTAAGACCTAAAGTACGTCATATAAGGGGGTACCTGTTGCATGGCTCAGGGAAAGGATACACCTCCACCGGAACCTGAATCATGGAGATTTGGGGTCAATAAAGCCCATCCGGGAGAGGCACCTTGGATTCTCAGCTTAAGCATATGATTTAGGTTGGGCGACTAAGGTAATAAGGACTCTCCCAAGGAGTGCAGAATCTGATCAAGACGCCGAGGTACACGGTTGAGTCAAGAGTGCCAGGGGCGTTTGAAGCGTACCTTTCCATTATTGACAAGTCTTGGCTTATACTGCACTCGGCCAGAAGAAACCCCACTTAGGGTGCAGTCTCGTAACCATAAGCCCTATAGGTAAACGGAATAGGAGGTTGCGAAAACAACTGGTTTTTGTTAAGACTGGATGGGAGGAGCTAACCTTGTATGGTAGAAGTACGCCTCCTTGAAGGGGCAACCAGGGGGAAGATAAGGGCGGCACCCTCCATTAGGGAGCTGATAAGTGTCTTAAGACGCAAATGTCATGAGGATTTTTACTCACAAGGGTATTAAGGCTTGTCATATTTGTGCAACAATCCTGAAGAGGAAATAATACAAAAGAAAAAGATAAGACGAGATCAATGGGTTTTTGCATGGAATTGCGAAGATGTTCTGCGATTTCGTCGCAAGACGGCAATGTCATGGGGCTTTATTTTCGCAAGAATATTTAGGCCTATCATATTGTCGCAACATTCCTGAAGAGGCCGTAATATAAAAGATAAAGTTAAGGCAAGATCAATGGGTTTTTGCATGAAAGTGCAAGAACGTCTTGCGATTTTGTCGCAATGACAAGAGGTGGCAAAATAAGACCTTTAATTAGGAAGGAAAAATAAGACCACACAGGAATGAGATTTTGAAAAGAATCAAAATTCACTTCGCATAAGATTGCGGAATTATAAATAAACAACTGCGAAGTTGAGGCACAAAATAAGAAAAATCTGCAAAATCTCTCATTTGGATACAAATACCAGAGGCAAGTATGGGAATGAATGAAATTAGAAAATGTTATTTGTCTCCACATGATAGATTTACGCAAAAATTAAAAAATTAATGATTATATTGATTAACCATATTGCAAGGAAGAATTGTTTTAATGAATGCAGGTCAAAACAAAAGAAACTCATATATTAAGGAATATGGAAAACCAAAAGAATTCGCAAATATACAGAAAGGAGGAATAAATGTACAAGTATTACAGAAGATTAAAGAAAGAAACAAAGACTACTTCTTATTTGATCCTTCATCATCTTCATCAGACTTTTTCCCTTCTTCGTCTGCATCAGAACTTTCATCTCCATCAGAACCTTCATCACCATCAGATTCTTCATCATCAGCTTCGCTATCAGAAATAATCAGACTGGGAATGTTCTTTGGGATCTCCTCCAAGAGACGAGGATAATCAGAATGAGGAATACTATGGTCATCACAAACTATTTGAATAGTTTGATTGCGAAAATGCATAACATCATTCTTAAAGTTCGCAACAGTGATCTTGATTTGATTCTTTAATCTAGAATACTTTTCGTTGAGAGAAGAAAGATTCTTTGCGAGTTCCACTTTTTCAGCTTCAAGTTCCTCGATCCTTTTGCGATATCTACTTTTAGAATCTGTGAGCAAAAGGCAATCAATTAATAACTTGATGAAAATTCATAAGAAACAAAAGATTAGTATTGGAGAACAGTTAATAACCTTCTCTGTCAGAAATCATATCTCTAATCAAGGTTGTATGCTCAACTTGGAGACTAAAATTTACACCTAAATCTTTTCTGGCATCGTCTAAGATTTTCGCAGACCAAGCAAATTCATCCTCATTACTTATAAGAAGACGAGAACGAATTTGGTTTTCTCTTTCACAGAGCTCGGTATTCTTGCGGTTAGCTTCATCTCGTTCAAGTTGAACTTCAAGAAGGGTATCTTGGAATTTCGCCAAAGCCTTAGCACCTTGATCAGAAATGCGATCCTTATCATCTATGAGACTGCTAATTTTGGTTCTTGTTGTAGTCTTAAGTTTGCGGTAAATACGGATTCGATGCTCGGACTTGAAAAGATTTTTAAAGCAAAAATATATACAAAATTGTCACAAGATCAAGAGATACCGGGACTCAGGATTTCACCAATTCTTATACTCATGCGATTCAATTATTAATTCTAGACAATTAAAGCTTATACTGATAACAAATATCGACTCTTACTTTGCCAAAAATAGATTTTGTAAGTATTATATGTAAATCATAAGCATGATGCATCAAGAATCTCATGGATTAAGCATACATCATCAGACAAAATCACAAATAATCAATAAAAATCATTATTCCATTCATAATAGTGCAAATAGTCATAAAAGAATTAAATAAAATTACTCATGCATAAAGAACGGTTTCCTCCATCATCCCAGTATTGGGGTTTAGCTATTCATATCAATCACACACTCAACATATTAATTCAAAGCTCAAAGTGTGATTAAAAGAGTCAAAAGTTATAAAATAGTAGTTCTGAGACTCACAAAACACGTCCAGAAAAGAACGACAACAGAAAACTGCAGCAAACTGCGACACCTCTCTTCTGCTGTTGAGCTGCTGAAAATAAGACTGCTATGAAGCTGCTGAAAATAAGACTGTCCTGGAGAGTCTGTTCTTCGTGTTCTTGAAGCTTTTTAATGGCAGCAGCAGCAGCAGGTGAACATTGCTGCTACTCCTTCTTCTTCGCTCCTCCTGGCTCTGTATTGACCCCAAACTCTTCATCCCCCTTCTCTGACATAAAACCAACTATTTATAGGCTTTAAATCCCCTTGAAACTCGATCCAACCCCTTGGAAATCTCCATTATTCTTTACGGGTTGTTTGAAGAATAATCTTCTTCTTGTTGCGTTACAGGCTGTTTCTAGCTATTCTCTCGTCTCAAATATCTTCTAGGACTTTTACCTAACTGTTTTGATGTATATCCCACGCAAGATATCCCATAAATCTCTCAAACTAATCTCAAACCCTAAACAGAAACCGTGTGCACTGTCTTGACTTTGTGTGGATTTTCTGACTTATCCAGCCCAATTAGATGGGTCTAATCGCTTCTAACAGGTCCCTTATGTCTTGTAGAGTCCGTGGGTACCAAATTTGCCCATTTAATCGCCTCCTAGGTCGCTCAAATCATTGATCCAAAACTGTTGACGCTGCTGCCTTTTTTCCCGCCAAAATCCAGTTTTGAAACTTTGAAGACGACCTCCCCCTATCCAGTTCCGGTGTCCCTTTAGTACATGCCCTGAAATGGGGTGCCCCTTAGTAATTAGGTTACCCCTTATCCAAAGTGAGAGTCCGTATAGTAATTTTCTCCCACGAGCGCAAAAACCACTTTTTAGCCAATTTCGCCGCAAAAGCTTATTTCTCCAAAAACACCTACAAAGACATAAAATAACCAAATAAGTACAATATCGAGTACTAACAATATATACAAATGAGCTATATTAGACACATAAATGCGTCTATCAGTTCTCAACTCGTTGATTTTCTCTTTAGAATTAAGAAGGATACGCTTAAATCAGTTGGCTAAGCCTAAACTAGATCTATGGTCAATTTCTAAGAGGCGGAATTTAGATCTTAGTTCATTCAGAGAAAGAGATGAAATTTTATCATTTGAGAAACTATTTAAAGATTTATTTAGACGCTCAAGAAGGGTATCATTATCCAAGGTATTAGGAAATGAACAAATAATGGTAGCTTCATCAGAAAGACCATAAATGTCTGCAAAAAGGATCAATTAAATAAGATAAAACAACAGGATGAATGAATGAAAGGAAAGGAGAAAAGTAACATACCATAGAGTTGATTATTAGCTTGCTGAAGACTAGAGATTTTTTTCTTATACGAAGAAGAATCAATTTCTAGTTGTCTGTTTTTCTCGCGAAGACATTTGACTTCAGCTTCCAGTTTCTCATTCTTTGTGCGAAATTGAAGATTCTTCTTTTCAAGATTTTCGCGTCTCCTCTCTAGATCTGAGGCAACAGCGAAAGAAGCTTTTCCATCCTGCGAAAAAATATAAAAAGTATTAAAATAGAAAGAGATTTTGAGTTACAACAATGAAGAAGTAAAAGGATGAAAGCATACCAGACTATTAAGAGAATGCAGGAATTGGGAGTCACTGATATAGAAACTCCGCGAAGAGAATTATCACCATCCAACAAAGGAACATCGCAAATTGTAGCGATAGCTTTACAGGTGTTAGCTAATTGACTATCTCCCGTTCCTTGCAAAGAATCAGAAAAGAGGCCAGAGAGCTTAGCCATAAAAGATTCAGATGGAGAATCTTCATTTGCAGCAAGGTCATCATTATCCTTATCATCCTCATCATTCTCGGAGTTTTCATGAGAAGGAATATTTGAAGGAGAGGAAGAAAAGACTTTTCTTTTCTTTGAAGGAGGAGAAGTTGGTTTTTCCCTGTGAAGAGCACCTTTGCCTTTATCACCAGTCTTCGCAACATTGGAAGACTCTTTTATTTCAGCAATAATCTTTACACACAGATAGAAATAAGAAATAGAGGCAACAGTATACTGTTTAAAATCATAAGAGAATATTTCTTACCTCATCTGTGTATGAGCGAAGAGCTAACAAGGTACTAGTCTTCCCAGTCCTGTTATAACTATCTTTCAGTCTTTGGATCTGTATAATGTCGCAAGATTCAGCGAACAAAAGAATAAAGATAAATAAAGAAATATAAAGTGAACGAAACTGGAAGAAACATACCTCTTTCTCCTTCTCGGGCCAAGATAATACCCAAGGTTGATAGGTAGCGAGATTCTCAGGAAGAACATTTGACCCAGCAATGTAAGGTCCTTTTAGCATCAAGGGAAAAACACACCATTTATCATCTTTGGATTGGCAAGGAGTTGTGTTCTTACCATAATGCCAATCAATGTCTTGCGTGAGTATTTTAGCTTCATCAATGTTATCTTTTCTTTTCAAACGAATACCCCAGCGAGTATTCTCTTTCTTCTTGGAGATCAATTCATAATTTTCAAAGAAACTCGCTACTGTGTATTTCTCAGCAATTATCTCTAAGTCTGCGAATTTAAGATCCCTAAGTTCTTTGGAGTACAGAGACCCTTTACCAGCACCACGGTTAGCGAACTCTAGCATCAGACGGATGCAATCCCCACTCAATTGGAAGATAGCTCGCGAAAATCCCGAGTGAGCGAGAATTTCATAGAACAGAGGAATATCTGGGTCATAAAGAGGAATGGGGAGACCTGCGAGAATTTGACCTAGCGAAATTATGATTGATTGATCATCACAATATTGATCAGAGAAAAGTTTGATAGAAAGAATTGATTTGGCACATTCACCAGGAATGGTAGAAAGTGTGAAACCTTTCTCAGCAAGATCTTTTTGGACGTCTTTTAAGTTTTTCTCATGTTTATGGCCACTTGGAGGAATATTTGAATATAGAGTATGGGAATGAATAAAAAGTAAGAAGATTGAAGAGGGAAGGATTACAATAGCAGAACTTACGGAAGAACAATAGAGTTGCAGAGATTAGAGAATAAAAAGAGAAGAGAAAGTAAAAAGAAAGTGGAAAGAAGAGTAAGAAGAATATATAAAGAAGATTTTTTACTCGAAGAAATAAACACCATTAAGACGAAAATACGTGAGCGGTTGAAAAGCAGCGGTTACAGAAGACGTGTCAAGAAACAGATGGAAGAAAGAATACGTATGATAAATGCAGAATATGAAGACATGAACAGCTGCGACATTTCTCACATCATTCTCTACTTTGCAGAGAAGATATGAGAAGAGGCAAGATGTAGGATCAGAATCTCGCAGCAATAATGCCTCAGCGAAATTATCAACAACACAACACAACAGTGTCGCAGAACAATTTCAGATATGACATAATAAACGACGTCAGCTAAAATCATGAGAAAAATGTGATGATTCTGCGGAAATAAGAGAGTTTGCGAGATTAACATTTGTAAGGTTGCGAGAATGTCGCAAGACATATCCAAAAATAAAGGACAGATTAGCTGTCATCCACTATGTACTTCCCTATAAATAGTCGTTCAGTTGTAAAGTAAAGAGGAGAGATCTTTTTATGGGTGAGAAACAAGTAAATAGGAGAGAGAAAATATAGAGCAGTGGTTATTCTTGATTCCTTTATCTTTTCTTGTAAGATTGTTCAAAGATTCATCAATAAAATTAAGATTGTTAATCTAAAATGAGTTGAGTGTTAATGAAATCATATGAGGGGCGTAGTGTAGGATTTCCTGCAACTACATTCTTACTGAAGATGATAATTGTTTCTTAGAAAAAACTCCCAATGTTGATGAAATTAAAACAGCAGTTTTTGAGCTTAATCAGGATGGTGCTCCAGGTCCAGATGGATTCATTGGTGTCTTCTATATAGCAACTTGGGACATCATCAGCTATAATTTGGTGGATGCTATTCAGTTTTGTTGGCAGAACAGTTTGATTCCTAGTGGTATGAATTCAAATTTCCTTGTTTTAATTCCTAAATTTAAATGTGCCAAAAATGCAAAAAAATTCAGACCTATCGGATTAAGCAATTTTTGTTTTAAGATTATCACCAAGATTATTATTGTGAGACTTAGTAAACTTATGCATAGAATTATCTCTCCACAACAATTTGCTTTTATTAAGGGTAGGAATATATATCCATGAACATGTGCTTCTTGCTTCTGAGTTGTTTAATGAAATGTCTCCTACTAGAAGAGGAGGGAATTTGAGTCTCAAGATGGATATATCACAAGCTTATGATACTATGAGCTGGGAATTTCTTTATAGAACTATGAAGAAACTTGGTTTTTCAGCAAAATTTTGTAACTGGATCTTGGTGCTTTTTAAATCTTCAAAAATCTCTATTATGTTAAATGGTGGACCAATTGGTTTTTTTGGTATTGGCAGAGGCCTCAAGCAAGGTGACCCCCTCTCTCCCATTCTTTTTATAATTGCTGAAGATGTCCTTAGTAGAAATATCCATAAAATGGTCATTGATCATAAAATTCAGCCAATGGTGGTAAGGAATGGGTTCCATCCTACACACTTACTTTTTGCTGATGATATATTGTTATTTTGTAATGGGAGTATGAGAAGTATTACTAATCTGAAATTTCTACTTGTTGATTATCAAGCTGCTTCTGGTCAAGTTATAAATGCTGATAAAAGCAAATGCTTTGTCAATGGTACTTCTATTACAAGGAGAAGACAAATTGCTGAGTTTTTCCATATGAATCTGTCTTACTACCCTGATAAATATTTGGGTGTAATGTTGGTGCTGGGTAAAATTAAATTTTTTCATTTATGGCACCTAGTGGAATATATGCAATCTAGCCTCACTGCTTGGAGTGGTAGATTACTAAATTTCCAGGAAAGACTTACTCTAGTGAAACATGTTCTTTGCAGTATCCCTATTTATAATATGTCTATTTACAAGTGGCCAAGGAGAGTTATTGCTGCTTGTGAAAGGATTATTAGGAATTATCTTTGGTCAGGGAATGCTGAAGAAAAAAAATGTGTAACATTGAAATGGGAAAAAGTCTGTTCTCCTATGGAAGAAGGTGGTCTTGGAATTAGAAAACTTGAAGACATAAATAAAGCATCGCTTATGAAGTTTTTATGGAAAATTCTTAATTCTCAAGATGAATGGGATGGTTTTTTCCTTGCTAAATATAAAGATAAAGAGGGTAATTGGATATTTTACTACAAGAAGCCTACAGTGTGGCATGGTATCAAATGGGTTATCAAAGACTTCCAAGAAAATACTAGATGGATTGTTGGCACTGGAGAAAACATTTCCATATGGAGAGATATCTGGATTTATGAGGAACCTATCACTAAATTATTTCCTGATCATCCTTTTATTCTTTAACATCCTAATCTGAAGGTGCGGCACCTTATAGTAAATGGACAATGGTGTATTCAAGAAGATTTCCTTTTGTTCTTCAATGCTACTCAGTTATCACTGCTAATTTCAGGTAAAAATACTTTGATTTGGATTAATTCCCATTCAGGTTGTTTCACTGTTTCTGATGCAATCGAGAAAATTAGTAAGCCATTGCCTAAACTTCATTGGTATAAAATTTTTTGGCATAATGTTGTTCTGCCTTCTGTCTCAGCTAATCTATGGAAAACTACCAGAGAAATTTGTCCTACTGATGAAAATTTGAAAAAAAAAAGGGTTATCAGTTTGCTTCTAGATGCTTCATCTGTCACCAAGAGGAAGATTCAATGAACCATATTCTATGGTATTGTCAATTTAGCAAACTCTTATGGAGCTGGATGGGAGGTATTTTTCACTATGCAAGAATTCTAGTCCCATCATAAAAGACATATGGATGGTCTGTTCTTATACTCTTATAACAGAACTATGGTTATTAAGAAATGAGATTTTCTTTGAAAATACAAGACCTGATCTCTTTAAGGTGAAATTCAAGATTAAAAAGATGGCACATGACTGTGAATGTAGAATGAAAGGTACCATGTGGGGATCTGAATATGAAGTACTGATATTGCAATACTTTTTGATTCAACAAAGGAAATTGAAAAGAATCAGAATTATTGAACTGTTCTTCTATCTTCCCAGTTATGAGGAAATTATCTTATGCTGTGATGGTGCCTCAAGGGGTAACCCTGGCATTGCTGGATATGGTTTTGTTGTTAGAAATCAGTATGGTGACTTTGTTTTTGCTGAATCTGGAGGTCTTGGGGTGACTACAAATTATATTGCATAATTTGTTGCAAGTATTAGAGCTTTAGAATGGGCCACTAAACATCAAAGGTACAAGATTATTTTACAATCAGATTCCAAGGCTTGTATACATTCCCTAATGCAACAGAAGATCCCCTGGTTTTTATTTGCAAGATGGCAAAGAGTGCAGGATAAAGTTCTCTCAATTTCTTATAGGCATGGTCACAGGGAAGTCAATTTTTCTGCTGATCACTTTGCAAAGAAGGGTGTACATCTCATGAAGGGGCAAACAATTACTTATGAAGACAGACCAAATAGTTTGACTATCATGGAATGACCTGACCAACCTTATTACAGATTTAAGTAACTTTTCTTGTTTTGTTTTTTATAGTTTTCTTGTTTCTACTTTGCCTTGTATTTGTGAACTTTAATTCTTTTTAATAAAGTTTCAGTTTTTGGTTTTCAAAAAAAAAAAAGGACTAATAACTGCCAAAAACAAGTTCCCATGTATCCAGTTTGAGTTTAGTCGTATAACATGCCAACCGTGTCCATGATTAGTCGTCATTTTTTACATTCTCGAGCATGATGACTTATTGCAATGCATTTACATTGTTCCTGACCATGTAGCTAGCTTTAAGATGCAAATTCTAATTTATTCCTTGTGTACTGTGTTATTTCTATATGCTCCAAAAGGTTAAGCAAGGAAATAAACATGTTATTCCTCTTTCAACACCTTCTTGCAAAGGTGACAAACTCTTGGCTGCGACACTTAATTAGAGGGGAATTTATGAAACTGCGAATACTTGCAGTCCATGAATGCAATCCTTCTCAGGCATCGTCACCGGAAGAACAAAGTTATTTTGATAAAACTAATCATGACCAAGGAATTTTAGCTGCTAGAAGAGGTATTGATGATGATGAAGTTCCAGAAGAAGGTAACAATGGTAAAGTTCCAGAAGGAAGTAATTATGGTGTGAAAAAGCGGGGGTCTAACAACCACACCCAATATTTCATTCCGCAATCTGAATAGAAAAACTCCAATATACTTTCAAGAGAATCGACTAGACCGTCAGACTCAATCTATAGAAAAGTATATCAAAGAGTTATATCTCAATTTCTCAATTCAATCTGCAATCAAACAAATAGGAATTTGCGAACCCGATTGAATAAGAGAAATAACTTGGACGGTATCACAAACCAATATCCAAGTGTCAATCAATTCAATCAACAACCCAAAGGTCGGATTCAAGAACTGATTGAACTTAACGCACAACCTGTGATATTTCTATTATATAACAAAATATAATGAGGAAAAGAAATAACACAGACACCGGAAATTTTGTTAACGAGGAAACCGCAAATGCAGAAAAACCCCGGGAACTAGTCCATATTTGAACATCACAATGTATTAAGCCGCTACAGACACTAGCCTACTACCAATGAACTTCGGACTGGAATATAGTTGAGCCCTAACCAATCTCACACTGATCAAGGTATAGTTGCGCTCCTTACGTCTCTGAACCCCAGCAAGATTCTACGCACTTGATTCCCTTAGCTGATCTCATCCACAACCAAGAGTTGCTACGACCCAAAGTCGAAGACTTGATAAACAAATCTGTCTCACACAGAAAAGTCTATTGGAATAAATAAATATGTCTCCCACAAAAATACCTATGAGTTTTGTTTCGTCTTTTGATAAATCAAGGTGCACAGGAACCAATTGATAAAACAGACATATATTCCCGAAGAACAGCCTAGTATTATCAATCACCTCAGAATAATCTTAACCGTATGGAAGCGAAACAAGATATTGTGGAATCACGACTGATGAGACGAAGATGTTTGTAACTAATTTTAATCTTACCTATCGGAGATAAATCTCAAGAAAATCTTCGCAAAGATAATACTCAATCACGATTTTAGAAGTAAGATCAGAACACGCAACTATAGAGAAAATAGTTGGGTCTGGCTTCACAATCCCAATGTCAAGTCGTTAACCTACAGGGTTTCGTGAAAAACATAAGATTAAAGGAGAATCGACTCTATTCGCAACTAGTATCACACAGAAGGTGTGGGGATTAGGTTTCCCAGTTGCTAGAGTTCTCCCTTATATAGTTTTCAAATCAGGGTTTGCAATCTAAGTTACCTTGGTAACAAAGCATTCAATATTCACCGTTAGATGAAAACCTGATTATATTCAAGCTAATATCTTTCAACCGTTAGATCAAACTTTAACTTGTTATACACAAATAAAATATACCTTCATTTAGGTTTGAGTAACCGTACCTAAACGTGTACACTAGGTTGGATCAAAGTAGTTAACCAAAGTTAGCTATATGAACACTCTCTTATCAACCTTATTCATCTTAACCACAACTAGTTCATATGACTCAAATGAAACTAGTTATAGAGTTGTTCAATTGCTATATTCTCATAGAAGTATACAAGAACACAATTGAAGCAAAATCGGGTTGATTTACTCGAATCAATTCATGAAAATTATAGCCACGGTTTGCATAGAATGCATTCCTTAATATATAAATGTATTAGTTCATGAACAAACCGATTTTAGAACTTTAACCACTCAAGTATGCAAACGGGTATGCATACTTTCAATAACCGGACTGAGTTTGGGTTCGCCAGTATGCAAACGGGTACGCACGCATACTTCCAAGCACAACAGAAATTCCCGGACCCAAACCCTTCGCCAATACGTGTATGGGTATGTGTACTTAGGCTCTCGGAATTTCACAACTAACAGGTACACATACGGGTATGCATACTATAGTTCCGGACATGGATCACATATATGCAAGAATACATACTATGTTCATAATCCAATGATGGTTAAGTGTTCTAAACTCTATTTCAATCATTGAAACATTCTTAGAGGATGACAATAGCTGTTTTCACGAACTATTAACATTGCAGGATCAGAATTTCGCGACAACGATACGCTCGCGAAATTCTTAACAACGCATTACAAAAATGTCGCAGAGCACTTTGAGAAACGACACAATAGGTGATATTAGCTTAAACATAAGAAAAATGTAATAACATTGCGAAGATTAGAAGATCTGCGAAATTAACATTTGTAAGCTTGCGATATCATCGCAAGCCAGATCCAAAATTAGGGGAAATCTTAGCTGTATATGAGTTGTCATCCACTAGGTAGCATCCTATATAAATAGAAAGGTAGGAGAGAGAAAAGTAACTTGTATTATTATTATCTTATTCTTCCCCAAAAACCAGAGAGAGAGAGAGAGAGCTCCAAATACTCATTAATGGAGTCTCAATGTAATTCATATGTAATTCAATGATCATAGTGAAACTTAATCCCGTGGATGTAGATCAAATTGATCGAACCACATAAATCTTGTGTTATTTTCTATTTTCATTATCTTTATCTTTATTTTCATATCAAATAAGTTTAGATGTAGAAATCATAGTCATGATAATACAAGGGGTGTGTTGTAGGATTTCCTGCAACTACATTTTGGCACTAGAAACAGGGAGCGAGTAAAGGATTTATCCTTCATGTAACTAGTTGGTTCAAGAAATTTCCATGAAGATTAGCTATTGTTCATATATTTCTAGATCTACAAATTTAGGTTCAAAATGGAAATTTTATGGAAGAAATCACACTTTCAGGGAGTAAACATCATCAACAATTCAAAGACATGAAAAGAGTGAGGAAAAAAATTAGTTGTTGTGGTGAAATTTAAGGAAAAAATGGAAGTTTCAGTGGAAGATTTTCATGTTCAGGAGAAAGCAAGAGGCATTTTGTGAAGAAACAAAGGAAAGACGAAGATAATGATAAGAGTCAGAAGTTGTGATTTCTGTCACAAACAGAAATTCGCACAGATGGTTCAAGGCTGAGCGAACAACAAAGAGGTCACGGGTTCGAATTCGCAGAGACACATATTTTTCATTTTCTTCTCATTTGCATGGGAGAATAAAAGAAAGGAAAAAATTTATGCGTTAATTTCGCAGAGAGGTTCTTGCACAATTGGTCCAGAGAGCAGTATGTGCGTTCGTGGTCGCAAGTTCGAATTCGCCTGCGAACATAGTTTTCTTCTTTTTTACAGAGAGCGAAGAAATGAATAATTTCACAATATGGTTTCATTATTTCGCAAACAAGAGGCACCACAATTGGTCATCTGCGCAGTTAATGAGTTCATGGTCGTGTGATCAAGTCCCAACACCTGCGTATTTTTTCGCACAGATAGTTCTTTGATTATTTAGCACAGAAGAGAGTTGATGATAATTTCGCAGAGATATTTCGCAAAGAAGAAGCTTGCACAGTTGTTCAGGAGGCATGAATGCAAGCAGCAGATCGCGAGATCAATTCCTGCTTCTCCCGTGATTATTTTTGTTACGTGAAATTTATACAGAATTGCCTCTCACACAGTTGGAATTTGATTACTTCGCAAGAACTTTGATTATTTCACAAGAGAGGCTTAGCACAGTTGGTATGGTGTGAGAATATGCAAGTAGCAGGTCGCGGGTTCAATTCTTGCCTCTCGCATCTATTTTTGCTAAGCGACATTTATACTTCATGCAACGTATTTTTCGCGCGAGATTGACAACAACAACAAATCATATAAAAGCTAAGTACCACTTTCCTTGAACATTTTACTTTTACAGAAAATAAAATATTTTTGATTTGATTTACAAAAAGCGATTCAATCGCACGATTACAAAGATTTCAAGATTATAAAGATTACTAAGATTTCAAGATTACAAAGACTTCTAAATTACAGAGATTTCGAGATTTCAAAATTAAAAAAATTGAAAATTCAATTTATATGTTTCTCTAGAATATTTCTTTTGCAGAGAATAAAAAGATTTTTGATTTGATTTACAAAACGCGATAGAATCGCAGAATTACAAAGATTTCACAACTACAAAGATTTCAGAGTTACCATGTATTAGAATTTCTCTTGAATATTTATTTTGATTCAAATGATATGATATTATGAGAATGAAAGAACGAATGAAAGAGATAACAGAAATGAAAGAATGAATGAAAGAGATGACAGAAATGAAAAGATGAATGAGAGAATAAAGAAACGCGAACATTTCGCAGAAACAAAGAGACGCGGAAATTTCGCAGAAACAAAAAGAGAAAGGGGCTAACCTTTATAGGTACACCCTAGTTCGCGAATACAATTTCGCAAGAGGCAAATGTAAGACCTAAAGTACGTCATATAAGGGGGTATCTGTTGCATGGCTCAGGGAAAGGTTACACCGCCCCCGGAACCTGAGTCATGGAGATTTGGGGTCAATAAAGCCCATCCGAAGAGGCGCTTGGATTCTCATCTTAAGTTTATGACTTAGGTTGGGCGACTAAGGTAATAAGGACTCTCCCAAGGAGTGCAGAATCTGATCAAGGCGCCGAGGTACACGGTTGAGTCAAGAGTGCCAGGGGCGTATGGAGCGTACCTTTCCATTCTTGACAAGTCTTGGCTTATACTGCACTCGGCCCGAAGAAAACCCCACTTAGCGTGCAGTCTCGTAACCATAAGCCCTATAGGTAAAAGGGACAAGAGGCTGCGAAAACAACTAGTTGTTGTTAAGACCGGATGGGAGGAGATAACCTTGTATGGTAGAAGTACGCCTCCTTGAAGGGGAAACCAGGGGGAGATAAGGGCGGAACCCTCCATTAGGGAGCTGATAAGTGTCTTAAGACGCAAATGTCATGAGGATTTTTACTCGCAAGGGTATTAAGACTTGTCATATTATGCGACAATCCTGAAGAGGCAATAATACTAGAGAAAAAGATAAGACGAGATCAATGGGTCATTACATGAAATTGTGAAGACGTCCTGCGATTTTGTCGCAGGAAGGCAATGTCATGGGGTTTATTTTCGCAAGAATATTTAGGCATGTCATATTCGCAACAATCCTGAAGAGGCAATAATACAAAAGAAAAAGTTAAGGCAAGATCAATGGGTTTTTGCATGAAAGTGCAAAGACGTCCTGCGATTTTGTCGCAATGACAAGAGGTGGCAAAATAAGACCTTTAACTAGGAAGGAAAAATAAGACCACATAAGAAAATGAGTAAGCAAGTAAGCTTGCGAGAACGATTATTTGTAAGCAAACAAGCTTGCGAATATGTACATGGAAATGAAACTGAGGCAGTGAAAATGCCGCAGACTTGATATTATGATCATACTGTTATTAGATACTAATAATGCAGGAAAGAGGGAAGATGAAAAACAAGTAAGAACTTGTGAAGAACAATAACTACACGAAGAAGAATGTATACACTAAAGAAAAAGGCAGAGAAATGAAGAATGGAAGCAATTTAGAGCTACATCAATTTTAGACGGCAAAATGAGCTAAGTAACACAAACATTGACTATACATTGCAATAAATAAGCATTCTCATCATACTCGCATCATAAAAGCATTGCATAAGCATTTCATGGCATAAACATCGCATACACATTTCATAACATAATCATCACATAAACATTATATTCGCATAAGTACTTTACAAAACTGTATGGAATAATATTGCAGAATTTCGCAATAATATCGTAGAATTTAGCAGAATTATTCAGGATTATTCAGAATTTCACAGGATTATTCAAGAATTTCGCAAGATTATTCAGAACTTCACAGAATGATTCAGAATTTTGCATAATGATTCAAAATTTCGTAGAATGTGTCAGAATTTCGCAGAATATGATTCTTCCGAATGATGTGATTATCTCGCTTAATTATTTCGCACAATTATAAGCAACTTGAAGAGATTATACTATCGCATGAGCACAAAACATGAGACAGAGGCAAGATAATAATGAAGAAACAATTCGCACATTCAACATTTTCTCAAGGATTCTACCCTCATAGATAAAGAACAAAGGCAACTATGGATTACCAAGAAAACATTTTATGTTCTTTATCTTCTCGGCAAGAATCACCAAAAATGGAGTAATAATTTCGCATGAATAAAGGCAATACTTATTATTCTCATTCAAGGACGGATACTTCTTATATTTCGAGGATTGAATACTTCTTATACTTCTTCAAGGATACTTCATACTTAGCATACTTCAAAAGATGATACTTCTTATTTACTTCGTAACATTCCGGAACTTCACAAAAGAATAGAGGCAAGTAGTACTTTTCAAGTTCAGTATTCTTTCGCTCGTTCCTTCATCAACAAAGATCAAAGACTACTCCAACAACATGTATCTCTCTCCAACAACTACAACAATGGATTTTTTCCTGAAGATCGCTCTTCAAGTAATATTCAAGAAAAAAGAGGCAAGATGTAGGATCAGAATTTTGCGACAACGATACGCTCGCGAAATTCTTAACAACGCATTACAAAAATGTCGCAGAGCACTTTGAGAAACGACACAATAGGTGATATTAGCTTAAACATAAGAAAAATGTAATAACTTTGCGAAGATTAGAAGATCTGTGAAATTAACATTTGTAAGCTTGCGATATCATCGCAAGCCAGATCCGAAATTAGGGGAAATCTTAGCTGTATATGAGCTGTCATCCATTAGGTAGCATCCTATATAAAGAGAAAGGTAGGAGAGAGAAAAGTAACTTGTATTATTATTATCTTCTTATTCTTCCCCAAAAACTAGAGAGAGAGAGCTCCAAATACTCATTAATGGAGTCTCAATGTAATTCATATGTAATTCAATGATCATAGTGAAACCTAATCCCGTGGATGTAGATCAAATTCATAGAACCACGTAAATCTCGTGGTATAAACTTCATTGGTATAAAATTTTTTGGCATAATGTTGTTCTGCCTTCTGTCTCAGCTAATCTATGGAAAACTACCAGAGAAATTTGTCCTACTGATGAAAATTTGAAAAAAAAAAGGGTTATCAGTTTGCTTCTAGATGCTTCATCTGTCACCAAGAGGAAGATTCAATGAACCATATTCTATGGTATTGTCAATTTAGCAAACTCTTATGGAGCTGGATGGGAGGTATTTTTCACTATGCAAGAATTCTAGTCCCATCATAAAAGACATATGGATGGTCTGTTCTTATACTCTTATAACAGAACTATGGTTATTAAGAAATGAGATTTTCTTTGAAAATACAAGACCTGATCTCTTTAAGGTGAAATTCAAGATTAAAAAGATGGCACATGACTGTGAATGTAGAATGAAAGGTACCATGTGGGGATCTGAATATGAAGTACTGATATTGCAATACTTTTTGATTCAACAAAGGAAATTGAAAAGAATCAGAATTATTGAACTGTTCTTCTATCTTCCCAGTTATGAGGAAATTATCTTATGCTGTGATGGTGCCTCAAGGGGTAACCCTGGCATTGCTGGATATGGTTTTGTTGTTAGAAATCAGTATGGTGACTTTGTTTTTGCTGAATCTGGAGGTCTTGGGGTGACTACAAATTATATTGCATAATTTGTTGCAAGTATTAGAGCTTTAGAATGGGCCACTAAACATCAAAGGTACAAGATTATTTTACAATCAGATTCCAAGGCTTGTATACATTCCCTAATGCAACAGAAGATCCCCTGGTTTTTATTTGCAAGATGGCAAAGAGTGCAGGATAAAGTTCTCTCAATTTCTTATAGGCATGGTCACAGGGAAGTCAATTTTTCTGCTGATCACTTTGCAAAGAAGGGTGTACATCTCATGAAGGGGCAAACAATTACTTATGAAGACAGACCAAATAGTTTGACTATCATGGAATGACCTGACCAACCTTATTACAGATTTAAGTAACTTTTCTTGTTTTGTTTTTATAGTTTTCTTGTTTCTACTTTGCCTTGTATTTGTGAACTTTAATTCTTTTTAATAAAGTTTCAGTTTTTGGTTTTCAAAAAAAAAAAAAGGACTAATAACTGCCAAAAACAAGTTCCCATGTATCCAGTTTGAGTTTAGTCGTATAACATGCCAACCGTGTCCATGATTAGTCGTCATTTTTTACATTCTCGAGCATGATGACTTATTGCAATGCATTTACATTGTTCCTGACCATGTAGCTAGCTTTAAGATGCAAATTCTAATTTATTCCTTGTGTACTGTGTTATTTCTATATGCTCCAAAAGGTTAAGCAAGGAAATAAACATGTTATTCCTCTTTCAACACCTTCTTGCAAAGGTGACAAACTCTTGGCTGCGACACTTAATTAGAGGGGAATTTATGAAACTGCGAATACTTGCAGCAGTCCATGAATGCAATCCTTCTCAGGCATCGTCACCGGAAGAACAAAGTTATTTTGATAAAACTAATCATGACCAAGGAATTTTAGCTGCTAGAAGAGGTATTGATGATGATGAAGTTCCAGAAGAAGGTAACAATGGTAAAGTTCCAGAAGGAAGTAATTATGGTGTGAAAAAGCGGGGGTCTAACAACCACACCCAATATTTCATTCCGCAATCTGAATAAAAAAACTCCAATATACTTTCAAGAGAATCGACTAGACCGTCAGACTCAATCTATAGAAAAGTATATCAAAGAGTTATATCTCAATTTCTCAATTCAAGCTGCAATCAAACAAATAGGAATTTGCGAACCCGATTGAATAAGAGAAATAACTTGGACGGTATCACAAACCAATATCCAAGTGTCAATCAATTCAATCAACAACCCAAAGGTCGGATTCAAGAACTGATTGAACTTAACGCACAACCTGTGATATTTCTATTATATAACAAAATATAATGAGGAAAAGAAATAACACAGACACCGGAAATTTTGTTAACGAGGAAACCGCAAATGCAGAAAAACCCCGGGACCTAGTCCATATTTGAACATCACAATGTATTAAGCCGCTACAGACACTAGCCTACTACCAATGAACTTCGGACTGGAATATAGTTGAGCCCTAACCAATCTCACACTGATCAAGGTATAGTTGCGCTCCTTACGTCTCTGAACCCCAGCAAGATTCTACGCACTTGATTCCCTTAGCTGATCTCATCCACAACCAAGAGTTGCTACGACCCAAAGTCGAAGACTTGATAAACAAATCTGTCTCACACAGAAAAGTCTATTGGAATAAATAAATATGTCTCCCACAAAAATACCTATGAGTTTTGTTTCGTCTTTTGATAAATCAAGGTGCACAGGAACCAATTGATAAAACAGACATATATTCCCGAAGAACAGCCTAGTATTATCAATCACCTCAGAATAATCTTAACCGTATGGAAGCGAAACAAGATATTGTGGAATCACGACTGATGAGACGAAGATGTTTGTAACTAATTTTAATCTTACCTATCGGAGATAAATCTCAAGAAAATCTTCGCAAAGATAATACTCAATCACGATTTTAGAAGTAAGATCAGAACACGCAACTATAGAGAAAATAGTTGGGTCTGGCTTCACAATCCCAATGTCAAGTCGTTAACCTACAGGGTTTCGTGAAAAACATAAGATTAAAGGAGAATCGACTCTATTCGCAACTAGTATCACACAGAAGGTGTGGGGATTAGGTTTCCCAGTTGCTAGAGTTCTCCCTTATATAGTTTTCAAATCAGGGTTTGCAATCTAAGTTACCTTGGTAACAAAGCATTCAATATTCACCGTTAGATGAAAACCTGATTATATTCAAGCTAATATCTTTCAACCGTTAGATCAAACTTTAACTTGTTATACACAAATAAAATATACCTTCATTTAGGTTTGAGTAACCGTACCTAAACGTGTACACTAGGTTGGATCAACAGTAGTTAACCAAAGTTAGCTATATGAACACTCTCTTATCAACCTTATTCATCTTAACCACAACTAGTTCATATGACTCAAATGAAACTAGTTATAGAGTTGTTCAATTGCTATATTCTCATAGAAGTATACAAGAACACAATTGAAGCAAAATCGGGTTGATTTACTCGAATCAATTCATGAAAATTATAGCCACGGTTTGCATAGAATGCATTCCTTAATATATAAATGTATTAGTTCATGAACAAACCGATTTTAGAACTTTAACCACTCAAGTATGCAAACGGGTATGCATACTTTCAATAACCGGACTGAGTTTGGGTTCGCCAGTATGCAAACGGGTACGCACGCATACTTCCAAGCACAACAGAAATTCCCGGACCCAAACCCTTCGCCAATACGTGTATGGGTATGTGTACTTAGGCTCTCGGAATTTCACAACTAACAGGTACACATACGGGTATGCATACTATAGTTCCGGACATGGATCACATATATGCAAGAATACATACTATGTTCATAATCCAATGATGGTTAAGTGTTCTAAACTCTATTTCAATCATTGAAACATTCTTAGAGGATGACAATAGCTGTTTTCACGAACTATTAACATTGCAGGATCAGAATTTCGCGACAACGATACGCTCGCGAAATTCTTAACAACGCATTACAAAAATGTCGCAGAGCACTTTGAGAAACGACACAATAGGTGATATTAGCTTAAACATAAGAAAAATGTAATAACATTGCGAAGATTAGAAGATCTGCGAAATTAACATTTGTAAGCTTGCGATATCATCGCAATCCAGATCCAAAATTAGGGGAAATCTTAGCTGTATATGAGTTGTCATCCACTAGGTAGCATCCTATATAAATAGAAAGGTAGGAG